>NC_136061.1:1159300581-1159900581 GCF_964261635.1 Lissotriton helveticus
AATGTAATTGCCCCTCCTTTGTGTGGCTTGTTCCTTCCCATGGCAATTTCACTGATGGTTCCTTTTCAGTGTGTAAAAGGGTAGGCAGATTCCAACCGATAACCTTTAAGTATTGCCTGGCGTTAGTCGCCTCTTATACCACTTGAGATTATCAAACAATGAGGCAGGCGCTGGAGACTGGAAGGCAGGAAACAGAAGTTTATTCCAACGGAGCAGAACACGTCAGATCAGACAGCAGGGTATCTTCTCGAGGTGCTCTAATCGCATCTCTGAGGCCTAGCCTCTTATACACAGGTTTATGGCTTTATTGCATGAAACACATTCTTGTCAATACTTTGAAGTACGGAAAGACATCCTCGGAATCCCCGCTTCAAGCCCGTTCCCACACATATTTACAGTAGAAGTCCCCACCCCGATCCCAGTAGGTGATGACTGTCGCGCAGCTGGATATTCCGCCGATTCCCGGAATGTGTGCGGCTGATCGGATCTCATGGGGTGGGGGCTTTGATCAATCATAGATCCTTTGAAGAGGGACAGCTTCCTACTGTATGGGGCAATAAACTGCATCTGCAGGGCCAGGTGATGGCCTGGGATCGGGCCGGACAATCGGGCACAGAGGAAGGGGGCTCATCAAAGGATGTGTGGTCATGAAAGGGACGGAGGGAGGTGTTAGCCGGGTAGGGGATGTGGCTCCGAGGCAGGGCCGCGCTGAAGGGGCGGTTTATGGCCCAAGCATGTGAGAGCGGGGGCTGTCAGTGCGTGGGGAATGCTTGCGAGGTCAGGGAGGGAGAGAGAGAGACGTGTTGGCTATCGGCAGTGGGCAAAGAGGCCATGGCGTTCAAAATGGCTGCTGCTTACGCGCACATATGAGCCTAAAAAGGGACAAGATGGCGCCGATAATGTTTACGTCGCAATCTAGATTTTAACAGTCCTCCCTTTTCAACATATCTAGCCAGCTTGTCAATCTACGTCTATCCTCATCATATTACGGATTTCTACTTCATACAAAGCTTTCATGCGTTCAGCTTCGATGTCCAGAGTCTTAGAGCAGATACAGTTAGCAAAAAGTGAGCATAGGGGTGGCAAGCATTGAACACCCAGGCAGAATCCACATATTACGATAATCGGTATCAATACGATCATAAACAACCTCCACCCCCAGTCCTTTACAGCACTCCAGAACCAACTCCCAAGCGACCATTCTTCTTGTTCCTGATGAACTTCTGAGGAAAGTCTGTGGAGGTGTTCAATGGCTTTGTAAACTGAGGGCGAATTGTCCGGTATGTAGGTGCAGCAGCTGGACCCAATGATACTGCATGCTCCTCCACGATCTGCTAGAACCACATCTAGAACAAGGCGGTTCTGAAGGGCCACCAGGCGGACCGTCTGAAGCTCGGCTGTATTGTTTGTGAGGAGGCTAGCTGTAATGTTCATCGTCGTTTCAACTGCCTGGGTCAAATGTCGGATGGCACGGCTGTTCGCCATCGGACCCCAGAGCGGAACAAGTCCCTTCATTGCGTCCAGGAATTGTGCTCCGGCAGAGTCGGCTTGCTCAATGTCTTTTGCTCGCTTTTGTCGGTGATGGTTTGCTGGGGCCACATAGGTTGGAGGAAGGATGAAGGCAATGTAGCAGGTACCTCCCCAGCCCTTTGGGAGCCAAGTGTAGGCTTTTGTACCGCAGACAAAGTACATGTTCGGAGAGGTGACGAAAGAGGGTGGATCAGTTGAGTTCAAAGTTCTGGTGATGCGGCAAGCGCTGCGGCCCACCATTTGTGTTCCAAGACCTTCGATGCATACAAGGCCTGAGACATTGACGACAGATAGGGACACAGTCAGGGTGGCAGCTGTTCGTTTCCGGAGGTAGGAGAAGGTGGGTCTGGCTGGGTTGTTGAACACCTGCATTTCAACCAGTTATTTGGCAGGGATGTCCATGTGAATAGAGGTATTGGATGTCAGAGGGCAGAAGGGAGCAGCATTTCTTCCTGTTTTGTTCAGCCAGACCCCATGATAAAAGTGCGACATAGTTTTGCTGGAAGTGGCATTATCCCTGTAACTCTCTTGCAAGAGGATCAGCCAAGCAAGGCAGGAACCATGAACAGAGAAAGGTGAAGGGATGAAGGGGATGGAATGACCAGTGGCATGTGGTAACAACCCACAGATCCAGCAATTTGTGGCATTGGCGGCAAGGTTGTGTTGGTGCAGCAACTGCACGATGGAGTTGTTCCAGAACTCCTTACGTCCTTCTCGGAGTTGGGGTGAAAGAGAGACCAGATAGTGTTCTTTCACGGTGGTAGGTTGTGCAGTAGTTAGGAATGTCTTATGAGCTGGTGCGCTCTCTTCCACGATCCAGAGGGTGGTCATGAGGAGGAGGCAAAAGAGAGGGGCGATAAAGAGGGCAATAGTCTTTGAGCTGTGTATTTTGTCCGTTTTTGGGTTTCTGTAGTGGGTCTTCGGATGTCTGGTTGCTTCCATCATCTTCGTGTTGGGTGCTTCCATCATCTTCGTATCGGGCGCTTCCATCATTTTCAAGGGGCTCGGTAGCGGGCAGAACCACAAACTTCGTTTGGCTTCTCTCCTGGCAGCCTTAGTAGTGTTAGGCCACCGCTCTGAGAATTGTAACTTAGTCAGTGGTCTACTTAGCCGAAGCTCCCTCCTTTCGTTGCAGGTTATACCCTTCTCTGGATGGCACAGTGGGATTGGGAAATTCTGCCAGTTCAAGTGTCTCTGTATCAGGGTAACAGCTTAGGGATGGTCGGTCTTTGTTCAGAAGCTCTTCTTGGGTGGCCACGTCTTCGGTCGTCGTCAGGGTTGAGGAGATTTTCTTACAGTGGTGTGCGTGCAGCCAATTCCGCTTCCCTTCCACTCGAAGAGCTGTTCGGGTGGTGATCAAGACTTGCCAGGGGCCCGTCCACCGAGGTTCCAGACTCTTTGCACGCTGGAAGTTTCGGACTAACACGTAATCACCGGGTTGGATGTCGTGTCCGGGGCCCCTGGAAGCATCGGGGATGGCCTGCAGCACCTGTTGATGGATAATAGACAGTGTTTTGGTCAAATTGTACAAATAGTCAGACATAAGGGCGTCTGGGACGTCGTGAATGGATGTCGGTTTCGGTGCAGACCAGATGCTCAATGGCCGGCCGAAAACGACCTCGTAAGGGGTCAAGTGGTGTTTGGTGGGGGTGGAACGCATTGACAGCAATGCCAGTGGGAGAGCGTCTGGCCATTTCAGTCCTGTGGTAGCCACTATCTTTGCTAGTTTGAGCTTCAGCATGGCATTATGTCGTTCAACCAGTCCAGCAGATTGGGGGTGGAAGCCTGCGTGGAACTTTTGTCTTACACCCAACCCCTTCAAGATGAGTTGGATAACCTCGGCTACGAAGTGGGGGCCATTGTCGCTCCACAAAATTCGACAAAGGCCGTAGCGAGGGAAGAATTCCTTCAGTAATACCTTTGCAGTAGCAATGGCAGTGTTGTCGCGAGTTGGATAGGCTTCCACCCACTTGCTAAATGCGCACACGACAACAGGTACATACTTCAGACCTTGGCATCTTTCTAGTTGGATGTAGTCCATCTGTAGGATTTCAAATGGGTGATTGGGGACCCCAAACCCTCCCCGGGGTACGACAGTTCCTTTCCCAGGGTTGTGTTGCAGGCATATCAGACATTGTTGGACCAGACGTTTAGCTGAGTCTGTGATCTTGTCATTGTGCCAAACTTTGGAGACAAGTTCGGCCGTAGGGGCAGGTCCTATGTGTGCAGGGGAGTGTGCCATGGTCAGTATGGGGATCAGGTACGAGTTGGGTAGCAACCATTTGTTCGTGTCTTTTGTCCGCCAGCAGCCTTCATCATCTTTCAGTCCCACCCGTGCCCATTCAGTCAGTTTGTGTGGTGAGCTGGCCATTTGGATGTCCCTGATAGTTTCCCTAGCGTCCTTCCATTTTTCTGTTTGTGACCTGGTCACGTACATGCGTGTCGTTGTTCTGTTCTCGGCTGTGGTCCGGGCAGTGATGTCGGCCAGTGCATTCCCCTGCCCAATGATGTCCGTCACCTTTTTGTGTGCCTGGCATTTGATTACAGCAAGTTGTTTGGGAAGGAGGACCGCTTCAGTCAGAGCGGAGACTAGATCTCCATGTAGGATGGGTGTGCCGTGTGAGGTCAGGAATCCCCTTTCTTTCCACAAGAGCCCGAAATGATGAACCACCCCGAAGGCATACTGGCTGTCTGTGTAAATATTTGCTGTCGTCCCTGCTGCTAGGATACACGCTCGTGCGAGGGCAATCAGTTCCGCTGCCTGTGCAGATCGTTGTGTGATGCGGGCGGTCTCAACTACAGTTCGGGCTGTGGTAACTGCATAAGCAGCCGAGGTGGTGCCATCGGGGAGTTTGATACATGAGTCATCCACCCATAGTTCTCCGTCAGGATCTGGAAAAGCAGTGTTTCGGAGTTCAACCCTACTCCTGGTCTGTTCGTCAGTGAGGGTCACACAGTCATGTATGGGGGACACATTGGGGTCGTTCTCAGGTAGGGGTAACAAAGTGGCTGGATTCAGCGTGGTGCATCTTTTTAGTCTGATGTGGGGTTCAAGTAGAGTCAGTTCGTACCCAGTCAGTCGTGCGCTAGTCAGATGTTGCGTCTTAGTCTGGTTCAGGAGTGTGTCAACCGCATGGGGCACTAACACCGTGAGGGGGTTCGAGAGCATGATCCCCTCACTTTGTCAGATAGAGATAGCAGCGGCAGCTACAGCTCGAAGGCAGGCAGGCAAAGCTCTGGCTACGGGGTCAAGAGTGGCAGAGAAGTAGGCACATGGGCGTTGTTTGGGGCTGATGGACTGAGTCAGGACAGACAAAGCGCACCCCTCCCTTTCGTGAGTGTAGAGGGAGAAGGGCTTTGTGTAATTGGGGGTTCCTAGGACTGGTGCAGAACAAAGGGCGTCTCGTAGTTCTTTGAAGGAGGATTGGCATTCAGGGGTCCAAGGGAGCGGGCAGGGGACATCTTTAGTCAGCAGGGAAAGTAGTGGTTTCACAATGAGGCTGAAATTTGGCAACCACTGTCGACAGAAGGAGGTGAGGCCTACTAGGGAGCGGACTTGTTTCTGGGTTTTAGGGACAGGGGTTTCTAGGATGGTCTGTATTCGATCAGGTGTAAGTTTCCTCCCGTCTTTGGACAAGAGATGGCCTAGGTAAGTGACCTGGGGTTGGCAGAATTGCAGCTTCTTCTTGGAGACCTTGTGGCCATTTTCCGCGAGGAAGTGCAGGAGTTGGATGGTGGCTGTGACTGCAAGTGGAGTGGTGTCGGCCGCCAAAAGGATATCATCAACGTACTGTATCAACACCACTCCGTCTGGTAACTGGGCTGCGTCCAGTTGTCTCTTGAGGGCCTGGCTATAGATGCTGGGACTTTCAGTGTAGCCTTGGGGTGCTCTACAAAATCTATATGAGCGGGCTTTTAAGGTGAAGCCGAAAAGGTAGCGGCTGTCTTGGTGGATGGGGATGGAGAAGAATGCGTTCTTGAGGTCGATTACAGTGAAGGTGGTGGCAGTGGAAGGGATCAGAGTCAGAATGGTGGTGATGTCTGAGACTACGGGGTACTGAGGTACAACTACTTTGTTGATCTCTCGTAGGTCGATGATGAAGCGGTACGCTTTCTCATCTCCCTCACCCTGCTTCTTTACAATGGGTAGGATAGGGCTGTTGCAAACATTGCTAACTACTTCCTCTACCACTCCTGCATCTATCAGGGACTGGATGATCTTTACCAATGCCTTCTCGCCCTCGGGCGATATCCGATATTGTGGAAGTTTTGGGAGCACTGCGTCCTGTCGAACAGTTATATGCACAGGGTCAATCATCATGCGTCCTACGTCCGAGTCAGTTTTGGCCCACAGGTACAGAGGTAGGGTGTCGAGTAGGGACAAGTCAGCATCAGTGATGGAAAACATGCGTCGTGTGGGACAAGGTCCAAGCAGAGTCGGGTTGTCGTACAGAATGACTCGAACTCCGTCTTGTGAACACCTGATAGTAGCTCGGAAATGTTTCAATAAGTCAAGTCCCATAATGGCATCTGGGGTGTTGGATGAGAGCAAAAACGTTGTGTTGGTGGTGTTATTTTCCAAGTAAAAGGAGATCAGCGTGGACAAGGGATTAGTGGAGGGCGTTTCATCAAAACCTATTGATGTCACATGTGAGCCAGACAAGGGTGCCCTTGGAATCAGTCGTTTAGATAACGCGCTACGTGTTGCGCCAGTGTCTACCAAAAATGGAGACTTCGTACCCAGGACCTTAGCGGTGACATAAGGACCTTGCTGGTCAACATGGAGCTCGACTGGATCCCTCCCTTGCCCTTGGCAGTCCTATGCGAAGTCGTGGGCATTGTCCTAGTCAGACTGTTGGTATTGGTTCTGTCGGGGACGGTCAAACGTGTTCGGTCTGCCTGGCCTGTCGTTGTTGGTGTCGTTTGTGTGCCCTCGCCCCTGTCCTCTATTTCTTGGCCCACCCGCTACATCTCTTGTGTCCCTATTTTTGTTTGCTTCTTGCAGGACCGGACACTGGGATTTCCAATGACCAAATCCTTTGCAAAACGCACACTGGTTCTCATCGATGTCTTTACGTCCAGCGTAGGGTGCAGATGGACGGTCTCTAGGGGGTGGGTTTCTAGAAGCATTCGATTGGTAGCTTCCTTTGTACTGTTCCCTTCCTATAGTCACCCCTTGCAACTGAGCAATCATCACCCTTTCTTTCAGGTCCTTTTTCTTTTTCTCAGTCGCCCTATCGTTCTCATTCTTTTGATGCTCATAGTACTGGGCCATCTGAAGGATAGCCGCAGGTTTGGAGGCCGCCCAGCTACTCTCGCTAGTCTGTAGTTTCTGCGAGACTTCCTGCGACAGACCTTTGACATAATTCTGGACAAACAGATGATGTCCGGTTGCAGTGGTCATGTCCTGGCCACTGTAATCGGAGAACACCGTCTCAAACCGGGAGAAGTATTCGCATACGTCTTCCTGGGGTTTCTGGCGGCAGGCCGTTACTATCGACCAGTCCACCTTCTTTTCTGGGATCAGGGTTTTCAATTTCTGGACGATCTTGTCTGGGAGGTCTAAAATGGATTTTAAAGGTTTCTGTCCAGGCTCTCGTTGTCTATCTATGCCATCGAGTTGTGACCAGGTATGTCCGAACAGCCAAAGGTGGTCGACTTTCCGGATTTGCTTCCACACGTCAGCTGGCAGACATAGCCCGAAAAACAAATCGATGTCCGCTAGGGTCATAATCGTCGAACCTAAGGCCGTGCCTAATTCCGTGTAAAAGGCAGTGGGGTTCTTTCGTAAATCAGGCAAGGACTTTCGGAAAGTCAGGATGTCTTGCCGATCCCATGGTTGGTAGACCCAGTTATAAACTACTCTCCCTCTCGCATCTTGGTGGTTAATGTTATCATGTGTTCCCTGTCCTCATGGGGGAACCCAATAGGGAGCGGCCTCCTTTATAGGCATCATTGTGTCCGTTTTTTCTGTTCGGGGTTCGGTCGCTACAGGAGTCGTAGTGTTAGTTTCTGGCCTCTGTTCAGTGAGGTGGCGGAAAACTTCAAGCGTACGCGTGAAAAGGTCCATCACATCACACTCGCCTTCATCCCCAATGTCAACCTTTCTATACAGAGTTGTTGGGTTCTCAGGACCTTTGTCTTGGTATCGATCCTCATAGGTATTGAGGGTGTGATAACAAAATCGCACAACAAAGTGTCGTCTGTGGCAATTGGCATATGAATTGTACATATCCGTTACGTATTCCTCACTCTCCTTTCGTTCCACCAGTGTCTTCACTATCTTATCGATCCCTGCTCGTTCATCTTTTCTTAATCGGTTCATTCTAGTGGAATCTTTCCTTCTAGCTTCAGGGTCATCTAGTGTTACTGCCTGAGCTGCGTTGAGTACAAGGGGCTCAGCCGGCGCGGAGGCCGCGAGGACCGAGGTCCTGGCACTATTCTCACCTGTACTTGGGGGCTGCGGGTGTTGTACTAAGGGTTGGGAAGGGGCATATGAAGGGGGCATGTAGATGATTGGGGGACCTAGTAATAAATCATCGTTCGCTCGTTGTTTCGAGGGTAACTCAGGGTAGAGCGTAGAGGGTGTTCTAACGGGACACTGGCCCGATGTTTCGGACTCTTGCTTCTGTTTGGCTTCCTTTATCTCTTCCTCTGACTTTCTAGCAGCTAGGTGAGCTGCTTTTCGTAGCTCTTTCTCTAACCTAACTTCGTTTCTCTTTTTCCGTTGCTCTGCTTCTTTGCGCCACATGCCGAGACTATCAAGCATAGTGGGCGTTGTCTTATTGTTACGTAGGGCTGTTTCCAGCACGTTTATTTTATCGTCATCAAAGGATCCTATCAGTGGCCACTGACTTTCCTGATCCTTTCTTGTATATTTATGCCATGGCTTACTATAAGCTATGGCAACTAGTCCATATTTAGTGAACATGTCCTTATTAGGGGTGCCTTCCAGTGGAGCTGGATGGTTCATCTCTAATAAGCGGTCCGGGCTGAACCAACTACCAATCAGTGGGGAGAAGATAGGCATGACAGATTACAAAGGGGGACAAAGGTCCGCACTACCTATCCTTCACTACTTGCAAAGACTAGACAGAATATTTCTATTCTACGTTATTTGCAAACAGAGAATGTCTCAAAAGAACCAACTTCGAACAATCAATGTTCGGACAATCAATCAATCAGTGGGGAGAAAAATAGGCACGACAGATTACAAAGGTCCGCATTGCCTACCCTTCACTATCTGCAAAGGGAGAGGGAATATTCCTATTCTTCCCCATTTGCAGGCAGAGAATATCTCAAAAACAATCAATGAGCAATACTAGTATTTTCAAACCATCAAACAATCGTTTTGCAATTTGTCGTGTTACACGACCTTACCCGGACCGCATGGACAGTTTCTCGTCTTCCGCTTCCAACGCCCGATCGTCCTCTATTCTCCGTAATTGCCGCGGCACTCCTGATGGTTCCCAGTCAGGACCGTAGATCACTCGAGAGAGGTCTGCTCGGAACCGGTGAAGTTCGGATGATCGGCTGCCAGACGAGGGTCTATCGGGCAGGTGCACTCCCGATCGTTGCAGTCGTTCACTCTGTCATCAGGACCTCTCCCATTGGATCCATGTGTCGCTGATGGGCCCCACGTTTGGGACGCCAATTGTAAAAGGTTAGGCAGATTCCAACCAATAACCTTTAAGTATTGCCCGGCGTTAGTCGCCTCTTATACCACTTGAGATTATCAAACAATGAGGCAGGCGCTGGAGACTGGAAGGCAGGAAACAGAAGTATATTCCGACGGAGCAGAACACGTCAGATCAGACAGCAGGGTATCTTCTCGAGGTGCTCTAATCGCATCTCTGAGGCCTAGCCTCTTATACACAGGTTTATGGCTTTATTGCATGAAACACATTCTTGTCAATACTTTGAAGTACGGAAAGACATCCTCGGAATCCCCGCTTCAAGCCCGTTCCCACACATATTTACAGTAGAAGTCCCCACCCCGATCCCAGTAGGTGATGACTGTCGCGCAGCTGGATATTCCGCCGATTCCCGGAATGTGTACGGTTGATCGGATCTAATGGGGTGGGGGCTTTGATCAATCATAGATCCTTTGAAGAGGGACAGCTTCCAACTGTATGGGGCAATAAACTGCATCTGCAGGGCCAGGTGATGGCCTGGGATCGGGCCGGACAATCGGGCACAGAAGAAGGGGGCTCATCAAAGGATGTGTGGTCATGAAAGGGACGGAGGGAGGTGTTAGCCGGGTACGGGATGTGGCTCCGAGGCAGGGCCGCGCTGAAGGGGCGGTTTATGGCCCAAGCATGTGAGAGCGGGGGCTGTCAGTGCGTGGGGGATGCTTGCGAGGTCAGGGAGGGAGAGAGAGAGACGTGCTGGCTATCGGTAGTGGGCAGAGAGGCCATGGCATTCAAAATGGCTGCTGCTTACGCGCACATATGAGCCTAAAAAGGGACAAGATGGCGCCGATAATGTTTACGTCGCAATCTAGATTTTAACAAGTGTCCCGCAGGAGGAGGCAGTGCCTGGCGGGTGGGGGCCGTGCAGGAGCCAGGCTTTGGTCTTTGGCACTTCTTTTTTTTTTGTATTTGGTGCTTCCCCTGTGTCACTTCTCGCCACTCCCCCTCCATGTTCACCGTTCCTCCTTGTCATCCCAACAGCTTAGCTTCCAGCTGCTCCTGCTTGTTTTTAAAAGTGAGAATGGAGGCAACAGTAATGTGTCCATTTGTTTGTTCTTTACTTTTATAATTGCCTCAAGCATTTGTTGGAAAGCTAAACAGAGAAACATTAGCGGACTGGAAGAATAGAAAACAAAGGGGATAATTTTGTTCAAAGAGAAGTGCAATTAATTATCTCCATTTCTCTTTATATAAAGTGTAATGTTATTCATTAACCTATTTTAAAGGTTCCAATTAAGTCCTCGGTAGGGAGTTGGTCTTCTGTCGATATTATAGAAGGGCTTGCCTAACAACCATTACAAATTGTCAGAAATGTGTCGGAGTCAGATTTGTGGAGTAAAAAGCAAAAGCAAAGCATTTCAGAGGTTTTTACATTTTGGTATGCTAACAGATAATCTGGCCTGTGAACTTTGCTGGGAATAAATCATTCTTAAAGATGCTGCTGGAAAAGCCCGGTTCAGGAAGAAAACAGAAACCATTTTCTGTTCAGAGGATTGTATGACAGATCAGTTAAGCTGAAGTTAATCTATTTGCAAACATAGCCAATGCAAATCTATGTAGAAAAAAAGGCTACATTTTCCAAACAATATTTGGAACTTCTTGTTCACACTGTCTTGGAAAACTAGGATGTTTTATTTGGTGCACAATCCCATCATACATCCGCTGCACATTAAAAATGGTATCAGGTGCAGTATTCTGCAAAAGATCAATGCAATCTCCACTACCAAGCGCCTTGTAACTAATATTAAAAAGAGGTGGTATGACATGCACAAGAAAGTGCATTAGGATTATAGCAAGGCAAAGTAGTACACTTAAACGACAGATGCCTGGTGTCCCTTAGAGCTTAACCTTAGTAATGTTAAATTAAAAGTGTTGGAGACTATGGATCCTGCTAGATGGAATTGATACCACCCTGGAATGTACAGAAAATAATTAGCCAGGTAAGCTTTTCCCTTCTCCTTTTGTTAAAATAACTTTAGGCCTTAATGAAATCTCCATTACATGAGCGTAACCTCGCATAATTTCAGAAATGTTTACATTACGCTTGTTAAGCATCAATTTTTTAATAGATGTATTATCCCATGTTGCATATTTAAGCATCATACGCAGCAAATATATAGCCGAAAACAATGTGAATGACAAGAACTCTAGAGGCTTCTGTTTGCTGACCTTCTGTTTTCTGCACTATGTATTTAGCGAGCAATGCCACCTCTTATCAAAAATGGATGTAGGCACTCAATTTGTGTTATAATCAGGGCCACTGGAATTATGCGAATGTGCAGCCGGAGACATTTTTGTATAATTGTAGATTTGCCGCATTTGCAACATAATCAATCATCTGCCTCATAATCTGCAGATTTCAACAAAAAAAATGTTCTAGCTCAAACAGGTCAAAAGTTTAAAAAATGCGACAACACGTGTTGCAGTGCAATTGAAGGCCTTTTGCAAAGCTAGACTGGTCACCTTTCTATTGGCTTTTGCAATATTTGGGTGTTAAGCTGGAATTAATGAGGTGCAACCACTGCCCAGAGAGTATTACCAAGTTTAACAAGCATTGGCATAGCCAATAAGTCTCGCCTTTGGGTCCTTATAAGTGTTAAGCCATGTGCCACAAATCGCCTTACTGTCATTTAGTTCATGGAACAGCACTACGCAGTTCTGGTGTCAAGCTCCCAAAAGCCCAGCCAAGGAATTGAATGCAGTGCCTGCTTCAAGTGGACTTACAGATGTTCAATGTAACCCAGTAGGTAATTAAGGACCGTGGGTAGCAATTTGAGTAACAACAGTGGTCCTTAAAAAAGACTTTTTGGAGCATTAAGATAAAATATAGCCTGCGATGAGACCTATATTCATTAGTGTCCAGCCAGACAGAAAGTTTTTAATCAATTGAGTATATAAAGGAGTATTCAGGCATGTGATTACAACAGTCCTGATGATGATCCCATTACACGTTCAAAGGGATCGAAACGCCGTCGACCACTTGCATAGTTTCACACAGACAACCAATGTGTTCTACTAGTGTGTTAACTATCTTGGAAAGATTGTTTATGTAGTATCATTGAACAGAAGCTTCCTTCTTCTTGTTGCCTGAAAAACCTTATGTTTATTTGTTTTTGTTTGTTACTTTTTCTTGTACCGGATGCAGGATTGTAACCCACTGTATCATTTGCTGCTATTGAATATCCTTTATATACTCAACTGATTAAAAACTTTCTGTCCGGCTGGACACTAATGAATATAGGACTCATCGCAGGCTATATTTTATCGTAATGCTCCAAAAAGTCTTTTTTAAGGACCACTGTTGCTTCAAGTGGACAGCTCAACCAAGAAGCAGTATCGAACTGTGTGTTTCAGATTTGTGTATTAACTATGAATTTTGCAGGTACACAACAGGTACACAAATCTTGGGTGCGGTTGTGTGTTTTATGCAGTATTCTGTACACCCATGCATTTATGAATATGGACAAGAGTGCATGGCTGCAAAAAAAAGGCCCTGATCAGAACGCTAATTATCCCTATAATGAATGAAGTCTAGTGAATACGTCCATAAGATAGATCAGTCAAAGGCACACCAACAGCAGATATCTGTGAGAAAGCTCCAAAGCACTTGTTCTGAAGCCCAAAGGTACACCAGGTCCTCCTGGGCAAAAAAAAGGTTACCACCTTTAGCTTCTTTCCACGAGGTGACGTTACCATTCTGAGTTTAAATGAGAGTGTAATTTCAGTTTTACTGCATATAAAACACTGCATGTTTTATATCATCCCAAGACCCAAACCTTATAATGGAGATGTTTCTATGGTGTACTACCATTAATTACGTCATACGCAGTACATTGGTTGTCATTACAATAAAAGTAAATATTGCCACATTTACAGCCAATCCACACATTGTTGGAAATAAGTCCCCAGCCAACTATTATAGGAGGGGTCTCACGCATAAGCATATAAAAAATCCTAATCCAGATTTATGAAAGGATAGATTAAACAGTATGCTGCAAATGGATACTGAAAAGGAGGCATATTACGAACATAAGAATGCTACTGGAAGGTTGCATTTTTATGGTCCTCCATATTACATACATTTTATAGCGCTTCTTGACGAGGTGCTAAAGGCTTCCAGAAGGTTTAGTAAGGAGCTATTCTGTTTGCTGCTTAACAGTAATAAAGTAAGAAGACAAAAAAAACCTCATAAAATGTTGAGGTGTAATACTGATAGTTAAAAGCGCTACACAAATGTCAAACCACTACATAAAGTGCTATTTTTCTACAGGAATAGATGGCTTGACCTAAACAACTTCACACAGGGCTCCACTGTCCTGTCTTCCACTTATTAAAGTCATGCCTTAAATGTTGCCATTGCAGTGCATGTGGCCGTGGCACACATTCAGTTTCACAGTTCCTACAACCTATCTTCTGCTCCACTCAAGTCTCTCACAAAGAAAATGACGCAAACCGCGTCAGTGTAAAAGAAATGGAAATTACTAATGACTCCCATAGCCCAATATTCACGGTTTGCGCTCCAGTTCTTTACAGTAGTTTATTGATGCAGTGAGCAAGACAAGCACAAGAGACCCAGCGTTGAACAAAATTCCATTTGTCACTTGCATCATGTCTTTGAATGAACACGTACCAAAGTAAAGTTAATATGAACATATTAAGGTATACGCTATAAAAAACACTATGCACGTAGAATTCGGTCATAAGAGGGCGCACCGACCAAGGCCTGCTGCCTCAGAGGCAACCACGTTGTAGTAAGCTTTCACTTTAATTCATGTCATGTTGTTATTAGAATGTATTTACTGGTGCTTGGTTACCTTAGAATGTCCTATGGCCATTCTTGAGATGATGTCTGTTAGAGCCAGTTGATTGTTACACTGGCTCTCTTTCCATGTAACTTAATAAACCTACTCAAGACAACAATATTTGTTTATTGCAAATTACTAAATTTTCGTGGCGACGATCGTTACATGGAGAACCCACATGTGCAGCAAGTAACAAACTGTGTATTTACGTGCCTGTACTTTTGTATTAGCTATTTCAGTAATATTGTATGTGTGTACACATTATTTTAATTTGTTTTTACTCATCATATATATTAACCCACCCTGCATTTTTTTTTTTGTTGAAATTTTTTATTAAGTTTTAGATGAAAATACAGAAATACGTACAGTTGTAAATGGATAATAAAATAAGATATTGATAAATGAATCATAATAAAGGTATGAAAATAATATGATTATGCATAGGATATAAGGGATGTGGGGAGGTAGAAATAGCAAATATTCTGTAAAAGATGAAGTAAAGGATAGTAGAAAAGAAGATAGCGAAAGAATGAAAGGAAAAGCGAGAAGAAAAGAAAGAAAGAAAAAAGAAGAAAAGAACAGAAAAGAAAAGAAAAGAAAAGAAAAAACCCCAGAGTAACAAGGGAAAGGAGAAAATGCGATGAGGCCGAGGCACATGAAAAGAATTAATGAGCAGAAAAAATCTCAGGAAGAGTACACAAATACAAAATAAAAATAATTAAGAAGGGATAACAGACGTTGGAGAGGAAGGAGTGGAGACAGGGTCACCATCCACCGTGGCTTCTAGGAATGGGGACCATGTTTGAAGAAAAACAGTAGCCTGATCTTGCAAATTATAAATTACACGTTTATAAGAGGCTGTTTGTACCATAGCCACCAGCCATTCTTCCTGAGAAGGAGATAAAGAAGACTTCCAATGACGCAATATACAGATTTTGGCCGTAGCCAAAGCAGTATGAAGAAGACGAGTCTGTGGTTTAGATAATGTCGGGAGACCGCGAAAATCATGTAAGATAATATTTGCAGAAGTAAAGGGTAATGGTAATGACATAGTAGATGCCAAAGTCTTTCTTATAAAAAGCCAAAATGATCTAGTACGGGGGCATTCACAAATAATGTGTGTAATATCACAACCAGAAGCAGAACATCTCCAGCACAAAGAGTGTGTTAACAATTTAGCATGATGTAGTTTATATGGAGACCAGTGCCATTCATGGATGATTTTGAAAATGCAGAATTTGAGACGAGCCTCTCGGACACCCTTATGTAAACCTTCTAGGATTTTATCCCATTGAGCAATGGAATATGTAACTGATAAGCGAGATTGCCATTTTAATTGAAGAGCTTTCGAAAGAGGTTGCGAAAAGAGAGGATGCAGGAAAGTTTTATGAAGACCAGAAGTCACACCTTTAAGATTACCCCAAAAATGTAAATAAGACAGAATAAGAGATGTGTCCAGCAATTCAGGTGGAGAAACTAAATGTTTAGTGATGGCTTGTTGAAGTTGAGTATATTGATGGGAGTGTGTGGAAGGCAATTGGAATTCGTCACTGATTTGAGAGAAAGATTTAAAATTGTTGTCATGGAACAATTGTTCCAAAGAGTGAACACCAGCCTCCTGCCACAGAGGCCATGATAGCATGCGACCATGAACACAAATAGCCGAGTTGGACCATAGAGGGGCTTTAACATGAAGCCGTGGATTAGAATTAAGTAAACGATGACCTCTTTGCCAAGATTTATACATAGCAGATAAGATAGGATTTTTGGGGTCAGAAGAACTGGAACCCCTACCATATAAAAGGGACAAGCCAAGACTAGAAGATAATAAGTGACGTTCGAGTGGGACCCATTGAGGTATGTCTTTAGACTTGGGCAAAAAGAAGGAAAGTTGTGAAAGATGGAGGGCGAGTGAGTAATGCTCAATAGAGGGAAGACCCAAGCCGCCGTACAATTGGTGAGATTTTAATTTGGCCAAGGTAAGACGCGGTTTGGCCGTACCCCAAATAAAAAGTTTAACTTTGGAGTCTATGGACCGAAGAATAGTCAGGGGAATGGTTAGAGGAAGCATACCTAGAACATAAAGAAATCGCGGTATGGTGACCATCTTAACCACCTGAACCCACCCCCAAAGAGATAGGCCAAGGACTTTCCATTTATCAAAATCTCTTTGCATTTGTGCAATCAATGGTGTTAAATTGTCCATAACTATATTATCCAGACCTCTGTTAATCAACACTCCTAAATATTTAAGGCGGGAAGATTGCCAGTGAAATGGAAAACCAGAAATTGCAGCTTTTGTAGTACCAATGGACATGGGCAATGCTTCACTCTTACCCCAGTTAATCTTGTAACAGGAAAAAGAAGAGAAATTATTTATGATACGAAGGAGAGTAGGGAGAGAGCGGGGAAGATCAGGAAGTGTGAGAAGAATATCATCCACGTATAAATACATTTTTGAATGACCTATTGGAAGAGGAACTCCAACCACTGCGGGTGACTGACGGAGTGCAGCAGCCAAAGGTTCCATTGCCAAAAGAAAAAGAGAAAGAGGACAACCTTGACGGGTTCCCCGTCTGATTGGAAATGGAGTAGAAAGAAAACCACCACAGTTAACTTGGGCTGAAGGACTATCATATAACAGACGCACTTTAGCTACAAATTGGTCACCCAAACCAAATCGTTGCATTATGGCAAAAAGATACTCCCACTCAATACGGTCGAAAGCTTTTTCAGCATCCAGAGAAAGGAGTAGGGCTTCGTCAGCAAGATTTGTGGCTGACCATAAAGCATGAGAGAGAGTACGTAGATGATTTCGAGATGAACGACCAGGAACAAAGCCTACCTGTGAGTTATGTATTAAAGAAGGTAAAACCTTACGAAAACGAGAGGCGAGGATACTTGCAAGAATCTTAACATCAGAGTTTAAAAGGGATATGGGGCGGTAGCTACTACACAGCAAAGGATCTTTACCAGGTTTTGGTAAAACAGCTATGATGGCCTTGTTGGAAATAGAACCAAGAGAAGATTCCTCCGTGGCTTCTGCAAATGAGGCATGTAGAGTATCATCCATACTCTGACCAGTCCATTTGAAGAATTCGGGGGGGAAACCATCCTCGCCCGGTGCTTTATGGTAGGGTAAGGCAGCAATAGCCGAGGAAATTTCCTCCTTCGTAATAGCTCCATCAAGTAGAGCTCCACCATCATCAGAGAGTCGTGGAAGATGTATCGTATCCAAAAATGTTGACATCTCTGAAGTGTCTATGTGAGTGCTTGGTGAATAGAGAGATCTGTAAAAGGAAGCAAATTCATCAACGATTTCTTGCGGTCGAGTAAGCATAGCACCAGAACTTGATTTAATTGCGGAATTGGAAGATTTTTTGTCTATTTCTGGAGTCAAACACAGTAAGAGTTCTCTATATTATCCTCAAGGAAATGGTCTTGTGGAGAGAATGAATAGGGTGGTTGGTGATTGCGTGAGATGGGCAAAGGATAGGAACTGTGATGTTGTCAAATCCCTTAGGAACCGGAAAGCCAATACTGTACCTTCTATTCAGCTGAACTGACCTACGCGCAAAGAATTAAACTAAGTGCGGGACAGTGAAACAAATCACAGATTTAATCTCTTTTATTTCAAGAATTTTTTGAAAAAATGGGTTGGTTCAAAACTTCACCACAAATTTTTTGCAAACACAAACAATACAGGGAACAATATTCATAAAAATGACATTTTTCTTAAAACAAACATTAATATCACAACAATTAGTGAAAATACCTACTTTCATACTAAGTTGATCAACATATGCAAGCATAACTCACTCTCTCATACAAATCATACACTCCAGACTCACTACATAGATGAAATGTCATGAACAAGATGAAAGGGAATCAGAAAAAATAAAAATTGGGGAAACACCATAGAAACCTGCTCTTAAAACAGTAAATCAGTTTCTTTTAGATAATCACACAAGAAAGAGTTTATTCTTTGCAATCTTATGGTGTGGTAGAATGGTCTACGCGTTTCGAACCCTTAATAATTGGGTAGGGTTCTCATCAGGACCTCAAAAACTGAAAGAGAAGAAAATGAAAACTCAATCAGAATCCAATTAGGGGTTTGGTTTTTGGTTCTAACTGCCCATGCACCCTTGCATCCTACCTTGTATGAGAGCTCTACATGATCCAACCGGACGATGACCAGCTGAAATACACATTAATTGGAATACTGAGTGAGCTAACCGTCATATATCCAAGACACAATCTGCCTGTCTACTGCCTGAATTGTACTTACATGGAGGATGGGAGTGTTCTGGCCGAGGGTGTCTGTGAAGACATAAACATTTTTGGAGGGGTATGAGCATACACGCAGTGCCTGAGTGTGGACACAGTAGTTTTACATGTACGGCGCCTTGCTTACTTGTTAGGGATTGTTTGGATGCTTCCTTCGAGGGGGACACTTGTCACACGCTCCTCGGTTCGGAAATCAATCACGAGTTTGAAGCTTGAAAAAACGGGAGGGGAAACTTGTTATTCTCGGGTGTATTCGCTTTCAAGAAAAATCGATCAATAAGTAAACATCTATTTAGAGCGGCCCTTCCCCAAAAAGAGGCTGTCTCGATCAGAAGTCACCTAGGGCTCCCTCCAGTAGTGGGACACAAAAAACGCGGGACATGCGTATGCTGCTCGTCCACAGAAGAAGGCTCTGTGTTTCAACATGGAAAAACCTTCTGGAAACATACTGCCTTTACAAATTGCAAATCACGTCAATTCGGATGGAATAAGAACTAGGAGGACACATTATCAGTTGCAAGTTCCGCGAAAAAGCGACAGCCTTCTCAATTCCCGACAGCGAAAACAGCGGAACTACATTTCCCAGAAGCTCAAAGAGCAGGAAGTAGACGTAAAATAACCAATCCGCCCTCCACCGGTACACACAGACGGTGTCCCGCAGACTACAATACAGAGACATGGCCAGCGCTGCAAACTGAAGGTATGTTGGACTCATAACAAGCCCTATAGACAAGCTAGATTTGCCGCTTGAATTACACCCGAGAATAACGAGTTTCTGGGTCTGGGGCAACCCTTCCTACAGATGTTGGGAGCTCTGTACCATTTGCCACGTGCCAGAATCAGACTTAACGACATGGTGACGGACTCGTTTCCTATATCTAGAGGCACGCGTCAGGGGTGCCCACTCTCCCCCCTGCTGTACGCACTGGTAGCTGAACCTCTAGCTTGCGCACTACGGGAATACCATGGCAACGAAGGCATAGGTTTCCCAAACTACAAGATAGTGGTCTCAATGTATGCAGACGACACACTTCTATATATTCGAGACCCAGATAGTAATCTGTCATCGATCCTCAGAGAGGTGGTCCGTTTTGGCGCATTATCTGGCCTCCGGGTGAACTGGTGGACGTCGCTGGCATTCCCTTTGACTCCCAGCACTCAACCTACGACCATGGAATACCCGCTTACTTGGACCACTGATACGATTAGATATTTGGGGGTTCACCTACACACAGACCCGGAGATCTTATTTAGAGCCAATTACGGGACTGCCTTCAGCAGACTGGAAGATGACGTGACCGCCTGTTGCAAGCTTCCGCTCTCTCTTTTAGGGCGGATTTCTGTCATGAAAATGGTGGTGCTCCCCAGATTCTTATTTTTATTTCTAACAATCCCGATTGTACTAACCAAGACATTCTTCCAGCGGCTACAACAGGAATTGACGAGACTTGCATGGGCGGGCGGGCAGCCTAGAGCGAAGTGGTCGCTCCTCACAATGCCATACAATATGGGAGGTCTTGGCGCACCGGACCTTGAACTATATTATAGAGTGGCGCAAGCCGCTCACCTACACACTTGGATACATGGGAGCCGCGACATACCATACGTTAAAATGGAGACCCTATTTGCCAGACGCTCTCCCTCCCACATATGATCTTTGAACCCACAAACCGACGGACGGGAACTCTTGATTCACTAACTGCCACGAATCATGCGTGGAGCAAACTCCTGCAGAGACAAAATGGTGCGCTGCTGTACTCCCCCGTTATGCCCATTGACTGGACTCGTTGGCTACCACCGCTTCGCGAGAAAGGGGTGCCAGATGCGATGCGAGCACTAGGGATCGAGAAGGCGGGAGATCTGTTTGAGGATGGAGTAGTAAAGACTTGGGAGCAAGTGATAGTTGGCTTGGAGGCGCCGTCGCCACTCACGAGATTTCAATACTTTAGAGTATGTCACGCTCTTCTGGGCCTTTTGGGGAGGGATCTAGCAGAGCCGCCAGAGGTTAAAGAACTTACGCATGTCATTGAGGTCACGACTTCACGGAAATTGATAACTCATTTATATAATCTGTCACAATCACATAGGGAACACACATACACCAAAGCGCGATTGGCTTGGCAGTCGGATTTACAAACTGTGCTTGATGACAACACTTGGAAATACTGCTGCACCAACACTACCAAGATCTCACTGAATGGACGACACAGGTTGGTTCATTTCAAATTCCTTAATCGAATATACTATACTCCAGCCAGGCTTTTCAGGTATGGTCTTAGAAACTCAGCGGACTGTGAGAGGTGTCGTTCTCCCAATGCCGATTTTCTACACCTAGCGTGGCAATGCCCGGGGAAACATGACTTCTGGGTTAAGATATTTGCCGAGATCAGTACCATTACTGAGGTTGACATTTCCCCCGACCCAATGATTGCTCTGATAGGGTACACCAAGAAGCTGCCAAGAGCAATCCGCAGATTAGCGGACATGGGGTTATTAATAGCGCGCAGAGTAGTGGCATGCTGCTGGATTAGAGGGCCGAAGCCGACACCTAAAAGATGGGCACATGACATGATGTATTGCTGCACTCAATCCGAGAATTATAGTGAACTCCTCTCTCCTACCAGTAGACCCAAGAACTTTTGGGGGCTCTATCAGGCATACTTGGCTACAAGGGTAGAAAATACCTTGGCTGCAGAACCACGGGCTACATGAGTGGCTAATGCTATGCCAGACACGCCTGGGACATGGAGATGCCTCCTGAGCAGCGCCTATGGTTTGCAAGCTGTGACACGGCTGTCTACTGGCTCCACCTGCTATGTATGTGCCTGCATAATTGCGCGCTTTTCAACGCCGCCCGCCCTACTGACTGGGTTGTTGGCTAAATGGCTGTGTAAACTTGGGAACAAGTGCGGATTAGTGCCCTACACCATATTGATGTGCTGTATAATAAATGGGGGGGGGGGATATTGGAATTGTTTGTAACTTGCCTCAGAAATTTCCATAAATAAATAAAAATAAAAAATAAATAACCTAGGTTGCAAAGCCCAGAGAGAGGAGAAGCCATTGCGCGCTCTGCAGGAGGAAGCATGGGATGGCCAACCAAAACCATCACTTAGTGAAATCGCCTGGGCTGATCCAAGCACCCAAAGGAGGGACAATTGAGAGCAATGGGCCAATAGAAAGCCAGCATTTCTGAATGGCTCAAGAAAGAATCAATGACAATCTTTGGGTTTGCCAAAAGCTCACAGAAGAGATACAACAGATCTTGCAGACAGAGCAAGCGTTGTTGAGGCTCTATCTAAAAATGATCAAATAATTAAGCAATAGTATTACAAAATGTGCTGAATGATGCGTGCATAATTGGCATATTCTGGCAGTATAATTTACTCAACCCTGCCACATAATTTTTCCCTCTACTGCTGACTAATTCCAGTGGCTCTGGCTATAGTAAAGCACCAAATATCAGCAGCCTGAACAGACACTTGTCTCAGCACAAGATGTAAAACATTATTCCACAAAGCTGCTCCTATTGCTGCCAAGTTGACAAACCTGTATTCTATGATAAAATTCACAAATTATTATTATAATATTTAGGAATTTGTAAAGCGCAGACTGTCACCATTGCAGGCATCCTGGCGCTAGCAAAAACAGAGGAGGGCGAGAAGTAGGGACAGTTGAAGTATACTAACTAGGGTAAAGCCACGTTTTCAACTTTTTTCTAAACTGCAGAAGTTCATTAATGTGCCTAATCTCAGTGGGGAGAGTGTTCCACAGTCTGGCGGCCGCCACCTCGAAAGATCTACCTCCGGCTCTGACCTTCTTAAATCTAGAAACAACTACCAGTTTAGCGTCAGAGGAACGAAGATGTCTGGTGGGGACATATCATACGAATTTAGATTTTAGAGTAACTGGGCCGCAACCATGGAGGGCCCTAAAAACTGTGCAGGGGGCCTTGAATTGAATCCTCTGTCTAAGAGGAAGCCAGTGTAATTTTGCCAGAGCCGATGGTCCATGAGATCTTCTCGGCCACCCCAGTGCCAGTTTCGCAGCCGCCGATTGGACCCTTTGGAGCTTATCCAGCAGGAACTCAGGGGACCCAAGCAGGAGGGCATTGCAGTAGTCCAACCTGCTCAGGATGGTGCATCTGACCACTTGGGCCCGCGCAAAGGTGGGTAAGAGGGGCAGAACCTTCCTGAGTGAGCGAAGGATGGCAAGGCAGCAGGCCGATGTTTTTTGCACATGGGTCTCCATGCTGAGCTTATGGTTCAGCATGACCCCAAGGTTGCGGACCGCGTCCGCAGGTCGTACGTTTGAGCCAGTCTCCGGGGGCCAGAAGTTGTTAGGGAAAGGACGAGGGGTCCTCGAGCCGGCACTGAAGAGCACCTCGGTTTTCCCGACATTAAACTGAAGCGAATTGTCCTTCAGCCACCTTGCCGTGCTTCGTAAACAGTTATGTAGGACCTCCACAGAGATAGAATCCTCTCCTTCTAAGGAGAGGATCAGCTGTGTGTCATCTGCGTAATTGACAATTCTAATACCAAAGCCTTTAATAAGTGAAATTAGCGGCCTGAGGTAGACATTAAAAAGTATTGGGCTAATAGCGGAGCCCTGTGGGACTCCGTGCAGTACCGGGGAGAAAGATGATTGAAAGGGGGGCATAGATACTGCCTGCTGCCTGCCCTGCAAAAAAGAATGGAACCAGAGCAGTGCCATGTCTCCCACTCCTGCCTCAGACAGCCGCTTCAGCAGAGATCTTATGGTTCACCGTATCAAAGGCGGCAGACATATCGAGCAGGATCAAAAACAAAGCCTGTCTTCTGTCTGCACGCCTTTGAAGTTCGTCCATAGCGGTGATGAGGGCTGTTTTAGTCCCATGGGCAGGCCGAAAACCAAATTGAACCTTGTCAAGTAGTAGATGAGGTTCCAGGTGGATGGAAAGAATGTTACTAACCACCTTTTCAACTATCTTGGCGGGGAACGGCAGCAGTGAGATGGGCCGATAGTTTTTGGAGCAGTCAGGATCTAAGGAGGGTTTTTTTAACAAAGGGGAGACTAACGCCCGTTTCCAGTGAGCTGGGACGGTGCCAGTTACTAGGGATTGGTTACAAACTAAAAAGAGAGGGGGGAAAAGTTTGTCCTCAAATTCCTTCCAGATTTTAGGAGGCACCGGGTCCAGAGGAGACCCGGAGACAATCCCCCTAGCTAGCTTGGAGAAGGTTTCAAAAGTGAGCGGCAGAAACCTGCATGGTGAATTTTCAGGAGAGAAAACTGAAACCGGTAATTGGGCCCCAGAAGGGGCAGGGCTTGGAATAGAAGGGGTGTCAATGTCAGGAAGGGTGTCCAGGTCTCTAAGGATCAAGTCTATTTTCTCCTTAAAAAAGGTGGCCAGATTGTCGCACAGATCTTGGGACGGGACAATCGCGGTTTTGCAAGACTCCGGGTTGGTGACGCTATTTAAGATGTTGAAAATACTCCTGGAGTTATTAGTGTTGTTACAGATTAAGGAGGAGTAATAGACAGCTTTGGATTTTTTGATGAGGTTCTTATAGGCAAGGATCTTAGTTTTCCACAGTTCTTTAGAGATTACATTGTAATCGCGTCTCCACCTTCTCTCTGCTTGTTTGCATCCCAGTTTTAACGTTTTTAAATCGTCGTTAAACCATGGGGCAGAGTCTTTACCCCTACAGGTCTGAGTTTTTAGAGGCGCTAGGGCATCAATAACAGAGGAGATACTGGTGAAAAGAGAGTTATAGTTGTCATCAGTACTGTTATTCGCTTCAAAGAGTGAATCCAGATGGAATAAATCACCAGAAGAGTGTGAGCGTGAGAGAGCCTTCCAGTCCCTACACTCAAATTCTCTAGTCCGGACAGGGGGTTTGTTGGAACCCTTATTCTTGAGAAGGAAAAATTTGACTAATGAATGATCTGTCCAGTCCATTGGCAGGGTATCCCCCATTACCACCAGGTCTGGTATCGCGAAGACCAGATCCAAAAGGTGGCCAGCTTTGTGAGTGGCCTTAGAGACCAGTTGGGAGAGACCAAAGCTATCACAGGCTGAGAGAAGGTTATCCAATGCTAAATTAAGTGTACCATTACGCCAAAGATTAAAACCCCCGAGTATAAGTAACTTCTGGTGAGATAAAGCGATATTGGTCAGGGTAGTAGTTAGTGCTTCTTGCTGTAGAAGGCTAAATGGTCCTGGTGGGCAATAGCAAACTAGTCCTGTGACAGTAGTCCCAGAATGGGGCTGGATTGAAAGTCCCAGCATCTCAGTGCCCAAAGTAGGGTCTAATGTGAGGACCTTAATGCTGCAAGATGCTCTGAAGATCACTCCCACACCTCCACCTTTCCCAGTGGGCCTAGGGGAGTGGAGAAATTTGAACCCGGTTGGGCAGGCAAAACCAGGGTCGACCAAGCAGTCAGGTCGAGTCCAGGTTTCTGTCATAAACAGAATATCTAACTCGTGAAAATCCATTAGCATTTGGATCTCAGTACAATGTTTAGATAGTTTAGCAGCCCGCAATTCAGAAAAGCGTCACATAATACATCAGCTTGAGGATGTGACGTAGGTGCTAAGGAAAGAATTCCTTTATCCGAATGCTGCAAACCTATTTGAATGAGCATCTCTCTAGAGTATGGTGGCCCGGCAGGGAGTAGCTCCTGATGTGAGAGATCGTGCCCGACAGCGTAGGTGGCCCATGGCACTACCTCGGCGCGGACGAGAGCAGACGAGCTTGCCTTATGCGCGCCTTCGGCGCGCAATCGTTGCGCCCGCTGCGCTCGTCCACTGCGCTTCCTGTATTGACACATCCTTTATGGGTGAGGATTTAGGTGACGAAAGGGGGCGTGGCTTGTGTCAGAGGGCGTGCCTTCGGAACCGGCCAATGACGTCCGGGCTTCAGGAACCACCCGCCCGCGTCCGCGCTCTAACGCTGTGCGGGGAATCAGTCCTTAAGTTTAGTTCTAAAAACACGTTATACACAAGTTAAAATACAGAGTGTCCCTGCTCCCGGCTGTGCCTCAGGAGAACAAACAATTAAAAGTGCCGCGCTCGCAATCAGCGCGCGTTTTAAGCAGAAGGGGGCGTGGCTTGTGTCAGAGGGCGTGCCTTCGGAACCGGCCAATGACGTCCGGGCTTCAGGAACCACCCGCCCGCGTCAGCGCTCTACGGCTGTGCGGGGAATCAGTCCTTAAGTTTAGTTCTAAAAACACATTATACACAAGTTAAAATACAGAGTGTCCCTGCTCCCGGCTGTGCCTCAGGAGAACAAACAATTAAAAGCGCTGCGCTCGCAATAAGCGCGCGTTTTAATCAGAAGGGGGCGTGGCTTGTGTCAGAGGGCGTGCCTTCGGAACCGGCAAATGACGTCCGGGCTTCAGGAACCAACCGCCCGCGTCAGCGTTCTACCGCTGTATGGGGAATCAGTCCTTAAGGGTAGTTCTAAAAACACGTTATACACAAGTTAAAATACAGAGTGTCCCTGCTCCCGGCTGTGCCTCAGGAGAACAAACAATTAAAAGCGCCGCGCTCGCAATCAGCGCGCGTTTTAAGCAGAAGGGGGCGTGGCTTGTGTCAGAGGGCGTGCCTTCGGAACCGGCCAATGACGTCCGGGCTTCAGGAACCACCCGCCCGCGTCAGCGTTCTACCGCTGTGTGGGGAATCAGTCCTAAAGTTTAGTTCTAAAAACACGTTATACACAAGTGTCCCTGCTCCCGGCTGTGCCTCAGGAGAACAAACAATTAAAAGCAAATGAAAAAGATATAAGTAGTTTCCTGCGGTGAAATGATCATAATCCTTGTTGGTGAAGTAAAATGAAGTTGCTAACTCCAGCTTCACCCTGGAGGAAAATATCTCCAGAAATAACACTAGAAAACTGTAGGTACGTGGGATCAAAATTAGCTGCATTTGGGGTAAAAACCAACAGCAGTGGTAACCATGGAAGGATCGCCAGATTTTTTGAGGTAAACTGTTGGTGGAGGAAATGTAATTACCTCCAATATATTTGGAGTAATGAGCAGGTTAAAGACACTTTTCGAAAGAACAAAATAGCAGGCAAATACCGAATCTGAAAGAAATACATCAGCCTCCAAAAATGGATTTTACTCCACATTAACACACACATCAAAATCAGCACCAAAGTGTATTGTGGCATTTACAATTGGATCTTTCCGCTGTTTTGATTTGCTCTCATCGTGTAGTTGGGTTTTGCGACTTGTGAACAGCCAGATGAAAAAATCTTTGTATTGGCATACAAATAACAACGAGAGGACCTAGGAGGCGTATATTATTTGTACATGATGAAAGCCGTAAGGGCTGAAGACCGCTCTTAATTCTCCTCTCCCCTCACCATGCCCCAATCCAGCCCTGGTGACATCCGCTCACTACTGCACTGCCAATTACCAAACTGACAGAAAACCTCAATTTAGCTTAAAAAATGTAAGATTTCCAGCGAACCGGGCGCGGAGGTTGGGTCCGCCATCCTCCTTAAGAGAGGCCCGGTGCGCGAGGGAGCACAGCACATTCCCTGTTTGCTGAGGAGTGGCGGCACGGAGGACTCTCGGCTGCTGCGTGGAGTGTGGGAATTTGTGGTGGTCCCTTAAGCAGGAGATTTGCACACAGTGCTGAGGCAGGGGAGGCTGTGGTTCGAGCCCTATCGGAGGGAGCTCACAAAGATGAGGAAAAGACAGCGCTGCGGCTCATGCTGACAGGTAAGTGATCATACCCTCTGCAAAGTTATGTTTCTGTTCTACCCCAAAAATATTTTCTATCATTTTTTCCTTAATTTTTTTGCTATAAAATATTTTAACCCAGTGCAGGCTGATTGACGCATAACGTGCACTCTCTTTCAGACACAACACCACTTTTTCTCCTAGAAAGCCAAATCTTGGCACGTAGAAAATGAGATGTATGACATTACAACGCATGCTTTTACATCGCATGCCTTTACAACGCGGTTTTTACAACGCATGCCTTTACAACGCATAGTGCTTTGGGGCGCTGGATAGTGAATTGTTTAATTTACTATTCAAACTCCAGTCCCCGTGGATAGTAGGGAAGGTGTTGGATAGTACATTAAACTGATTCTTTATCCTAGAGCGCCCCCCAGCGCAATGCGTTGTAATGGTTTGCGTTGTAAAAGTTGCGTCGTAAAGGCACTGCGTGGTAAAAGTTGCGTTGTAAAGGATGTTTCCCAGAAAATGACAATAATGCCTGAAAAAAGAAACTACAGAGGGCGAAAGAGGAGAGAGTGATTGTCTTTCTGTGAAAATCCTTTATGGTTTAATATTATTGTGGTGATTATCGTTACCAAGGTATACTATCCATATACCAGCATAGCTGCCAAGGTTTCAGATTGCTTATGTGTGACATTTTCCTAATTTTACTGTAAATATGAGTGACATTCAACGACTATGAGTGACACTTTCTCGGTTTCAAAATCAAGCAATGACCACAAGGAAAACATATAAATATCAGAAATTACACCAATTTGAGCATCAAGAAACTTTAGGAATATCTTAAAACTGCTGCAAACCACTAGAAATGGAAGGGCACAAACTAAATAAAAAGCAGTAACTCACAGCTAATCCTCATAAAATAGAGTTTTGAGAATAAGCGTGGTTCATATTCTTATGGGAAAACTGTCACTCAAAAAAAGCTGCTCTTGCCCCAGCCCTCCATCGTTCACCAGAGCTATCTTGACATTTGTATCAGTTGCATGAAAATTCCTGGGCACACGAAGAATTCAGCTCCACTAACGTTGGTTTTAACTTTGTGTTATTTAAATGGATCTCATGCTATATGATATATATATATAATGCCCTCCCCCTATCAAACGCCATACATATCAGGTTCACCTTCCAATAATGACCAGATTTGTACCTTTAAGCTCAATACCCCCGACACCGGGCAACTTCTTCCACTCACACCGATTGAGGGATGAGTCTAGTGGCGTACGGACTTTCTGTTGTTTTTTCATTGTTCGGTCTACACCACGAACGCGCCCTGCACTCGCTGAATAAATACTCTCACGGTAGAATCAGCACACCCAAATATGCATTAAAGGTTGCTGTCTGTCTGATTATCGATTTTGGGTACTGGCATGCTTAATTATATTGCTTTATGCCATTTTTTACTTTCACCTCCTTTTACCTCGATACACTCTGTTGCAATACTGGACTATCACCCTCACTTCAATCACAACTGAGTAAATTTTTCCAACGTGATCGTTCAAATCCGACTATTGTGTGCTTTTAATACCTACTCGCTGACGTACTGTACTTTTTAAATGTTTCAAGTGATTCTCATCTGTCACTTTCTTTTGTTTTCCCTGTTTCCTTCCTCACAGGCGTTAATTACATAAACCAGGCAAATGTTATGTTTTCCGGTTCTGCCAAGACCTCCTACCTTTCCGGAAAGCATTGAAGACCTGGCTTTTTAGACAAGCTTTTTAATCTATTTCCCTACCTTCGATTGTGTTACTGTCAATTATAGCGCCAAGAAACTAATTAGTGTTAGTGCGCTCAATAAATGATTTAATAACATAACATAACATAACATAACATAACATTAGTCCTGATGATGATCCCGTTTATTATTGAGCATGGGATCGAAATGTCGACTTTTCTAAATAGTGTCACAAATACCCATTGTGCCTAATTGTTGTGGTAACTATTTTGGTTAAACTTGCTGTATTTTCTCGCTGATTGCAAGTTGCCATTGCTCCTAGTCTTTGCCTGTATTTGTTGTTTGTTAAAATTGTGTGAATTGTGACTCCATTCCCCCGCACTTCCCCCTTGTTGCAGGGTACAGGATTGTGCCCTACTATGTTTGTTTTCGCTCATCCTTAGCTTTATTTTTGAAACAGTGAAATAATAAAATTCCATGTCCGGCTGGGCATTGGATTTGTATAGCAACCTAACACGGTTTATATTCCATTCCTTTTGAAATCTTACTGTTCGCTTAGGACCATTGTTTTTTTAAACTACCACTGTATTAAGGGCCAGCCGCCACGACTTCTCTGGCACCAGACCCCGATGCAGGGACTCGCAATGGGCATGAAAGCCAGCTGCCGCACACACAGTCGGCTGGGTGAGGTCCGGCAGACTCGCTCGGCATGCTGCATGATCACTCTGAGGCACCAACGATTCGGGGCACAACACTACTAACAGTGTGACTGAGTGAGCAGCACTCAACTCTTTAGCTGCCTAACGCTAACTGTCTGCCGCCAAGAAAACATAACTGCCGCTCGTTCACACGTGACGTGGTGGGCCCCCGACAAGAGCACAGCCTCAGCAGGGGATCGGAGTCAGGTGACCTCAGGCCAACTCACTAAGTGACAGCCCCGCCGCGGGCACCGGGAATTTCAATGGAGCCAGCACGGAGCAGAATAGTGCGATACATTGAAGCAGACACGGTCATCATTAACTGTTTACAAGCCTGCTGGTGGCAGGCAGCACCCGGGCCGGCAAGTCTGCGGGAAGCAGCAGAGCGGCGCACAGATGTCACAGGCGCAGGCGCACGCACTAGCAGCCGGCGTAGCCAGTTTCAGCGCTGATAAAGCAGAGTGAGACAATGGCCTTAAAATGCGCGACAATGCATTCCATCCGGTGATTCGGAACACAGCACTGAAATGCATTAGGGTCCCGTTTGATGCGTGATACTTGACAGGCATGGACCAGCAGTGCCCTTATTTTTGTTTTCTCTATGATTTAGGATGTGGGAGTTCAGTTACTTAGGAATCACTACGTCAAGCAATCCAGCAAATAGGTATTTTTGTGTAAAGCGGTCTCAATATATCTACAATGCGCCCGAGACATCTGCAGGCTATATTGCATGTTATTGGCACTCAATATTATTGTAAGCCTGTTAATATTGACTAGAGCTGAGAACATTTGTGACCTTTTATGGTTTTAAGAAATCAATGCCGAGAGGTGGGCAAGGCTTGTGTGTCCTCTGACCTCACTGACCCTGCGGTGGTTGCTGAGGATTACAGTTCTTCTCAGACCCTAGGTGCCACATGCCAAGCAGTGCCCTGTGAAAGTGGGCATATACCCCCATTCTGCCAGTGATGCAGTGTCATGTATGGCTGGCAAAGTAAGAGGGCACCCTGGGATGCATGGCACACCTGACAGGCAAGTTCTGAGCATAGGACTAGTGCGCACCCCATAAGTGAACATCTGGAAGGCCTTGAGGATAGGGCACCTGAACTGGTCGTGGATCCCCGGCACTTCTGTTTTTTTAATTATTATTATTATTTTTAACTGAACTCTAAGGACAGGTGTGAATGCAAGAGAGAAGTTTTGAATGTGGGACACAGTGGGCGGGTTTAGTGAAAGGGTTCCCCTGGTGGGTTCTTTACTCTGTGCACATCTTGGGCCTTCTAAAGACAGCACCTCTGGACAGTTTCTGAGCACAGAGATCGGATCGTGAACACAGTGCACCTTGAATGCAGAAATCATCTGTGTAGGAAAGTAGGATCTTTCTGGCATAGATACCCCCACTTTTTGCCTGTCGGTGTGTTTTGACTGTTGTTCACTGATATCCTGCTAATCGGGACCCCAGTGTCTGTGCTCTCTCTCCTACATTTGGTGATAATTACTTTGTACACCACACAATTGGCATACTGAGGCACCATTATAAGCCCCTAGTATTTGGTTTTGAGGTACCCAGGGCATTGGTACACCAGGAGTCACCAGTGGGCTGAAGCATATATCATGCCACCCATGGGAGCCCACGCACACTGTGTCTGCAGAGTTGCCATTGCATTCCGTGTGACAGGGTGTAATCACCCTTCACTTTAGATATAAGGTTTTCCTTATATCCCGGTCACAGCACTTAACCCTTTTGGTGCGTCGGACGGCCAGAAGCCGTCGGACGCACCAGTGCTCATGTGCGTCGGACGGCTACCGGCCGTCCACGCACATGGCACACAAAATCCCTATGGTGCCCTCAACCCCCATATTCCACAGTCTTTCTGCCCTCCCTCCCCCCCCGCGGGAGGGAGATATGGGCAATAGTCCCTAGTCTGCCCCCCTTGGGGGCAGAAACCACACTAGGCACCAGGGATTTTTGTGTACGCCTATAGGGGTGGGGGCTGCCGAAAATGGGCATGCCATTGCCCCCAACCCCCCCAAAATTCCACAGTCTTTCTGCCCACCTGAGAGGCAGGGGGGCAATAGCCCCAGATCTGCCCCCTGGGGGAGCAGAAAACACACTAGGCACCAGGGATTTTTTATTTATATGTATATACGGGTGGGGGCTGCCAAAATGGGCATGCCATTACCCTCCCAGAATTCCACAGCCTTTCTGCTGCCCCTGGGAGGCAGATGGAGGCAATAGCCCCTGATCTGCCCCTCCCCAGCGGGGCAGAAAGCCCACTAGGCACCAGGGAGTATGTTATTTTTTTATACGTAGGGGTGGGGGCTGCCAAGAAGGAGCACGATATTGCCCTCACACCCAAAAAAGTCTTTCTGCCGCCCCCATAAGGCTTATCGGGGCAATAGCCCCCTATCTGCATCTCCGAGGGTGGCAGAAAGATCACTAGGAACCAGGGATATGTTTATGGGCATGCCAGGGAGAAGAACCATAGGCACAGGTCACTCCCCTTTTTTAGGCACACATTTTGTCTGTTTCAGTGATGATTTTGGTCTTATCTACTCCCAAGTGGGGCCCAAAAACCACTAGAAACCAGGGAGAGTTTATATGTGTGTGTGAACTGGAGTTTGGCTGACAGTCTGTGTGTTCTGACCCTTTGGTGGCATTTTGCTGGTGGTGTGTGTGGGCTTGCACTTGGTTATTGGTGAGTGTGGACTCGCGCTTGATAGCGGTGTGTGTAGATTGCCGCTTGCCTGGTGGTGTGTGTGGAGTGACACTTGGCTGGCAGTGTACATGCACCAGCGCTTAGCTGACGTGTGCATGGATGGCGCTTGGCTGGCAGAGTGCGTGGATGGCTCTTGGCTGGTGGAGTGTGATTGGCACTTGGTTGGCAGAGCGCGTGGACGGCGCTTGGCGGGTGGTGTGCATGGATCGTGGTGTGCGTGTACTCACGCTTGGCTGGCGGTGTGGCTTGCATAGATCCCCCAGCGTTGTCTTACCTAGAATCCCCCCGCAAACCGCCAAATTACTTACAAAGTCAAATTTTCCTCACATTTCTGTGTGGGTAAGTTGTAGGATCACTGCCAGGGCACAAATTTCCTACCACCCAGCATACCCCTTGGTGTGCCAAGAAAAATTATCCCTCACAAGTTTGTGGGTGCGAAAAGTAGCATCAACCTAAAAACGTATTAACAAACTGCCTTTGTGGACCCGTCTTGGGCCCCCCTCAATCTCTACACAATTTTGGCCATTCCAAGTCATAGGCACTTGCCCATCCACACAAGTAAGGTATCATTTTTATCGGGAGACTGAGGGAAACGCTGAGTGGTAGGAAATTTGTGCCATGTACTGATCCCACAACTTCCCCATACAGATATTCGAGGAATAAAGCTAAATTGAGTTTTGCAGTGTATTCTGGGAAGGAAAATGTTGACGGATCTATGCAAGCCACACCTCCCTAGACTCCCAAGGGTGTCTAGTTTTCAAAAATGTCTGGGTTTTTTAGGCTCCCATAGATGTCTGCAAGCCTGGGACCAAAAAAACAGGTGTCTACATATCTATCACAAAATGACCTGGCTTTTCAAGGGGGTCACCTGAGTTTTTGGTCCCCGGCTCAGCGACCATCTAGGGAGACCTACAAAACACAGACATTTCTGAAAACTAGACATCTAGATAAGTCCAGGGCTGTGTGGTTTGCATGGATTTCCTAACATTTTCCTACCCCTGTAAACCTCAAATTTAGCTAAACGAAATCCCGTTTTCTCACTTTTCTGTGTGGTAAAGTTATAGGATCACTGGACCACCACACATTTCCTACCACCCAGAGTTCTCCCCAGTCTCCCAATAAAAATGGTACCTCACTCGTGTGGGTAGGCCTAGTGACCGCAACAGGAAATACCCCAAAATGTACTGTGGAGACATCAAAATGATCTATTACAAAATGACCTGGTTTTGCCAGGGGGTCACCTGGGTTTCTTGCCCCGGACTCGGCAGCCATCTAGGGAAACCCACAGAACCAATTCATTTCTGAAAATTAGACCCGGGGGATTCTAGGAAGGTATGGGCGTGGACCCACCAAAGTTTTCCTTCCCAGAATCCCCTGCAAACCTTAAATTTAGCTGGAAAAAGAGGGGCGTGGCCGAGCGGCACCTAAGATGGCCGCACTCTAACGCGGCTCCCGAGGGGAACTGCCTGAAGCCTCTAAAATCCGGCCATAATCCTGCAGCCTCACTGTCCCAGAGGCCGGCTTTGGTTTCAGCAAGAGCTCCGGTGTTGGGAGGTGGTTTCCCGGGCTCTCTAGCCGGCGCGAGGGCCTCGCGCTGACGTGTGGCAGTTTCGGGCCTGTTCGCAGCCCACATCGCGGACGGAGACACCGGCCTCGAGTGATCCCGAGGCAGGCTGTGTGAGAGCGGTGCCGGTGCGGGACGCCGGTCAGGTGCTGGGCCCTGCGATACTCATTTGGGGCGCCGGTGGGAGTGTGGCCCTCCCCCCCCCCAATGGGGCCCCCCTCCCGCGGGCTGTGGCGGGTGAAGCAGGGGGTGAAGGAGACGACGGCTGGGCCAGAGGGGTCAGAGACCAAGGGCCCACATCGGACAAGCATTCGGGCTAGCAGTGGTGACCCTTTGGGACTGCAGGAAGGTAGGACCCCCTCCGGAGACCGCCTGGCTGGAGCTCCGGTCCCGGGAGTTGGCGGGACCCTACGTGCGGTGACTGACCGGTGACTGCTGAGGGCGCTGGGCAAGTGGCGCGAATTGGATCGGTAGGCGCACAGGTGCTTGGACGGAGCACAGCACAGACCCCACTGCAGCTACAGGGGCCCGAGGACATTACAAGGTGGCATTAGGCATTGAGTCGTTATTTGGATAGGGGGGGCGTGGAAGTGTTGGCCCCTTCTGGCGACCTGTGGAGCGCGAATACGGACCGGTAGCCTCTGGGGAGAGCTGCCCTAGGGAAGCGCAGGCCGGAGGAGCTGCTGGTGAGTGCTCTACTACCCCCCTCACCCCCCGGGTGGGGTCCAGACGGCAGGGTGACACCACGGATTGTAGGGCACCCCCTCCCCTGTGTCCAGCGGTGGGCCCGGTGCCGCCGTGCGCTGTCATGAGACCCAAAAAATCCACGACGACCCAGACTAATACTATGGACAACTACACTGCCGCGACGGGCGGTGGAACCGATGCGCAGGCCGGCGCATTGACGGGCACCCAAGAGCCGTCTTGAACGTCGATCATGCAGGCCATACAGTCACTGGGCACCACGCTGGAGTCAAGGATAGACAAGGTCTCCATAGAAATGACACTGCTGAGGGCGGACTTAAACAAAACATCGGAGAAGGCCACCCAAAATGCTGCGGACATTGCGGAACTCCAAAGCACTGCGAAACACTTGCAGAAGCAGGTTCAACGACTTTTGCACCAGCAGAAGGTGGTGGTAGCCCGGCTGGAGGACCAGGAAGGGAGGGCCCGCCGCAACAATATACGCGTGGTGGGAGTGCCGGAGAAGATGGAGGGGCGAAGCGTGGACCTATTTCTGGAGGATCTCGTCCTCAAGCATCTGAAGCCCAGACGCCTCTCGAAGTTCTTCGCTATCGAGCGAGCTCATAGGGCTCCAGTCCCCCCACCGCGCCCAGGGGCCCCGCCTCGAACGATAATCACGAGGATCCTCCATTACAGAGCCCGCGACGCCATTCTGCAGGTGGCCCGCCAACATGGGGATCTTCATCTGATCAATGCCATCATTAGGTTGTTCCCTGACTTCACGCTGAAGGTGCAGCAGGAGCGTCGATCATTTGACGGGGTCAAAAAAGTGCTTCGGGAAAAGGGCATCAAATACATGATGTTCTTCCCGGCGAAACTCAAGCTTCTAGTCGATGGTAAATCCTGGTTCTTCACCTCCCCGGAGGACGTACATTCCTGGTTGGACACGCGTGTGGTTGAGGCGGGCTCAGGGTTGAGGGGCAACTGGAGGAACAGGGAGCCTCCATCTCCAGGGTCATCGGCTGGCTCTCAGGGAAGTGGACGTCGGCACCGGCGGAATTCTTTGCCCCCTCACGGGAATCGGGCCCGGAGCCTGTCGGCCTCGCTGGACAAGGGATGACGGGCCAGGACTGAGTTGCAGTACAGAAGACATCTGGCGTGCACGTAATGTATACTGACATTTCATGTTTTTTGAATCGCCCTGACACAGGCGGTGGTCCAGGACAATGCCCAGGGGTTTACTTTAAAAAATAAAAAATCAAATAAAGGAGATCAGTTGAAGGGGGGGCCCTTGTGTGATGGGGGTTTCCATATATATTCGCCTAACTCTGGCTTGGTTGGGGGGGGAGGTCTGGGGGGAGGGGGGAGGCCCGGGAGTGACCTGTCCACAACTGTATTACTCAGGGTCCAACTGGGCTGGCCGAGGCGAGTTACAGATTGCGAAGTGGGGCCGAAGGTAGTCCTCAGGTTGCGGGTTTAGGTAGCAGCACTCACCCCCCTTGGTTTTCGTTTAAAGGGCTACAGGTGCTCTGCTTGTTGGGGGATGCCTGACCATGTTGGCGGGCATGGCAGGGTAGCAGGGAGGGGGGATTGTTCTAGGGGTTAGGGGAAGTCGGATGCGGGATTGTTCATTTTGTTTTGCTGCGTTTATAAGGTATTTGCTTTGGCTCCTATGGCACCATTGGCGGGCAAGCGGGTGGAGGGGGGAGGGGAGGGTAGGCGCTTGCCTCCCCGGCCATTCGTGGTAACTACCCATAATGCATACACCACACGCCAGTCACATTAGTATACCATTGTGGAACGTTAAAGGCCTACAAAACAAGATTAAGCGAACCATGGTACTCCAGTATTTACATAGACATGCACCTGATATAGTCCTGCTTCAGGAGACGCACCTGCTGGGGAACCATTGCAAAGCCCTTAATAGATTTTGGGTTATACGATGCGGGCACATGCTGGCTTCACTACAGGCTTGAGTGGGGTGGGAATCCTCATTAGGAACACCTTACCTCTGGTGATCAGGAAACAATGGTTGGACCCCTTAGGAAGGTACGGAGCACTAACAGCTCAATGGGAGGGTAGGACTATTACTATCTGTTCCTTGTATATCCCGCCTGGGCTACACAGTACCACCCTCCCCGACATAGGGAAGTTGCTATTGGATATGTCACCAGGGATACTGGTCCTGAGGGGAGACATGAATGCCGTCATGGAGAGGGATCTAGATGGGTCACAGACACTCCCTGCCAGGGGTGGGACTTGTTCCTTCCGAGACTTTGTACGAGCCATGGGACTGGTTGATCTCTGGAGGGCACATAACCCCACGATTTGACAATACACACACATTTCGGCAGCTCACGGCTCTGGGTCCAGGCTTGACTATATTTTCACGCAGGTTGGAAGCATAGATTTGTTCCAGAGTGGATGTCACAGAGTGAGAGGCATATCTGACCACTCCCCAGTAGAAGTACATCTGCGCGGCCCAGACCGGGACCGCATTGGTCCCCCCCGTCTGGACTCCTTTTTATTCAAGGACCAGGAGTTTCAGGAGGTCTTTAGGGAACGGGTCGACCACTATTTCGTGGAAAATGTGGGCTCTGTCAGTTCTCCTGGAGTAGTGTGGGAGGTGTACAAGACGGTGGCTTGGGACTTTGTACAAGCGGAGGTTGGGAAACGCCGTAAGGAGAAGTCTGCACAAATTGATGCACTAGAACAGGGCCTTCAGGCCCTTGAGAATGCATCAGATGGATCCCCGGAGCAGGTTCAAGATAGGCTGCATAGGCAGCGGCTCCTTGCAAAGGAGATTAGAGATGTACTGACTGACCAGGCGAGATCCCATGCCCTGGCAATCCAGAGAAGAATGTACGACCTGGGGGACAAGGCCAACAAAATGATAGCCTGGCTGGAGAGACGAGATCGGGACCGTAACTGGATCCCGGGAATTCAACGACCAGATGGATCTGTACGTGTCACGGGGAAGGAGATAGCGGCGGAATTCGCGCGATACTACGAGGCGGTTTATCAGTCTCACACTGTTCGACAGGAACAGGAATACCGGGACTTTCTGGCCCCCTTGCAGTTGCCTACCTTGGAACAAGCTGATAGAGATATCCTAGCCTCGCCCATAACCGTCCAGGAAGTGGAGGACGCCATGGGAGACTTGCAGGTGGGGAAGGCGCCGGGGCCCAATGGCTTCCCGGCAGAAGCGTTCGGCGTGTGTGTCAAGCCGCCTAGCACCTCACATGCTGAGTATGTTTAATGAAGCCAAGCAGGGGGGGGGGTACTTCCCAGAGACTTACGGTCAGCAACGATCGTTGTACTACATAAAGCCGGCAAACCGCAGGAGCTGTGTAGCTCCTACAGACCCATCTCCTTACTTAACTTTGAGACCAAGGTCCTCGGTAAAATTCTGGCCACGAGATTGGGGGCGGTTATACAGTCCCTGATATGCCCGGACCAGTTGGGCTTTATGCCTCACAGAAGCACTCGTCTCAATCTCCGGCGCCTATTTGGGGTCTTGCAGGAGGTGTCGGTGAGGCCGGGGGTGTCGGCAGCCCTGCTATCCCTTGACGCCCATATGGTGTTTGATAGTATAGAGTGGCAGTACCTCTACGCAGTTCTGGAAAAAATGGGCTTTGGAGAACACTTCAGAGTATGGGTGCAGCTGCTATACACTGCACCGCTGGCAAGAGTCCGGGCGAATGGAGTGCTGTCGAGAGAGTTCCACCTCGGCCGGGGCACGCGTCAGGGCTGTCCCCTCTCGCCCACCTTGTTCGCATTGGCGCTGGAACCTCTGGCGCACTGGATCTGAACAGATCCTTTGGTGTGGGGTATCGATCTGGGAGGGGGCTGGGAGGAGCGTATCTCACTATACGCTGATGACATCCTCCTGTATGTTCAGAGACCGGCGGCCTCCATTCAGAGGCTGATGGACCTCATAGGAGAGTTTGGCACGTACTCTGGATACCGTATAAACTGGAGTAAGTCACTGGGGCATGTGTTAGCGGCTGATTGTGGAGATTTAGCCTGGAAGGATGTTTTTAAATACTTAGGGATTTAATTACGCATTCTGATTCGGAATTCCTGCGTCTGAATGTTTCGGCGCAGCTAGAGCGGCTGCACGGAGATGTGGCACATTGGAGGTAAATGTAAATGTAAATGTAGGTGTACTTATATAGCGCAAACCTGTCACCCAAAGGGCATCCTGGCGCTTGCTTAGGGAACCCGTCCTGGTATTCCCCTGTGAGAAACCCCGGCAGGGTGTCCACAAGGTGAAAGTCAGGCATCCCGCCACGAGGGGCTGTTGTGGAGATTAAGCAAGCTATTGCCCAGAGTCGCAGAGTGTGAACCCGTGAGTCAAGGAGGCACCGGGGCGAGAATTTTCGAGTCCATGGAATTTTTAGCCCAAGACCCGCCGAGGCGGGGAATTGAACCCTGGTCCAGGACCGATCTCAGCTTCCGGGTCTGCCGCCTCTAACCCCTGAGCCACACTTCTCTCCCGCTTTCGCTGATTGGGCGGGCCGTTCTATTTAAAATGATGGCCCTCCCTCGCTTGCTTTATGCTTTACAATGTGCTCCCCTCCTGGTCCCTGACCAGATTTTTAGGACGATTGAGTCTGAACAACGTTCCCTGCTGTGGAATGGTGGGTGTCCTCGAATAGCCCTCAAGAAACTGCAAAGGGGCCCATATGAGGGAGGGCTGGCTGTACCGGATGTCCGCCTCTATTATTGGGCAACACAGCTAATCAATGTGAATGGGTGGGTGTTCTCCCCTCTGGAGGAACCAGCCTACAGGGTGGACAGACTAGCCTTTGGTAGCGACACATACTTAGCAGCTCTATATTCTAGAGGTAGGTGGGGCCGTCCTCTTCCTCCCCAAACGGCTGCGGTGGTTACGGTATGGAAACGGGCGACGAAATTGCTCGGGTGGGAGGCGAAGCTCACGGAGCAGACCCCTTTGTGGGCGGGATCTTTCCTGGCAGCAGTGGCAAAACTGCGAGATCTACACAGATGGGGCTTGATAGGTATTGACGTGCTGAGGGACATTTGGAAACGGGGAGAGATGGTGAAATTTGCTGATCTGCAGGCCGAATAACAGATGGAGAGTGGAGAGTTCCTCCACTACCATCAGCTTAAGTTCGCTCTGCACAGGCATCTGGCCCCAGGGGAGAAGCTGCCTGAATATGCACCGCTGGAGGACAGACTGTTATTAGACCCCATGATCGATAAAGCAATCTCACTCACATATAAAAAACTTAGTAACAACATCCCGGACATGCTGGGGCCCCTGCGGGAAAGGTGGGAGACAGACTTGGGGCTGCTGGAGGATGATGACTGGGGGGAGGCCCTGCAGTGCCCCAGGGAGGTGGCGATTTGCGCAAGGTTTTGGCTGGTTCAACTTCGCATCCTGCATAGATCGTACAATCCACGAACAACACAGTACGGAATAGGCTATGTGGACTCCCGATTCTTCCTCAGGGGGTGCGGGGAGGAAGGGACCTTCTTCCATATTTTATGGGACTGTGCAAAGATCAGGGCATACTGGTCTAGGGTGACGGGCATCATGGCCGAAGTGGTGGGAGCAGAGGTGCCGCTGGAGGCTAGGTGGCATGTGTTAGGAGTCACCAGTGATATCACCTGGCCGAGGTGGGACAAGGTATGGCTAGCCCTGCCGAGCATGGTAGCTAAAAGATCATCGAAAGATTGTGGGGCAGTGACTTAACCCCAACGGTGGAAGAGTGGGAGCTGGACCTGGATTGGTGCCAGCGGGCGGAGAAAGTCATTTACAAAAGTAGAGGATGCCCTAGGAAATGGGATAGCATATGGGCAGCCTGGAGGCGCTATAGGGGGGATTGGCTGGAGTCGCAGTCGAATGGGGAGCCGATATGAGAGGGGCACTGGGTGGGGCCTTTAGCTGATAGATGTGCATTAACAACACTGTGGACGTGCAGAGCCATTTCTGCTCTGGCTTCCCCTGGGTTATGGCTGCAGTATAGGCCAGGGTGTCATATTCAGTGTAGGGAGTAGAGTGAAGGGAGGGGGGATGTTATGTCCTTACAGGTATGCATTGGGGGGGTCGATTGGGGTGGTTTAGAGGCCGGGTCTATGTCGGGAGGGATGAGTGGTCATGGCGGGTAGGTTGATTATCTTACTATGATTGTAATTGCATTTATCAATGATTGTCAATGTATTTCCGCTGCTAACTGATGTGCTATGTTTTGGAGCTGGTTTTCTTGCAATGAAAAGAATTTCAAAAAAGAATTTAGCTTGAAAAAATCAAACTTTTCTCAAATGCCTGTGTGGGAAAGTTGTTGGATCACCAGGCTGACAGAAATGTTCTACAACCTGGTGCTCCCCCAGGTCTCCCGATAAAAATTGTAGTGTAGTTCCTATATTCCCAATAGGCTCTGCGCATTGGAATAATATATCCTGTAGTTTAGACGTAGGACTGAGGTCGACTAGGTCTCTACCGAATACATTAGACTTAATTGTGAGTGCCAGCTAGCTCAGAGGTCACTAGAAACGTTCGTGAATTCACAAGAACGGATTGGCTTCTGACAACCGCATAAACATGACAACTTTGTTTCCCAAGAATAAGAAATCAATCTCCAGAGTCGTGGAAACAATAGATAGCTATTTAACTCAGTCAATCGTGCATGCTTCGTTTCACCAGAGGTGCTGAGAAAATAGAGAGACAGGCGTTTTCAATAAAAAGTATTTATTGAACAGTCTTCTTTCTCAAGCATATGAAATGTACTGCTACAATCGTAATACTGGTTTTAAAGTACAAGGCATATAATACGATAAGTATTATAAAGTAGTACTGTAAAAGCATGATATGGTTTCTAAGCCATAAAATACATAAAATACATACAGTGATAAAATAATTACTAAAAGTACTCAACTGGTGCTTCTAAAATACGCCTACCCCGGTGTACCTAACCTAAATCTAGTACAAGGGAAGAAGTAAGTGAGGATTAGCTTAAGTTTAGTATTTCTCTGCCAAGAATCTGTCCAAGAATTCTCTAAGTGTCTAATCAGCTCCGTACCTTGGTTTAGAATGAAGGAGGTCTTGTATCTCTATCTCAGGACTCGATTTCCCAGCAACCCGCAAGGGTAGCCTGGAAACACTGGAGCTGGATTTCTCTGCAGGAGAAGAGACAGCGTCTCTCAGTGCGTCAGCTGGAGGGTCGGCTTCCTTCGGCACTTGCTGCTGCAGGGCGTCGGGCAAGTAGTGAGTCGATCTGCTCCAAACCACCGTGTGTTTGTCTGGGCAAATCTAGGCATATTTATACTTTGAAGGTGTCGAGTTTGACATATGATTGGACTTAATAACGTCATCAAAGACTCAGTTCTTCGAAAACTCTATGATTTCCTAGATAAATTAGTATTCAGGCAATGGGAAGTCCCTAGCTGCTGAAGGCAGGTTTCTCTAAGAAATCATTGTTGATTCTTGGAACTTAGTGGAAGTAGCCATGCCGTATTTGGGCTGCATAGGCTCAGTCTAAATATGGTAATGATTTCTATTCCTATATAAGGATCGGATAATCTATACCTATATAAGGGCATGAATCGGGAAAACTTACACTAGGGTCCTAGGTTCATTTACAACACCCACTCCACGATTTTAAGTTCAATAAAACTAAACGCATAAGCATGGAACATATCTAAAGCTAGTGTTTATAATCCCACCCAAAATACAACATACAAATTGCATTTGAAAAGGCTTGTTTAAATGTAACGAGTATAGACTAGTACGAACAAACAGCTCTCTATAGACATGAAGCATAGCGTGGGAACATACATTCTATCATTTATAAAATACAAAATTACATTCATGAAACGTCTCTGAAGTTTTAAAGAAAGAGAAAAAAACATTTTTTCGAGATCATCTCATAGCATAATATCTAAACCATTTTGTTTTTAGAATAAGGCCAAATATTGTCATTCAGGAAGTTTTCAAAAGAAATCTTGTTCTCTAAGAATAGTTCTACTTTAAGCAGATTACTCTGTGCCAAAAGTTCTATTTTGGAAAAGGTTCAAATTGGTAGACGGTATGTTTTGAAAGAAATGAAGGCCGAATTTCAGAGTTCAGGGAACACTGTGTGCATGAATCAAAAGTTAATCTCGGTGTCAGGAGAAAACATCAGATCAACTAGGCTGGCAAAGAAACTGTCTACCATAGTAGGCGAAAGTGGAACCACTTCAGGTAGCAGATCAAATGTGCATCATCGCCGTCAGCGTTTGATGCATTAGCAATGTCCGCATTAGGTGGTACCTGTGTGCCTATAGTGTCTCGCATCTCACCCTCAGTTAGACTTGCCGGTGATACCTCAATGAATGCCGTCATCAGAATTGGCAGCCGTTGGGGGCAACACGATGCATGAGTTGTTACCGGACCAAGCAAAGCGTCAGCATCCGATGGCAGGACTGATGGGAGTGTAAGACAAATGTCCAACACACATTCTTCTCCGCAAAGCAGGCATCGCAGAACAGGTAAGATGCAATCTTGCCAGATTGGTCTGAACGAAAGAAACCAGGTTGTGTTCAGATCTCTTGAACGAGCCAAGCCAAGAATCTGTGTAATTCTCTCACGATGACTTAACATTTCTGCGAAATGTACTGGGCAGTTTGTTGATATTAATGCATGTATCTCTGCAGAAGTCCTTGCAACTTGCAGATCATACGTTTCTTTAGGCGAGGTCAGTGGCACCGTTTTTTGCAAGAGAATGACTTTCATTTTGCTTAAAGTATCAATTCGTATAGAAGAGATATTCAGTGAAGGCCATAATGCCGTCCCCCTGTCGGTCTTGCTCTTTGGATACAGTACTTGCATACAACAAATTACCCTGGATGAGACACTGACTAGATACGCATTCCCTGGCAACATGCCACAACAGCTGTGGTCATTGAGCATAACGTAGCTGCCATTGGATAGCTGCCTCAAAATTGGTTCTATCACTGTGGAGGGTGTACCGTGCAGGTGGCATGAAAGGTTATTTGCAGAACCTTCGCAGGCTCCATGTAAATTAATACCATGGCACAAAAGTGTACCACTTAGTGAGGTCTTACAATTTTTACCACTAAGGAATACCTCCTTTCCCCCATTCCAACATTTGTGTGTGTATGGTAAAGTCCAGGTCAACTTAATGTATTCTTTACCCAACCTTTCATACAGGCCTGCTGGTATATGCTGTAGACAATACTGAAATTGGAAAATCGTCACTGGTATCGTGATGGTGCCATGTATTATCCATTCAATGATAGGTTTCTCAGAAACTATCAATGGTAATATTTCCAGTTTTTCAATGCTCAGCACCGTATAGTCTGCTCCTTTTTGTGCCAAAGAGATTTGTTTATCTGTAAGGTTAAATACAGAAAACAATGACGTGGTGTTGATTGGACGCCATGGCACGTAGCCTGAACTAGCAGCATTATAGAACGTAATTGAGACTGGCCATGTTGTAACATTAGCAAGTCTTGCTCTATTATGTCAATTGCAGAGGATACAATGTTGTCCAAAGAATATATTCTGGAGGACAGAGTCGTTAACCCATTGTCCACTACAGAGAGAGCTTTCTCTAAATGAATACAATCAATTTCTCGTATTCTTTCTGCAGTTTCCATTTGCGTTATTTTGCAAGCTTCGTTGTACGCAGCATATATACCGGCGTATATGAAACGTTTTTGACGAGGTTTGCGAGGCCCCATTAAGAAATCTCGCAAATCATTGCCTTCTTTAAGTAAAGATAAGTGTTGTTTGATTTCTGGAAGTGTGGATTTCTGTAGCCACTCAAGGCATAGCTTTCTTACACTGTAAGTAGTTATTATCCCTGGATGTTGTCTCTGGGAGTATCTTGGATCTGGCCTATTCACTGTGAAACCTTGTGTTTTGTTCAGGAATCTATCTTGACAGTTATTCGTGTCTGTGGGCCAGATTAACCATCTTTTCCAATCAAGATTAGTTATGTTTTGTTGTAAAATATTTTGTACGTCTACCTCCTCATCCGTAGAGTTATTACTGTCCGGTGTGGGCTTTGGTATTGACGGTTTATTTAAATCTTTTATCTTAGCCAGGCCAAGACCAGAAGTTTGTTGAACAGTGTCATTTAAAAACATTATTTGTTCTGGTATAATGCAGGCTCTGAACAAGGCTTCTAAAACTTGCACCTGCCAATCTTTTGTGCCCCAGACAGTTTTTATCTCAATGTTGTCTTTCCAAAAGTCAAAACCTAACTTAGACAGCTGAGCATAAAAGTTTGCAGAAAAAAAATGTTTAGTATTGGTCAGCATTGTTTTCATTCCTGTCTTATTCTCATTTTTAAAATAAAGCGTTTCTGGATTTGTAACATTAAACCCTGAGAAGTACGGAAACTTTTCATAAAATGTTTTTGAGCTACCCCTTGGTGGCGTTGGACAATGTTCCCATTGATTATAAGTAAAAACATTTCTAGGGTTTGCAGATGTATGCAAATAATGGTGACCATAGTGATTAAAACAATACATTTGTTCATAATCTGATGAACCTTCTAGGTATTCATGTTCTGTAAATTTAACTGACATTTCTAAATCTGTCATCATGTTTTTAACAGTTTCAAAGTCCCAATCATCAGAAAATGTGCTGGATGAAACAAAATCACTCAAAGAAACCTTAAACTAGTGTGGAATCTTCAACAGCTCCACCGGGCCATAGATGTCATAATCAGTTCTGTCCCATGCTATATCACCAGGTATAGGAATGGCTGTGATGTTTACTGATAACAGGTCTCTTCTTTCACGATGAGATGATTTGTGAGGTTTCAGGACCAAGTTTATTTACTTACTTGCTGTGTCCATTGTACTGTATTTTCCATCTATCATCCTTCCCAAACTTAACACCAGTATGAGCCAGAGCAGGAGGAAAAGTACACCTAACATAATCCAACATTCAACCGTTGGTGAAACCAGATTTGTTTTTTCAAGTTGATGAAAGAGTTCTGTTATTTTTGCTTTGAAAGTTTTATTTGCTGGCGTTTCTTCAGGTTCACAGGGGTCCTCAGAGAAGGTATCAAAGTTGATGAAGTAGCCAAAGGCAGTTTTGTCAATTGTTGGAATTGCATCAGGATTGTTAAGAATCTTTGGAGCTGCTTCTTCCTTTCTCATATTTGTATAGTCAGAGGCTACATCATTGTAGACAGGTGTTTCTTGACGAACTGTTATTTGGGTATCCAGAGGCACAAGTTCCATGGCTTTGTTGCATAGTCCTTCTTTTCTTACTGCAGGTTTATCAAAGGTGATAAGTCTTTCAGTTTGAACCTCTTGGATTGTAGCAAGATTTGGTTGTCTGCTACATCTTGGGAGTCCACTGGCCTACTACTTATTATCGGCCACATGTTGTGGTTTGATCAGGTCGATAGACACGACTCTGTTCTCCCTTTTACCGGCAAGGGGCGGTAGTACTACTGATCTTGTTCCTTGGATTGCCAAGATAAGTATTGCTTTTCTCTATGAAGGCCCAAATTCCTTCTTTACCGCAATCTTTTCCCTGACTAGACCCCCAATCTTTGGAATCCAGAAAGGTCTTGGTGGGACAGGTGGTTTTTCTTCAGTGGTTGTTGGCTTCTGTATCGTGTTACTCAGACTTCTTCTTGTTTCATTTACGTCCTGTAAAACAGCCAAACGATCTGTGACATCAAAGGGTTTTTGTTCCACCACTGAAGTTTGACAATCGAGGTCTTCGATTATCATTCTAGTACCAAATAGTAATTCATATGGAGTGATTCCACCCAGAGAATTTCTTAGCAGATTGTTAAGACTCCGTTGGACACTTATTAAATGTTTGACCCACCCATCACCCGAACCTAATACCTTAGCTGTTATGGATTGCTTAATGTCACGTTTTTTCTTTCTACTACCACATTACCCTCAGGATGGAAGGGACTAGAATACCGCAATGCAACGCCCAAGCTAGCCATGGCCTCCTTGTAAGCTCGAGAGCTAAATGCAGGACCCTGGTCAGAATGTAGCGTGCCGATTGCGTATGTGCAGATAAAGACTCGCAAATCCTTTATAACAGTTCTGGCGTCAGCCGAGCGCTGGGGCCACATCCAAATAAATCTTGTCCTAGTAGTAGTGGGACCGCATTCGTCCATTATGATGTTTGCGTGTAGATAGTCTAATGCTGTCTAACAATGGTGTCTGAACTGGGCTGGCTACACTGTAGTCAGGTATCTGGTGGTGTTCAAAACTATGATATCCGTAACAGGTATCGCAGTTGATTCCAAATTCATAAACCTGGACACTCATCCCTGGCCACCAGTACATCTCTTCTAGTTCTATTAAAGATTTTAAGATCCCTCGATGTCTCAGATCCTCTCCCATATGTGCTTTGTGTACCAAACCAGCTCTCTGATTCCTGTTTGGAATTACTCTGTCCCCCACTCCAGGGATTCAAGCAATAGGAACGGAGTTTGCATCAATTATGTATGTATTTATGAGTGGATAGTTTAGAGGTAACGCTGCATAGCTGCCTTCCATTGAGGCTTTAACCGCTAGTAACGTCTCACCGTCTATTACTCTTTTCGATCGAGTGATTGTAGCTACGGAAGCTGTTTGCACCGCTGCCTTCGCGGCTTCATCAGCCAATTAATTCCCTGCAATGTGAACGCCATCACGCTGATGACTCAGTGTATGAATCATGTGAGTCTTTTGTAGTTCTTTCTGTAATAGAACTACTTGTTCCCAAAGCATTTTATGCTTAATTGTGCCACCTTTTGCGTCTTTGACACCGTTTTGAAGATTGAATGCAGTTATACGAATCGCACACGATGAGTGTGGGGAATTCGCGATCGGTATTTTCAAGCGCCATCTTGAAAGCCTGTAGTTCAGCTCACTGAGCTGTACTGTCTCCGAGTGATTGAGTTTTAGTGACCATAGGTCTAAATTTACCTTCGCACCAGCGACCTTTAACAATCGCACACGCAGCACTATAGGCTTGTTTATCCCCAATTGCGGGCTGTGCTGATCCGTCTGTATAGATTATACATCCGTAATGTTCTAGAGGCAGAACTTCGGTCGGCAGAGGACATTCGTGTTCATATTGTAGGAATTCTTGTGTCTTCAAATAGGGGTCAAAGACGTATTCAACGTCTGTTGCAGCAAGAGAGTTAACCCATTGTATCCATCCCGGATGTAAAGCCTTAGCATTGGGAATGCTTGCTTTCGTCACTGCCTCTAAGGCAGGTACAGGTGTAACGATCATTATGCGTTTACCCTGCGCTAGAGCTCTCTCCTTTGCTACTGCAGTTTGAACCGCTGTCAGCATTTTTTCTGTAGAAATTAATTTTATTTCAGCTTGTGTATACAAGTGTGATTTGTAAGCTATTGGTACCTTTTCACCTTCATTAAAGGTTAGGTACGTGAATCCGCATTTCCCTGGGATGATTCGAATCACAAGGTTGAGCACATTGTCGCGTGTCTCTAACTGTGTTTTTGCTAACATGTCTCTTTGTACTGAGCGCAAAATTTCTGTGTGTGTTTGAGTCCAATTAGTTGGTTTGAAATCAGGTTTGATTAGTTGGTAGAGAGGTTTAACCCTTTCTGTGTAGTTTAGAACATAAGTTCTTTCAAAATTCAGGAAACCAAGAATTGACTGTAAGTTTTTCAGCGTTTTTTGAGGTTGGAGCAGCACACATTTCTCTAAAAGGTTGGCTGCCAGGCTTTTGCCTTCACTTGATAATTCGTATCCTAAGAATAGGACGTTGGGATGGGCAATTTGTGATTTCTTAAAATTGAATTTGTACCCTTCAGAAGCGAACCCAAGTATTATGGTGTTCACTCTTTTCAAGTGCACGTCCAAATCATCATCTGTAAGATAGATGTCATCGACATAAGATAATGCCTCATCATCATACATTTGTAATAACTCTGTTACTCTGGCTGAAAATAACCCTGGACTATTCTTGAATCCTTGGGGGAGACGGCAAAATTGTCACTGTGTCCACATTATTGAGAAAGCGGTCAAATGCCTGCTTTCAGGTGCAATATTTTGACAGATAACCCATTCGAAATATCTAATGTGGTTTTATATTTTTTCCGCACAATGTTATTCATCAGTGCTGCACTATGTGCATTTTGTACTGCAAATGTTTTGCAATAGTAGTTAGATGTCTGTAATCCTAAACTAGACGATATGAATTGTCTGGTTTGGAGACAGGAAACAAAGGATTGTTCATTGACGAGGTGCATGTTTCAATCACCCCTTGGTATTCAAGTTGATTTAACCCCTTCGACGCTCATGACGAGCCCAGCTCGTCATGGAGTTTCCATTGATTTCAATGGAAATTACATGGAAGCACTGCAAGTAGCTTAGCATCCAAGTGGTTAAAATCTCCCTGACTTGTTTTTTAGCTTCTTGCTTAACTGGATACTGCCTTTGAGCAGTAGGTTGATTTTTTTAACTGGATTTTATGGTGAGGAGAGTGCTCATCCCATCCCACGAGAGTTTTATATAATGCTGGAGCCTGGGCCACAGCCCATTTTCTGGCATAGGTGTATTTTGTATGAATAGGAATATGATTTGAGAAGGCTGGCATAATTATCTCTTTGCCATGTGGACACTCCCTGACAAATTCAGGTGGCCAGTCTTGTTCAGCTAGAAGAATGTCATAACCTTCAGAAAGCTTCTCCCAAAAGAGTGCTTTTATTTTTCTAGGTATGTCCCCCTCCATCCGGAGTGTTACTTCATATAACTTGTGGGGTACACTAACCCTGGTGTCGGCAGTTTCAACTTGAATGCATTCATTCAAGTCCACTGTCTCCAGATGATCCATCAGGATCTTGCGGGCTATGGTCACTTCTGCTGCGCTGTCTAGCATTGTCTGAGCCCCCTCCCCGTTCTTGAGTTGTGTCCTCAAGATCCTCGCCATGTCTGATCTTAACGCTTGCTACCTTCTTTTTGGTGAATTGAGTTTTCTTATTTTTTGGAACGTGCTGTTCTTCTTTGGACTTCACGCCTTCCTCTTTCTGTTCTGATCATCCTCTCCTCTCGGATTTCTGTGAGGAAGTCTGAAAGGTACGAGAGGAATGTGTATCAGTATCTTGATATCTATCAGGTTTTCTTAAGTTATCCCTATTTCTGAGGTTGCACCTCTTTTCAGAGGGCTCCCGTTGGGGAGACCTACCTCTGGACTGAGAACGCTTCTCTTTAGGAAGTGTCTGTTTAGTATAATCCCACTCCTTTTTAGGAGTAGTGAGATTATTTTTATTAAAAACTTTTTCAGGATTTTCAGTTAGTTGGGGTTTTAACGGTTTCCCACCCAAACTATCTCTACCTAGTTCTTCATATGATTTTTCAATAATTCTTGCAAGCACATATGGTTGATCTGTTATATCTGTTTCTTTACATTTTTGGCGGATTGCCAAGGATGCTGCTTCACCTTTGATGTTGGCTAATAGTATAGCCGAGACCTGTTTAACATCTTTCAGTAATTTCATACCTAGATTCAAGGCAGGTTCTGATCCGCATTCATTTTGAATCTGTCTCAGAACGTCTGGTATTACCGCCATAGACGGAACACCATGTGTTTTTGTGTAGATTGAAGCAAAGACTGTACCCCAAGTGTCACAGTCCTCCACATGTGGTGCTATCCCCATTGGTAAACAGATTGTCAGAATTCTGTGTTTCTCATGAGGTGTACTATCAGGGTATACTGCCTCAATTTGAGTAATTTTTTGTGCTAACCAAAACGGAATGTGTTCAATTTGGCATCCAGTTTACCAATGACTGATTGCATAGTCTGTGGTGTGATTTTGTTTGTGTTCCCCTGGTGAGGGGTGTGTTGTGGAATCCTTACAGTAGGTTGGACTGTTAAGGTCCGCATGACATATTGAACCAATTGTCTATGTATTTTAATTAACTGTTTTAGCTGAGCTAACAGTTCTCGACCTGTCATTTTTTCAATGTCAGGATGTGATGTATAGCTGACTAGTATCGGCCATGTAGCTCCTGGTCTACCCAGTGGACCGAGCCTGGTAATGTGATTTTGATGTTGTAGGGCACCTTTAAACCAGAGCTGATGCTCTTGGTATGTTAATGGAATTTCAATGTCCTCGTAAGGAACGTATTCCTCTGGAGGTTCCTCTACTTTGTAGTAGTGGAACTCGTGTGTTCCTCCATCTGCTGGAGGAAAGTGAATCCATGAATAGAATACCTCTGTCTGCCGATATTCATGTGCCTCTATAACAAAGATTACTTTACCACCTCTCGATGATACTCCATTATTTATCAGTTTGTAAGTTATAGTTTTTCTTACATTTACCGGGATGTTTATAACATCTGGGTCATTCTGTAGCCTATTTCTGTCATCTAAAACTGCTTGAGCTACAGCTGCAGTTAATTCTTTGCCCCTAATCATTATTTTACTGACTGAAGTGTTTGCAGAACAAGTTTCAAGGAAACAAAGATTAGGTGCACAATATTTTTGGAACACTGTATCCTTCAACGTTGAACAAACCAAAAACGAATACATAGGATTTTCCGTCCTACTCAGTTTTGGCGGATATTAGCCTTTCACCCACTCCAGACATCTATTGGAGTTTTTACGGGAGAAAGGGGTCTGTGTGAAAAGCACGACTGAGTTACTCTAGTATCTAGCGTAAAATGATCGCCTTATCAAACGTTGGGCGCCATGTAGTGTAGTTCCTATATTCCCAATAGGCTCTGCGCATTGGAATAATATATCCTGTAGTTTAGACGTAGGACTGAGGTCGACTAGGTCTCTACCGAATACATTAGACTTAATTGTGTGTGCCAGCTAGCTCAGAGGTCACTAGAAACTTTCTCGAATTCACGAGAAGGGATTCGTTTCTGACAACCGCATAAACATGACAACTTTGTTTCCCAAGAATAAGAAATCAATCTCTAGAGTGCGGAAACGATAGATATCTATATTACTCAGCCAATCATGCATGCTTCGTTTCACCAAAGGTGCTGAGAAAATAGAGAGACAGGTGTTTTCAATAAAAAGTATTTATTGAACAGTCTTCTTTCTCAAGCATAATAAATGTACTGCTACAATCGTAATACTGGTTATAAAGTACAAGGCATATAATACGATAAGTATTATAAAGTAGTACTGTAAAAGCATGATATGGTTTCTAAGCCATAAAATACATAAAATACATACAGTGATAAAATAATGACTAAAAGTGCTCAACTGGTGCTTCTAAAATACGCCTACCCCGGTGTACCTAACCTAAGTCTAGTACAAGGGAAGAAGTAAGTGAGGAGTAGCTTAAGTTTAGTATTTCTCTGCCAAGAATCTGTCCAAGAATTCTCTACGGGTCTAATCAGCTCCGTACCTTGGTTTAGAATGAAGGAGGTCTTGTATCTCTATCTCAGGACTCGATTTCCCAGCAACCCGCAAGGGTAGCCTGGAAACACTGGAGCTGGATTTCTCGGCAGGAGAAAAGACAGCGTCTCTCAGTGCGTCAGCTGGAGGGTCGGCTTCCTTCGGCACTTGCTGCTGCAGGGCGTCGGGCAAGTAGTGAGTCGATCTGCTCCAAACCACCGTGTGTTTGTCTGGGCAAATCTAGGCATATTTTTACTTTGAAGGTGCTGAGTTTGACGTGTAATTGGACTTAATAACGTCATCAAAGACTCAGTTCTTCGAAAACTCCATGATTTCCTAGATAAATTAGTATTCAGGCAAGGGGAAGTCCCTAGCTGCTGAAGGCGGGTTTCACTAAGAAATCGTTGTTGATTCTTGGAACTTAGTGGAAGTAGCCATGCCGTATTTGGGCTGCATAGGCTCAGTCTAAATATGGTAATGATTTATATGCCTATATAAGGATCGGATATTCTATACCTATATATTGGCATGAATCGGGAAAAATTACACTAGGGTCCTAGATTCATTTACAAAAAAATGGTACCTCACTCTTGTGGGTGGGCCAAGTACCCTTGACCGGCAAGGGCACAAAATGTGTTGTAGAGACCTCAAAATTACCGATCACAAAACGACCTGGTTTTGCAAGGGGGTTCACCTGGGTTTTTGGTCTCTGGGCTCGATGGGCATCTAGGAAAACCTACCAAACCCACACATGAAAACTAGACACCCGTGGTAGTCCAGGGAGCTATGGCTTGCGTGACTCCCCCAATGTTTTCCATCCCGGAATGCCCTGCAAACTTCAAATTTAGCTGAAAAAATCACTTTTCCCACACATGTGTGTGTGGGCTCACCGTCCTGGCACAAATGTCCTACCAGCCAGCGTTCCTCTTGGTCTCCCAGCGCTCTTTGCACTGTCCATGGATCTCAGAACTATTCTTCAGCATGTTCTATCAGGTATACATTTTCTCTTTTATCCATGCGTCTGGAGGCAGACTGAACTCTGTAGCCAGTACCTTGCTTTGCATTCCTTGCTTGGATGACATTGTTCATTGTAAATATTTGTTTAACTTGTAGATGTTTTAACGCCTAGAGGCCAGCCTGACTGCATGAAAACCAGAGCAGATCTGCAACTGGCACATACCCACAACATTCCTGAAGCAGAGCTGCTGCACCCCTGGCTTGCCTGACTCCTGTTTGATTATGTCCTGTGTCTACATGACCAGGAGTGGACGCTGCTCCGGCACACGAGTCTCTGCTCTTGATATGGTACATTATGAGTTCTGTGAATAGTTTAAAAGGGCCCAGTGCTGTCGGATCAGTTCATGACTCAGTGAACAGCCATGCATGACTATGCGACCAACCATGGTAACAAACGTGTTCACTACCCGCAGCTTCTGAGCCTCAAATCCAGGCAGTAAGATGCCTCCCCTACCCTCCATCAGTAACAGTTTTACAGGCCACTCTGTTATCCAAGGTTTAGAAGATCTAGGTCTGTGGTTTACATTAGACCAGAAACAGGCCTTACAGGTTCAGGGTCCCCTGGCCTGTAGAGGGTAGATGGACAATGCACACAGTACTGTCAATAACATTTGTTTATTGAATACCTGAGACGGGGTATTCTTTCCCAGCAGCTCACAGTAGGAGGTTTCACTGAGCCTGTTGTGGGGGGAGGGAGGGTCTTAGTCCCCACAGGGCTTGAGGTGACATGCTTCAGAGAGGTATATGCAGGAAAAATAATTCCCTACAGAAGGCAGATCGGCATAGCCATAAGAGAGTGCCCTGTCATGTCATGTGTCCCATTTGGGCCTAGAGGGGCACACTGCCCTTTTTTACATGTGCGCAGGTTTCTTCCTTAAGCTGCCTTCACTCTCACACAATGACTTTTGCCACACATTTGCACCTGCAACAGTGCAGATTAGTTTCGAGGAAACTATACTTGCTTAGAAACCAACTTCACAAGAACACTATCGTGATACCTTGACATATCATGTACAAGGTTAATACTTACGTCGACAGAGCTATGTATAACGCATAAACATTGGCGGCCTGACCAAGATCTCTGGCCAAGGCAAGGATGCCTTTTGTTATAAATAAACATCCATTTCCAGGTGTTGGCAATGAAGCGCTTTTCTGTCATTTTCAAGGTCTTTACATGCTAATACTTTGGCTGAGCAGCCTGCAGATATCTCTACAAAGGGTGTCCAGCTCATGGCCATGATGGGGATCTACATTCTTTCCTTTCAGGTAACAGGGGTTGGATCGTCCAGTATGGGGATTCTTGAAAGAACACACACTTAGGTTAGGGGACGTGTAGTAGGAGTGCACCAGATCTCTATATTGTTTTATATGCTTGCATATATATACATTGTTTCAGCACGATGGTGGAACTTTTCATTCTGATCACTGTCATAATAATTCTTATAACTTTAATTTGCTTCTGTCTATTGTTATTGCAGCACATATATATTATACAAGAATCACGTTGGTTCACTAAATATTCAATATGCCTCACCGTGTATTCCTTGTATGTTTCTCTGAGAGAAAGAGAGCACGAGTAGCTGAGCCAAAGTGTTCTAGATCTGTTACCACAATTCCTGGGGGATCAGGATTGTCATCTTCAGTCGTTGCCAGAACCATTTGCTACCTGCCTAGGCTTAGGGGGGCTTATGGTGGCACAACTTTTTAACATGCTGCACAGAAGTCACAATGCTCTACAACATAGCTTTACAACATTGGTAAAGTCAATGGCTCTGGCTAAGCACTTATAAGGTCCCAAAGGCGAGACCTATAGGCAATGCCAATGTTTTTTTACACTCTATTTCCCCATTGCTTTTCCGCCCACCATTCTGAATTACTTTTTAGAGCTAATTTGCTTCGCCCACATGTTGATGGACAGGAGTACATGTTTTTATTGAGCAGACGTTGTGTGTTTCCACAGAATAGCACTTCTCCCTCCATGCAGTAGTGAGTATTATGTTTGTTTATCAGAAAGCTAGAGTCAGTCCCTCATGGCTGTATAGAGAAATCTCAATAACACACATTAAATAGCAGGCAAATAGTGAGATTCAGCTTGATCTCCCAGGGGCACAAACATGGCACTGTAATGCTATTAAAAAGTCTAGTAGGTAATTTATTGTGTTTGTTATTCTCTGGCGAAGCATATATGGGAGGAAAGTAGTCATGAGGTATGTATTGTTTACCCGTCCTTGCACTCTCCCCTTCAATTTCTATCATTAACTTTAGACTTCAGCATGGGGTTGTGTGTTGAGAGCAGTATGGGATGCCCAGGCCAACATTAATCTACATGCATTTTTACATGTGTTAACATGACACTCCTTCAATGAATTGTGTATATATATTTTTATTTTTATTCTTACAATTCCTTTATTTGATCTGAAAGATTTGAATACAGCAATTTCCCTGGCTCCAATGTTAAGAAATGTAAATGATGTGAGATGTACCAATGTTTATAAAATATGTGCATAATCCCAACTATGTATTAGAAAATGTTTAGAAAATCTGTACATTGAAATGATTTTTAAGTCTGGCGCTAACCAAGACCTTTTTATTTACAAATAAAATACATATATATATATATATATATATATATATATATATATATATATATATATGTTCAAACAGATGATCTCGAACCTCCAACTTGTGGCGAACAAAGACCAACGAATCCCAAAAATAAGGCAAGATGACTTTATTGCACCAAGTTCAAACAAGCATTTGCAATGCAATAGGTCTCGCATTAGGAAAGTTTGAGCTATTGGTATTGTAAATGACAAATTTTTTATTTATGTTTTTTTTTAAAGTAACGGAATTAATAGCTTTGTCATTTACAATGCCAATAGTTATAACTTTCGCGAATGTGACACCTATAGCATTTGTAATGCATTATGTGTTGTATTTACGTGACTTACATGTATTGATATTACAAATAACAATGGTTTTTAATTTTTTATCAATAATTAAAACTTTAAAAAGTTATTGTAATTTATAACGGCAATAGCTTAAAGTTTTGTAAATAACTTTTGTGAAGATTATACGCAGTGCTTTTTTTTCTTTTTATTTACTGATCCAAGTTGGATCGGCAAATAAAAAGAAAACATTTGCAAATGCATTTCTTTTTAGGAGAGTTGGGGAGCAATACGAGGCGTGTGAGTGGGGAAGCAACATGTGGGAGCAGGTGAGGAAAGCAATATACGGGAAAGGTGGGGCAGAAGTGAAACAAGCACGAGTAGCGTGGAAGTAACACAGGGGAGCGAGTGGGATGAAAGCAACACAGGGACAAGAGTAAGATGAACGCAACACGGGGGCACGACAGGCATTAGAAACATGTGTTACAAGCGGGATGGAAGCAACACAGGGGTGCAAGCGGGGTGGAAGCAACACAGTGGTGCAAACTGAATGAAAGCAACACAGGGGTGCAAGTGGGGTGGAAGCAACACAGGGGTGCAAGCGGGGTGGAAGCAACACAGGGGTGCAAGCGGGGTGGAAGCAACACGGGTGCAAACTGAATGGAAGCAACACAGGGGTGCGAGCAGGATGGAACACAGGGGTGCCAGCGGGGTGGAAGGAACACAGGGGTGCTAGCGGGGTGGAAGCAACACAGGGGTCACAGGTGGGGCAGCAACATGCAGACAAACTTTTGCGATCACACTTTTTCCTGACATCTTCTGACGCTAAACAAGGTGTTATGGTACATGATGACCTATGGAGGACATATAATAAAACAGAACATTGGCGATTATACTGCAGAGACCACCAGTTACATGTCACAGGCACGCTAACAAGTAACTTCCCCATTACTAGACTCTAAAATAAATCTAAACAACAGACCACTCAGCGTACTTTTGAAGAATTCCAGCCTTTGCATTTATTTTTTATATAGACTTAGGGAAGCATGCAGAAAGAGTGCACCGGGTGTGTAATCAGGTTCTAGAAGGGCCGATTTTCGGCATAGAATTATCCGATCACTTACCAGCAATGTCCCACATCTGGAGTCGCACCACGGTTTCTGTGTTCCAGTTCAGCACCTTCAAGGCGAAGTCGACCCCGATGGTGGCCAGGTAGTGCGGGGAGAAGTTCTGGTGCACAAAGCGCTTGATGATGCCGGTTTTCCCCACCCCGAGGTCCCCAATCACCTGGATCTTGTAGAGGTGCTCTTTATCGTGGGCCTGCATCTTAGCTCCTGGTCGTCCTGCAGACTCAGTTTGGTGGAACCCTGCCAGGGTCAGGAAGATTTACTGAGGGGGAGGGCAGAGAAGGGTAACGGGAGAGTATGGCTAAGGAGAGAGCAGACCTTTCGATATTGATAGGAGAAGCGAACACGGGTGGGAAAGAGAGCATCTGGGATGCTTCTGCCTGAGACGGAGGAAGGGAGGTGAGAAAAGCATTAATTCGGTCTCTAGGCGAAAATTGGTTAGGCTGCGACACTGCTCCAATCGCATCTTTTATTACATTTACAGGGATTACAGGACAGGCTGCCGGTGAAGATTATCGAGCAGCCCTTCCTCGCGAGCAGCCATGCCTGCACTGGGCAGGGGGAGGGGCTGTGCCCCTGCGCCAGAGACAGCAGTGATACCCTCAATCACCACTGTCCAGCGAATTACCAGCAAAAAACCCTACAGTAGTATGCCCTGCATTAGGCTGCTTCCTTGTTGTACCGCTCCTCTGTTAAAGGCAGGCACCCTTCACTCGTAAGGTCTCATTCTTATCCCTTTGCCATAATTACTTGTGCAGGGGCTAGCATAGTAGTTCACGACCTGTGACAGCTATTTTAAGTTTATTATATAGTGCAGAAATGAGTGTTAGTGCAAATGCTTGTTTAACCCCCCCACCATTCACCCCCCACCCCCCCACCCCTGATCTTGCCAATAATTACCCTGGTCAAGTTGAACGTTCTTGGTTTGAACCTGTTGATTGTCAGTTGGTGATATAAAGATGACTGCCAGAGAATTCGGGGTAGTTGGGTGTAGCAAACTCAAGAGGGTGTCGATCTTATTTCTTTGGTGGGTAACAACGCTAGATGCCGGCCCACACTCTTACGTAACAACTGACCACTGCTGACTTCCTGCTACAAAACAGAGCACTGCCAAGACCGAAGAGACCAGAGCAGACCCACCACCTCACTCATCCGGCAGTGGTGTGTTCGGGCGGCAGCTTAGCTCGACAGGTGGGGAAAGCCACGGTATGAGTCGACAACCGCAGCCTGAACCAGTCACCCGCTGCCAGCACCCCCACTAGGGGCCGCTCGCCTTACCTGCACCCTGGAGGAAGGGTGGTGCGCAGTACTGGCTGCAGCAACAAGTCGGGTCCTGCAGCAGCGCCGCCCACACGCGGTGACGGCTTTTGACCAAGGGGTGCACTACGGACGATTTTACCAGTGTCGTAGGCTGACGAAATAATGATATTACACAAGCCCAGTCTCAATTAAATAAAAAAAGGTAGGAAGGCACCAAGAGCCTGTGCGACTGTAGAGAAGAGACATCCTAATACAATCTAGTGGCAGAAGAAAATGAAAAAACAAATCTCAGCCTAAAGCACTAAGAGGCAGAAAACTCAGACCTACAATCTAACTTTTCACAGCTGATGAAACAAGCAACAAGCTGCAGTAATTACAAACAGATCCCTTGGTGCAATGAATTGATTTCTCTAAGCGAGAGCCTACCTCGCTGTACTGTGGACGGGAGACGCTGTGCCCGCCTCCCTGCTCGGGGCCGCGCTGGCATTGGCGGCCGCCGAGGCAGGAAGACAGGCAAACACGGAGGAAACGTGGAGCCACTTCCTTTGGGCGGGACTTCCGTCTTCTGAAGTCCCACGCACGTGCCCACGGAGTACCTGAGAGCGGGGCTCCCATGCCCGAGGGAGAGCCCTGGCTACCGAAGTCCTGAATGGCGGTAAGTGGGGCTTAGTTCTAGGGGGGAGGAGAGTGCGCTTGTGTGTGTGTGTGTGTATGTGTGCGATGGCGGCGGCGGGGGAGGGGAGTCTTTGTATGTGTGTGTGCGTGCGTTTGTGTAGGTGCGCTGGTGTGTGTGTGGGGGGTCTCTGTGTGTGCGTGTAGGTGCGCTAGTGTGTGTGTAGGTGCGGCGGTGACGGGGGGGGTGTGTGTGCCTGTGTATGCGTGTGGCTGTGTATGCGTGTGGCTGTGATGTGCGCATGCGTGAGTGTGGGTGCGGGTGCACGCAGTGTAATCCAGCCGAAGAGAAGCGCGTGGCAGTTTCTTGTCCTTCATTCCCCCGAGTCAGCTAGCTATAAGTCTCCACCTGGACGCATCCTTCGGATGCGAATTCCAGGCTCGACCTAAAAACGCAGCGGACTGACACGTTTCGGGCGGATGCCCTTGATCACAGTATATATGTGTGTGTGTGTGTGTGTGTGTGTTTAATATGTTCAATATGCATATTTGAAAGGGCTTTCTGCCAGCTGTCTTCGTCCATTTGTCTGTTGTGTCAATCACATTTTGCTTCTGCCGGCTACAGCATACTGCATGGGGTCAGCCCACTTCAACCACTGGATAACTTCCCTTTGAGTCACTGTATTTTGCTCTTTCACAATTAGCACATCCGCAAACAAGATACTTCTCTTCAGTGGCAGTGTTTTATTTTGCTTTATTACATCGGTATTGCCTTTGTGTTTAGAGTCTGATGATATAGCAGGATGCTTTCAACTAGCTCTCCATGTTGATCACATAGCACATTCCAGCTTTACGAGGTCTTGTCTCCTGCTGCTGCTTTTGGAGTGCCCCTATTTATCTGACTGTTGCTATTTCACAGCATACTAAAATCTGTTCATCTGAAACTTCTTCATGAAGTTGTCATTTTTTTAAGTGCACACGCAATGGCGGGCTAGTATTTGTAACCCAATTTAGCCTTTATGCCATGCTTGTATGGCCTTCTAGGTTGCTTGAAGTGCTCTTATATGTTGTTATATTTGGAAATCAATTTAGTCTATATGTTCTGTGTGTATGACTTTCTTGATTGCTTTCAGTGGTCTTAGATGTCGGGCTTATATAGACATTTAACTGTTAGATTCCTAATTGAAGCTCTGCCATTTATTTCAATTGTTTGTCTTTATCTATCTATCTATCTATCTATCTATCTATCTATCTATCTATCTATCTGTCTATCTATCTATCTACCTGTCTTTCTATCTGTCTATCCATCTGCTTATCTACCACACTGCCTATCTTTGTATCTACCTCTCTGTCTATCTACCTGGCTGTCTGTATCTATCTATCTATCCACCAACCTGCCTATCTCTCTGTATCTATCTATCTATCTATCTATCTGTCTGTCTGTCTACCTATCTTTGCACGTCTCTCTATGTATCTATCCAAACAACTCTATGTATCGATGGAGCCTTGTCTATGCATGTAACACTACTTATCTATCTAGCTAGCTAGCTAGCTATCTATCTACCTACCTATCTGTCTTGCTTGTGCCAGTCAGATAAGACAGAATGTTCCACACAGTAGCCCAAATCCACAAGGCGAAGCAGGAGACATGAACACAGCACCTTTAGAAAAAAGTTTGAGTCTATAGAATGCAAGGACTCTCTCTCTTTTTCAGAATAAGGCTTGGTGTTTTATTCTCCACAATGCTCTCTAACAAAAAGACTTTCCTAGATGCCAAATGCGCAAGATTCAAATACACAGAGATATATATATGTTTATATGCAAGCAATAACAACACATTTGCTAAATATAATGCATGAATAATACTGATGAATAAACAAGCAGCAAATAATATGAAATAAGACTCAAGCAATTATACTGGACGTCCTGCAAGAGATCAGAAAGATATATATACATCACTAGATTACTTTGGAGGTGCACCTTGACTCACTCACACATCACAAAGAAAACACATTAAATTATCAAAGCCACTGGCCAAACAGCACAATGGCAATACCCAAAACACAATACTTCACCTGGTGCAAACACTGCATCTCAGACTGGAGAAATTAAACAGCAGTGATTGAGAGCCTCAGCAACCAGGGTTCCACGCTCCGAGGTAGACGCGTCCATCCCCACTCAGCTTCCAAACGCCCAGTTTCTAAGTCAACTACCGTCAGCTTTATGATCTCAAAACACAATTGAAGGTTCAGGAAAGTCCTGCCCCCACGCCAGAGAAATCTTACCAGAACTGGCCTGGTTCCTAGCAAGCACTCCCATGGCAGGAAGGAGTTCTCACATCCCCTTCTCCAAATCTCGCATGTTCCAGCCTTTATCTTGATGAAGCTCACAAAGCCTTACGGGTACATTCCAAACAATCTCTCACAAAAACAAAAAGACCTCGAATGTGATTAACCCAAACAACTTGCAAGCACTGTTGTGCACGCAGAAAAAGCTGAAGCAAGGCAAAGTCAGAAAACAAGATGACTTGAGGCCAAGAACTTCATAATTCTCATCAATGTACAACACAATGCACAATTGTGCACAACTGCTTGTAGATTCACATACTTAATCTCTCAATGTACAACACCAAGCACATGTGTGCATCACTGCCCACAACACTGCACTTCAAGACCAAAAAGAACATTCCACCTCTCCCTCCCTATCATGCTTTCAAATGCACATCCCACACATTCTGCTCTTGGCAAGGGTGTCCTACTCTGTGACAACCCCCAACGAAAGACAGCAAGATTACAAGAAATAAACTTTTAAGAGAAACAGGCATATGCAGGACCGTCGTACATTCAGGCTAGATCAAAAAAACACACAAGTCAGTTAAAATAACGGTAGTCAAAGGTCATCACAGGGTTTCAGACAACAAGAGTGCCTCTAGCACTACACTATCATTTATCTATTTGGCTATCTAGCTATAGAATCTTCTCTTTGCAAGACTCCTTTTTTACTTATCTTTTCAATGCAAAAGCATTAGCAAAGTGACTGGCAGTCAATGCAGAGCAATTGACTTTTTTAGGTCTGGTGTTCTCCAAGACCTTTTGATTTCACTAAAAGTATGTGTATAACATAGTTAGTTACAGGGCTTTTCAGCCAGACTTTATCCATTAGCCTGTTGTTCCATTCACATTTTTCTTCCACCCACTGCAGTCTGCGTCATGAAGCAATGAGTCAGCCCCCTTCAGTCATTGGCTGACTTCACTGCGAGTAACTTCATGCTGCCCTTTCACAAGGAGCCCGTCCACACACAAAGTAGTTCTCTTCGGTTCCAGGGACTGCTATAATAATGTGTACTTTTGCAGACCACATAATAATTTTGCTTTCCACCGTTTTTTGGAGTGAGGAGGGACACAATCGTCCTCAACAAAAACGTTTTTCAAAAACCAGTACTGGAAAAAAAAAGAATTATTTAAGCCTAAAGACTAACGGCCAGCACCAGACCTCTTGGCTTTGCCAAAGCTTGTTCTGATGTTGAGATAGTAGCTATATTGATACTAGACCGCATGAAAATGGTCTAACTGAAAGCACCTTTTCAAAGGTGCACATAAATGCCTGGAGCAGAAATTGCATGACGACTATCTACAAAGCATAGTTCAGCATCATGTTAAATATCTTGTGTGGATCTAGCAGATGGACACCCTGCAGAAAATATGTGTAACTTTCCGTTTCCAGATGCCAGATACAGAGAAAAAGCAAGCATTTGGAAATGCCAATATGTTTCACCTACGTGAGAGCTATTGGCATTGTCAATGTCTTTTAGCCATGTTGTAGAGCAGCATGGATTGGAGGGGAGTGGAGTGGCATGCAATAGAGTGGAGTGAAGTGGCGTAGAGTGGAGGAGAGTGGAGTATAGTGGCTTGGAGTGACGTAAAGTGTATAGAGTAAAGTGAAGTGAAGTGTAGAGTGGAGTGGCATAGAGTAGAGTGGGGTAGGGTACAGAGGCGTACAGTTGTGTGGCATGAGGTGGAGTGGCACAGACAACATTAGAATGGCATAGAGTCGAGTGGGGTGGTGTAGAGTGGATTGGCGTAGAGTAGAGTGGAGTGGCGTAGAGTGGCTTGGAGTGGCGTAGAGTGCCATCGAGTGGCATTGCGTGGAGTGGGGTAGAGTGGCACTGTGTGGAGTGGAGTGGCATAGCGTAGAGTGCAGTGGTGTGGTGTGAAGATGGCATAGACTAGAGTAGAGTAACCTGGCGTAGAGTGAAGTGGCATAGAGTAGTTCAGAGTAGAGTGCAGTGGTGTAGAGAGCAGTAGCTCTGAGTAGAGTGGTGCTGACTAGAGCAGGGTGGTGTAGAGTGCAGGGGAGTACAGTGGTGCAGGGTAGAGTATATAGTGGTGAAGAGTGCAGTGGTGTAGAGTATAGTAGTGCAGTGGCGTAGAGTGCAGTGGCATAGAGAGCAGTAGCATAGAGTGGTGCAGAGTAGAGTAGAGTGGTGTAGAGTGCAGTGGAGTAGAGTGGTGCAGAGTAAAGTGCAATGTCATAGAGTGGAGTGGTGTACAGTGCAGTGGTGTAGAGTGTATTATGTAGAGTAGAGTGGTGCAGAGTAGAGCTGCATACAGTGCAGTAGCGTAGAATAGAGTGGTGCAGAGTAGACTACAGGGGCGTAGAATGCAGTGGCACAGAGTGCAGCGGTGCAGAGTACAGTGCAGTTGCGTAGAGAAGAGAGGTGCAGAGTAGAGTATAGTATAGTGGTGCAGAGTGCAGTGATGTAGAGTGTTGCAGAGTAGAAAGCAGTGGCATATAGTGCATCAGCCACAGAGTAGAGTGGTGCAGAGTAGAATGCAGTTACACAGAGTAGATTGGAATGGAGTGCAGTGGTGTAAAGTACAATGGCATAGAGTACCGTGGCATATTGTGGCGCAGTGGCATAGAGTGCAGTGGCGTAGAGTGGCACAGAATAGAGCAGAATAGCATGGTGTGTCGTGGTGTAGAGTGCATAGGTATGGAGTAGAGTGATGCAGAGTAATGTGGTGTTGAGTGCAGTGGTGTAGAATGCAGTGGCGTTGAGTAGAGCAGGCAGAGTAGGGTGCAGTGACATAGAGTACATTGGCATAGAGTAGAGTGGTACAGAGTAGAGAGCAGTTGTGCAGAGTAGAGTGGCATAGAGTGCAGTGGCATAGAGTGCAGTGGAGTAGAGTGCAGTGGCATAGAGTGCAGTGGCATATGGTGCCGCAGTGGCATAGAGTGGTATGGAGTAAAGTAGAATAGCATGGTGTGCCATGGTGTAGAGTGCATAGGCATGGAGTAAAGTGATGCAGAGTAAAGTGGTGTAGAGTGCAGTGGTGTAGAATGCAGTGGCATTGAGTAGAGCAGTGCAGAGTAGGGTGCAGTGACATAGAGTGCATTGGCATAGAGTAGAGTGGTACAGAGTAGAGTGCAGTTGTGCAGAGTAGAGTGGCATTGAGTGCAGTGGTGTAGAGTGCAGTGGCATAGAGTGCAGTGGCATATGGTGGCATAGATTGCAGTGGTGTAGAGTACAGTGGCGTAGAGTGGTACAGAGTAGAGTAGAATAGCATGGTGTGCCGTGGTGTAGAGTACATTGGCATGGAGTAGAGGGGTGCAGAGTAAAGTGGCGTAGAATGTAGTGGTGTACAGTGCAGCGGCATAGAGTAGAGTGATGCAGAGCAGAGTATAGTGGCAGAGAGTGCAGGGCCATGACTGTAACCAATTGTAAGTTATGGGCAGGTTGTAAGCCCACTGGATGGAAACAACATGTCTCACAGAGACCGCGCTTGTTCTATCTACGCGAAACCTGGAAATGAGCTGCAGCATAATAAACATGTGCTTTTGTTTACTGTCATCAGCATGACCATCGGCAGTAAATAGATGTTATTTGGAGTGCCACAGTGCTGGATAGGTTTTAGGATGTTTTTGTTAGGCAGCCAGGTAAACATCAGAGATTGTTATTTAATTGGCTGTTGTGTGTGTAGTGTCATTCTGTTGATGAGCTGCCAGCTAGCTAGCAGTGTGTGGGTGTTGGCACTGAAACAATAGATGCTGCTGTGGAATTGAGGGACGTCAGCAGAATTAAGAGTGTTTCTATTCATTACAATAGCAGGTACTGTTGCAGGATACAGATTTATTAGGCACACTGTGTGCGAAACCAAAATCGAGAAAATCTGTGAGTGCTACTGACCAGTACTCATGAGCACTGGCAGAACCACAAATGGGGTTCAGCACTGTGAAATGAAGTGTTACCACAGATTTGAGGTACATCCCCGGAGCTACTTCTATATGTAAGGTGTGTAGGCCAGAGGTGCACTGGTGGAGTTGTGCATGGTGGGTCTTTGTGCTTCAACTACATTGAGATACATTATCACTGATGTGTGTGTGCGTGAATCTTAGCACTGGAGTAGCAGTGATGATGGACACTGTTAGTTTGACATCATCCTATAACTAAGTTGTCTTTCATTTATTTTCCAACCTGCTGTGCCCAGGGACTGGGGGTGGGCACCAAGGGCCCGTGGATGGCTTCAGACTGCTAAAGTACATGATGTACCGATGTGTGTTAAACATGAACCATATCCAGTGGATGTATGACGTTACAACGCATACCTTTACAGCATGTTTTTTACAACGCATCTTCTATTGCAACGCATGCTATTACAACGCAGGTCATTACAACGCATGTGTAATTACAACAAAATTACTATTCTAACACAGCTGGATGCTTACCTCAGGGAAGGTGCTGGTCAGTGAGGGATATGTGTTGCAATGGCATGTGTTGTAATAGCATGCATTGTAATGGAACTTGTGTTGTATTGACTGTTTTGTAAAGGCATTGTGTTGTGATGCCTGTGTTGTAATGGATGTTTCTCTATCCAGCAGTTAACCATTTTATTGATTTATTTAGTTTTTAGATAGCAAACATTAAACCATACTAAGATTTCAGGTTGTTTCACATAAAAATAAATAGCTATACTGGTAACTAGGGAGGAGTATACAGTAAGGCCATGAAGTCTGAAATTATATTGAGCTTCAACATATGCAAGGAGGACAAAATCAATGTATGTCTTTAAACGTTGGCGAGTTTCTAGATAAAGCACATTACCAGCTAGACTAAATTCCATTATTTATAAGGATCAACAGATATTTCTGCAATCACAGGGTCCTTTTTGCTTCATTTATATTTCAAGCACACTTCCCAATTGGCCTGTTTCCAAGAGCCTGGACAACATCTCTGTTTGAACATCAGATGTGCACTTTTTTAAGTCCTGTTTAAAGAAAAAAGGACTTGGATATATTCAAACACATTTGAGAGCAGTTGTTGCCCTTCCTTTCATGAAAGTGTGTGTGCGCAGTGGGACAAGACTCCCACTCCCATACTAATCCGTATTTTCAACAACAGATCAAAGTCAGCATGGCTGTGAAGGTAGGATTTTTACATCCTGTGCTGTTGAACATCCGAAGTAGGGGCACACGGCTGACACTGGTGTTTGAGAACAATGGTTGGAAGCATTAGGGGGGTGTCTGTGTTGTAGACATTTTGATATTGAACTTTTTGTGGGTGGGGGGATGCCAATTGTGGTTTGCCTCTGTTGTTCAGTCAGCAGCATTTGACAAATCACTTCAACACATCTAGACGGAAGGTAAGCGCTATAAAAATTCAATTAAAATAAAATACACGATACTTGTGTAGCATTAAAAGAAAGACAAAGCAAACAAATGTGATGTAAAACAGGATAAAGAAATACCTACCTATTAGCTGAACTGTGCAACCAGGAAACGTAAACCTGAGGAATCCTGACTTCCATATGGGACCACATTTTGTGACCCAAGGCAATTACCTTGTTCCACTGCGCCTCAATTTCCTTTACGATCACATATAGGAGCGCCTTGAAATACATCAGTTCAGGATATGCGCTGTAAAAAACACTCCCCTGGCTATAATTTGTCGTAAGTCTATATCGCAAACATACACACATCTAGGGTGTACATAGCAACTGAATTGTCTTTTAATTCAGACAAGGCATTGTATTAGGGCCGAAGCAGAGGAGAATCTGTGATCCTGTCCAATACAGGCTCAACAGTCTGTACTTTAGTAACCTACACAGGGTTTTACAAGCAGCCAACTCTATATGCACAGCTGCTGGGGAGAGTTGCTGCCACTGTCTTCTGGAGACGGGCATTTTAAAGTTAATAGTGGATGAAACTGCAACAAGAGGCGACACCTTGATCCTAAGCCACCCACACCTCTCTGGGCCCACCTGCTGTGACCACCCCATAGAGCACCCAGCTTAGCTCACATACCATCTACCACCCTGGCTCTCTCCTCCCGTCCTAGTTCAATAGTAGTCCATGGGGCAAGGGCCTTTACCATTGCCCCTCCACTTCTTGAACGCTAGCAGAACAGAGCCTACCATGAGCGTACCATAAGCAAGCAGGAGACACTAGACTGGCGTGGGTCAGCAGCTTGAATTGGCATCTCTTCTGTACGGGGAGCCAGTGGAGTAACCTAAGGTGGGGTGTGATATGGTTTCATCAACGAAGGTCGAGGATGAGTCTGGCTGCGGTGGTCTGTATGGTTTGGAGTCTCTGTAGAAGGTGTGCCACAATTCCTATGTAGAGGACATTGCCATAGCCCAGTCGGCTGGTGATGAGGACTTGTGTCACGTGTGTCTCATGTGTAGGGGTAGACACTTGAAAATCTTGCATAGCATGCACAGATTGAAGAAGCAGTTGGAGAAGACAGCGTTGATCTGTGATTTAATGGTGAGCTTGCTGTCAATGATGATTCTGAGGTTTCTGGCATGGTTGGAGGGAGTGGGTACGGGTCCTAAGTCTGACGGCCACAAGGAGTTGTTCCATGTGTTGCTGCTGTTGCCAAAAATCAGTACTTCCTTCTTGTCTATCTTCAGCTGCAGGCAGTTGTTCTTCATTCAGTCGGCGACGTTTGTCATGCATCTATGGAATTTGGTTCCGGTGGTGGTGGGTTCATTGTTGAGTGAGAGGATGAGCTGGGTGTTGTCTGCGTAGGAAATTGTGTTGAGACTGTGGGATCTGACAGTGTTGGCTAGCGGGGTCTTATATACGTTGAAGAGCGTGGGGCTGAGAGATGTGCCCAGGGGGACACCACAGGTAATCTCCTTGGGTTCAGAGGGGAAAGGTGAGAGGTGGATCCTCTGGGTTCTTCCTGTGAGGAAGGAGGTGATCCATCTGCTCGCGTCCCCTTGAATGCCGATGTGGTGGAGTCTTTTGATCCGTTTGTGGTGGAGTACGGTGTAGAAGGCTGCAGAGAAGTCGAGAAGGATCGAAGTTGCTGTTTTTTCACGATACTAGAACAAGATTAGTGCAAGGCTGGGCAAAATAATATTTTGAGGTTGGCGCACTCCCTGCATCCACCCCCTCTGCCCCATTCCCCTCAGTTTGCCCAAAGCCACATGTGATAAACAACATTTGTGTTTGCAGCGCATATACACAGCATCTGTGAATGCCTGTGTTCACATTCATTGGAACATCAAAGCCAGATGTATTAGCTATGTCAAGATCTGCTATTTATTTGTTTATTTATACGAGGGCCTGATAGTTGTGAAGAGATGCTCAGCCATATGCACCCTTTTTTTCACTTTGTGCGCACTTCTTTTTCCCTTCTTAAGGTTTTAATTTACTGTTCTAAATGGATGACCGCCATGTTAGAACGGTAAATTAAAAGTGGCTGTAGTGCATCACAACGCACTTTCACTCTTTTGTCACAATGCACATGTGCACATTTATCTTGATGCAAGTGAGGGCCGAATGGGATCCCATCTGCAATAATTAAAGAAAATCTCCCATTTTGGGCCAGAAAACTCACCTCGCTATTCACCCATGACCTCACCACAAGGGACATTGCTGGATGTGTGGAGCAGATCTATAATAAATCCGATATGTAACACTGGTGGTTGAATCCAAGCCACAAACCTACCGTCTAATATCTCTGCTGTATATTGAGTTCAAATACTTTGCATCATCTTTGTTGGCTGACCTAACAGTATGGTCAACTAGAAATACCATTGTGCCCCCTAATCGAAAAGGGTTCTTCAAAGGACCTGGTACCCTAACAAACATCTTGGCTCTAGCACTCATCATGGATAAATAGAAAAAAACAAAACTGTGCTTCACCTATGCTTCGACTTTAAATTGACTTTTTATTGTGTAGATCGAGCTAACTACGGAAAAAGCTCTCCGACTGCAGCACACCATCACCATTGGTGAGTTAGAGGATGAGCTAGGTGTCGTCTGCGTAGGAAATTGTGTTGAGACTGTAGGTGATATGACAGTGTTGGCTAGCGGGGTCTTATATGCGTTGAAGAGCGTGGGGCTGAGAGATGTGCCCAGGAGGACACCGCAGGTAATCTCCTTGGGTTCAGAGGGGAAAGGTGGGAGGTGGATTCTCTGGGTTCTTCCTGTGAGGAAGGAGGTGATCCATCTGCTCGCGTCCCCTTGAATGCCGATGTGGTGGAGTCTTTTGATCCATTTGTGGTGGAGTACGGTGTAGAAGGCTGCAGAGAGGTCGAGAAGGATCGAAGTTGCTGTTTTTTCACGATACTAGAACAAGATTAGTGCAAGGCTTTTTAGCACTCTGGGCAAAATAGTATTTTGAGATTGGCGCACTCCCTGCACCCTAAAAACATCTTGGCTCTAGCACTCATCATGGATAAACAGAAAAAAAACTCTGCTTCACCTATGCTTCGACTTTAAATTGACTTTTCTATTGTGGAGATCGAGCTAACTACGGAAAAAGCTCTCAGACTGCAGCGCACCATCGCCTCTGCTGAAAGGACTCCAAATGCTTTACACAAACACCTGGACCAGGATAAAAATAGGCAACGGGTCCCGCCTGCCCAGGAAAACTCTGACTAACCAGGGCCTCAAACAAGGGCGTGTGCTTTCACCGGATCTTTTCAATCTTTCTATCAGATCTGACGAAGGTGCTTGACTCGACAAATATCCATTCTTCATGCCTGAGTCCCTTTAATTTAAAGCACCTTCTGCATGCAGAGGACGTCTTCTGCTGTAGTTCCAAAAAAGTTGACCTACAGCCACTGATAGATGCATTATCTACGTAAGCTAGTGAAATCACATTGGAAATTAATAGAAACAAGGCCAGAGGCATGTCCATCACAGGGCGCATAAGGAGAAGAGCTACCTGGTTGCTGAACAAGCACCCTCTTAGCAAAGTGGACACATACAAATATCTGAGTGTCTTGATGGATGGCAAAGGTTCCTTCTTACCACAAAGGCAGTTACAAATCATAACAGGTAACGAGTTTTTGCAGCTTTCTGTACCCTTCCAACTAACCTGAAAGGCCCCAGCTCGAGTCACTCCTACCCATCATGGCATTAAAACGCTTTTCGACGATTACTTATGGTAGTGAGGTGTTTCTAGGTCATGACTCAGCCTCCTTGGATGCTTTACTTATCAAGGCTTACAAATGAGTCTTGAGCATCCCAAAGTATGTGTCTCTGGCACAGATCCGCCTAGAATTTGGCCTCACACGGCTAGCATTTGAGAGGCAGAGTGCCTTCATAAAGAGCTGCTAATTCTATGCTGTTTTGCTCTCAATATTCTGTTTTTAGGTCACGGTTTCTCCGACCTATATTAAGTGGGAGATCTTTAAATAATCATCAGGAGGGGTTACATTTCCTTCAGTGCCTTGAGTATCCGGCCATGTGTTAGTTAATCTTTCATTCTATACACAAGCATTGAAAATGAGAAGAAAATATGCAGTGTAATTTCAGTGATGCTAGTATTTTAATATTTAAGTATACCTGGTGATAGCTTCTTTTATGATGAGTTTTACGAACTTTTTTTGTATTGCCCTTGACTTTTTATTCTCTGTATCTTGTAATGGGGAGTATAGTAATTCTGTGATTGTTGTATTATAGCTTTTATTGCGATAAGATGCTTTGATCTGAGTGCTATTGTTATTTTTGTGCTTTTATGGTCGAGTGACTAAATAAAGTTGTTCAACTGACTGACTGAAGTGCTGCTACAGGCTGAAGCTCTCCGGTGAAAACTCTTCTCTACATTAACTAGCCTCCTTACCTCATCCTTCAAGGGCTTCCTTGAAAGTTCAGTTTCAACACTGCAAGTGAATGGTCTGTGGGACCAGCACTTCCCTACGTGATCTTTAAAAGGGTTATAAGTAAGCATGTGAAGGAAAAATCCTTGATCGCGGACAAATTAATTCTGACAAAAAGATCTCATGCGTGGATGCTAGTGAATAGCTATAAGCAGCTGAGGCCAGCCGCATACTTCGGTCAAACTTACTCTGCTTTCAAGAAGCAGACGTTTTTGTCCTTTATACAGTGCCGTCTTAACGCATGGGACGCTGGGCAGTTGCCCGGCGGTCCCACGAGCATAGGGGCTAGTGGTCGAAGTAGGCGGGATCGGAAGGGCACGGCGTGCCCCTACTTCTTTTAATAAAAAGATCCCGTTCCCCTACTTTTTCTTTTCAAAACTGTGTCCCAGGACGGCAGAAATAGCAAAGGCATCCAGATAAGGCTCAGCTTGCTTTTGTGGATGTTCGGGGCGGGCAGAGAAGGAAAAGGACTCTGTCTCTTCCTTACTGCCCAGAGAAGACACGGACAATGTCCTCTTCTTTTCTGTGCTGGCAGTTGCCCCTACCCCCCTCTTCCTATTATTCCCTCTCTTTCTGTCTTGCTCCTCACTTACTGAAAACTGTGACTTGAAGAAACGGTTCACAACCTCTCTTACCTTCTTTTCATCTAGTTGCTTCCCTGTGAAATGGATCCAAAAAAGAAAAACACTCTTGCAGGAAATGCCCTTTTTCTGACATTTTTTATATTCCAAAGGGCAGCCTCGGGATGGAGAGGAATAAAAGGTTTTAAATATAAAAAATAAAAACATAACTAAATAAAGCAAGACAGAATGGTTGCAAGGTGGCCAGACTGGCTTTATTCACATCCAAACACATCAGCCTCACTTTACAGACTTTGCAGTGAAGCGCTACTTTTGTGTTTTCGTCTTTCTTTGAACAGCATTGTTGTCCCCCAGGTGTGGAAGTGCACCATTCCTTGATGTATTGCAATACCTGGTTGATGTGTGGATTGGAAAACAAAATGTATACCATGGCTCTGTGTTTATGGATGTGGACTTTTTAAACCATACTGCTTACGTTTTGTAAGGATATAAGCAATGGACATTGAAACGGTTACCTTCAGGGCCCTCTAGTCATGTCCTTAACTTTTCAGGTAAAACCACTTGCTAATTTCTGAATAATGAGTGAGAGATCATTAAAATAACCATGTTGTTTCTGCTTATATTTCACATGATTTACTTAATCTTGAATTCCCCATGAGTTTTTGCTTGTACTTTTGTTTTAGGCATCATATTACTCTTATCAAGTGTATAATTTGAATAGAGCCAAATCTAAGTGTTTATAGCAGGAATAACTAGGTTGTAGCTGAAGGCAGTGCAAGTTTCTCTCAGTGGGGCAGTATGGTGTTCAGTGAGGGAGAGGATGTGGCACTATGGCCAGAGCTCGAATTTGAAACTGGGGAACCAGGTTCAGCCTTCATGACCAATCCACCAGACCACTCTACTGAGGGAGCATATTCCCAAGCTAGACCTTAGAAGGCCCCACTAGACCTTAGCAGGCCTGATGTCTTAGTACAAGCAGGTGTACCCTAGTGGTGTCAATTATGGCTTAACCTTAAAGTCCTGTCCATCACATTCCATACTGAAGTTCATCTCCAGTCTTGCGGTCAGGCCTACGAAGCAGCACACCCTAGAGCAACAATGATCCAGTCACTGTGACTCTGTCACTGAGGTCACATGAACCTTGAGCAGGTTAGGGCGGTGCTAACGGTGTGAGCACACTGGGTACCTATTTCGGGTGGGTGCATAGTGTTTGCAAGTATATTATGATTTAAAAAATATTTGCTGCCTCCTTCCTGGCCTCCAGCAATTTTCAGCAAAAATAAAAATGTCATGATAACTTTGGTGATTAAAGTTCTTCCTAGAGAGAGATCAGAGTTTTGTCTAGTGCAGGGGTTGACTCTTGGAAAGAAGGGTTAATGTGCCTGCTGCAAAGAACATGTAGAGATGGAAGCATTATAAATCTACTCTGCTTCCCACTAGGCTATAATAAACATTTGGAAAATGTAAGTTGTCCCTGTAATCTTGGTGGAACACAAAGCTTGCTCCATTTTACCTTTTTCTGTGGTTTTTATGCAATGCACACTAAGCACTTTTTAATACCATACTGCAGGAAAAATGCGTTGATGGGTTTTAAATTAGCTTTTAAAGACCTAATGAAGCTAAAGTCGGACGAAGCGACTTTTAGAGTGAGTTGCTTCCTTAAAGCTGTTGTCCGGTCCCGTGCTTCCCTGTCTATTGAGTAAGGAAACTCGCACCATGCACCTTTTGCATATTTGCACACTGTATATTTGTACCGCACGGCTGCCTTTTGTTACCCATGTACTAGTTATTCGCTGCTATGAATTTGTAATTCTAAAGGTCCTCATTTGTATATCTTTGCTGTGCCATTAACCCTTCTACTAATTAACTCGCATTGCGTTATTTGCACATTTGCATATTTTGCACTAGCGGCTGCTCTTTTGCACATGATAAAGCTATGTCATTGTTATGAATTTTAAACTGTATAGGAGCCTAATGTTTTAATTTTTATTTTTGTACAATCATGCTTTGTTGTTGTGTTTGACATGTACTTTTATGGATGTTTTACAATCCGAATAAAGATCTTTTGACTTGACTTGACTTGAAAGAACATGTACCATGCAAATCACAAAGTGCACATAATGTTAACTAAGTTAGTAAGTATACAAAAACACCTATTCAATATATGTTAAAAGTTCTGTGCCATACACCTCTGAAGCTTGCCGCAGTTAAGCTCCCCTGGCATCCAGAGCAAAGATATTTTAGTTGTAGAGGGTGCACCAGAGAGGAAGTCAAAATCACTAGATTAAGTCCATATAGTTTCTTTTATACTTCACAATAGTCAGAATTGGACATCTGACGTCTACTTCTGACTATTGTGAAGAATAAAAGAAACTATATATGGACTTATTCTAGTGATTTTGACTTCCTCTCTGGTGCACCCTCTACAATGAAAATTAACTAGGTTAGTAGGTTACTGCTTTTGTCAGAGAGATCCTTTTGTTACTTGCAGTTTATAAGTTAAAATCCTAACATAGAACAGTAAGCTTTTAAACTATACTGCCTACTAGTATGGCTGTCATGTGACTTCTACACTTTGTAGTCCTTTGTCTTATGTAACATTTCCTATACAGTGATTTACACACATATAAATGATTGTCTCTGTGTAGTGTGTGTGATGTAAAGTCCTCTGACACCGTACACTGCTATGAGTGGCGCAGTAAATCAAATTAAATGCATCTGAGAAAGAGTGTGGTTATGGAGACTTGAGGGGGACTGTTAAAGGGTTGTAGTGAGGGAGTCTGAGGCTTAGGTGATCTTTGGGGGCACCAACAAACATTGTTGCACAGGGCGCCACCAGCACTAAAGCCGGCCCTGCCATCGAGGCCAGTTCGCCTCACCCATTGGTACTTCCATTGGCCTTGTTTCAGCAGTAGTAGCTGCAACTCACCAAGGATCGGCAATGCAGGATTTGCATGCACACCAAGCTAAGTTTGCAAACTTCACAGTCTCTCTGCTTCATGCACAAGCACTTTTAACATGTGCTACCTGCTCTGGAACCACTGGAATTATGCAGCAATGGGGGACAAAATGATGCCGAAGGGTTGAATAAATTATGCAACAACAAAAAAGGCTGCAGCGTAATGCAATGTATTTTCTTATACTTTATTATTTAGACATGTTTACACATGTTAAGTCTCTGCACAGATTCTGCCTTATTAGTATCAGTATAACATACAAATGCAGCAGTGAGAAAGGTGATCAGTCAACCTTTGCAAAGGGCTGTCCACTTTGCAGCAACTCAAGTCACGTTTTTTAGTAACTTTTTATCCGTTTGAGCTGCAAAAATGATTAGTTAAAACTGTAAGATTATGCAGTGGATGATGTATTATGTGGCAACTATGGCAGAACCATAATTATATAGAAAACATTTGCATACTAGGACATTTTGCCATACATGTTTGAACTGGTCTTGTGGAAGAAGGGAGGAGAAGTGCTAATGAGAGTAACTGCATGGCTTGGAAAAAAATGGCTTGTGATTCCACTTTTAAGTGCGTTTGGGACATTGTGTGATTGAAAATATATCCCACTTTGTGAATGTATTTAAATGCCAATAACTCCTATTAAACCTTAAATGATCAAGTGTATCCATTGGTTGAATTAAATAACACAATAAGCTGTAACTGGTCGGTGAAATGCCAAACAAATACTAAAAATTAGGGTGTTTGGCACAATCTGGCCACACTTCTGACTCCGCCCGCTGATCCAATCTTTGGGTTATCCCCGTCCTCGGAGTCTCCGCCCACAGTTACAGTTGCTCTTCTTTTTTTCCCCCACTTTGATCACTGATAGGGGCCCAATGGAGACCAGAATTTAACAGTAATTTTCCGTTAAACATTTTTGTTCCTGTGAGTGGTTGTGTAGGCAGGGACCAGTGGACTGCTTTACCCGGGAGCCTTTAATGCTGTTAAGACGCCCCTGCCCTCTGGCTTGAGGTGTTTCCATCCTTGGTATGTGACCATCATGGCAAGCTAAAAAGGGCAGTGCTTGTCGTTTGTGTGGTTCACCGAGAGAGGACCTTCTCCACCTTGTTTGTATCTGTCCAGATCTAACCAATCTCAGAAGAAGCCTACTCAGAAGAGCACTTAGGGTCAGAGGGTTTTGAATTTGCAGACAGGCCATTATTGCTTGCCCTTGCTCCGATAACCCCATATTGAACTGTAGGTTCGTCAATTTTCTAGCTGGCTTTCAACAAGTTTTGGCTGCAAGGACTGGTGTCGAGACCTCTTGACGAAAGGCTCCCCCAAAATTCCAGACAGTTTCGCCCACCATAAACCTCTACAAGTTTATGATCTTAGTCTCAATAGTCTCTTACCTCTCTATGGCCCAAACTCCTAACCAGGCTAGCATTTTTAAGCCTTAAAACCAATTTGCTGACCCCACACGCTTAGAACACAGTTTGCACTGCCTACTGAGGAGCTTTTATGTTATGTTATGTTAATAACATTTTTATAGCGCACAGCTGCCCCAGCCAAGGGGCGTCCCGGCGCTTCTGGTAAGGTCATCACACACAACACATCAAAACAGTGGGAAAGATATACTAAAGAGGAGTTTAAAAGGGATGAGGAAACAGATGAGTTTTAATAGCTTTCCTAAAGCTCAACAGCTCATCAATTTCTCGAATGCGGGAAGGTAGAGAATTCCACAGCTTAGCCGCCAGAACTCGAAAGGAACGACCTCCGGCTCTACTCAATCTGAATCGAGGGATCACAACCAGATTTTGGCCCAAAGATCTCAGAGCGCGCGAGGGAACATAGAACTTCAAGAGATTGTTAAGAATCGGCGGGGAGGCCATCCTGAGAATCTTGAATGCCAAACAAAGGGTCTTAAAATAGATCCTCTGTGTAACCGGAAGCCAATGGAGCGAGTGGATGGTGCTCTCAGCAGAACAGAACCTTGGAAGCCCCACAAGGGCTCTGGCTGCTGCATTCTGGATACGTTGCATCCGCATGATTTCAGCCTGGTTGGCCCCCAAAAGTAATGAGCTGGCATAGTCAAGCCGTGATAGTATAGATGCTTGAATGACCAGCTGCCTAGTTGAGGGATCAAAAAACCTCAAGATTGGTCTTAGCCCTCGAAGAATACCAAAGCATGTGGCCGCTACTTTCTTCGTATGGCCACGAAAGCTGAGGGCAGGATCAAGCCAAACCCCCAAGTTCTTCGCCTCTGTCACAGGAATAGGGGTTACACCCAGCTCAGGGGGCCACCACTCATCACCCCAAAGGTCAGCTCGCTTACCTACAATCATAACCTCCGTTTTTTGGGCGTTGAGCTGGAGACAGTTGGTATTCATCCAGCTAGCCACTGCCAGGAGTCCTTCCCGGAATCTGGGAGCGTCAAGGTCTGAGTCTCCACTCAAGGTGACTGCAAGCTGCGTGTCGTCCGCATACGAGGCCATAGTCCGACCCCACCGCCTGACGACATCGGCCAGTGGCCTCACATACAGATTGAATAGAGTGGGGCTCAATGATGAACCCTGAGGCACACCCAGATCAAGGGGGTGGAGTTTGGACTCAAACGGAGGAGTAGCAACCTTAAAGGTTCGGTGGGATAAAAAGGAGCGGAACCAATCGAGTGCCATGCCTTCGACCCCAGCCTCTCGCAGACATTGCAGTAATATTCTGTGCGAAACCGTGTCAAACGCGGCACTGAGATCGAGAAGTATCAGTGCCGCAGTCTGACCGGAGTCAAGCACAGAACGAAGATGTTCCGTCATAGAGAGTAGGGCGGTTTCCGTGCTATGACCCGCACGGAAACCGTTCTGGGAAGAGTCCAGAATGCACTCCCTCGCAAGATGTTCAGTCAATACTGCGTTCACATGGGCTTCCGCAATTTTCGCGGCCCAAGGGAGGAGGGAGATGGGACGGTAGCTCTCAAGTTTAAGGGGGTCTAGGGTGGCCTTCTTGAGAATGGGTGTCACGACAGCCTGTTTCCATTTTGATGGGACGATGCCCGAAGTGAGAGAGAGGTTGATGAGATGGCATACTGGGGGGAGGCAGACAGCAGCAGATTCTCTAAACTGTACAGGCTTCAGAGGGTCTTCTGGAGAGCCAGATTTGATTTTAGAGACCATTTTATAAAATACCTCCATCGAGAGACTGGGTAGAGAAGATAAAGCCTCACGTCTAGTAGCAACAGGACAAGAAAACTCATCATCCTGATTGGTGGTAGGAAAGGCACGATAGACAGCCAGAACTTTTTCCCTGAAAAAGGCAGCCAGATTTTCACAGTGGTCCGCGGAGCGGACATCAGCGTCCATTATAATTTTAATGTTATCTTTATTATACTTTTTTGTTATTGTTTTAAGTTACCGATGCTAATCATTTTGAAATTGATGCATGTAAGCACATTGGTGGCCTTCCGAAAGAAACCCATTCCAGAATTGCTGGCCATGCATCTTGAAATATGCGTTCACATGTCGGTTACAAAAAGCACCGACAAAGCTAATAGCTCGATATTTTCAAGCCGAGGCCTATTGGCTTTGCCTGCTTGTTTCAGTTTGGCTGCAAAGGATTGGAATATCCGGCATATATTTTCACAGGATTCCTCAAACTTCAATATCCAATGGGAACCCTTGTTTTGCATACTGAGACAACCTGAGCCAGCCCACAGAACTACGACAGGGCCAGCTCTAGGGCGGTGCGACTGCGCCGGGCACTGAATTTGGCTGGGGGCGTTGTGTTTGAGGTATATTATGGGTTTAAAAGCAACTGCTGCTGTGTTCCTGACCTCCAGCAATTTTCAGGCAACAATAAAAATGTCAAGATAACTCCGGTGATTAATGTTATTCCTGGAAAGAGACAGAGTTTAGGCTAGTGGAAGCTTTGACTCATAGTAAGGTAGGACAGAGGGTTAGTATGCCTGCTGCCAAGAACGCGTACCATGCAGATCACAAAGTGCATATAATGTACATAGGTCAATGGGTTACTGCTTTTGTCCGAGACTTCCCTTGTTACTTGCAGTTTATAAGTTATAATTATAACATTGAACAGTGAGATATTAACTGTCATCAAAGAGCTGCATACGAAATGCAAGGTAAATATTAGAGTGTTATAACTTTTCCCCAGTCTTTTGTTATCCTAATGTTTGAAAAAGGGTTCATTTGGGTAGACATCAATTCTGATTATTGAGGAGAACCAAGCAAAACCAAAGGGGATGATGGACAGAATGTTGAACATTGCAAGCACTCACCCCCAGTAAAACCCAGATCAGTTGACTGGGGGTGAGTGCTTGCAATGTTCAACACTCCGTCCATCATCCCCTTTGTTTTTTCTTTGTTCGCATTAAGTTGGCAGGGTATGCCCAGACGTGGGTCCCTTGCTCACTTTGCCACTGGATTCAAGCAAGCCTGGCTGAAGACGGCTGAAATGCCAGAAACCGGTCCTAGGATGCTTGTTTCCGGTCCAGGGAAGACATGGCTTGGTAGTTCGGGCTGGACTGTTCCGATGAGGCACGTGGCCAGACTGATTAGCATATGGCCATGTCTGAACTGGGGTGACGGAGTGGGCTAAAGAACGATGATGGATTAAACCCAGATCAGTTGACTGGGGGTGAGTGCTCGCAATGTTTAACACTCCGTCCATCATCCCCTTTGGTTTTGCTTTATTAAAGAGAACCCCCAACCATGCTATTGCGTTTTAAATTCTGAGTTTGTGCTTCCCCAGGCCAAGCACTCTTAAACTATCCTGCCTATCAGTATGGATGACATGTCAGTCCCACACCTTGCGGTCCTCTGTCTCATATAACATTTCCTATACACTGATTTACACACGTATGATTGATTGTCTATGTGTAATGTGTGTGTGCGTGATGTAAAGTGCTCTGACACCCTACACAGGTATGAATGGCTCTATAAAACTAATTAAATGCTCCTGAGCTAGAGAGTAGTTATGGAGACTTGAGGGATGGTAGTGAGGTAATCCGTGGTGGAGGTGGTCATGGGGGGGGGGGGGGGTGCAACATACATTGTCACAGCAGGCGTCACCAGCGCTAAAGCCGGCCCTGGCTATGAAGCCATACCCCAGCCAGGTTGACTGTTCGCTGTAGAAATGGAAACAGCACCTGAAAATAGTGATTTGTAATGGGAAGTCTGGGACTCGAGGAGGCGTGTTCTCGTGACATTTAATCCCACGACAACCAACCATTACTGTGCTGGTAAACCTGGTTGTTAAGCAAATAATTCAGCGGCAGGTGCGTTAAACCTTGAACTGTGAAACGGATTCCCTGCCATGCAAGTCACACTTGCATTCCTGCCCCTCTGAGACGCGCGGGTGCAGTCACTCAGACCCAGAGGTAGTGGCACGGCTGCCCAGGATCACAGAACTTGGCACAGGCGGCGGTGTGACGTGGTGACCGGCGGCGGCCGCGCCCTGTGCGGTCAAGGTGGGCAGCTCCCTCCGCCCTGAGTCAATGTTTTCCTTCTGGGAGCGGGTTCGGGTGACTCCGTGTCCGCCTCCTGCAGCACCTGTCACGCTGCACACCGCGGGGGATGCGGAGGGCGCTGGGAGCAGTGAAGGTCAGTGCGGAGCAGAGTGGGTCTCCTGTGGGTGTTTGATCGCTGTCTCGTCTCCGGGTGCCCAGCGCTGCCAACTCGTTCCACGTGCTCTTTGAAAAATGCAGCCGGACCGGTCCTTAAACCAGCAGTGCCCAAGCGTCTGGGAGCAGTAGCTTCGATGTACCTTGTACAATGATCAGCTTCCAGGCTCCAACACCTCGACTCATTGTTTTCTGCAACTTGACTGCTTTGTGGTTGGTTCTGGCTGTTGTCTGACATTCCAGCTGTTACATGCGCCAGCCACAGAGATCCGGTTGGAGTCTGCGGGTCAAGGGTGCCAGTCCGGATATGATAGCGCTGAATTGGTGCGTAGCTGTTGCGCAGCGCTGCGCGTACCCTGCCGTGCGTGTATAACCATCACCCATAGATCTGCGTAGAACATGGGCGAGCTGGGCCGAGGCACAGGGCGCCAACATTCCAAGGGGCGCAGCAGAGAGCTAGCGGCCTGACTTAATGTCATGCAAACAGCAGCTCCTCCATCCCCCTTGGTCTCAATGGGGTCATGTTAAAGACTTTCTAATCAGGCCTTACTGTACCTCAGCGTAATTGTTAGTCCCCCCTCCCCCCCCCCCCCATCAACCAGCTGCCATCCTACCATCTTCTTCACACCTCCTGCTGTCACACCACAACGCCCGCCCGAGCCCCACAACAAACACTATATTTTGTTTCCACCCAGGCCGCTGTCCCGGTCAATCCGATTTAGGGACGGCGCAGGCTAGAACCAGGGTCCTTCCCAATTAAGGTAACTCAGTGAGCTAACATGCAGGTGTGCGTGCAAGTGCTTTGTGTGCGGGTGTAAGCCACCGGCATCAGCACCTGTTTAGACTGTAACCAGCAAAGAGTTTTAAATAAATCGCAGAACACATTTAAAGTCAGGGAAGACAGCTTATATAGTTAGCTGGTTTGCTTGCTGTCTTCATCAGTGTGTAACCGGCAGGAATGTGTTCGAATCCGAGTAAAACAGCTGGGTTGGCTGACTAAACATTTGCAGTTATCTCTGTGGTAGTCTGTAGTTTCTATTTGTGCTTGCTTTGCGTCTTGTCTCTTGTTCCAGCGTGGGTTTCATTTCCGTTCTCTGTGCGGTCCGCTGTGCCTCGCTTCTGCAGGCTGTGGTTTGGCTGCTCACCTCTTCTGGTCCATGCCCCCGCCCGCAGGCCTAAGCTGTGCACTCCAACTCTTCGAGGGCTGTTATTTGCGCGCCTTTTCGATATGTGCACCATTCGTCATGTATCTCTTGTTTATAATTAAAATAACTCGTTTCTTTAATTAGCAGTTGGTATCACTGATTTTCTCGGTTCCATGGCGCTGTAACTCACACCTGCCCTGCTCTAAGCGCCCTCGGGCAGAGGAAAGACTCAATTGGGAGAGAGGACCAGTGTTTACAGCTCTGCAGCTCAGACACAAAGCTGGCAAGGCGTGCGCTAGCCCGGGGATGATGGCCACATCAACAGACCTCTGCGCCAGCTGCGCTGACTATAGGAGCTAGCTTGCTGTAATTGTGACCGGCAGGCCGAGCCAGGTGCTTAAACCCAACGAGCTGCTTTACTGAAACTGTGAACCCCCAGGCGAATTGCGGCAGTGGGTAGATGGACCCATTTTGCAATCTTAACAGTTGTAACCGAAGCCAAGGGATGTTGTTGCTCAAGAGCACGCTGTGCTCAAACGTGGAAACGTCGAAGGATGTAGCCGGGCCGCCACTAGGATCAGAACGGGTGGCTTGCAGGTTACTCGCCGGCCTCTGCAGCGAGCGCTCACCCGCCGAGCTATCACATATCTGGGAGCTCGCAGAGGCCCAGACACATCCCTGGGCCTGGCAGTGTTCTCTTTGTGCATTGGGTGATTGTTTTTGGTCTGTGCGATCCTTTGCTGCCTTGTGATCTAGGTGGAATCTGTCAGAATGGCTGCTACTGTGCAAGGTGCTATAGTTTACAAGCAGCAGCCTGGCGTGTGGGTGGTGATGGTAAACATCTGTCTGTGTTGGGTAGGTGAGTCTGCCGCCCCACCCCCATGTCCGCCCAGGCCGCACCCATGCCCTCGGCGGTGGCACTCCCTCTCCAGCCGGCCTCGCAGTCTCTCGGCTCCATTCACCCTCCGGTAAGGCTCTCCGGTTTGTGCTTGCTGTGCGGGTCTGCTGGCCTGCCTGTGTCCACCCAGACTCAGCTGTGTGTTCCTGCCCCTCTGTTCGTTCCGTGCTGTTTCTGATTTATGTATGTCATTGTATTTATATCTCGCTTACCATCCCTGAAGAGGCGTCGAAGCGCTTTCTTTCTGATGTATGTCTGATCCGTGTTTCCCATGTCTGCTGTCTCATGCGTTTCATTGCTGTGTGTCGCGTGTCTCTTTATCTGTGTGTGTCTGTGTGACTTTTGCGTCTCTTTATATCTGCTGTCTCTCGCCTCCGACCTGATTCAGGTCTCAGCGGCCATATAGGGTGTCTACAGTCTTCAGTGTGTCTGGTAATTGTGTTGTGCCTGGTCCCTTTCAGGGCCTGCAGTCTGCAGCGTTTGACTTTGATGCCTATAGTCGCCTGTTTTTGATCTTTGTCGCTGTCCTCTGTCTGTGTCAGGACAGAGTATGTCTCTTGTCTGTGTTTCTACTTCCCGTCCGCACATCTCGCATTTGTGCCTTTATCTCTACAGTCACATCACACAGACCGGCTCTCTGGTCCCCTTATCACCGCAGTCTCCGTCTCTGATCAGGGGCTGCGGTGTATGATCGTTGCCTCTTCCGTCGTCTGTCTCAGATACGTGGCAGTCTACGCAGCGCCTGATCCATGTCTCAGCAGTCCCCCTTGTCTGATCCATGTCTCAGCAGTCCCCCCTGCCTGATCCATGTCTCAGCAGTCCCCCTGCCCTGATCCATGTCTCAGCAGTCCCCCCTGCCCTGATCCATGTCTCAGCAGTCCCCTCTGCCTGATCCATGTCTCAGCAGTCCCCCCTGCCCTGATCCATGTCTCAGCAGTCCCCTCTGCCCTGATCCATGTCTCAGCAGTCCCTCTGCCCTGATCCATGTCCCAGCAGTCCCCCCTGCCCTGATCCATGTCTCAGCAGTCCCCCCTGCCCTGATCCATGTCTCAGCAGTCCCCCCTGCCCTGATCCATGTCTCAGCAGTCCCCCCTGCCTGATCCATGTCTCAGCAGTCCCCCCTGCCTGATCCATGTCTCAGCAGTCCCCACTGCCCTGATCCATGTCTCAGCAGTCCCCCCTGCCTGATCCATGTCTCAGCAGTCCCCCCTGCCTGATCCATGTCTCAGCAGTCCCCCCTGCCCTGATCCATGTCTCAGCAGTCCCCCCTGCCCTGATCCATGTCTCAGCAGTCCCCCCTGCCTGATCCATGTCTCAGCAGTCCCCCCCTGCCTGATCCATGTCTCAGCAGTCCCCCCTGCCTGATCCATGTCTCAGCAGTCTCCCCTGCCTGATCCATGTCTCAGCAGTTCCCCCTGCCTGATCCATGTCTCAGCAGTTCCCCCTGCCTGATCCATGTCTCAGCAGTCACCCCTGCCTGATCCATGTCTCAGCAGTCACCCCTGCCTGATCCATGTCTCAGCAGTCCCCCCTGCCCTGATCCATGTCTCAGCAGTCCCCCTGCCCTGATCCATGTCTCAGCAGTCCCCCCTGCCCTGATCCATGTCTCAGCAGTCCCCTCTGCCTGATCCATGTCTCAGCAGTCCCCCCTGCCTGATCCATGTCTCAGCAGTCCCCCCTGCCTGATCCATGTCTCAGCAGTCCCCCCTGCCCTGATCCATGTCTCAGCAGTCCCCCTTGCCCTGATCCATGTCTCAGCAGTCCCCACTGCCCTGATCCATGTCTCAGCAGTCCCCCCTGCCCTGATCCATGTCTCAGCAGTCCCCCCTGCCCTGATCCATGTCTCAGCAGTCCCCCCTGCCTTGATCCATGTCTCAGCAGTCCCCCCTGCCCTGATCCATGTCTCTGCAGTCCCCCCTGCCTGATCCATGTCTCAGCAGTCCCCACTGCCCTGATCCATGTCTCAGCAGTCCCCCTTGCCCTGATCTGCCCTGATCCATGTCTCAGCAGTCCCCCCTGCCCTGATCCATGTCTCAGCAGTCCCCCCTGCCTTGATCCATGTCTCAGCAGTCCCCCCTGCCCTGATCCATGTCTCTGCAGTCCCCCCTGCCTGATCCATGTCTCAGCAGTCCCCCTGCCTGATCCATGTCTCAGCAGTCCCCCCTGCCTGATCCATGTCTCAGCAGTCCCCCCTGCCATGATCCATGTCTCAGCAGTCCCCCCTGCCTGATCCATGTCTCAGCAGTCCCCCCTGCCTGATCCATGTCTCAGCAGTCCCCCCTGCCCTGATCCATGTCTCAGCAGTCCCCCTGCCCTGATCCATGTCTCAGCAGTCCCCCTGCCCTGATCCATGTCTCAGCAGTCCCCCCTGCCCTGATCCATGTCTCAGCAGTCCCCCTTGCCCTGGTCCATGTCTCAGCAGTCCCCACTGCCCTGATCCATCTCTCTGCAGTCCCCCCTGCCTTGATCCATGTCTCAGCAGTCCCCCCTGCCCTGATCCATGTCTCAGCAGTCCCCCCTGCCTTGATCCATGTCTCAGCAGTCCCCCCTGCCCTGATCCATGTCTCAGCAGTCCCCCCTGCCTGATCCATGTCTCAGCAGTCCCCTCTGCCCTGATCCCTGTCTCAGCAGTCCCCCCTGCACTGATCCCAGTCTCAGCAGTCCCCCCTTCCTGATCCATGTCTCAGCAGTCCCCCCTGCCTGATCCATGTCTCAGCAGTCCCCCCTGCACTGATCCCTGTCTCAGCAGTCCCCCCTGCCTGATCCATGTCTCAGCAGTCCCCCCTGCCCGCACCCTATCAAGCCTCAGTGTGCACTCCCTGCACGTCTCTTATCGAAGAGTCTACGGTCTCCAGCCCGTGTCTTTGCTGTCACCTGTCTCAACACAGTCTGTGCCCCCTTTGATCCGTGTCTCTGCGGTCGGCTGTCTCTGGGTTGTCATGTTATTGTCTTTGTCCAAGTGGTCTCCAGTCTGTGTTAGTGTCACTGTCCCAGTGGTCTCTGGTCTGTGTCACTGTCCCAGTGGTCTCCGGTCCGTGTCACTGTCCCAGTGGTCCCTGGTCCGTGTCCCTGTCCCAGTGGTCTCTGGTCCGTGTCACTGTCCCAGTGGTCCCTGGTCCGTGTCCCTGTCCCAGTGGTCTCTGGTCCGTGTCACTGTCCCAGTGGTCTCTGGTCCGTGTCACTGTCCCAGTGGTCTCTGGTCCGTGTCACTGTCCCAGTGGTCCCTGGTCCGTGTCCCTGTCCCAGTGGTCTCTGGTCCGTGTCACTGTCCCAGTGGTCTCTGGTCCGTGTCACTGTCCCAGTGGTCCCTGGTCCGTGTCCCTGTCCCAGTGGTCTCTGGTCTGTGTCACTGTCCCAGTGGTCTCTGGTCCGTGTCACTGTCCCAGTGGTCTCTGGTCCGTGTCACTGTCCCAGTGGTCTCTGGTCCGTGTCACTGTCCCAGTGGTCTCTGGTCCGTGTCACTGTCCCAGTGGTCTCTGGTCTGTGTCACTGTCCCAGTGGTCTCCGGTCCGTGTCCCTGTCCCAGTGGTCTCCACTCCATGTTAGTGCCACTGTCCCAGTGGTCTCCGGTCCGTGTCACTGTCCCAGTGGTCTCTGGTCCGTGTCACTGTCCCAGTGGTCTCTGGTCCGTGTCACTGTACCAGTGGTCTCCGATCCGTGTTAGTGTCACTGTCCCAGTGGTCTCTGGTCCGTGTCACTGTCCCAGTGGTCTCTGGTCAGTGTCACTGTCCCAGTGGTCTCTGGTCCGTGTCACTGTCCCAGTGGTCTCCGGTCCGTGGCACTGTCCCAGTGGTCTCCGGTCCGTGTCACTGTCCCAGTGGTCTCTGGTCCGTGTCACTGTCCCAGTGGTCTCTGGTCTGTGTCACTGTCCCAGTGGTCTCTGATCCGTGTCACTGTCCCAGTGGTCTCCGGTCCGTGTCACTGTCCGAGTGGTCTCCGGTCCGTGTCCCTGTCCCATTGGTCTCTGGTCAGTGTCACTGTCCCAGTGGTCTCTGGTCCGTGTCACTGTCCCAGTGGTCTCCGGTCCGTGTCACTGTCCCAGTGGTCTCTGGTCCGTGTCACTGTCCCAGTGGTCTCCGGTCCGTGTCACTGTCCCAGTGGTCTCTGGTCAGTGTCACTGTCCCAGTGGTCTCCGGTCCGTGTCACTGTCCCAGTGGTCTCCGGTCCGTGTCACTGTCCCAGTGGTCTCTGGTCCGTGTCACTGTCCCAGTGGTCTCCGGTCCGTGTCACTGTCCCAGTGGTCTCCGGTCCGTGTCACTGTCCCAGTGGTCTCTGGTCCGTGTCACTGTCCCAGTGGTCTCTGGTCCGTGTCACTGTCCCAGTGGTCTCTGGTCCGTGTCACTGTCCCAGTGGTCTCTGGTCCGTGTCACTGTCCCAGTGGTCTCTGGTCCGTGTCACTGTCCCAGTGGTCTCCGGTCCGTGTCCCTGTCCCAGTGGTCTCTGGTCCGTGTCACTGTCCCAGTGGTCTCTGGTCCGTGTCACTGTCCCAGTGGTCTCTGGTCCGTGTCACTGTCCCAGTGGTCTCTGGTCCGTGTCACTGTCCCAGTGGTCTCTGGTCCGTGTCACTGTCCCAGTGGTCTCCGATCCGTGTTAGTGTCACTGTCCCAGTGGTCTCTGGTCTGTGTCACTGTCCCAGTGGTCTCTGGTCCGTGTCACTGTCCCAGTGGTCTCCGGTCCGTGTCCCTGTCCCAGTGGTCTCCGGTCCGTGTCCCTGTCCCAGTGGTCTCTGGTTCGTGTCACTGTCCCAGTGGTCTCTGGTCCGTGTCACTGTCCCAGTGGTCTCCGGTCCGTGGCACTGTCCCAGTGGTCTCCGGTCCGTGTCACTGTCCCAGTGGTCTCTGGTCCGTGTCACTGTCCCAGTGGTCTCTGGTCCGTGTCACTGTCCCAGTGGTCTCTGATCCGTGTCACTGTCCCAGTGGTCTCCGGTCCGTGTCACTGTCCCAGTGGTCTCTGGTCCGTGTCACTGTCCCAGTGGTCTCCGGTCCGTGTCACTGTCCCAGTGGTCTCCGGTCCGTGTCACTGTCCCAGTGGTCTCTGGTCCGTGTCACTGTCCCAGTGGTCTCTGGTCCGTGTCACTGTCCCAGTGGTCTCCACTCCATGTTAGTGCCACTGTCCCAGTGGTCTCCACTCCATGTTAGTGCCACTGTCCCAGTGGTCTCTGGTCTGTGTCACTGTCCCAGTGGTCTCTGGTCCGTGTCACTGTCCCAGTGGTCTCCGGTCCGTGTCACTGTCCCAGTGGTCTCCGGTCCGTGTCACTGTCCCAGTGGTCTCTGATCCGTGTCACTGTCCCAGTGGTCTCTGATCCGTGTCACTGTCCCAGTGGTCTCCGGTCCGTGTCACTGTCCGAGTGGTCTCCGGTCCGTGTCCCTGTCCCAGTGGTCTCTGGTCAGTGTCACTGTCCCAGTGGTCTCTGGTCCGTGTCACTGTACCAGTGGTCTCCGATCCGTGTTAGTGTCACTGTCCCAGTGGTCTCTGGTCCGTGTCACTGTCCCAGTGGTCTCTGGTCCGTGTCACTGTCCCAGTGGTCTCCGGTCCGTGTCACTGTCCCAGTGGTCTCTGGTCCGTGTCACTGTCCCAGTGGTCTCTGGTCCGTGTCACTGTCCCAGTGGTCTCTGGTCCGTGTCACTTTCCCAGTGGTCTCTGGTCCGTGTCACTGTCCCAGTGGTCTCCACTCCATGTTAGTGCCACTGTCCCAGTGGTCTCCGGTCCATGTCACTGTCCCAGTGGTCTCTGGTCCGTGTCACTGTCCCAGTGGTCTCTGGTCCGTGTCACTGTCCCAGTGGTCTCTGGTCCGTGTCACTGTCCCAGTGGTCTCCGGTCCGTGTCACTGTCCCAGTGGTCTCTGGTCAGTGTCACTGTCCCAGTGGTCTCTGGTCCGTGTCACTGTCCCAGTGGTCTCTGGTCCGTGTCCCTGTCCCAGTGGTCTCTGGTCAGTGTCACTGTCCCAGTGGTCTCTGGTCTGTGTCACTGTCCCAGTGGTCTCTGGTCCGTGTCACTGTCCCAGTGGTCCCTGGTCCGTGTCCCTGTCCCAGTGGTCTCTGGTCCGTGTCACTGTCCCAGTGGTCTCTGGTCCGTGTCACTGTCCCAGTGGTCTCTGGTCCGTGTCACTGTCCCAGTGGTCCCTGGTCCGTGTCCCTGTCCCAGTGGTCCCTGGTCCGTGTCACTGTCCCAGTGGTCTCTGGTCCGTGTCACTGTCCCAGTGGTCTCTGGTCTGTGTCACTGTCCCAGGTCCGTGTCACTGTCCCAGTGGTCTCTGGTCCGTGTCACTGTCCCAGTGGTCTCTGGTCCGTGTCACTGTCCCAGTGGTCTCTGGTCAGTGCTAGTGTCACTGTCCCAGTGGTCTCTGGTCCGTGTCACTGTCCCAGTGGTCTCCGATCCGTGTTAGTGTCACTGTCCCAGTGGTCTCCACTCCATGTTAGTGCCACTGTCCCAGTGGTCTCCGGTCCGTGTCACTGTCCCAGTGGTCTCTGGTCCGTGTCACTGTCCCAGTGGTCTCCGGTCCGTGTCACTGTCCCAGTGGTCTCTGGTCCGTGTCACTGTCCCAGTGGTCTCTGGTCCGTGTCACTGTCCCAGTGGTCTCCGGTTCGTGTCACTGTCCCAGTGGTCTCTGGTCCGTGTCCCTGTCCCAGTGGTCTCTGGTCCGTGTCACTGTCCCAGTGGTCTCTGGTCCGTGTCACTGTCCCAGTGGTCTCTGGTCCGTGTCACTGTCCCAGTGGTCTCTGGTCCGTGTCACTGTCCCAGTGGTATCTGGTCTGTGTCACTGTCCCAGGGGTCTCTGATCCGTGTCACTGTCCCAGTGGTCTCCGGTCCGTGTCCCTGTCCCAGTGGTCTCTGGTCCGTGTCACTGTCCCAGTGGTCTCCGGTCCGTGTCACTGTCCCAGTGGTCTCCGGTCCGTGTCACTGTCCCAGTGGTCTCCGGTCCGTGTCACTGTCCCAGTGGTCTCTGGTCCGTGTCACTGTCCCAGTGGTCTCTGGTCTGTGTCACTGTCCCAGTGGTCTCTGATCCGTGTCACTGTCCCAGTGGTCTCCGGTCCGTGTCACTGTCCCAGTGGTCTCTGGTCCGTGTCACTGTCCCAGTGGTCTCTGGTCCGTGTCACTGTCCCAGTGGTCTCCGGTCCATGTCACTGTCCCACTGGTCTCTGGTCCGTGTCACTGTCCCAGTGGTCTCCGGTCCGTGTCACTGTCCCAGTGGTCTCTGGTCCGTGTCACTGTCCCAGTGGTCTCTGGTCTGTGTCACTGTCCCAGTGGTCTCCACTCCATGTTAGTGCCACTGTCCCAGTGGTCTCCGGTCCGTGTCCCTGTCCCAGTGGTCTCTGGTCAGTGTCACTGTCCCAGTGGTCTCTGGTCCGTGTCACTGTCCCAGTGGTCTCTGGTCCGTGTCACTGTCCCAGTGGTCCCTGGTCCGTGTCCCTGTCCCAGTGGTCTCCGGTCCGTGTCCCTGTCCCAGTGGTCTCTGGTCAGTGTCACTGTCCCAGTGGTCTCTGGTCCGTGTCAACGTCCCAGTGGTCTCTGGTCCGTGTCACTGTCCCAGTGGTCTCTGGTCCGTGTCACTGTCCCAGTGGTCTCTGGTCCGTGTCACTGTCCCAGTGGTCTCCGATCCGTGTTAGTGTCACTGTCCCAGTGGTCTCTGGTCTGTGTCACTGTCCCAGTGGTCTCTGGTCCGTGTCACTGTCCCAGTGGTCTCTGGTCCGTGTCACTGTCCCAGTGGTCTCCGGTCCCTGTCCCAGTGGTCTCTGGTCCGTGTCACTGTCCCAGTGGTCTCTGGTCCGTGTCACTGTCCCAGTGGTCTCTGGTCCGTGTCACTGTCCCAGTGGTCTCCGGTCCGTGTCACTGTCCCAGTGGTCTCTGGTCCGTGTCACTGTCCCAGTGGTCTCTGGTCTGTGTCACTGTCCCAGTGGTCTCCACTCCATGTTAGTGCCACTGTCCCAGTGGTCTCCGGTCCGTGTCCCTGTCCCAGTGGTCTCTGGTCAGTGTCACTGTCCCAGTGGTCTCTGGTCCGTGTCACTGTCCCAGTGGTCTCCGGTCCGTGTCCCTGTCCCAGTGGTCTCTGGTCAGTGTCACTGTCCCAGTGGTCTCTGGTCCGTGTTAGTGCCACTGTCCCAGTGGTCTCCGGTCCGTGTCCCTGTACCAGTGGTCTCTGGTCCGTGTCACTGTCCCAGTGGTCCCTGGTCCGTGTCCCTGTCCCAGTGGTCTCCGGTCCGTGTCCCTGTCCCAGTGGTCTCTGGTCAGTGTCACTGTCCCAGTGGTCTCTGGTCCGTGTCAACGTCCCAGTGGTCTCTGGTCCGTGTCACTGTCCCAGTGGTCTCTGGTCCGTGTCACTGTCCCAGTGGTCTCTGGTCCGTGTCACTGTCCCAGTGGTCTCCGATCCGTGTTAGTGTCACTGTCCCAGTGGTCTCTGGTCTGTGTCACTGTCCCAGTGGTCTCTGGTCCGTGTCACTGTCCCAGTGGTCTCTGGTCCGTGTCACTGTCCCAGTGGTCTCCGGTCCCTGTCCCAGTGGTCTCTGGTCCGTGTCACTGTCCCAGTGGTCTCTGGTCCGTGTCACTGTCCCAGTGGTCTCCGGTCCGTGTCACTGTCCCAGTGGTCTCCGGTCCGTGTCACTGTCCCAGTGGTCTCTGGTCCGTGTCACTGTCCCAGTGGTTTCCGGTCCGTGTCACTGTCCCAGTGGTCTCTGGTCCGTGTCACTGTCCCAGTGGTCTCTGATCCTTGTCCCTGTCCCAGTGGTCTCTGGTCAGTGTCACTGTCCCAGTGGTCTCTGGTCCGTGTCACTGTCCCAGTGGTCTCTGGTCCGTGTCACTGTCCCAGTGGTCTCTGGTCCATGTCACTGTCCCAGTGGTCTCTGGTCCGTGTCACTGTCCCAGTGGTCTCCACTCCATGTTAGTGCCACTGTCCCAGTGGTCTCTGGTCTGTGTCACTGTCCCAGTGGTCTCTGGTCCGTGTCACTGTCCCAGTGGTCTCTGGTCCGTGTCACTGTCCCAGTGGTCTCTGGTCCGTGTCACTGTACCAGTGGTCTCCGATCCGTGTTAGTGTCACTGTCCCAGTGGTCTCTGGTCCGTGTCACTGTCCCAGTGGTCTCTGGTCCGTGTCACTGTCCCAGTGGTCTCCGGTCCGTGTCACTGTCCCAGTGGTCTCTGGTCCGTGTCACTGTCCCAGTGGTCTCTGGTCCGTGTCACTGTCCCAGTGGTCTCCGGTCCATGTCACTGTCCCAGTGGTCTCTGGTCCGTGTCACTGTCCCAGTGGTCTCTGGTCCGTGTCACTGTCCCAGTGGTCTCTGGTCCGTGTCACTGTCCCAGTGGTCTCCGGTCCGTGTCACTGTCCCAGTGGTCTCTGGTCCGTGTCACTGTCCCAGTGGTCTCTGGTCTGTGTCACTGTCCCAGTGGTCTCCACTCCATGTTAGTGCCACTGTCCCAGTGGTCTCCGGTCCGTGTCACTGTCCCAGTGGTCTCTGGTCCGTGTCACTGTCCCAGTGGTCTCTGGTCCGTGTCACTGTCCCAGTGGTCTCTGGTCCGTGTCACTGTCCCAGTGGTCTCTGGTCCGTGTCACTGTCCCAGTGGTCTCTGGTCCGTGTCACTGTCCCAGTGGTCTCCGGTCCGTGTCACTGTCCCAGTGGTCTCTGGTCCGTGTCACTGTCCCAGTGGTCTCTGGTCCGTGTCACTGTCCCAGTGGTCTCCACTCCATGTTAGTGCCACTGTCCCAGTGGTCTCCGGTCCGTGTCACTGTCCCAGTGGTCTCTGGTCTGTGTCACTGTCCCAGTGGTCTCTGGTCCGTGTCACTGTCCCAGTGGTCTCTGGTCCGTGTCACTGTCCCAGTGGTCTCTGGTCCGTGTCACTGTCCCAGTGGTCTCTGGTCCGTGTCACTGTCCCAGTGGTCTCTGGTCCGTGTCACTGTCCCAGTGGTCTCTGGTCCGTGTCACTGTCCCAGTGGTCTCTGGTCCGTGTCACTGTCCCAGTGGTCTCTGGTCCGTGTCACTGTCCCAGTGGTCTCTGGTCCGTGTCACTGTCCCAGTGGTCTCTGGTCCGTGTCACTGTCCCAGTGGTCTCTGGTCCGTGTCACTGTCCCAGTGGTCTCTGGTCCGTGTCACTGTCCCAGTGGTCTCCACTCCATGTTAGTGCCACTGTCCCAGTGGTCTCCGGTCCGTGTCACTGTCCCAGTGGTCTCTGGTCCGTGTCACTGTTCCAGTGGTCACCGGTCCGTGTTAATGTCACTGTCCCTATTATGTGATGTTATGTTATAGTTGATTTGTAAAGCGCTCGTACACCAGGATTGGTTTCTTGGCGCTACTTGGAAAGGTGATGGGTGGTGAATTTATTCGAGAATTACTTGTATGCCTGTTTAAAAAGCCATGTTTTTTAAAGTTTGCGGAAGGTCCTGAGGTCAGTGCAGGATCTAATCTCTAGTGGCATGGAATTCCAATATCTTGGGGCTAGTGTGGTGAATCTGGATCCTCCAAATTGTTTCTGTTTGAAGGAATGTGTTGTCAAAAGATGCAAATGGGCGGATCTCAGATTACGGGTTAGATTGTATCTTTTGCTCATGCTGTCAATGAATTTGGGATTTCTGCCATTCAAGGATTTGAAAATGATGCATCCCAGTTTAAAGGCGCATCTCTGTGATATAGGAAGCCAGCAAAGTTTTTCCAGAAGGGGGGAGACATGTTGGTGTTTGTTTTCCTGCAGAATCAGTCTGGCCGCCTGGTTCTGAGCCAGTTGGAGACAGTGAGTGAGATATGCCTGGATGCCATAGTATAGGGAGTTGGCATAGTCAATGTGTGATATCACCATGGCGAGGACTGCCTGAAGTTTAGCTTCTTGAGTTAGGAACCTGCGGATTTTCTTTATTTTCCTTAATTGGAAGAAGCAGATGGAAATGACAGATCCAATTTGAGATTTCATGGTGAGGTCACAGTTGACCACCACTCCCAGGATTTTGGCGCATTTGGATGGAGTTGGGGGTTGTCCCAGTTCTTTGGGCCAGAAATGGGAGCTCCAGGGGTTGAGTAGACCTCCCGTGAGGGTTAGTTCTGTTTTATCCGGGTTCAGTTTCAGTTGATTACTGTTCATCCAATCCCGGATGAACAGCATTGTCGACTGAAATTCAAGAGTTGAGGTCAAGGAGTTATTGATAGGAAATACTAACTGGAAATCATCTGCATAATCGAAGGTTTGAATGTTCCTTTCTTTTAATGCGTGGACCAAAGGGAGAAGGTAGAGATTAAATAAGTGAGGATCCCTAGTAGTCTCAATCATGGGGGTCGTAAAGCCACCAAGATGAACTGACTGGGATCGGTTAGTGAGGAATGATGTAATCCATTCAAGGGCCGATCCTTCGACACCAACATCCCTGACACCGTCAAGCAAGATGTTATGATTGACCTTGTCAAAGGCGTCAGAGAGGAATATGTGATGTAATTCCGCAATCAAAAATCCCGTATACCATGACTCCGCATTAATTACAACGCGGAGCCATTACTCCGCAGTACAATCACTCCGCAAAATTTAACCCCGCATATAACTTTACAACGCATTCCTTTACAACGCAAAGGCATGTGTGGTGAAGTTATATGTGGGGTAAACTTAGAAAATGTACTTACACTATATATATATATATATATATATATATATATATATATATATATATATATATATATTCACTGAAAAAACCATAGGTTATAGACCATATATAGTTAGGAATTAGCATTTAAAAAACCTTATTTTACTCACACAAAACCATTGAAATTCCATATATAGTTAGTTGCACTAACTATATATCGCGCACCCGCAATCCACTGCTGATGATGTCACATATTACATCATTCATGACATGGTCAGTGACATCACTGATTACATCACTGATGACATCTCAAATGACATCACTGATGACATCACTGATGACATCTCAAATGACATCACTGATGACATCTCACTTGACATCAATGATCACATCACTGATGATATCATTCATGTCATAATACAATGCATCTCCTCACACTGTAATATAACCTCCGTTACACCCAGTGTTAAATAGAGAGTATCATTTTTGAAACCATTGACACACCAATACTAGTTACTACATACGCACTCACTGATTCCTATGTCTACACACACATTCACTCATACAATCATTCATACATACAATCACTCATCTTTACAACACTATCATATGCACTCATACACCTATACAGACACTCACACTCTGCCACTCATCCATGGAGTTACTCACACACCTAGTCAGTCCTGAAAAGAATCAATCACACTTCCATTTTCTCATCTATACAGTTAAACACAGAACACCTTACATTTTTGAAACATATACTAACACATAGTTACTCTCTTATAGAATCACTGATACAAGTACACATTGATCTGCACAGAGTCACACACCTCCCAGCCAGCCATACACACACTCAGTCTCCCATACAAATACTTGTGCAACCAATCAATAACCCATATAGCTACTTATATAGCTACTGATCAACACATGCAGCAGCTTGCACAACAACAGACATACTGATGCACACTTTCAGACAGTTTAGTCACTAACCCGTGCATTCAGTAAGACGCATTTAATCACTCACTCATACAGTCAATCACGCACCTACTAAAACCTTCATTCAGACACTTATACATCCACTCATTCTTCAATATGTAAGACATATTTTAACTTTACAGAAACATAGTCACTGGATGTTGTCATCAGTGATGTCATCAGTGATGTCATTTGAGATGTCATCAGTGATGTAATCAGTGATGTCACTGACCATGTCATGAATGATGTAATATGTGACATCATCAGCAGTGGATTGCGGGTGCGCGATATATAGTTAGTGCAACTAACTATATATGGAATTTCAATGGTTTTGTGTGAGTAAAATAAGGTTTTTTAAATGCTAATTCCTAACTATATATGGTCTATAACCTATGGTTTTTTCAGTGAATTTTCAAGGTTTTGTAAATGCTAATTCCTAACTATATATGGTCTATAACCTATGGTTTTTTCTGTGAATTTCATTGGTTTTTTAACAGCTAATATCTGTAGCTGTAAAATGTATTCTTCTTTAAATCCAAAAATATATTTTATATGTTTATGAATAATTTTTTTTTTAAATATTTTTTTTTCTTCGTTCCCGCTTCGCGAATCGGGAAGCTTCCCGTTAGCTGACCTTGATGCCGCGAAATAGACCGCGAGCCGGTAAACGTTTCTTTACCGCAAGTGCCGCGTTAGAAAACAACATCGTGACGCCTCCCGTCCGCATGACGTTTCACGTTGTCGCGTGATACGTCATATGACGTGCTACGTTAGCGAACTGGTACGCGAAGCGAGTCGCAAAGCGCAGGTTTCTAGAAGCAAACCGGGAGGCCCTGCAAAGCGCTTAACGTAAACACAGCAAGTCATGTGACTTGGTAATAACACTTTTCATTGGTTCATTTCACTTTTGGTTTCCTAATGATGTAAGACTAGGTCATATCATCTAAAATGAACACTTTTGATTGGTTGAGAACTCTTGTTTTTCCCAAATGATGAAAATCCCTCCTTCTTTCCTCACTCTGACTTTCATCATTGTGAGAGAAAGACCCTTTGTGATCACTGAGCAATGGCTTCTTTAGTAGCTTCAGCTGGTGCTTCCCCACCACCTCCACCACATCCAAGGAAGAGTGGACCACCTGCTCAAGTTGTAATTCAACAAGAAGAAGAAGAAGAGGAACAGGAGGACGAGCACGAAGAGAGGCAGTTTTTGCCTGAGCAGCCCAGGACGTCTCACCGGAAAGAAAACTTCATTTGGCAATTTTTTAAAATTCCCAAAGGTCAGAAAAAAGTAAATGCAAGATACGTAACTTGCCTTATATGTCAAGATAGACTGTCCAGAGGGACCGACAAAAAATACAGTTTCGGAAACTACACAATGCATCGCCATATGACTAGGTGGCATCCTAACAACTACAGTGCTGCACAGTTTCGGAACGACCTAGATAATCTCCCTATTATGGCCAGAAGATCTGTTGTACCGGAAGTAACGGGACCAGAGGGCAGGGAGATGGTGCCAAATATACAAATGAGATTTGGTGATGTAAAACACATCTGCGCATTTTGCGATGGATTCATTTCCTACGGAGAAAAAAGCATCACTCTGATCAACAGAGCTATTGACTATCATATGCAAGTTTGTCCGAAACGCCCAAAATAATAAATACTTCTTTTTTTTGTTTTGTTGCTCCTGTTGAGCCCTTTACAATGAATCGTTTTCATTGCCCCCTCCAAGAAAAACCCAAAAAAATATAAAACTGTTCCGAAAAATTCAAAAACAGTAAAAAAATGTTCAGAAAAAAAAAAAAAAAAGTTCTTTTCAGAACTACCTCCCCGTTATTAAAAAATTGGTACAATATTTGGAACTGTGCCAACCTCTATTTCTCTTAGTTCGCTTCCCAGTTCGCTCGCAGGTACGCGAACCGGAAGCGACCCAAAAACAGTAAGTATAAGGGAAGGAAACAGACACTTATGTTAAAAGAAAGACAGCTATAAGGGAGTAAACTAGAGATACCATTACCCGTAATCCACTGCTGATGATGTCACATATTACATCATTCATGACATGCTCAGTGACATCATCAGCAGAGGATTGCGGGTTTTTTGGCAACATGCCTTATCCACGGTTTAATAACGCTGCCTTTTGCTTTATATAAGTTTTCAAATTGTATGAAATATATACCAATAGGTCGTTATGAACCTTTAGGTAGTGCTTTTCTTCATGAGGTCTGGTCGCTTCCATACACATACAGATGTTTCAAAGATGATCAAGAAGTTTATCTGAATGGAGAGGAATGCACTGAGACGCCAGATCATTCACTAATGTGTAGGCACATACATTTACACGGTTCATGCAACAAACACCGACCAAATATGGCTTGCGTGTTGCAAGGCACGCCAGTTCCTGCTATCATCCCCACGTTCAAGTTGTTGGAAAATGGTAGTTATTTGATGCTCAATAATGAAGATTGTTCTGAGTTAATTAAAAGTATTCCTTTTATCGTAACAGTAAGTGAACGGGTTATTTGCTGCAGAAATGTTCTATTTCCTCCCACACATGAACATAGGGAGTTTTCAATCTGGCCACAAATACCAACCTTGAGACACGTTTCAACGGCATGGCAAGAATAAGAGCTCTTTTGTCTCAGAGAGAGGTGGCCTTGAGTTCGGCCCGTGAAACTTTCGTACTTCACATAGCGAACACCCATACAGAGGTGCAAAACCTTTTTCAATTAACATTTGCCTTTCAATTTCAGCAACATGTTTCCGACTATCTTTAACGCATCCTCCACAAAGTCCCTGGTGCACTTTTTTAAAGTTGTTACCAGTGGTCTCGTCACTTCATTTGAGAAAATCTTTGGAGTCATCCCTGCTTCCTTTCATTGTATTTTCTGCACTCTGGTTCGTGGATTGGCATTTTTACTTGCATTACCAGCGGACGCTCTTGTGCTTTTTTACATTTTTAAATATGGATGTCCCTCCTATGCAACCTCCGACCCTGCAGCTGCTGACACTGTTCCGCAATCGCATGCTAGAATATTATGGCACAATGCCGTTGGCGATATTAAGCACGGCATATGGATTATCTTTTCGGTTCTCCTACTTCACCTGTGTCCAGCCTGTATTTCACTGCCTGACCTGTGATTTCGATTGGGCCATTGATTTGTGTCTCTGCGGACCGGTTTCTCCTGACGTCGACTTTAATCAGCTGATGACTCCTATCATTACTCACGAGTTGGTTTGTCCTGGCGAAAGGATTATGGCTGTGGCATTGATGCATGGACTACTTGGTCCCTGGAATTTACTGGCGGCAGCACAGTCTTTCTTGGAACAGAGCTTTCTTGAAAACCCACCGAGCTGTCCTCTGATGGTGATAGAGGATCCGGTGCTGGGAGAGCACGTATGTTCTTTTCCGCTTTTAAATTGGATGGCTGAACTGTTTTCGGATGAAGACGGTGACTTCCTATTGGAGGCTGTTGCAGCTTATTTTGCATACACAGTTATGTCATAGACCTTTTTCATGTTTGATATGCTGAGTACTAGCATTTCATTGACAATTCATTGACTTATTTGTCAAGTTTTTATTATTTACCTTGCCTATTGGCTTAAGACTCGATAAAGTACTTGGCTGTTTTATTTTTCTTTAGCATTAAATTTTCCTAGTTTTTAATGCTTTACCTTGCGGACCGTCCACATATAAACTTGCAATCTGCTCTCATGAGATGGCACTTCTATTATCTTATTCAGTTCGTTTCCGGATCATGAGGAGGTGTCATCTAGGTCCTGGATATCTTTACACCGTGTTAAGTTAGCATGGGCTCATTACCGGTTTAAACGCCATTTTTCCTTTTTTGCAACTTCTGCACACGACACTTAGTTGTTGCTTTAGCTTTCCACCTAGTAGTTCATCGTGGTTTACATGAGAATAATATGTTATTGGTCTACTATCTGCTTTACTTGTTAAACTATATCTGTACAGCGAGTGCTAAAGTTTCAAGAACAACACGATACAGAATTGTTATGAGGTCTGATCTCCACGACTTCATACTCATAACATAAGTGCAACTTCTGCCAATTCTGGGCATGAGGCGGGTTTTATATTGCTTTGCCGAACACACATACACAACAGTTGATGCGGTTCACATGAAGAGAGAGCTGGTGTATGCTGATGTGATTCCTTCAAATCTAAGACACTAAAGTATGGGCACGCCCTAAACCAACACAAAGAGACCTTCTTAGCAAATAATATAATATGTGTATTAGGGAGGGTGAGATATAAGCAGCCGCGGGCCGTGGAGGGAGTTACGGTGAAGCAGGGAGGCGGGGAGGGGGAGAAGCAGGGTGGAGCCCTCTCTACCTTGCCCCTCCCCCTCCCCGCCTCCCTGCCCCACCGTAACTCCCTCCACGGCCCGCGGCTGCTTATAAGTGTTGCTAACTCTTATTCATTTACAGCATGTTAACATACTGTCACCATTCGCTTTTTATGTACTAGTAACTATGCTGGTAATTTTGCTACTGATAATATGTGTACTTGTATTCTCCACCCTGCTTCTCCCCCTCCCCGCCTCCCTGCCTCAACGTAACTCCCTCCACGGCCCGCGGCTGCTTATAAGTGTTGCTAACTCTTATTCATTTACAGCATGTTAACATACTATCACCATTCACTTTTTATGTACTAGTAACTATGCTGGTAATTTTGCTACTGATAATATGTGTACTTTTATTATCTAAGGTACTACGCCTGAGAAGACGGCATTAGTAAATAAACATTTCAAATACACATCTGTTCTTCTTAACTCCATGTTCTGGTTTCTAAGAAATCTATAACGACCGACTGTTCATGAGTTCCACGTATCCTGAGGTACTATAAGTTCATATTCTGGATTGTCTAAACATTGAGAGTTTGTTATATCCAATGTGACACTGTACCTAGCTTGCTAAGGAGTTTTTGATTACTAACGTGAGTTTTGGGACACCCTAATTCGCCGAGGTTCCAATCCTCTGTCCACAGTTCTGTGTGAGAACAGAAACCCTGCGACAGGGGCACCCCCGACCCTTGCTGGAGCTTCATCACACTTGCGATACAACTCCAGCAATGCGCCACCTTTACGGCACAGATACATCACGCATCTGTGCTGTTTTTGCCCCATGATGCGCCGCATTGTAAATGCAGCACACCATAGGTGACGGAACAGCGGCACAGAATGACTAACACATCCCTGGTGATGCGCCAGTCATCATAAATGTATCCCTATGCTTCTTATCTTGTTAGAGATGAACCGCCATATGTATCATCAAAGTTTTTTGCATTTCCTAAATAGCGAACTTTAAGGAATAAATAGCGATTCTTTACCATTCCTAGTTTGCGATGAGCTATTTGCTAATTAGCCGAATGTAGCCCAATGAAGCCCAATGTAGCCCAAAGATGGCCGCCAGACACACAAAAAAACAAATGTAGCCCAAATATCAGCCAGATGTAGCCCAACTATAGCCCAGTGACAGAATGACCAATCAGCTTCGCAAACCTCCGTTACGCGAAGCGGAGCGCTGTTACAGATATATATCTTTTTTTGAACGTTAATTTCTCAAAATCCACTGGAGCACATATATTGAGACCTAGCAAAGGCACATCGGGCTACCAGTCCCTAATATTTTGCCAAGTTTCGTGCAAATCCATTCAGCCGTTCAATTATTATTATTATTATTTTTTTTTGCCCCGCGTGGCCCTTTTAAAACCTCCACATCAAACCTAGGGGGTCAGCGAGGATCTACTATGCCCCCTTATAGTTATTTCCCCCTTTGTTTTGACCTCCTCTTGTCTCTCGATCCTACCGAGAGACAAGATGGCGGCCGCTACGGACTGTTTGGAATGTTGACAGACGCCGGAGAACCAATCAGCTTCGCTTCACAAAGCTCAGTTGCGCGAAAAGTCCGCGAACCAGTGCGCTGCCCAGTCCGCGCTTACAGATATATATCTTTTTTTAAACGTTAATTTCTCAAAATCCACTGGAGCACATATATTGAGACCTACAAAAGGCACATCGGGCTACCAGTCCCTACAATTTTGCCAAGTTTCGTGCAAATCCATTCAGCCGTTCGGGCTAAAAGTGAGGCCAACCGCCCTATGGAAAACTCAATGTTAAAAACACGTTTTAGGACCCCCCTTTTTTCTCGGCCCCCACTGTACGAACCCCCCCCAAATTTTCAAGGGCTGCTCAGAAACAAAATGTGCCATTTTCCTGAAAATTTCAGCCAATTCCGTCCACAAACGCCAAAGTTATTAGACATAGAATTTTCAAAAAACCCATAGAGAAAAAATCCTAACTATATATACCTACTGGCGACCGCCAGTAGGTAATATATATATATATATATATGTGTGTGTTTACATATATATATCTATATACATATAAATATATATATACCAACTAATGCATATGTATATAAATATATATATATTTAACATTTATATATATATTTTAAATAATTACAAAAAATAAACATATATATATATATATATATATATACACAATTAAAAAAAATACTCTTTTCACCCTAAAAACTAATACCACCCTGCTCTCTTAAAATACCCCAGCACCCCAAAATCCTAACCCACCCTTACTCCTTAAAATACCCCAACACCCTTAAACACTAACCCATCTTAACCCTATAAATATACCCTGTACCCCAAAACCCAAACCTATCCCTAAACCCTAAAAATACCCCTGTACCCCAAAACCAAAACTTACCACTGAACCCTAAAAATACCCCTGTACCCCAAACCTAGCACTGAACCCTATAAATACCCCTGTACCCCAAAACTGAAACCTAGCCCTGAACCCTAAAATTACCCTTGTACCCCAAAACCCAAACCTACCCCTGAACCCTAAAAATACCCCTGTACCCCAAAGCCCAAACCTAGCCCTGAACCCTAAAAATACCCCTGTACCCCAAAACCCAAACATACCCCTGAAACCTAAAAATACCCCTGTACCCCAAAACCCAAACCTACCTCTGAAACCTAAAAATACCCCTGTACCCCAAAACCCAAACCTAGCCCTGAACCCTAAAAATACCCCTGTACCCCAAAACCCAAACATACCCCTGAAACCTAAAAATACCCCTGTACCCCAAACCCAAACCTACCCCTGAAACCTAAAAATACCCCTGTACCCCAACACCCAAAAATATCCCTGAACCCTAAAAATACCCCTGTACCCCAAACCCAAACCTAGCTCTAAACCCTAAAAATACTCCTGTACCCCAAAACCCAAACCTAGCCCTGAACCCTAAAAATACCCCGGTACCCCAAACCTAGCTCTAAGCCCTAAAAATACCCCTGTACCCCAAAACCCAAACCTAGCCCTGAACCCTAAAAATACCCCTGTACCCCAAAACCCAAAAATACCACTGAACCCTAAAAATACCCCTTTACTCCAACACCCAAAAATATCCCTGAACCCTAAATATACCCCAAAACCCAAACCTAGCCCTGAACCCTAAAATTACCCCTGTACCCCAAAACCCAAACCTAGCCCTGAACCCTAAAAATACCCCTGTACCCCATAACCCAAACCCACCCTTAAAATACCCCTGAACCCCTAAAACATATACTCCAACACCCCCAAACTAAAACCATATACTTACCTTACACTTGAATATAAAAAACAAATGCTTTTACTATTCATGCTTTTACAACGAATTTCGTTGTAAAAACATGCGTGGTAAAAGCATATAAGATATAATGGCATGCGTTGTAATATTTTGCGGAGTAACAGTACCTGCGTTATAATGGTATGAGGAGTAAAGGTATGCGGAGTAAAAAATGCGGAGTGAAGGTGTTTTACCGTCAGAGAGATCCAAAAGCACTAAGGCTTGAGGGAGACCCCTGTCTGCCTTGTCTCTCAGAGTGTCTAATACTGACAGAATCACTGACTCTGTTGAGTGAGCTGGGCGGAAACCTGCCTGATGTGCATCCAGGTATTCTGATTGCTCCAGGAAAGCAGATAGATATTTAGCTACATGGGCTTAAAGCAGTTTAGCTAGATAGGGAAGCAATGATATCGGTCGGAAATTCATTAGAGTTTTTGCATCAGCTCCTGGGTTTTTTAACGGGGGGATGATTATGGCTTTTTTAATGGACTTCGGTACCTGGCCCTGGAGCAGTGACTCATTTAGGAGGGTCACGGCTGGACTTGGGCAGGCAGTAAATATTTCCTTAAGGATCCAAGGGGGGCAGCAGTCCCTTGGAGATCCCGATTTTCCTTTGACTAGTAGGTCTGTAAAGATTTCTTGGTTCACTAATGGAATTTGGGCCAACTTTTCTGGGTTCTTAGGTTTCCTGTGGTACGCTGGGCTTGGACAGCTATGAATGCTATTTTTAATGGTGTTGATTTTTTCAATAAAAAAATTATTTAATGAATCACAGAAGATTTGAGACGCATTGGGTTTCACTGTGATTCTGTCCGGGTTCGATAGTTCGTTAATGATTGAAAAGATGTCTTTAGAGCGGTTTGTAGAGTTGATCATTTTAGACGAAAAGTATTTGGCCGTGGTAGTCATTATCCCCTTTTTATAAGTACCACGTGCTTGTATAAACATAATATTGTCGTCCGGAGAGTATTTATTTCTCCACTTTCTCTCTGCTTGAAGTAGGTCAAGTTTAAATTTTTTTAAACTCAGGTGAGAACCATCTATGGGCTTTGTGATGACGAGCCCTGTGGTCCGTATTCGTGTCACTGTCCCAGTGGTCTCTGGTTCGTGTTAGTGTCACTGTCCCAGTGGTCTCCGCTTTGTGCTAGTATCACTGTCCAAGGGTCTCTGGTCCGTGTTTCTGATCCGTGCTTCTGCACCGCTGTCTCTGAGCTCTGCCGCTCCATTCGCTCCCTGTCTGTCTCGGGTCTCCGATTCTTGTCTTCCTCGTCGCCTATCTCTGTCCCATCTCTCCGCAGTCTCTGGGCTCTGTCGCTCCATGCACACCTGTCAGTCTCGGGTGCCTGGCCTCTCCGATTCTTGTCTTCCTCGTCACCTGTCTCTGCCCCTTCTCCCCACAGTCTCTGATCACTAGCTGGGTACCTCCCGCTTCGGATCTGTGTGCATAGAAAGGAGTTCCTGCACTCGTTCAGCTGGAATGGGAGAGTACCTGTGCTTCTCAGCAGGGGGGAACAATACTTTTAATGCGAGAGTACTATCCGTTCTGAGCATACTGGTACCCCGGAGTGAGGAGTGCTAGCGGGACTCTAGTTCCTTGTTATGCACTCTTCTCTACTAAATGCCCCAGCAGCCACCTGCATCTTAGCACGGCGTCTGTCTCTAGCTTCTGATGGGGTCACTGCAATCTCCTGTCTCGGACCTTTGCGTCTGCAGTCTCTGATTCCATGTGGCTGTAGTCACAGACCGTTTATTTGTCCACAGTCGCTGGTCCTTCTTCGAACCTTTCTCTGGGGAGTTCCCGCTGTTTTCAGTGCCTTCGTCCGCTGCTCCGTGGCGGGAAACATCCTTTACAACGCAACTTTTACAACGCACTACCATTACGACGCAACTTTTACAACGCAAGTCATTACAACGAATTGCGCTGGAGGGCGCTCTAGGATAGGGAATAGTTTAATTACTATCCAACACCTTACCTACTATCCACGGGGACTGGAGTTGGAATAGTAAATTAAACTATTCACTATCCAGCGCCCCCAACGCAAGTCGTTGTAACGATTTGCGTTGTAAAACCTGCGTCGTAATGGCAAGCGTTGTAAAAGCATGCGTTGTAACGTCATACATCCCTCTGTAGCAGAAGGGCTCGACCCAAACATACTCTGTCGATCTAGAGGGGGCGGAGCGCGGATTCATTTATAGGCGGCAATGGGTTCAAGTCCAGGTCTTGCCTTGCAGTAATAAGATTGGTTCCAGGAGTGGGCCTGTCTGTGGGCAGGGGATTGGCTAGGGTCCCCTGGATGCTCTGGTCGGTGGTAAATCCTGGAAGGTTTGATCCAGGCGCTCTCTGGACACATGGTTCTTTTCTTCAAGCACTGACTGCAGGGCGGGCTGAGTGGATCCCTTAAGACAGGGACATCTTAACGACTCAGGGAGGCCCTTGGCCAAACCAAACGTATTTTGGGGGCCCCTGTTCGGAACAGCTTTGAATTTATGATCCAGTTTCAGCTCTTTCGTGCAATCTTTGGCCAGGTCACACTGATAGTGCATTGACACACTGGTCCAAATTCTAAATGTGTTTACATTGAATATTTGTAACACAGCAGCAGCTCACTAATATTAATGCAAATAATCTCTGTGACATATGAATATGTGAGGTCCTTTTTTGATCTTAAACTCTTTTTTATGGATGTTGCATAAAAAATAAACATTTCTCTGCAAAATGTTTCTAATAGACTCTCACAGAGCACTCACATTAAAAATAAGTTCAAGGAAAACAATATTTAAAACAATCTCTTTAAGAATTATTCAAGGTCATCAGGGCAAGACTCTGCAGAACAGATCTGGCTCTATCAGGTCCCCCCCCCATCCTTAGCAGGATTCCAGGCCTTCTTTAGGTCGCTAAGGATATCTCCCAAGATTACAGAGAGTGACTCCAGTTTATCTAAGATTGAGGAAGAGGTGCATAGGGATACCAACGCACTGACTTCTGCCTTTCGAGCTTTGATTATGAGCCTCTTGAGTTGAGATGGCTATCTTTGTATCAATCCCAGAAGTAACGACTGCCAGTGTGTTCAGTAGCTTAATTTGAGTGTCCATTTTCGTGGACTGATAGTTTAGGGTTTCCACTGTTAGTTGCAATGTTCTTAGCAAGGTTGCCCATCCATCTGTAGACTGGGACATTTTAAAGATTTTGGTGGCCCTGGGCCAAATTAATTTTGCCCCCCCCCCCTGTTCGGAACAGCTTTGAATTTGTGGTCCAATTTCTTCTCTTTCATGCATTCTCTGGCCAGGTCACTGACAGTGCACAGGCACACTAGCCAACATTCTGAATGTGTTTACAACTAATATTCATGGATTGTGAATTGTGTGTTCCAATACTGGAAGACAGCAGCAGCTGGATAACATTACTGCAAATAATCTGTGATAGCCTCTCATTTCTCATATGTGAGGTCCTATTCTCATCTAAATTAAACGTTTTTTATGGATGTTGCATGAAACATAAACACATTCCTCTGCAAAATGTCTCTAATAGACTCTCACACAACAACCATATTAAAAACACATTAAAGGAAAACTGTATTTAAAGCAACCTGTTTAAGAATTATTCAAGGTCATCAGGGCGAGACTGTCTGCAGAACAGAGCTGGCTCTATCAGGGGCCCCTCTGAAAGTCTGGGGCCCTGGGCCAGAGCCCACTTTGCCCATGCCTTAAAACATCTCTGTCTGTAGAGTGGTTTAGCCTATTAGTTGGGCTAATATGTACAGGATTGTGCGCCTCTCATGGGGGTGTGAGGGTTGAGTACTTCTCCTAGTCAATGCAGTACCTGGCTATGTTGGCTTCCCATTCACCTTTGGTGAACGAGGACGGGCTTTGTGAGGGTTTTCCTTCAAAAATATGCAGTTTGATTGGCCTGTCTGGGAGCGCACTACTAGCATGCCCTGGTGGGTTGCATTTCTTTTTTTTTTTTTTTTATAAAACCTTTATTGGCATTAAAAGGATATACAAGTCTAGGCCTACAACCAAATCGGCCGGCCGCAATGTGTAAAGCAATCAGAGGTTCCAAGGCAAACATTACAAAATCAATCAGCAAGAAGCAGAGGCAGTACAATCGTAAAAAGGGGAGAAGAGACTTAGGAACCAGAGGGCCAAAACACAGGAGCAAAAAAGGTTTAGTTTATAATATGGGGATAAGGCGTACGACAGGCTCACTTTCAATATAGAGACGTCCGATGTCCCAGAACCGGCCTCAGCGTCAATAAGGGGGTAAGGGGCCGCAGTACAGGAGAGACAACACAATGCACACAAGAAGATCAGGATAATTGAGACATAATCGACACCTGAGCATTATCATCGTCCCATGCCCACCACCCAAACCACAGCTAAGCCAGAACAGAGGGATCGGAGAAACAGCACAGCAAAACTAGCCCGTCATAGTGACCTCTAGGAAAAAAGGAGGGAGGGGGGCGGGGACGAGGAAAAGAGGGGGAAGAGGGGGGGAAGGAGGGGGAGGGGAGGAGGACAAGGTGGAACAATGAGAAAAGGAAAAAAGAAATGAAATATAAAAACGAAAGAAAGAAGACACGTCGACACAGGCGTCCCGTGGCGGGAATACAGGAGACAACAGGAGTATCAGCACCAGTGAGGGTACAGCGATCGAGAAGAAAAGCAACCGAACCATAAAAGGAGGGTTAACGACGCCACACACCCCACCCCGAACACACCACGGGAGGCCGGGACAGACGCGGCATTACGAAAAGGAGATACAAAAGGGCCATAGAACCATAAAACAAACAACAAATAGAACCCAACCCACCCATCCCACCCTGCACCCCTGTAGAAGGCTATGGCCTACCCTTCAGACAGCGTGCCTGTCGCCCTAAACCAGAACCCGAAATATAGCAAGAAGGAAGAGAGAAGAACGAGACAAAAAAGAAACAGAAACGGAAATAAGAAAACAGGAGGGAGGAGCATAAGAACAGCAATCAATATGGTCGGCCGCCGCCCTCCGCCCAACCAGACAATCACAGCAAAAACAGACCAGGACAACACCCCATCAAGCGCCATAAAACATACAGAGAAGGGGACCTCCCACCGCTCCATGGGTACAAACAACTGCGCCACTAAGTCGTATACCAAGAATCAACCAAGAGTCGTGCATATCACCCCCATCCCTTCCGAACCACAAATCCCACCCACCACATGACAGTGTAAAATGAGATACTAAATACAAGACTAGCATACAGTCGAAAAAAATGGTGACTACCATAACAACATGGGGGGTAAATCGGTCCGCAAGGGAGCAGAAGTCCAAACAGAGAGTTTAGATGCATCAGCAATCGCAGCACGGATGATGAAAAACAGGAGTTCAGTTTCGCCGCTGGGGAGGGCGAGGGGGTCTCTATGATAGACAAAGGCAAAGCCATCGAAGCAGGTGCAGGCGGCAGTCCACCAATAGTTCCAGGCATCCATGCCGGACAGGGCCGTGGCACAATGTCCAAGTCCCCGGGGTCAGAACCTCGAAAAACAGGGAGCTCCAAAGTCACCGGTACACAAAACGATCTTCGATCAGCGGCAGCAAGACTTGCAGCAATCGAGGGGGGCGAGGCAATGGAGTCACTGAAACAAGAGGGCGGCAAGAAGAAACGGCTGCCCAAAATGGCGGCAGATCGTGGCGGACCCACAGGGACATCGGGGGCCAGGGATGCGCGCAGGGATCTCAGAGCTTCCAGGATATCTCTGACCGTAAGCTCACGCTCACCAGACCAGACCCCCGCGCAATTAGGCAATCCAAGCCCGCCGCCACAGGGCGATTCTTGTTTCAGAGGGTCGGCCGCCATTTCGTGAAGTCAGCCCAGTCGCCGCCCTCCACGACCCCCGGAAAAAACAGTTAAAAAATGTAGGACTTTACAGAGCTCCGGGGTTCCCAGCAATGGCAGCCCTGGTGCCGAAAGGATGTCCGCCCAATACTGGTCCCCGCCTACACCAGCACTGGCGCCCCCAACAAGCAGAGTCCGGGCGCAGAGGACCAGGGCCGCCGGACAAAGCAGCGGCGGGGGGAGGACCCCTTCACAGAATCAGTCCCCGGTGCATCTCACCCACATCAGCCGCGCGGTCACCAGGGCAGGCCCGGATCAGGATCGCCGGGATTTTCGCACAACGGCTCTCATCATTGGTTCACGCTCTCGGCCGGGGCCGAGAGCCGTCGGATCCCACAGGCTAGGTCCCGGTCTAGGTTCCACGGAGGCCCCGATCTTGCGGAGGGCACAACCTTGGAGCCGCTGCACGTTGAAATCTCCGGGCCAAATGGTAAGTACAAACAAGGTGTTCTGTTTCCAATTCCCCGATAATGTGTCGTCTCCGGACAGGATAGTAGACAGGATAGGCGATCAGGCCGGAGGGCTGCGGGAGCCGAGCTAAAAGGCGACCATTACGCTCGCGAGCTTGGCTCCTCCCCCTGGGTTGCATTTCTTGAGGTCGGTCTGATTGCCTGCTGCTTCTGTGCTGTTGTTTAGGTGCATTCCTAACAACAGTTCAGGAGACAATTAATAAACAACACTAATAGTCAATTCACACATAAACAAATTCACATTTACAGAAAAGGAAAAAGAAGAGACAAGAATCAGGGAGAACCATAAATCAGAGGGATCAAAAACTTTTAGAAAAATATCACAAATTTATTGTAAATATATAATTAAGTAAACACGCTCAGATAAATATGTGCTGGTATACAAAACAATACATCACAGAAAGACCAGACAGGGTGGCAAACAACAAATATATTACAATAAAGATACAACATATACAAAGATTATGTGTCCTTTGAAATTGATTGGCCACATATACGTCAACGGCGTTTCAACCGCTGCTTAATTGCGCGGTCATCATCAGGACAAAATAGTTCACTCAGTGTCAAGCAATTTCTGTATTAAAAATATTGTGCGTGCAATCACATCAATTCAGAAGCGCTTTCAGGGAAATACAATTCCATAGTATGTTAAAAACTGTAATCAATACTACGAAGCAAGATTTCAACTTCAGTGCTTCGTGTGTATGCCAAAAAATGGCAACAGGGAATGAAGATTCAATCTTAAGTCATCAGTTTCACCCAGCAATAAGCGCAAGCTTCTTACTGCTTGGCATATCGACTGCCCCTGGTTCAGGTTGGTGGGTTGCTCCTGTAGTTGTTCATGTTGTTTGGCTGCAGGCCTGCTTCATTACAGGAGGTTGACCCTGAGCCATCGGTAAGAGATGCAGGGGGGTGGATGACATTAGCTCAGTCTCTGCACTTTTCTTGGCCGCCATTGCTTCGATTAAAAGGGAGAAGTCGCCACTGCCCTTGCTATCACATGGGTTTGGTAGGCCATCAGTAATGTCCGCACCTAAATCTAAGCCTGAGTGTACTTGTGCAGTAAAGGTGAAAACAGGTTGTTACCTCACTCTGTTTACAGAATTTTGCAGTGCTTGAAGAAGTTCTTTCCTGGTTCGAAAAGGCTAGGTCGAAAGCTTCCGCACCCTTCTTGTAGTTGACTTTTGTGTTGGCGAGCATGTTGAGGTTGTCGTTAGCTATGAAGCTGAATGTAGGTTGTAAGATCGGCCTGTCTGAATGACTTGCGAGAGACCATATGAAGCAACTTGTTTAATGATGTATATGTAGTCATCCGGCACACACAAGGAAATTAGGTATCACAGTTGTGTAGTAATAATGTAGTCTTCAAGAGTATTCTCTTCAATCTTGATCTTAACATGTTGGTGATTGTAATCTTCACAATAGCCTTTAGAATAGCTGTAGCCAACATGTGTTTCATCGTAATCACTACTTCATCATGGCTCCATATCATAGATATTCCAGGTATTGGAGTGCTAAATACCATCACTCCATCTAGAACGGTAAATGCTGAATATATCAATATGTAAAGTAAAGTGCTTGATCCTTCAAACAGTAGAATCTGCTGTGAATTTTAAGTTGGTGATTTTTCGCTGCTAAGACCTTTTGTACGTATGGTGTGCCATGCTGGTGCGTTGGCGTTGTTTGTAGGGTGCCGGGATTGCCCATGTCCAGGGCTGGGCCCAGAGGCTTCGTGCTGCCACCGGGGGCCAAACTGCTACGTGCTGTGGTACTGGCAGTAGTAATTTTCCTTTTGGCTCAGGTCGCCAGGGAAGGGCCCCTCACTTTAATGGGCCTCATTTTGTGCGTTGTGATGGGCACTGTTTTTCTGTGCCTAACCAGGTTGGTGCTGGGGCGATTAAGAGGGCGGTCAGGCAGGCGTGTCAGGAAAGGTACAAGCTGCACTAGTCTGACACCGGCTCCCTCCGCACCCTCTGACAGAGACCACAGCCTCCTAAGGCCTCTACTGTAGCTGAGTTGGTGCTGTGAATTCCGCTTCTCCTTGCTTTTTACCTTTCTTCCTTTCCTGTGCTTTATTCTTCCCTCATACGAGGTTTGAGGCACATTAAGGGGAGTGGGCTGAGGACAGCACCGTTGGAGAAACCTAAGTGCGCATGTGTGTTGGGTCGGCCTAAGAGAGCCAGCCAAACACATATGCGCATTTATAAGTGCACAAACCAGTCCTCCCCCCCCTCCCATGGCCCTGACCCCGCCCCTCCCTGCCCATGCTGGCTCAGAGCCAGCAAATGAAAAATAAAACGATTATAGTATATCGTTTTATTTTTCATCTGCTGGCTCTGAGCCATTACGGAGGAGCCACCCTAAGTAATCACAAACTCTGCGATTTCCAAAATCTCAGGGGTTGCAACTTCAAAAGTGCTTTTCTTAATTTACAAAAGACTTGTTATATACCATAAAATCCTTTCTGCCTCATAAAAGAATCATTACAATCCTTTCCGATTTGCAAATGGGGGAGGGCCCCTTCTGTTTGCAATTTGAAAAGAATGAATCCATGTATTGTGACTAGGACTGCAACTGAAGTAGCAACGCCAGGCTTGGGACACCTTCCACTTTGTGAATCATGTCAGCGGCATTGTTTGGAGGGCAGGAGAATCGCCGTGGGAGAAGCAACAGGAGGGACGGTGAGGGGAGCAACAAAGAGGATGGTCGCAAACAATGCAGGTGGTTCTTTCTGCCATTCAGTTGCAGCTAGGAGTCCTACTAATACATTAAACTCCCTTTTAGGTCTCGCCTATGCAGCGTGCATGTGCTGCTGCATAGGAAAAGACCTTTAGCAATCACTTCAGCTTTGCTGCCAAAAACTTGCACGCATTGCATTGCTTTGAATGAAACGCGTGCACGTTTGACGATTCCCTTGCGGGAGCGAGCTTTCAAACCATGTGTTAATTACAAACATATGGTTCCTGCTCGCTCCTGCAAGGGTAACAGGCGCAGGGCCCCTACTCTCTCCCCTCCCCCTGCTGCCTCCTCCTCGCCTCATCTTTTTTTTTCCCCTTCAGCACGAGGCGCTCACTTGTTTAATGTTCATTGCTATCACATTTATTGTTCTCTTTACTACTGTAAATAATTGATGTTCAGACCTCTAGTGGCGTTTGAATCATAACTATATTCGCCAAAACCACAACGAACCGCACTGTGACCCCCACCTTGAAGCCCCCCACTGCTGTTCTTAGTATTTACAGGATTTCAGGAAGCTCAACAGCGCATTATGCATCCCTCATTAGGATACCCTGTCGCATTTTCTCTGTTTAACAGACTTCAAATGTGCATTTTTTTCCATTTGATTTTAGAATAACATTGTGCTAGTGTACCTCTGATGAAGGATACATACATCTGAAATGTATTGGCAGTTTGTACCGTTAACACAAATGATTTATAAGGATTTTTTTCATGCAATCAAAACGTGAAGCCTTTAGAATGCCATGTACAATCAACAGATCATTCAACTGATTAACCAAAAAACATAAAACACAATTTTGGAATTTATCAAGGGATCATTTGATTATTGAGAGTCAGCTTATGCTGTACATCCAGCTGTGCATACTGAGTCCCCTTGGTCAGACGCCTAGCTGCTCATCACAGACTACATTAACATTTATGAACAGGAAATGCATCCATGACTGAATGCACCAATTGGATTACTACTACAGCTCTGGATTACCTAGGGATGCCTCTTCGACACTCTCTAATATACATTTGACGGTACTCAACTACAAAAGTAGCATAGTACCCTGTCCGCCAAACTGACTGTACCCCCTATATGGAGAGTAGGGCGGATAGTCTGTTTTCTGCCAGAGTTCCCTTGCTGGCTTTACCAGCAGAAACCTAGCCAGATGGATTTTGGGCTGTCATTGTAAGTGCATCAGACTGTCCGCCCTAAGTAAAGCAAATGGCCTGATGCCATTTTTTGTCCTCTTCAAGACTACGAGAAAATGCATGAATGTCCTGAAGAGAAAAAAAAGATTACCTCCAAACCCTGGTAACATTACCAGGGTTTCAGGGTCATTTTATTTTGATTCATAAAATTAAACTCCCACTTTTTTGTAAAATAAAACATGTTTCTGAGAATCCGCTTGAAAAACATGGTGGTGGCAGCTCAGTCAACTTTAGATGCCTTCAGAGAAGCTGTCGTGGTGGCTCCTTTAAAGGCATAGAGAGAACTCGGGCTCTGTCGCCGCACCGCAAGCTGCAAGCACCGCATCTAAGCATCGTCTCGCCCTGCAACGCACGCCTTGGATCCCCCGACTCTGTCAAACGGGCCGCTGCCTGCACCACATCGTGGGACAACGCGTCCTGCAACGCTTTCTTTTCTGCACCGCTAAGAACACCGGAACCGGCTCGCACATCCGTTTTGGCCGCCTCAAGTAAAAGGTACTGTGACTGAGTCTGTCAACATTTGAGTGGGCCCATACCGACGCGGTCCGCTGGATCTGTTAGACTCTGTGTTATTTCAACAACGCTGTAGCCAGACCGGGCTACCGACTCGCATAGAACCTTGTTTTAAGCCTTTTCAATCAGAACTCCTGAATTCTAATAGTACTGTGGATTATTTGTGTCGTTATTGGTCTTGTGGTAACTCTATATCAAATATACTTATTTTTGATATTGAAACCTTGTGTTTTGTCCATTTGTAGTGTTGTCACTGGGTTACTGTGTGTGGTCACAAATGCTTAACTTACAACGCCTCTGAGATAAAGCCTTGCTGCTCGTGCCAAGCTACCAAGGGGGTGAGCAGGGGTTATTTTTAAAAGTGTAATCCCCTAATCCTGACTAGAGGAGAGGGTCCCTATTTGTCACAAGTACCTACCTGTGTCAACTAGAGACCCACAATTCTAATAGGGGTCAATTGGACTGTGCATTCAGGAAGTTAAATTCTGCTAGCTGTTTCCATAAATGCTTGTCAAAGGGATGTTGAGCAGGCCTGTTGAGAATAAGATGAGGATTTATGTTATATTATGTTAATTGGAATTTGTAGACCGCACATACACCAGAGGTTTCTTGGTGCTAGGGTAAAAACAGAAGTGCTGTAAGTAAAACTAAGTCATTAATGCAGTGGGTAGACTTGTTTAAAAAGCAAGGTCTTTAAAACATTATTAAAAATAAGAAATTAATTATGCAAGCATCAGAAGGGAGAGAGGGAATTCCAAATTAAAGGGGCTTGAACAGATAAGCCCCTCTCCCCCCATGTGCTTCTTACTGAATTTTGGAATGAACAATAAGTTCTGAGAGGTGAAACAGAGGACAGGAGCAGGAATGTAAGGTCTAATCCTGTTTGTAAGAAATTGTCGGCCCTCACCGTGAACAGCTTTAAAGGCAATGCAGCATATTTTGAACATGACTCTTTGCTCGAGGGCATGTTCGAGGGACTGTTCCCACGATGCACAAAGTCAAGACTGATTTGCTTATGGCCAGGTCTGAACTGGGGTGGCTTGGTGAGCAAAATAACGATGGATTAAACCCAGATCTGTGACTGGGGTGAATGTTTTGCCATTGTGCAACATTCCGTCCATCATCTTGTGTGTTTTGCCGTTCACCCTATGTGGGAAGGGTATGCCCAGACGTGGGTCCCGTGCTCACTACGCCACTGGAGTCAAGCTATCCTGGCTGAAGATGGCTGATATCCAGAAACCGGTCCTAGAATGCTTGATTCCGGTCCAGGGAAGACATGGCTTGGCAGTTCGGGCTAGCCTGTTCCCATGAGGCACAGGGTCAAGACTGATTTGCATATGGCCATGTCTGAACTGGGGTGGCTTGGTGAGCAAAATAACGATGGATTAAACCCAGATCTGTGACTGGGGGTGAATTTTTTGCCATTGTGCAACATCCCGTCCATCATCTTGGGTAGCTTGTCATGTCGGGTAAGGGTTAGATCATCCACATATTGGGCAGGTGGGCACTGATCATGATACTGTCTGTGGTAAGTAAGGTGTGCAGGTTCATAGATCCAGGCAGAAATAAGATAATGAAGCAAGCCACTGAACCACGGCTCCCACACTTATCAACTGTAACTCAAAGAAGTAAATATGTATTTTGTGGTGACTCTTCTGTCAGGCTTCACCCATGGTAGCTTGCTTGGAAATCCTGTGTTAATATAATTGGCCCTGAATTTGGCCTTGTTTTCTAGTTTGAGAGATGAGTTTAAGTTATGGTTTTTGTAAGCATCTGTGATAACCAGTCCTGCTTATTTGTGATCCTTAACCTGTAAATTCTTTCTCTGTAGGCTTACCTATACTCCCAGGCTAGAGAAGTGTTTGTGAGAGGATCTAAGTCAACATCCTCAGTACTCAACTGTCTCCATTTGAGGATGTGGCAGCTGCTCTCCAATAAAACTCAGGAAGTGTGGAAGACTATTCACCCTGTACAAGTGCTCATGGTCCGGCCACACTGCTGCGCACCCTTCCAAACTCCCTAAGCTGTCGGTCACAGAGGACGCACGGCGGGGCTTTGTAAAGGGACATTCTTGGGGACGTTCTCTGGATTCATCTTGGGTGTTTGTGTCCATATCTCGAAAAACAAACCGTCTTTTGGAATTTCTTGTCCATCTCTATCTTGGCGCCAAGGCAGTTTGGAATTTAACTGGCTAGACGAAAATCATGAGCCAGGCAGGCGCACCTCAGAAAGAAAATGGCGAGGTGTCACGCCCTCGGCCCGCCATGGCTAATAATGCAGACAGTGAGTCTCTGCTGGATCTGAGTTTCCTGACAGAAGATGAGCAGCGCGCCATCGTCAAGGTCCTGAGCAGGGATACCCAGCTCAGGCAGAAGGATGAGGGGCGCGTACGGTAAGAATAAGACCTTACTTTTTAAGAGGACCTGGTCACTCGGACTTTAAATGTCTGTGCATGCATCAAAATAAACACAAGAAAGAAAATGAATAAAGTAGAGTCCCAGGGCAAAGTTGTCAAGAATGGGGAACAAAGATATAAAACAGGGCAGAGGAGCAGGAGTTGCGAAACAAGTATCAAAGCGATGAATAGAACCAGGTAAGAGGTAGCAGATTAAGAAGGAGGAGTGTGGTGAGTTGTGAATCCTTTTCTGCACATGTTGTGCATTGTGAACCAGCTTGTATTGAGAAGGTGGACTTGGTTGTAATGAATTCTGGTCAATCAAGGAACCCATGTCCTGTGATCACACAAATCCTCTTTCAGGCTATTGCATTAGATGGGAACATAAATTAATGCTCAATATAGACTATAGTTTTCTTTCAAATAGAATGAATTGCCAAACACATAGTATGCAAAAGAGACCAAACACATCGTAGCACATGTTTCAGGTGCTACAAAGCGCAATGCTCTGTAACAGATTGATAGAAGGTGGAAAGAAGCACATGGCTTAATGCATAGTGTGAGTACGACTTGTGGCCATGTTTCAGCACTTCTACTCAAAGGTAACATGACTGTTTACGCATTGGTTATTGAAAAGAGCAGCATTAAATGGAGAATTTTGGAAAAGCATGAAAGACAGTGGAAGGTTCTAGTCTTGGTTATACTGTCTATCACCTGGAGAATGGAATGAAAACAGTTTCACAGCATAAAAGAGACATTGCATAGAATCGGAGCCTCATGCCTCAACATAAAATCTCATATAAGAGCAATGTATGATGAAGGTTTCTCTGATTGGACAGCAATTTCAAAGATCACTTTCATCACTACATAATGAAAAAAAAACACTCCTTACAAGATCATTACATCTGTGAAATTATGGAAGGATAACCTTTTCAGAGATACAAATTATTATTTTCAAATGTACATGCTTACAGCAGTGCAGTCTTTCTTCAGGTTCATCTGGCATGTATTTTTGTTCTGGTTCTATTAGATCTGGCATCCTTAGTGTGGTCTTTCCCCAGACTTTTTGCCTTTTACCTCCTGTTTTGCTGATTCTCTTTTTGTTGCCCTTATGACTCTGAGCACTTTACCACTGCTAACCAGTGCTATAGTGCATATGCTTCTTCCCTAAACATGTTATTTGATTGGTGTATACCCGATCAACATATTAAATTTACGTCTAAGCCCCATGTAAAGTGGTACGCCCTGTACCCAGGACCTGTAAGTTAAATGCTACTAGTGGACTGTAGCACTGATTGAGCCACCCACTGAAGCAGCCTTTCAAACCTGTCTCAGGCCTGCCAGTGCAGTGCCTGTGTGTGCAGTTTACTGCCACTTCATTTTGGCCTTTTAAAACTACTTGTCAAGCCTTTAACTGCTTTCTATTAGTACAATTAGTATTTATTACATATGAGTCACCCCTAAGGTAGGCCCTAAGTATCACAAAGCGCAGGGTGATATGTGTTTAAAAGGTAGGATATGTACTTTAATTCTTTACATGTGCTGGCAGTGACAAACAGCTTATTTCATTTTTCACTACTGTGTGCTCTACCCCTCCCATAGGTTAGCATAGGGAATTCCCTTATACTTTTGTAAGTAGTAAATACTAATCAGAGAAGAGTAGCTTTTTGATATTTTATATGTTTGGAATGGTATTGATACATCCTACTAACTGATGAGGTGAATTTAACTTTACTATTTTAGCAATGCCACTTTTAGAAAGTGGACATTTCTCTGCACTTACTTCTCTATGTGCCTGATAGCCTGTCTCCAATGGACGCCTGGGTTGGGCTGGGTGACGGCTACACTTGTGCATTCTCTATATAAAGCCACAACACAGGTCACTAATTTGCATTCTGATGGATCTTCCTGGGCTGGGAGGAGTGGGAGGGGCTCACCCTCCACTTGAATAGGTAGCGTCCTGCCCACACACAAGGTACCGAACCCCCCCCCCACCACCACCACCGACAGCCTGGCAGACAGGACTGGGTTGAAAGGGATCCTTGTGCACTTCATATAACTCCTTTGAAGTCACCCCTACATCAAAGGCACTTTTGAGTATAAGTATTGGGTTTCTGACCCCCTAAAAATAGACACTTTTGGACCAGTATCCAGACATCTCTGGCTCTACATCTGCATATTGCAAGAAAGACCGCTGTGCTGCCAGGAGGGACTGCCACTTGGCTAACTGCTCTGCTGTGCTGGCCCTCTGCTTTTTGAGCTGCAGGAGGGACAGCCACTGTTCTTCCTTCCTTGCTGTGCTGGCCTTCTGACAGCTACCTCTGCATTGTGAGTGTTCTCCAAGGGCTTGTTGGCTTGCCCCCTGTTCCCCTAAGTCTCAAAGACATCAAAGAGTTTGCTTCCTGACTTTTCATTATTCTGCCGCAAGAGTCGCTCTCTGAGCACTAACGCGTCCCCAGCACTCTGCATCAGAAAGGACTTTGCCACAAAGAAATGAGCGCCACACTTCACTGGCATACAGCGCTCTTGTGCTGCATGTATCCAGTTCACTACAATGTGCTGAGTATAAGCATCGCGTTGGGCCCGAGCCGATGCCTCCGGGTTGAGAGAAACCTTTGGAGCATGGCACCTGCATTTCCATAACAACTAAGTGTCCCCAGATGCGACACACCTGCCGAGGCTGCGCTACGCACCACAGAGCCGAGCCTGCGAAGACTGCCCCGCCGGGCCCGATGCTGCACCGCTTACCCCCCAGGAGGGTCCCCAGTGCCTTGAGGAGTGCTCCTACACCGAGAGGTCCTGTATCAGCCAAGCTCCGCATGGCGTCCCAATAACTTGTGCACCCCAGTCCAGAGAGCCTGTGGCTTATTCTTTGTTTAGGTGTACCTGGGTGCTTGCCTGGGACAAGTCATTCAGAAGACGCGAAGCTAGGATACAGACGCATACACTGCACTCGAGAGCAATCGCCGAGACGCAAACCCCAAACAACGTTGCACCGGCTGGTGCAGATTTTTCATCAAGAAATATTGAGAACCTGGCAGTATCTCAGGTGCTTGTCGGCTGACATGCACCACCCACATTAGAAGACCAGAGGAACCATACACCTAATAACAAGGCTGTCCAACCTCCTTCGAGTTCTGATGAAGACCCGCCTCAGATGCGCATAAATGAGCACATTCCTTAGGGTCGAAACGTCGACGTCTTATGTCATATACCAGTTCGCACAGAGTACAACAGAACAAAAAGAACAATTCAAATTCCCTTGTACCTATTGTGCCCCGTATTGGATATTTTGAAAAAAGTTTTCTGTTTCATGTATTGTCACTTGTAACACTCAGTCACTAGTCACGACCAACACACTCTGTATAATCACAGTCCTACGTATCGTTTGTATATTGGACAGCATATCTGATTCATTGCAGAAACCAAAATGTTTTGAAAAAAGTGAAAAAACTTGTAAACAAATTATAACTAAAGATTTATTTGTTCTTTTTACTTGTGGTCAGTGTATAATTATTGCAATTCTCCCCCTTGGGACTTTATGAAAAGATTCATGTATTAAGTACTATGATAATTTGAATAGTCCTTCACCGACAGAACCATTGTTTTTGTTTAACTACCCGCCCAGGTTCTGAGGTTTATAGGGTTAACCCCATTACAGTTAATGCCTGGAACAAGAAGCATTCCTATTGATCCCTTGCCAGGATCCCTGTTCTTGGCCCCGGTCCAGCGTGACCGCACCAAGCATTGATCACAAGTGCTCTGCAGGCACTCTCTACTGAATAGTAATTACCCTAAGAGGAACAGCCATATTTCTGTCAGCCCTGTGATTTTGCATGCATAATTGACAATGCTATAACTTAAAAAGTATAAAGCGTATTTTTATATTTTGGTCTTATGTTGCTCCTAATACAGCTATTACTAGCTATTCTTTTTTATAAACCTGTGTGGAGTCTTTTTGTGGTGTATTCATTGCGTTACTGTGTGGGTGTGTTGAACAAATACTTTATACATTGCTCTTTAGATAAGCCTGCCTGCTCTGCACTGAGCTACCAGAGGGTGGGCACAGGTTATCTCAGCTGTGTTTCTAGCTTACTCAGACTAGAGAGGTTGGTTCTGTCTGGTTTGGGTGTATACTTTAGCCAATCAGAAAGCCCCATTTCTAACAGAGTTCCCATGTTGACTAGATTTTCCTGGCACAAAGAAGGTCTTCTAATGTTTCCAGGTTCATACGGGTAACACAACTTTTTTGGTCTACAGATTCTTCACAGCCACACGCTATATCTGTATTTGTTGGTCTCCAGGTTCTTCACATTTCCTACACTCTGACCTTGTTTGTTGTTTTCTGGATTCTTTGTTTCAAATAGTTTTTGGTTAAAAAGATATTTCATATATCCACATTGAACTGTAGGCATGTCATTACCAGTTTTCTCCTTATTCTTTATCTAGCAATTTGTTGCTGAGCCACCATCTATATTCCTTCCGACCTGTGTCAGGTCTTCTTTTTCTAGCCTGTAATTGATCATCTACCCCATACTTTCCTGTTTTTTTTGTGAGCAACCCCATCTCTTATAAACTAACAGCCAGATTCATCAATGTCCCGTTTTGCCATTCCTTAATAGAGATTATTAAGGAAACGCTATTAAAGACTCGCAAAACGGGATTCATGTAGAAATCGCAAAAACAATTGCGATTTCTACAGCTTCCTCATTTGCGATTAGCAAATTGCTAATCGCAAATAAGGAATGACTCCCCATGCATTAGGAATGAATGGGGAGTCATTCCTTATTTGCGATTAGCAATTTGCTAATCGCAAATAAGGATGCGATTTCAAGGGTGCCAGGGGTGTCCAAAGGACACCCTGTAGCACCCCTGAAATGGTGATTGACACTGGTGTTACGCACAAACATGTCCAAAGGACATGTGTGTGTGTAACATACAACTTAGAAAAATGCACTAAAGTGCACTTTTCTAAGTTTTCGCTATTTACCACGAAGTTACACTTCGCGGTAAATAGCGGCCCCATATTGCGAATTCGCAATTTTTAAAAGGTTCATGAATAGCATTTAAGGAATCTCTAATTGAGATTCCTTAAATGTGATTCCTCGCAATTTAGCGAGTTCTGTAATTGCGATTATTGCATTTGGGATGATGAATCCCAAATGCAAAAATAGCGCTCGCAAAGGGCCGGATTCTCAGAATCTGGCCCTTTGCGAGCCGGATTTCCTTTCATGAATCTGGCTGTATTTTCTTAACTTCCATACACTTTCCATTGCCCTTCGATCATTGATGTTTTGTTTGGGTCTGTTGGTTCCCAAATTCCCTGGCAATGTCTGTTTTTGCTGTCATTAGTCTAAGGGCACAGAACAGAATTTTTCTCCTTGGGAATGCCTTTGGGAATCCCCAGTATTACGAACTGAGGTATCACTGAAAGGTCGCTTCCTAATATTGTTGGAAATTTGGCGACCACCGCCTCCCAGTATGCCTACATTCCCATATGGTGTGTAGGAAGGTGCCTTCCTATGTGTTGCATTAATGTATGTGGTTGTCTGAACCAGTTCCATTTTATGTAGCCTGATTCTGTTAACCTGTTAATAGTTTAACACCTGACTAGTCTCATTCTCTCTTATATTGCTACTTCTGTTGAGCAATTGGCAGCAGTTTCACAGTCTACGTCTTCTAGTGGGCCCAATTCTTTACCTTAATATTTTGTAATGGGGCTGCCTTTGGTGTATCAGTGCAGTCTATGGAGTTCACCAGCAGGGCGTGTCGGAGCTGGGAGAATGTATATCTTGGAGACTTTGACAGTTTGCATTCCTCGTGTAGTTTGCAAATGTTTAATACTGTTTTTATCCACTATGTCTCCCACCTTAGCTATCCCCATTAAGCCCCCTTGTTGGAAACCTTTTAATTAATGGGTTTCCCGTAGAAGGGTACCAGCCATCAATGGAGTCTTCCTGATGATCCTTCTTATGCAACGTATACGGAGTGCTGGTATATCCCTGACCTTCAGCACTGTTTATGTTGCGACCGGCTCAAATTGTCTTTCCCATCCCCATTTAGGGACTGTAGATAGATGGTGCTCCCTATCACTAAGCTAGATAGTTGTGTCCCTGGGTCGTCTATTGAGGTGCATTCCCAATAGTTTAATAGTTTAATACTTGAAAGTAGGAAGCCTAGTAACAAGCTTCCATGATTAGTTGTTCTATTCCCCATTGTTTGCGAAGCTATATGGTGATTTTAGTGCAAATCCTGGTGTGCCACGCTCCCATAGCAGTCATCTTAAGCCTTTTCCTAGTTTTTAAGAAAATAATTCGAGTATTGGGAACAGAGTACTTTGTAGTATATAGGGTAGTTCTGGCAGGGTTAACATTTTGAAAATTGCTTCCCACCCCAGTAGGATCAGCGGTTCGGAGATCCACTGCCATATATCGGCTCGAAACTCTGAGAAATACCTCAATATTTTGCTTCAAAATTATTGTTCTGTTTGGCGTTATTGTCACATGTATAAGTCAGCCCATCTATTGTTATTTGCAGCTAATGCCCTTTTATGCTCCATTCTTTTATTTTAAAAACAATGGATCCTACCCAATTAATTATGTACTCCGATTAGCTTCCAAGATCTTAGAAGCTATTCAGCAGCAGAGTTAAATAGAGTCAAATGCCTGTCTGCTCAGCGGCTTATTCATTCGTCGATTTATTTAGCCTGCTTGACAGACAAGACATGAATCCTGGCTTTTTTGTGGATGAGGGATGTTGGGACCCCTAGCCGCCTGCATGCAAGTATATTCTCAATAATTTGGACATTTACATTAAGCAATGATATTGATATAGCCCCCTTTGTGTATCACTGTGATTATTGCGTATCTGAGATACTGGAGCAATCCCCCCTGTTACTGGCTTTTTAAAACAATATTAAACTTTAAGCATGTGTATGGCTAGTTGTGACGAGGGCATTAAAAAAATTCCATTAGTAGCACATTTAGTCTGGATAACTCACCATTGCAGTTGCATCATAACCTCTGCCCTGCCCTACCGTCTTAATTTAGGGCAGGTATGTTTAGATCCTCAAAGAAGGCAGCTATGTCCCCTTCTCCTTCAGTCTAGAAGCCTTATACACGTTGCTGTAATAAACTACAAGTGCTTGTGTGATTTCTAGGTCAGTGGGGTCCTTTTCTTCACTGCTGTTGATTAGTTCTCCCACACTTCTGGGTTCCTCTTCTCTGTGGCTAAGCCAAGTCAGAGAGAGCCATGCCTTGTCTCCTACCTCATATCGACTGCTTTGTGTACTTAGGTAATATGCTTTTGTAGCACTGTGAACCTCGTATATGTATACCTTGCAGAGAATTTCTACTTTTCAAAGTCTCTCATCAGTCGGGGATTGGACTCAACTTTTCTAGCTGAAGTGTTTTTTCTTCCAATGAGTCTATTTTCGTCTCTTTGCCATTCTTTTCTTGGTGTATCTGGTTTTGCACCCTGTCCCTGAGGACAGCCTTATAATTTCCCCCACAGTGTCGTTGGGGATTGCACCACTTCTATGTTTTCCATAAAATATGTTGTAATGTCGTCCCAGATGTCGGCCATATTTTGGGATCTCTCCATTCTCAAACGTCCTGCTTCCATTCTCTCTCGTTATCACAAGAGGGAGTTGCTAGGTACTGTATTTCCCAAATTAGGGGGATCTCTGGTGTTGGTATAAAAAATAATTGAGTCTGGAAAGCTTTTTGTGTGCTCCTGAGTAATACCAATATTGCCCTTCAGTGCTATGTTTCACACTGTGTTCGTTTGTAAGTCAGGCTCGGAGCCCCAGTGAATTGTCAGTCAGTCAAGCAAGCTTTATTCGACAAATGTCATAAAAGCATTAAAAATACATACAATTTATATCAAAAGTTAAAAATACATACAATTCGTAATTAATAAGATGGAATGTATCTTCAAGGTGAAAAGTTAAAAAAGTGGATACAATTCATGGTTCCTAAAATTGACATAATACTACTACAGCATAACATGAGTGAATCACCCCTTCATCACTTTACTCCTAATGGTCCAGGCCCACCCTAGAAACTTTGCCACTGCTATGTACACAAAAGAATTGGTGCTTGTGCAAATAATTCTAGCAGCAGCCATGCTACTCCTGGTACCTAAAGATCTACACCTAGGGCGCAGCCAAGCCCTACGCGGGCGGAGTACGCTGGGCACCCAAACAGCATGTGATTAATTGTTTCCTTAGGGGCCAGACAACAGGGAGACGTGATCTTTCCCCCATTTGACCACCTAGATGTGAATGCTCTAATTGGCAAACTACCAATTCTAAGCTGAAAATAGAGCTTTCTATCCAGTGGTTTAGTTATATCATCCCAAAATGTTTCAAGGATGGTCACATCTTTAAGAGCAAGAAAAATCCCTGTAAGAGAAAGTGGTGCGGTAGACCTAAAGGTTTTAGAAGCTACCCTCTCCCAATATATGCCCTTTAGGACCTTCTTCGGCGGAAACCTATCATTCTGTGGATCCTTCCATAGCTCATGCATTCCAAGCTCTCCAAGAATCCCCCTTACACCAGATAGCCATTTAATTTTATGGAAAGTATCACTTTCAATTATATCCATAAGTCCTGTAGCAAATATCCTTAGTTCAGGAGCCTCCAGTATAATACCGGTCGCAAACTAGCAATAAACTCAATTGGCCTCACTCCAAAATCATAAAGAACAGGACACATAGGGGTACACTGGGGCAAGTTAATAAGATTCCGTAGGAACTTGTTTTCAGATGCAGTCATTTTGCCTAAATTCTCAAAGCCCCAGATCTCTACGCCATAAAGGGCTGAGCTGACCAACTTTGCATCATAAACGCGTAGAGCAGGAGCAATTGGTTTGGTCAACGATTTGGCATGCTCAGAGCTCAGTGCTCCAGCCAATTGGTGGTGTTTAAGCATTGCCAACTCAGCCTGCTGGTTCCATCTCAGATCGTTTTGAATGTTAACACCCAGGTAGCTAAATGACTTAACTTGTTCCAGGGGCAATTCATTCATAAATAGTTTACCCTTAAAGGATTTATGCTGATTAAAAGTCATAAATTTAGATTTTAAAACATTTACTTCGAGGCCTCGAGTGGTGCAAAAGCCTTCGAAAATACCTAGCGCTTTTTTCAGTCGACTCAGGGTCTTTGCAATCATTAAACAATCATCAGCAAACATTAAAATAGGTACTTTCGCACCAGCTAAAATTGGGGCGTCAATGCTAGCATCAATCATCAATTTGGCCACATCATTAATATATAAAGAAAACAGGGTTGGCGCTAAGACGCAGCCTTGTCGTACCCCTCTTTTTACTGGAAATCGACAAGTAACATTTCCAGGAGAACCCCACCTAATCTGTGTAAAATTATGTTTGTGGAGTCTCATAATTAATGAAAGAAGGGCACAAGGCATCCCCAGATCGTGTAGAACGGACCATAAAGTTGAGCGAGGAACAAGATCAAAGGCTGCTCTAAGATCAATAAAGGCAGCATATAAACTACCCCCACCTAGTTGAACAGTCTTCCAATAAAGCATTGCAAAATACAATACTTGGTTGACTGTACTAATGCAGGATCTAAACCCTGCCTGAAGGTGTGATAAGATGTTCTGCTCACGCTCCCATTCCTGCACTTTATTTAAAATCAGTCTACGTAGGATCTTTTGGATAGTGTCAATAAGACTGATCGGGCGATAATTACCGGAGAGTGACTTATCCCCCTTCTTAAAAACTGGTATGATTTCCGCCCCGTTCCACGATTCTGGTATCGGCGCTCCCTTTGCTATTGCGTTTACTAATAGCAAAATATACCTTCCCCAGGATTCTTTATCATGCAAAAAGGTGTCTGCTGGGGACGCCAGCTATACCTGGCGCCCTACCTGGTACCACAGATTACAAGGCAAGATTTAAATCTCCAATATTAAATGCCTCTTCCAAATAGGGTGTGTGTATAACCTCTGCATTTATATTCAATTCCATACTTTTTGCATATTGAGGTTTAAAGTAGGCCACCCAGTCTTCCTTGGCTACCCAGTTCTGCGGCTTTTCCGGCTGCCCCCCACATGCCCACTTAAGTAAACTCCAGAAAGTTTTGGAATTTTCCGGAGCACTAGCTTCAATTAGCTCTTGCCACCTCTTTTCGTCCCAAGCCCGCTTTGATTTGGACATTACATTTTTATAGGCTATCCTAGCTAGACATACAGCAGTGCTAGCTCCTAATTTTAGGGCCTGACCCAAATTGCAGCGTGCTTGTCTGCATTCTTTGGAATACCACTGTGGCGAGTAATCAGTCACTTTTTAGTTCCTGAATTTTTTTTTCATGTGCCCTGGTGCAAGACTCTAAGTCTGTGCCACTACAACTAATATGAGACCCCAACTCAATTGTCGCTTGCTTGAGATAAAATCAAGATGCTCCTGGCATTCTAACAATTTAGCCCATTTTATGTGTCACATATCATTTGTGAGGACTACATTTGAAGAGGACAATTCATTCGATCCCCTATCTGGCATAGGCGCCTTCCAATATGACAAAATCATACATAGAGGGTTGTGATCACTTTCCTGTCGGTCAACAACCATCATGTCCTCTAAATAATTACAAATCCCAAGGCTCACTAAAATATAGTCAATTCTACTTTAGCGTAGCCCACATTTGTAAGTAGCGGCACCCATCTTGTCCCGGGATGTTCTGCCATTAGTTGCCCTCAACCCCTTATTCAAACAGATTGCGTTAATCTAGATTGCCAGCTCGGTCCATCTCTTTATGGGCTCTAACTCCAGTTTAGGAACACCCCATCGATTGTCTTCTTCATCTGCAGGGTTCCAATCACCGCTTAACAAAGGCTCAAGAGTTGTATTGAAATCACCTGCTACAATTATATGCGAATGCACAGAATATCTTTCTAAAAGTTCTTCTAGGGCACTGATGATCTCTGATTTCTTGCCCCCCCCGTACTCCGCGCATATACGTTGTAGATATCTACGGGTTTAGCCTGTCTATATTTAAGGGTTAGGACCTGAATGACCCTATGATTTGAAGGGAGCATCTTCACACTAGCTTCCAAGTCCTGCCCAGTGAATTGTAGCAATGATGCATCTGTTGGGGAGCTGCTCTTGAGGTCCTGGGTCTGTCTGTTTTAGAGAACATTGCCTCATTGAAGGTATTCATGTCTATAATCTCGGCGGGGCAAATTCACTGAAAAATAGGCTGCGCCTATCCCGAGAGCCCTAGATAGTATCTGTTCAGATCTGTCCATTTTTGAATCTGAAAAGGGGTAATTATTTGGCTAGGTTTGCTTGTGTGGGTCAAGGATATGAATCTCCCCCTGTCCAGAAATATGCACTCTGTACCCAACGAAGGCGTTTCTTATTCCGACCTGAATTCTTTTATTCTGATCACTGTTTTGTTTTTTGTTTCTCCTTTTATTTTTTTCTCATTTGTTTACTACTTGTCTTTTGAAGTTGAAGTATTTTTTGGTGTTGTTAAGCTTTTCCTTTCAGCCTGCCGATCCCATGCTGAATACAGCGACTGAAAAACAAAACTTTGGAGTTGTATATTAGTTTGAGTCCAGCCAGAAATAGATTATTTGCATCACTCTTGTTTTTGTTTTTACTTCTTCAAATGACTGTCAATGGTTTGGCCCTAGTTTGATAGCATATGGGAAGAAAATAGTTTTATTGCTGCTCCATATTTGATTTCTTCCTTATCTCAAGCAGTTTTCAATAACATTTCCCTGTCCCGACAATTAAAACACCTGAAGATGATAGGGCTATGGGGGTTGTGCTGCAAGAAGGAGCTTCTGTATCAGTGCCCTGTGCGCCCTTCCAATGACAAGGCCCTTTACTTCATCAAGTCCCCGGTGGGCTGCAGGATTTTTATTGAACCTTCAGCAGGTCGCTGTTGGTGGTCGACAGGTTTTTAATTGAGTCTGCCCTTGTTTGTTGGATGCCAAATTCTTCACTATTATTTTACTAGTTCCTTTGTTAGTTGAATTTCAGGTTCCTCTGATTACAGTTAGCATGCCCTTGTTTTTTGTTCTCCAGGATTTTCCAGTGGCGTGGAATTCCCATAGTCTGATGCCCAGATATTGAAGGAAAAGAAGTGTTCATTTTGTCCACTGGATAAGTAGACTTGACTCTCCTACATCGACTACCAATTTACAGTGTTACATAATAGTTAAGACACAAGGACTCCTCTGCTGCTAAATCAAGATGCACATTAAAACTCATCAGAATTTCCAAGTTGTGTATGTGCCTCAATAAAGTCAAATCTTTTACAGTTGGGGCCAGTGTTGTAAGGCAATACATAAGAGTAAGCTCTGCTTGCAATGCTCACCATGATTCAAAAATAAAAACATGCACATGCTTGCGAAATCTTAAAATTTAAGAGTATTGTTAATTTTCCCAGAATTCTCCTTGCATACATGCAGCTTTATAAAGTGCTTACAATGAAAAAGGGGTAATCGTCCAATTGATTTATCCATGTGGAAAATACGTTTGCGTGTGAAGAAACCCCGTTCCCCACACCCTCCAAAAATTAGGAGGTGTTCCATTCCCGTCCTCTTCCTAAAATGTGATTTACTCTAAAATGTACCTGAAGTAAATCTCCGACCATTTCCAGGCGGGAAGAGTTGAGAGAGTGCCCCAAAATGATGTGGTTGTGGGCGCTGACACAATGGTGGGCCATCAGCTTTGTGAATCGGGCTCTCGTTTTTTTGCTCTAAAGCGACATTTACTTTACTGTGATATATACGTATAAATCCCAGCATTCATGTGACTATTGTTTGGGTCTGGCAGCTGGGACTTTATTCTGTTTAGTCTCTTGTCTCTCTCTTTGCTCTCATGCTGTTGTTACTCCCTGATGAGAAGTGTCATGTTATCTGGCCATTGAGATCTCTCTGCCTTACTCTGTGTGGATGTTGTTGAGCTCTGGCAGTTGTGGTGCTTCTGTGTGCTCTTTCCACAACTACCTGCCTCACAGGCCTCTTCTTGGTCTAGGCAGGGGGATGAGGCTGAAAGGTAGTCCACAGGAATGAAGACTGAGGCAATATGGGTGGAAAGAGGGCAGGACAGCACAAGGCTGAGCTCCGCAAAGCCCTAGGAGTCCGAATACAGATCAAGAGCCACATGTGTGCTGGACTGGCACCCCCAGATCTCACAAGGCCCAGCCACCACTGCTATGCGCCCCATATTTTACTAATCTCAGGGGCTAGGAAATTGTCAATCGATTGCCTTCAGCAAATGGGAATGATGTCAAGACATCCCCACAGGTCTAAAACAGTGCACAGGTGTAGGTTTATCACTTTCAGGAATTCAAAGTGTTTCCAGAAATACACCTGCAAATCTGCAACACGCGTGTAATGTCCGAAACATTTGTGCTTTACATTTTTGCTTGTATAATAACACCTCTATGTTTGTTCATGTGACAATCTACAATTGCAGTTGCTAACTTTATCTTTATTCCCCACTCTTTCCCAGACTGCTTCTGTCCCACCCTGGAAAATATTTTACACTTGCCTTGTCAGGCGTGACGTTGATCAGGCCCCATAAGCATGTACGTTTGTGGGTGTGCACAAACTGAATCCAAATTCTAGATCTCGAACACCCACTTCCTGTGGCTGACTCTGACTCACATGAAAATCTTATCTGACCAAATCCTTTTACAAGTGCAAAAACACCTCTGTGGATGTAAATCAAACTTACAAGTGAGGGGAATCAGGCGCATAACATTCCTTCCAGAGTTCATCTAGTTGTAAAATATAATTATCCAGCCATATACACCGTTCTTGGTATGCATTCACAATTTTGGCAAACAAGGGAACTGAGCACAATTAAGTACAGTGGTTTGCTCTAGACTGCACTGTGTGGTCAGACTGTGGGTGGTATCGCTGATATTCATTTGGCAATTTAGCACCAGATTGTAAGGATAATTTACAGTGATATTTTGTAAGACCTTCTGCATGCCTTACAATAAATATGCTAAAACAATTCTCAAAACAACTCTTCTGAAACAAGGTTAGGAAAGACAGCTGGGGCATAACTAGGCACATTGATATACTAATATGTACGCTCGTAGCTGCTTTTGTGCGCTATCTACTTGGAGTGCTTGTTGCTGCCCTCTCATCGCCTGCTGCCAGCCGCGTTGAGATAGCCAGGAGGAAGGCTATTTGCTTGGTTTCTAATACAACCGAGGCTTACCGACAGGGGCTGGGACTGCGAGACCCAGGGTGCAGCGCGAGGAGATCTGAGCGCACCTGGAGTCTCTTCCCGCCCCTGCTCCGCCTCTGCTACCTGGCTGCTGTTCCTGGATTGGTCGAAGGCGCTTTAACAGCTCGCGGCCCCCGCTTCGCGGGCGCCGCTCGTAGCTGCTTTTGTGCGCTATCTACTTGGAGTGCTTGTTGCTGCCCTCTCATCGCCTGCTGCCAGCCGCGTTGAGATAGCCAGGAGGAAGGCTATTTGCTTGGTTTCTAATACAACCGAGGCTTACCGACAGGGGCTGGGACTGCGAGACCCAGGGTGCAGCGCGAGGAGATCTGAGCGCACCTGGAGTCTCTTCCCGCCCCTGCTCCGCCTCTGCTACCTGGCTGCTGTTCCTGGATTGGTCGAAGGCGCTTTAACAGCTCGCGGCCCCCGCTTCGCGGGCGCCGCTCGTAGCTGCTTTTGTGCGCTATCTACTTGGAGTGCTTGTTGCTGCCCTCTCATCGCCTGCTGCCAGCCGCGTTGAGATAGCCAGGAGGAAGGCTATTTGCTTGGTTTCTAATACAACCGAGGCTTACCGACAGGGGCTGGGACTGCGAGACCCAGGGTGCAGCGCGAGGAGATCTGAGCGCACCTGGAGTCTCTTCCCGCCCCTGCTCCGCCTCTGCTACCTGGCTGCTGTTCCTGGATTGGTCGAAGGCGCTTTAACAGCTCGCGGCCCCCGCTTCGCGGGCGCCGCTCGTAGCTGCTTTTGTGCGCTATCTACTTGGAGTGCTTGTTGCTGCCCTCTCATCGCCTGCTGCCAGCCGCGTTGAGATAGCCAGGAGGAAGGCTATTTGCTTGGTTTCTAATACAACCGAGGCTTACCGACAGGGGCTGGGACTGCGAGACCCAGGGTGCAGCGCGAGGAGATCTGAGCGCACCTGGAGTCTCTTCCCGCCCCTGCTCCGCCTCTGCTACCTGGCTGCTGTTCCTGGATTGGTCGAAGGCGCTTTAACAGCTCGCGGCCCCCGCTTCGCGGGCGCCGCTCGTAGCTGCTTTTGTGCGCTATCTACTTGGAGTGCTTGTTGCTGCCCTCTCATCGCCTGCTGCCAGCCGCGTTGAGATAGCCAGGAGGAAGGCTATTTGCTTGGTTTCTAATACAACCGAGGCTTACCGACAGGGGCTGGGACTGCGAGACCCAGGGTGCAGCGCGAGGAGATCTGAGCGCACCTGGAGTCTCTTCCCGCCCCTGCTCCGCCTCTGCTACCTGGCTGCTGTTCCTGGATTGGTCGAAGGCGCTTTAACAGCTCGCGGCCCCCGCTTCGCGGGCGCCGCTCGTAGCTGCTTTTGTGCGCTATCTACTTGGAGTGCTTGTTGCTGCCCTCTCATCGCCTGCTGCCAGCCGCGTTGAGATAGCCAGGAGGAAGGCTATTTGCTTGGTTTCTAATACAACCGAGGCTTACCGACAGGGGCTGGGACTGCGAGACCCAGGGTGCAGCGCGAGATGATCTGAGCGCACCTGGAGTCTCTTCCCGCCCCTGCTCCGCCTCTGCTACCTGGCTGCTGTTCCTGGATTGGTCGAAGGCGCTTTAACAGCTCGCGGCCCCCGCTTCGCGGGCGCCGCTCGTAGCTGCTTTTGTGCGCTATCTACTTGGAGTGCTTGTTGCTGCCCTCTCATCGCCTGCTGCCAGCCGCGTTGAGATAGCCAGGAGGAAGGCTATTTGCTTGGTTTCTAATACAACCGAGGCTTACCGACAGGGGCTGGGACTGCGAGACCCAGGGTGCAGCGCGAGGAGATCTGAGCGCACCTGGAGTCTCTTCCCGCCCCTGCTCCGCCTCTGCTACCTGGCTGCTGTTCCTGGATTGGTCGAAGGCGCTTTAACAGCTCGCGGCCCCCGCTTCGCGGGCGCCGCTCGTAGCTGCTTTTGTGCGCTATCTACTTGGAGTGCTTGTTGCTGCCCTCTCATCGCCTGCTGCCAGCCGCGTTGAGATAGCCAGGAGGAAGGCTATTTGCTTGGTTTCTAATACAACCGAGGCTTACCGACAGGGGCTGGGACTGCGAGACCCAGGGTGCAGCGCGAGGAGATCTGAGCGCACCTGGAGTCTCTTCCCGCCCCTGCTCCGCCTCTGCTACCTGGCTGCTGTTCCTGGATTGGTCGAAGGCGCTTTAACAGCTCGCGGCCCCCGCTTCGCGGGCGCCGCTCGTAGCTGCTTTTGTGCGCTATCTACTTGGAGTGCTTGTTGCTGCCCTCTCATCGCCTGCTGCCAGCCGCGTTGAGATAGCCAGGAGGAAGGCTATTTGCTTGGTTTCTAATACAACCGAGGCTTACCGACAGGGGCTGGGACTGCGAGACCCAGGGTGCAGCGCGAGGAGATCTGAGCGCACCTGGAGTCTCTTCCCGCCCCTGCTCCGCCTCTGCTACCTGGCTGCTGTTCCTGGATTGGTCGAAGGCGCTTTAACAGCTCGCGGCCCCCGCTTCGCGGGCGCCGCTCGTAGCTGCTTTTGTGCGCTATCTACTTGGAGTGCTTGTTGCTGCCCTCTCATCGCCTGCTGCCAGCCGCGTTGAGATAGCCAGGAGGAAGGCTATTTGCTTGGTTTCTAATACAACCGAGGCTTACCGACAGGGGCTGGGACTGCGAGACCCAGGGTGCAGCGCGAGGAGATCTGAGCGCACCTGGAGTCTCTTCCCGCCCCCTGCTCCTACTTAAGACACACCCTCCACGCTACGCGGGACGCGAGCGGGACGCCGGGCGAAGCCCGGGCAAAGGGCGGGCCGTCTGTGGCCGTCCGGGGACGTCTGAGGACGGGACGGGCCACCCCTTTAACATCCACGCCTAAATAAACACCAAAATATAGTACACCGTGGAGTTATAATTTCAGAGAAAGGCTACGATCTCCATCTACGTCTCCCTACCTCCAGAGTTGCGATACTAGTGGCTGTTTCCTCAGAAAACAAAAATGGGTCTTAAGAAACTACGTTCGCGGACTATTTTTATGAAGCGAATGGGAACTGAGGAAGCCGTTAGAAAATCCACTGACAACGGAATCAAAGCTGGTCGCAGCAGCCTGACCCCAGCAATCAGTGAATATTTCTCTTCTTTATCGGCAAAAAAGAAACCGGAAAAAACCATGCCCGCTCTCGAAAATAAAACACCAGGAAGCATGGAGGATAGATCTTGCTTATCGGCACCCCCCCATCTGTCTCATAATGTCAGCGATACTGTGTTCAACAACAATAATAAGTTTACACATACAATGAGAGACCAACAACCTGAAAATTCCAACACTAGTGTGGTGAAATCATCAACGCCTATCAAAAACTATGAGGGTGTACCCAAATCAGACGACTTGAGTATTTTAATTCATACAACAGAACAAAATATTCTAACCTCTGAAATCTTTATGACAAAGGGCAATGGGAGCCCTCAAACACAACCACAAAAAGACTCATGTCTATCCAACCAAAGAGACGGAGAAAACAGCCCAGAGCTTAAGTCAACAAATACAGATGCAAAAAAACTTTCTATACACGAACAAGATTCCTTTTTTGATCCATTTTTAATAGAAAGCAATAACCCTGAAAAATCGTCTATTCCCTTATCTAAGGCTCTCTTTACATTACAAGAAATTCTTGAATCAGTTCTTTCCTTCCTAGGAAACATCCTCGAAAACTCTGATCAAACTTTGGATGTGCAAATCGGCATTCTGAAGTTTTTAGTTGAAGAGAAAAGAAAAAAGGAGTCCTTAAAAAACACAGAAGGAAAATCAGAGAATACCAATCAACTAACGAATAAAAACAAGCAAACCATCTGCCATACATCTACTCAGACATCAGAAGATAATCTTAAATCAACTAACAATAGGAGAAAGAAAGATCATCTCAACGAATCCACTCTTTTCTCTCTGAAACGTCTGTTTAGAGAAAATCCCCCAAAAAAAGAAAAACAATACCCGATATTCAATAAAAAAACGGGAAGTGAAAGATCAGACAAGGATTCTACAAATGTAGGCGAGGAATCAAAAATTGAAATCAAATCAGATATATCTGTAAGAGAAAAGACACCTAACGCTACTAAGGAAGTTTCGTGTAAGGAAAAAAATAAAAGGAAGAAAAGACCTATGAGAAGGATTCATAAAAAGCAAGCACGCAAATTAAAATTTCAACAACATATAATACCACAAAAAGAACCACAAGTGAAAAATGATGAGAAAAGTACTCCGCAAAGTAGAAACAAAGAAGAATCCACTAAAAGAATAACAACAGACAGTAAGAAATCCTTGAACCCAAAGGCGGACGTATATCTCCCAGAAAACTTAGTTACTACGACAACAGAAGAAAACACTGTGAAACTCTCTTCTGAAAAAGAAAATTTCTGCTGGAATGCCACACAATCTAAGGTACTTCAATTTGAAGAATTATTCCCCACCGACAATAGCTCCCTTAACAGAAGCAGGATTTTACATCTCTTACAGAACGTAAAACCTCTCCAATTTATGACTAGCAGTGACATTGACCTAGTATCACAACCAATGCGAGGTCAAAGTAAAATTGCAATAGTCTCATTTTGGTCTCCAGTGATACCAAGTATCATTATGAAAGAAAAAGAGATAATATACCGATTTGGTTATGACATCATAGAGAAATCGGAGTACAAAGGTAACAAAAAACAACTAACCTTTAATAGTAACACGACTCTCTATTCAACACTACAATCGAAAGTGGGACAAAGATCCTCTGAGACCTTAAGACACCTTGAGGGTATCCAAAACAGAAATGCAGAACAGGGAGAAGAGACACTAAGAATTCGAGTAAAAAAAGGGGAAAGGGAAGTGTGGCATATGGAACCAAAGGAAGAATATGTAGAAAATAAGATGGAAAACTCATGGACCTGGCTACCAGGGATTCTAAACTATAAGAAAGGTTTTAACTATCTAAAGTATCCCGTTTAACCAAGGTCTAAAGATCATTTCGTGGAACATCGCTGGAAGAACAAACAAAAAAATGAAGGAAGTCCTCAGAAACCAACCTGACATATTGTCCCTGCAAGAAACCTGGGCAATAGACCCTTTTTTACAAAAAGGATACTATGTATACAATATTAATGCGAAAGCCTCGAATCGGGGCCATGCCAAAGGGGGACTGGCGTTTCTAATAAGAGAGGACTATTCGTGGGCCCAGGAGATAGTGGAAACCAGCAGTGAAAACGTGCAATGTATGAAACTGTCTCTGAAAGCCTCAAATTTGACTACAAATAAACCAACATTGTTTTTCAATGTATATGCTCCTCCAGGAAAAAACCACGACAGCTTATATGACGAGACCTTGCAAACTATTATACAAATAATTGAAACCCATACATCTTTACCCTATATAATTATGGGAGATTTTAACGGGAAAATTTCTTGTACAGAAATAAAAAAATGGGGAAAAATCCTGGAAGAAGAAAGCCTGGACCATGTAATCCCCCAATTCCCCAACGACATTCGATCTAATAAAAGAGGGAAAATGTTGTTGTCTGTATTGCTCACTATAAACGGAACAATTCTTAACGGGAATGTGGAAGGCGACATCCCGGCAGGGTATACACGACAAGGAAACGGGAGACCATCTATATTAGACTATATTATTTGTGGTAAAAACCAGCTCGAAACAATGACCCATCTCTGTTCAAATTTCACTCCAGAGAGCGATCATGCTGTTTTGCAACTTGTAACTAATTGTTCGGCTCTGTCTGATGAAGAAGGCTTGATGACCCTTGAGAGAAAGGAAACTTTGGTAAGCAGCGATCAGAGACGAATCTTCTGGAACCCCACCTCATTGAGTAAAATGACAAATCTGGTCGATCGACAACAGTTTTTAAGGAATCTATACTCAGAAGATCCTATAGAAAACTTCGAGACCATGCTCACTGAGCTTAAGGAGGCAATAATCGAAAGGAAACATCAAAGAACTGATATAACCCTAAAAAGAAAAAACAACAATAAAACAGGGAACTCATTGACAAAGAAAACCCTAAACAAATTAATACGCGCGCAATATCTACATTTCTCTCCCACTAAAAAGAAAGAAATAAATAAATTGAAAAACCAACTCAAGAGAGAAAAAATAAGCGAGAGAAAATCTGTTGAAGACCGAATCTGGGTAGAATTACATAACGCTGTGAAAGAACCAAACCAAAGAACGTATTGGTCTATAATAGCCAAGTTATCTGGGACAAAAAAGAAATTACATGCAGTACCTGTTCCTCCGAAAGAGTGGGAAATTTACCTGGCAGAACTGTACAAGAAAAACGGGGACAAACTACAGACAAACAGTCCAGAAAAGGTAAAGGAAAAATCTATTGAAAAAATAATCCCGAAAACTACTACTATAATGGTTGAAACTCATATTCGGAGGGCAAGAAGCTCAGGAGCCTTTGGTCCTGACCAAATCCCTATAAAGGCCCTACAAATAAACTCCAAGGAATGGAGCCTTTTTCTAACTCCACTCTTCAACCATATCTTTTCCTCTGGACTGGTCCCCAAGTCATGGCAAGGGAGTACAATAATCCCCATCCATAAAAAAGGTTGTAGAATGGTAGCAGGTAACTACCGTCAAATAGCCCTGATGGACGCGACCGGAAAAATCTTCGCGGCAGAGGTATTATTGCAATTAAAAAATTGGGCCTTTTCGAAGGGACTGATCCCTATGTTTCAGGCAGGTTTCAGACCCAAACATTCGGTCATGGACAATATTGCAATAATCCAATTTTTTCTGGACAAATACGTTACAATAAGAAAACAAACGGTCTATATGGCCTTCATAGATTATTCAACCGCATTTGATCGCGTGGATCGCCCTACCCTGTGGAAAAAATTGAGGAGGCTGGGAATTAACGAATACCTGTTACAGGCGATAATAAGTCTCCACACATTGACGTGGTGCCGTGTTCAAATGGGAGGCCAGAAAGGATTAACGAAATCAATAGACACCGAAAATGGACTTAAACAGGGCTGTCTACTAGCACCCATGTTGTTTTCGTTATATCTTAGCGATTTGCCAACACAACTGCAAAAGGGCTCAAGTCTGCCCCCGAAAATTAACCAACAAAGAGTGCACCTGCTGCTCTATGCGGACGATATAGTCCTTTTCGATCTCACTCCGTTTGGTCTCCAAAAATCTCTGGATATACTGTCTATATACTCAAATGACAACTATTTAATCCCGAATATAGGAAAAACCAAAGTCGTAGCTTTTTCCGGGAGGAAGAAAAGTGCCAAATATATCTGGAAGCTAGGTGAGGAAAAGGTCGATGAAGAGAAAGAATATATTTACCTGGGCAGGATTCTCTCCAAGAATCTAACAAATATACATCACATCGATAAGTTAACGAAAAAATCTGAAATACATGCTGGTGCTTTATCGAGATTCTATAACGCCACGGGGAGCAGACACTTTTCCTCACTAATAAAAATTTACAAAGCTAAAATTCCTGCGGTCTTGTCTTATGCCACGGAATGTATTCCAATTCAACAATGGGGCTTCATGGATCGTCAAGAGGGAAAAATCCTGAAAAAAATCATGAAGGTCCCTACAGCAACTCCAGTTCAAGTCCTTCGGCTGGAATTCGGAATCACTAGTGCCTTTGCCACGGCTGTGGCTAATATAATTAGATGGGCATACCAGCTACTACACGCTACGGAAGGAACTCTCCGGTTTTTGCTACAAAAAGAGACTTTTGGCACAGATATCGTTAATCAAAGTTTTATAAAGAACATGTCTGCGGCGTTTCAAATGGCTGAAATCTCGAGTGAAATTTTACAGACTTGGTCCACTTCACAATTAAAACTATTTCTTAAAAACTTTACTCCAAGGTTAAGTTATGACTTGGACTATGCTCATAGCTATAGGCTAAAAACATTCAAGCTATTTATAACAGTCATTGAGTATAAACATATACAGCCTTACATTTTTTACTGTCTCTCTCACAATGCAAGGAGGGTAATTTTTATGTATCGAGCAGGGATTTTACCTGTACAAGCCTATAAAACAAAATGGCTACCCGGAGATCACCCCAACTTATGCACGTTATGTTTAGGAGGTGAGCAGACTGTGGAGCACTTATTGTTCATTTGCCCTAATTCTAAGGTGGTAGCAGCTCGCGCCCATTACATTTTACCGATTTACAGATCCTGTAAGCTAACAAAGGAAAAAGAATTTTTAACAATGGCTATAAATCCCCCGAATGAATTTGTATGCTATAATTTGTACAAATTTTTTAAATCCATGTTAGCTTTATATTGATTATTGTTGTACTTATCTTACGTAATGTTATTCTATTATCTCATGTATATTTGTGGTCCTCGGTTGAGTACCAACACAAATAAAATCTTTTTGACTTTGACTTGACTAATATGTACTGAATGAATTCTGATATATTCAGAGTTCTTGCTTAATGAATGCACTGTCCTTTTTATAGCCACACCTTATTCATGGCCTAAATAGAAGCCACGCATATAAACAGGGCCTTTGAATACACAGATAAAGCAAATAATAATTAAAGGTGTGACATGTATAGAACTCTGTGTATACATAGACTGGAGAAATCAGAGAGGTGACATTGTTAAAGACCAAACCATGGCATGATAGGAGTGGGTATTCTAAGAGCTCTCATATAAGGAAAACACTATCACTACCATCATTTGTCGCCACACTATTTGGGACCGAATGGAAAAGAACAGATTTTCTAAAAATCAACAGGTGTGATCCTTCAAGATGTTCGTATGTGTTGGTCTCACTGTTCTCAACTCTTTCCGAGCCATGTCTTTGTTTCTGAGGTCTCCATATTCACCCACCCTATTTCTGTTTGTGGAGCCTTCAGGGCCCTATAACATGCCCATGTTTTGTGGTCTCCAGGTTTGCTTGACTTGTCTTCGTTTGTGGGACTTCTCTGCTGCCATGACGTCCTTTTTGAATGTCTCCATGTTCACCATAGATTTCTTACTATACCCTTGTTTGTTGGTTCTCATCTGTGCCACTGGCCTGCATTGTATGTAGGGTTTTCATGTTCTCTGTGACGTTTGTGAAGTTTCCATGTTCTCTGTTGTTTCAATGAAATGCTCATGCTTGTGTTGTATTCATATTCTACAGGATCTTAATTGTATCCATGGCTACATTTTCCTGTCTCTTATTACTGGTCTCCATGCCCTCCATGTTTCCCAACCTTGTCCTATTTGTAAGATTTCCAGGAAGAAGCTTTGTTCTTTCTTTGATTTATGGGTATCGGGTACTACCATATTTAGCCACAAATTCAGTGCCAATGCCCTTCATTGGCATATCTGGGTTAATTCCCTGTGGGGACTTGCAGCACATAAACTTCCTCTCCTTTTGGCCCTTGCTCTCTTGGAAGGCCGCTCAGGCCCATTGGAGTACTGCACCAGGGTGCCAGTGTTTGGGATAGACTCCCAAATGTCAGCACAAGGGCAAAGGTGAGGAATCAACTGCACATTCAATCTAAGCGTGCCACGAGGAATGCTTATATTACAGAGGCAGCAGCACAAAAGCTCCAAAGCTCTTTTCTTAGATTGTGCTGCCTTTCCCTTTCCCTGTTTAGTTGGATTGTTGAATCTTGACCCAGTAAGGCAGTGAGACGCTTTTATTTGGCAGTATGGATTTCTATGGCAAGAAATTGAACCCTGCTTGTCTCTGACTTGCTGGTGCCTGTTCCCCTGTCCAGACTTTCTGGGTTGATTCCATAGCCTTTCCTCCATGAATTCTTAAACCATGCCTGTGCAGTTTGTTTCTCCCTGTAGTCAGCATGCGGAAGTATCCTCTGGCTTCACTTTTTCTAATTGACGAACGCTCCGATCAAGCCACGAGTGCGGCTAGCCTCGGTAATCCAGCATATGTGATATGGGGATCACCCGGCTCTGTTGGTGTGTTTCTGTTTGAGAGTCACATGTCGGCCACAATTTGAATGGTGTATTCATGTTTCCCTTAGCTTGTCCTGTTGTGGGTTTCAATGTCACCCCCCCCCCCCCCAAGTTCTTTTCCTTGTCCTTGTTGGATAGTCTCCATGTTCTTCATAGTTTCCTCGTATCTCCTTATGTTAGGTTCCTGATATTCTTCAGAGTCCTTGACATTTCTTTGTGGAATTTTCAGGGCTTCAATAGGATGTTTTGTAAGGGCTCCAGGTTCTCACTGTCTGTACTTCTTTATGGGGTCTAGAGACTATCCACAATTCACTTGATCTATCAGTTAGTGGGACTCCATGTTCTACAGAATCCTTTGGCATTTCCTTGTTCGTGGTATCTGCATGATTCCTTTCGCTTGTCTGGTTGAGGCACCTCTAGGTTCCCCATCTTATTGTTGTTCGAGCAATCTTAAATTTCTTCATTGTTCTTCTGACACAGTCCTACTCCTGAGGCTTTTCTGTTCTTTCAGGTTCCTTAGGATTTCTTTGCTTATAGAAATCCAGGTTTTCCCCAATGTGCCCATGTTTACTTGTTCTCTATGATGCTGCAACCATGTCCTACTTTAGACAGTCTTTGGGGTTTCTGGTGGTAATCCTTGAAAACAATTATTGAAGTTTCCCTACTGTTACCTGTTAAAAGCCTCAATTCGTGCTTCTCTTGTGTTAGCCTTTGATGTCTTTGACTGCTATTTCTCTAGGGGCATTGGATAACAATCAGTTTTATCCAACCTTGTTAGAACATTTTCTGCAGGTACCCATTAATGTTCCTTTTCAGGTTTTTTAGGGCTGTCTCTGTATACTCTTTTTAAAGCTTTTCAAGGGTTACTTCTGGATATTCTTGACTACATGTTCCTTTGAGCTACCTTGGTATATGCTTGCTTGGTGACTCTCTAAAATCAAGCTTCAAATCCTTGATTGCATGTTCTCTAGGCTTTACTCAGGGGGTTACATTTAGCATTTTCTCAGGGTACACCATAGGATACCTGGAATGTAGTTACCCTTTTGGTTACTTCAGAATGCAGTTGTTATAGGTTCTATAGGGTTATCCTTCGATGTTGTTTTTTCCACGTTCTTTAAAATTGCCCGAGGGTCCCCTTATTTTCAAGCATCTGGGGTATTTCAAATATCTTGTTTCCATATACCTTCTATCCGTTTTGCTCCATGGTATGTGCCCCTCATTTGCAAACTCTTGATGTTCTGTTGAGCTCGTCATCATTTTTTACTGGATCAGAAGAATTTTTTGTTTTATTTAGATTTAGTTAGAGCTTCCGATGCTCTAAGTCTGTTAGTGATATTTTGACACAAGGCAATCTGTGGAAGCCTAAAATTATTTAAATGAATCCTCCAATAAAGGTTTTGTCAAGTCTACACCAGTAGCTGTAGAATATAAGAAGATTTGTTTGAGAAAGTGCAACAGTTTTCGGGCTGAGCCGTGCATAAGAAATTGTAAGAAAACAGGCCATTAGTTGTGTGGCCTGTGCAAGTAATGGGTACACATTTGTCTTCCACTGGGAACCAAACTCCCCATTATAGTGCTAGACTCTCCCAGGGTAGCGAAGCAAAGCAGTTAAGGGAGGTGGTGTGAGTCAATAATCACCATTCGCTGACACACAGTAATAACACTCAATAAATGATTGTCTAGTCTGTGCTTTTTCTTTTGAAAAAAGGAGTAGTACATTTATTACACACACACAGTAAAAACACTCAATAAATGATTGTCTAGTCTGTGCTTTTTCTTTTGAAAAAGGAATAGTACATTTATTACACACACATTACTCAGTAATTTACGAATATACATAAGGCTGGTGAAGATACCTTGTGAGGACCTTCCATAACCACCTCTAGCCACCTAACAGGGTCCAGACTAACAAACCACATGTTAGAATATCATAACTTTAGGAGAGCAAGCATTAATCAGTAATAATCATGGGGAAATGCACTTAATAATGTTAATAATGTGCCGGCTCTATCGGATGAGGACAGGGAGTTATTAGAGGCGGACCTCACTGATGAGGAAATCCGAAAAGCCATAGGCCAAATAAAATCAGGTAACACGATGGGGCCGAATGGTACTCCGGTAGAATTTCTTAAGGCGACGGCCTCCCAGGTGGTCCCACATTTGAGGGAAATGTATCAAGAAAGTTGGGAAAAGGGTATCCTACCCCCAGATCAGCGACTGGCAAGCATTGTCGTAATACACAAGGCTGGTAAACCGGTGGAGGATTGCCGTTCCTATAGACCAATTTCTTTAATTAATGTGGAGGCGAAGATTCTGGCGAAGGTTCTTGCTACGCAGCTTCATGCCAGGGCGGAATATGGCCCTTAATATTTGTTGACTTAACAACGTGCTGGCTCGACAGCACTACCTAGAAGAAGACGCAGTCATACTCTCGGTTTTAGATACCTGGAGATCTTTGTCACGCCTGATCCGGCCCTCTTTTATGGTCGCAACCTAGCGCCAGTGTTGATACGATTGCGAGCAGATGTCCAACATTGGAGATCCCTCCCATTGTCACCGATTGGCCGTGCTGCCCTCTTTAAAATGCTCGCTCTTCCGTGGTTGTTATATGTTTTACAAAATTGCCCACATAGAGTTCCAGATGCCTATTTTACCGCGGTAGAAGGTGAGGTGCGTACGCTGCTGTGGGATAGTAAGGCCTGAGGATAGCGCTTCAAAAATTAATGAAGGGATGGTACGATGGAGGTTTCGCACTACCTGACATATGTCTGTATTACTGGGCCTCGCAAGTGGTGACGGTAAATAGATGGAGATATGCCCCACCAGATGACACGGCGTGTGCTCTAGATAGATATCAGATGGATAGAGCTGGCTACCTTGGGGCGCTCTATACTAGTTCACGAAGAAAGCAGATCATAGGCCCCGCAAAACACACACTGCAGATATGGAGGCTGGCTAACTCCCGGTTGGGTTGGACAGACAGACTTACCAAAATGACGCCGCTGTGGTATTCACAAAGGTTGGGTATGCTCTGCCATCATCTGGGATTTGACAAATGGGACATGATTGGTATTTCAACGGTGGGCGATATGATTAAGAAGGGTAAGATCCTTCGGTTTGAAGAGTTACAGAAGACTTACCAATTGGCGCCAACCAAGATCTTTCGTTATTTTTAAATTAGACATGCTTTGATGGCGGCATTCCCCAGTTGTATAGACATACCGGAATCCCCTCCTTTAGAGGATCGTATGTTAGATGGACAACTGAACACCAAAGCGGTCTCCCTCACCTACAGGAAGCTTAGCAATAATATGCCAGACTCTTTCGGACAGCTCAAGGAGAAATGGGAGGGTGATCTGGTGGCCATCGTGGATGAGGATTGGAGGCAGGCGCTGATGTCTCCCAGAGAGGCTGCCATTACACTTAGATACCGCCTTGTTCAACTTCGTGTTTTCCACTGCTCATATATGACTCGAATCATTCTAGCAAGGATAGGGACTAGAACTCACGATCACTGCTTCAAGGGCTGCAGGCAGCCAGCCACCTTCTACCACATGGTATGGGATTGCCCAGCGATACAAAGCCGATGGGGTAGAATTACAACACATATGCATTCTGCCCTGGGAAAGGCAATTACCTTGCCTGCACAATTGGGCTTGCTAAATATCTGGGAGGCGACAGATCTAACAGAAACGGAACAACAATTTGTAACGTTGGGCTTCACGTTATTCAAACGAGAAATCGCATGGGGATGGGGGGGAGTGAAGCCACCTGAAGTAGCAATGTGGAATAGGGAAATGGATAAATGGATGATAGCCGACAAAGAAGTATTTCTCGTGAGGGGGTGCCCAAAGAAATGGGACAGGAAATGGTCCAAATGGAATCTGTACAAAGGAGAGATTTGTGTGTCACCAATAGTAGAGTTAGAACTGAGAAGAGCTAGGAATGGAGCACAAAACATGTAAAGTATACCTCTGATTGAACTTATTATAAATGTGAAAACAACTGTATGTGACATGATGGGATTATTTGCACAGAAGTGAAAAGTTTGTCATTTCTTTAAATAAAAATATTTTAAATAATGTTAATAAAGTTCTTACACTTTGATCAATAAAAACTGTCAACATTATTCTTTGAATAATAGCACATGCTCCAGCCTGGGGAGTGCTTAAAATTGAAAAGACATCCAGGTATAGTCATGCTTTTGTAGACTCCTCAGACTTAAGCACAGTACTTTTCCCAATAGTTCCTTTGGCCCTTATGGTGCGCTGTGGCGCCTTCCCAGCTTCCATGCACTCTTTTTGTCTTCATTGGTGGTAGCCCAGTTGTCATTGGGCCACCGCAAAGGGAAAAACAATGCAAAATGAATAAGCCCTGCAAGGCCTTAGGGGGGCTTATCCGGGAACAGTGAATATTTTATGAGCAGCTCTACCGCTGCCTTTGTCTGTCTTTGATTTCTGTCACACAGCACTGCACAACCCTTTTCGTTTTTTAGGGGTGCTCAGCCCCACCGGGGCACCCCGCACTTGTTGTTGGGGTGCATCCCAGGGAACCACCCTGGTATTCCCCTGCCGGCTGCTCTGTGCTGCTGTCGGAGCTGGCAGGTTTCCTCTGTCTTGGCCGCTCCTGCGAGTAAAGCGCCAGCGTTTGGCAGCCTCCCGCTCCCCCCCCCGACATTGGCACGAGGAGCGGGGCTTGCCAGCCATGCCTGGAGAGGGAGAGTGCGGCAGTGCTCCTCCCCCTGTATTCCATAACAGGACCCAAGGATGGGGCCCTGTGCCCTTTTCTCACTCTCTCTGCATCTAGGGAAGCTTCCCTGTCTTCTCTGGCAGCTGGGGTCCCAAGCCCCCAGATAGATGAACCGGCCTCATGTCCATGAGACTCAGCGGAGGGTGCCTCACGCATGCCCCTCCCAGCCTGAAACTCTGTATTCCTTCTGGCAGCAATCCCCAAGGCCTGCCCGCCCCTGGGGGTTTATTTAAGTCTCAGGCAGCAGAGGTCCACACATTCCAGCCTTACTGGGTGTGTCAAAGGTCAAATCCTTTGCAGGGTCATATCTCAGGCCCCATTAGGCCGTTTTTCTCAGTTCTGGTCTTGTTTTGCTCCTGGGGGTGAGTCCTAGCCTTCTGGAACACTTTTTTCAGGCCTTCTGGCCTCAAAGGCGATGAACTTTGCAGGAAGCTGGTTTCACTGTCTCTCTTTGCCAGCCTTTCTCCTTGTTTTCCTCTGGACCTCTCTCCTTCTTTTGCAGAATCCCAGTCTTTCCCCCAACTAGTCATCAGGGGGTGTAAATAAACCAGCTTCCCTGGTCCTGGGGAGAGCTCCACTGGTCCTGGGTCCATTGAAGTCAGTGTCCTTTGTCCAGATGGGCATCAGGGGGTTTTTCCGTCCATGATGCTGCCTTCAGTCCCAGTGTCCCACAGAAAATCACAACCAATAATAGACCTTTCCCCCTGTGAAAGACCTTTTAAGTGGGGGTGGAAGGTTCCAGTAGGGATGTACCGCTGGCCTATCCAGGGGTGCCACATCACCTCTCCACCCCTTCCAAACCTTCCTGCACAGCCTGCTGGGACATTTCATAATTGTGTCACCCAGTAGTCACATGCCACATCTGCCCTGTGGGCCTCTGCTCCACCCCTCGCTAACATCACTGCCAGGGCCTTTCCAACAAATGTTGAAAGGAAGCCCATTATTTTGTTTGGTTCCAGAGGTCTGGGCTCCCTCCATTGTTTAATGGGCTTGGTAAGGCCTATACCGGGCACAGTGTGATAGCTAGCTGATTGATGCAGAGCATTCTGCCACACCCCCTTCCGGCTCCGGAGCTGAGGGAAGTACAGTTAATTGTTCCCTTTCTGTGAGGAGGCTTGTTCCTGCTACAGGAAATAAATGCCACTAACTAAGCATAGCAGGGTGACAAAAGGCCTGGGCTCTGATCCTGAGCTGACCCAGAGAAGTATGATATTCCTGGGTAACCCTTAAGCTGTACACATATGTTTGTAGACTTTGCAGCATTGATTTTCTCATACAGTTTACACCCTGAATCGGTTTGTCGCTGGTGTCTGTAGGCCAAGAGGAAGTTGCACTCTAAGGCAGCCCTCCCCACAGGTGTATCATGAAGCATCACTGCAGACAGACAGTAAACCACACTGACCTTTCCTATGAGTTTGCACTAACATTACGAGGCCGACCCCATGTCATTTCCTAGTCCTGTAGAATCCCCTCTGTTCCAGGCTACCCGTGGGCAGTTACTGGGCTGCGCACAACATGAGTCTCCACACGCAGCCCATGTACACATGTGTAACCAGCCAAGTGCCTCTTACCCTTGGTGCATCGTTGTGGCCTTATCTTAAATGCGGACACTGATGGTAAACACACTCAGTCCACTTACCATGAGTTTAGCATGAGTAAATCACTGATTGTGAGGCTCACCCACATCAAAAATCAGGTGGTCAACAAGCAAAACATCTGGACAGAATTGATGGGCAAAACCCATCTCTTAACAACAATCAACATTAAAAATACCACAAATTGCGAGTAAACCACAGATGTCAGCAATAAGAGGGGGACATTTCCTCAGTACATCGTTGAAGCAAAGAGCAACTATTGTGGTCATCAATTTATTTGAAGTTATATGTATTTCTAGAGCCGTTTGCACAGTCACACAGTGCTTTCAGAATCTAGGTGCTCTGTGGATTTGTTTGACACTGTATTTGTGTTTTGTATTGCTTATAAGTGTGTTACACTGGGTAGATTAGTGAATTGGTAAGAAATAAATTGTTATGGACAGTAGGCGGCTTGATAGTGTTATAGATCTACGTCAAGCTCTAAAAGTATTAAATGTATGTGCAGAAAAGCATTACCTTTTTGGCATTTTGGGGTGGTGGACAGTGTCCGTTGCATGGCTCTGGGTGGCTGGTATGTTTTGAGGAATCTTAATCTTTGCTCATTATGAGGAATTGATGCAATGCTATGTGAATGTGGCTGTTAAATGGGACTAAGACAAGATAAGTTACTAATCAGTCAAATTAACCAGCTACACCAGTGTTTCCCAAACTGGGGTCCACATTCCCATTCCCAGGGGGTCCCTAGGCAGCAGTTTTAAAAGCACAGCAACCTTTCTTGTATAATTAGCAGAATTCGAGCAACAATAAAAGTGTCAAGATAATGCCAGTTATTAATGTACCTGCTGGAGAGAGAGGAGAGTTTTGTTCAGTGGCAGCTTTGACTTAACTAATGTAGCACATAGGGTTAATGTGCCTACTGCAAAGATCGTGTAACATGCATTTTAAAAAGCAGATTTTATGTGCATAGGTCCGTGGTTACTGCTTTTGTCACAGAGATTCTTTTTTTACTGTGCACTTATAAGTGACAATCGTAATCCAGCAGAGGGACCTATAAGCTGTCATCAAAGAGCTGCTTGCAAACTGCATGGCACCAGTTAGTAACTTATGTTTTTTCCCAGTCATTCATTATCCTGATGCTGCTAAAAAGATTTATTTGGGAAGAAATGCATTTTTAATGTTAAAGTCAGTGCTAGCCACTGTGTTATGCTCTGAATCCTGAGTTTGTGCTTTTCCAGACCAAGCACTCTTTAAAAATGCCTACCAGTATGAATGACATGTGAACACTACACATTGTAGTCCCCTTTACCTTATGTAACATTTTCTATACACTGATTTACATGTATGATTCATTGTCTCTATATGTGTGTGATGTAAAGTGCTCTGACATGCTACAATGGTATGAGAGATGCTATAAAACAATGGCAATACATGTGACAGAGGGGGTATTCCTTCAATATGATTGATTGATTGATTGATGCTTTATTTCGATATGCACATATCATAAAAGCAGTACAAAAAGATAAAAACAGCATGTCGAAATAAGTAAGACTGTACAAATGGAATGAGAATTAAAACACGTTATGTCAGCATAAATTAGATAAAAAAGGAATTAAATTGTTATGGTCAGTCTTCTAAGTCTAATCAACCAAGCCCATTTTAAAAATTTAGCAACAGCACAAACAATAGGAGGGGCTGTATTAGTTAAAAGAATCCGAAGGGCAACAGAGTACTGACGAGTCCCCAGTTCTCTGCAAATGGGACCAAGCCAACGTGATCTGGGGCGACCATAGTCCGGGCATTCGAAAAGGAAGTGTGGCACCGTCTCTGGTTTGTCCTGACAAAAGGCACAAAAGCGTGATGTGGGCTGGGCTTTATTCCACCTTGAACAGAGGTCGGCCAAGGGCAAGGTTCCTAGCCGAAATTTAATGTACAAGGACCTATCCATAGCAACTGATATAATATCCATATATGGCTCATACAAGACAACGTCTTTGAACAGCAGGAAAGCTGCGGTGGTTTTGCAATGCTGCTGGCTTCTAGAGCGCTTCACACCAACCCACTCCCAGAAAAGTTTTTTTAGAATCTTCTTTGGAGGAGCGGAGTGACTATGCCAGCAAGAGGCCAAACCAAGTTCCCCTAAAAGATGTTTTATGTCCTTCAGCCATTTGATGCTACTCCAACCATCAGCATGCATCACTTCTGCCAGCCCATTGGCATAAGATTGTAGCTCCGGGACCCTCCACAAGCGTGCCCAGAGCAGAAGGGGACGAAGCCGAGCCTGGTCCCTTATGGCTTTACAGCCAGTGTCCAAGAGCACTGGGATGGTCGGGCTGCTCGATGGAATGGCAAGAAGATCCTTGATAAATTTATTTTCGGCCTTACTCAATGAGTCGACCTTGCCCAAGCCCCACAGTTCCGATCCATAGAGTGAAGCTGGGACCGCACGAGCTTTGTAGATCTCAAGTATAGGAGCAACACAATGTTTTGTGGAGTTATTGTACTCCTTAAGGAGGGCGCCCCCCACCCTTTTGTGGGCCATAGTCATTTTATCAATGTGGGCAGTCCAGCTCATTGCATCATTCAGTCGGATCCCCAGATAATCAAATTCCGCCACTCTTTCTAGGGGTATAGAGTTCAGAATTGGAGGGCGGCCAAGTTTGCGAGGTGGATGCATGACTAGGTACTTGGTCTTGTCTATGTTAATGACGAGGCCTTTAGTGGTACAGAAGTCCTGGAAGCGGTTCAGCAATGTCTGTAGACCTTGGGGGGTTTTGGAAATGAGGAGGGTGTCGTCGGCGAACAACAGAGTTGGAATTTTTACTCCACCCAGGCTGGGAGCGTCTGATGGTTCGCCCAGTAGATGATCTACCACCCCGTTAATATAGAGGGAGAATAAGGTAGGGGCCAAAACACAGCCCTGTCTTACTCCCCTCTCGACCCTGATCTTATCGGTCTTTTCCCCATTCAGCCCCCATCTAACCTGGGCATAGGTGTTGGTGTGCAGGCTAATAAGGAGGTTCAATAGGTACGGGGGCATCCCTAAACCATGAAGCACCCTCCAAAGTTCCTCCCTTGGTACCAGGTCAAAGGCAGTCTTAAGGTCAATAAAGGCCAGGTAAAGACTGCCTTTGCCCAGCACCACCACCTTCCAGTGTAACAACAAAAGCCTAAAGGCCTGTTCAATAGTTCCTGTACCCGAACGGAACCCAGCCTGCATGTCGGACAGAATGTGATTGTCGTCCACCCATTGAGTGATTCTCCCCAAGATGGTTTTCCCGGCCAATTTCTGGCTGGAGTCAATTAGGCTTATAGGCCTATAGTTCCCGGGTAAGTCCCGACTGCCCTTTTTAAAAATGGGGACCACCTCCGCACCTCTCCAGGAGTCAGGCACAAGCCCTCCCCCCATGATTGCATTGAGGAGTGCAGAGATTAGTACCCCCCATTCTTCCGGGTAAGCACGGAGGATGTCCCCCGGTAGGCCATCCGGGCCAGCTGCTTTCAAGGGGACCAAGGTTTTGATCTGCTTTGTTACATCCAGGGGGGAAAACAGTTCCAGGTCACGAACTAGAGTAAAGGGTGGGATTTTAAAGGGATCATTAAGTGGGCCTTCAACAGCAGAATAAAGATTTTGGAAATGGGAGAACCAAGTCTGGGCGTTAATGGCACAAGTCCTCCGGGAATCGTCGGGACGATTCCTTTTGCCCACCATGTCCCAAAAACCTTTGGCATCTTTCTCACGACTGGCAGCCAGGAGGTCCTGCCAGAAATTAACCTCCCACTCCCTCCTTGCATTTTTCTGGCAGAGTGCATAGTGTCTCCTGGCCTCCCTAGTCCTAGACGGTAATTTGGACTTGACTGCCTCGATAAGAAGTGATTTCGCCTCCCTACACTTTTGGTTGTACCAGCCCTGACCCGATCGTAGGCTTGGTTTCCTTCCGCTCGGGTGAGCTGGAACTACAAAGAGGTCGCCAATGGCCTGAATTATGACACAAAACCTGGGTGCCACCTCCATCAGCCCTTCCTCTTGGCAGTCAAGATTGGCTAGGGCTGAGACCAGAAGCTGCCTAATCGCAGAGGTTTTCTCCTCCGAAAGAGCTAGCTTCGCCCACTTTAGCCTTCGTCCACAGTTCGTGACCACTGACAGGTCCGGAGCGGGGTTACAAGGAGAACTACTCACGGTGCTATTGACGCACCTGTGGGACAGGGTGAGGGACAGGAGATTGTGGTCACTCTCCACAGAAGGTAAAACTACCATGTCCTCCACCAGGCTCCACAGGTGTATGTCAAGGAGGAAATAATCAATCCGTGACGTGTGTCCTGGCCTGTTGTAGGTGTGCGCCCCTACTTTGTCGGACCTGGTCCTGCCATTGGCAGCTCTAAGACCAAACTCCATAACTAGTGAGTTAATCTGGAGGGCCACTTCTGTCCACTTTTTAACAGGGCCAAGCTCGAGGGGCGGAATCCCCCACCCATTATCAAGTTCCTCTTGATCTGCTAGGATGTCCAGGTCCAGGGGCTCGAAAGTGCAGTTCAGATCACCTGCCAACAAGGTACAGGACCTGTATGGAGATGAACGGAGTTGCGCTTCCAGGCAAGCTATAACTGGGGATTCTCTTTCCCCCTTAGTGCCACGGGCATAGATGTTAAAAATATTTAGAATGACTCTGCCCTGGGAATTTCTAAGCAAAATATTTAGGAGGTTAGGGCAATTAGTGTCCCTCTCCTCCACCCTACAGTTGAGTTCGGTGGCTACCCAGATTAACAGGCCACCAGAGGGGCGGCCCCTGCCAGTTGCACTTTCTACTGCCGGCAAAAAGTGGGTGGAATAGCCCGCCTTGTGTAAGGGCACCCGACTCCAGGTTTCCTGGAACAGGCATATGGAGTATTGCTCCACACGCTCGCTCCAGTCCGGCAACGCCAGCTTCCTTTCGAGGCCCGCCACATTCCAGCTGAAAACCCTAATCAGGGGGTCCGTTACAGCTGCAATGCTACAATCCTCGACAGGGGGTGATAAGACCACAGAACCCACATCAGGGGGACCAGCCAAAAAATTGTAGGCTGCCCCAGTCTCCCCCTTCCCCTCTACAGACTCGGCCGTAGCCTGAGTCTGCGGTGGGGAGGAGGAGCCATTGGATTTGGGGGATGGTGTTGACTCAGCGACAAAGCCTGGGGCCACAGCGTCCTCCCCCGGATCATAACTGAGTCAACAGCTCCCAGGTCCCCAATTTGGTATCACTGGAGCTAGGCATAGCTGCTGGGAAAGAACTCCCGGGGTCGAAAGGCCGTGGGCAGTGTTCTCCACAGAAAATTGGCCCCCAGGGCTGCTAATAAAGGTGGGTTGTCCAAGGTGGATGGTGGGGGTGGTCATAGTGGACCGTGGGTAAAAAAATGTCAAATTGACTATGTCGATACCCGATCCAACCGTGGGTTGACCGTGAGAGCATATTAAATGGGCAACCCTAGCATCTTGGAAGTTTACCACCACACAATCCCCTTCAAGCGATTTTTTCCCGTGTCCAATCCAACCCACCCTGCGTACACCAAGAATAATTCCATCCACTCCCGCAGGCAGGGGCCTGTTGGCTTTCAGCCAGTGGATGACCTTATTCTTTAGTGCCTGATGGTTTTCCCGCTGGGTACTCCCAATAGGAGGGACTTTCGTAAGGATGACAACATACGGGTGGCACTCAGGGGGGAGGTTGACTGGGGGGCACTTGCGTCTACTGTTCTGAGGAGGACCTAAAGGGGGACGATTTGTAGGTGGGACGGGAATAAATGCAACCTTAGAAGTTGATGCAACACCACCAGTTGCATCAGATATAACAGCCCCAGGTTGCGAAGTAGGGCCCGTCCCTCCCTTCTGGTGTTGCCTTTGGTCCTGGGTAGCCACCGGGGTTATTACTACTGGGGGAAGGGTAGCATGCACGTGAGCAGCATGAGTGGGAGCCTTCGGCTTTAACTGTCTAGGACCAACCTTAGGAGCAGCCAAGATAGTATTCCCATTGGCTGGATGCTTGGGCGGCTGCATCAACTGATCTCCCAGGGGGGATCTCACTGGAACCTCTATCCTATTGGACTTGTCTAACCTATCTGTCCTATCCTCACTAGGCTTTGGCTGGTGCTTGAGAAGGGTCTTTAGGGCAAAAAAATTGTCCCTAGTAGCCTGCTCAAAGCAGTCAAGCCTATCCCCCAACCTCTTGACCTGGTCTATAAGTGGCAACACAAGAGACTTGACCAGCTTCTCAATCGCCTCCATGGAGTGACCCACGTTGGCCTGGTCAGGCGTTGGTGGGGCCAACAAGGAAGGTGGTACTATATCAATAACAGCTGGAGCGCAAATAGGTGTCCCTGAGGATACAGGTCCTGCGGCGCTCGGGGGGAAGGACCCCTCAGGGGCGGGTACCTGGGATGGTTAGTAATCTTAGATGGGCAGCCCTTACGAGTGTAAATTGCCCTTTTCCCCTTCCTTTTGATAGGCTCCTGGTTAGGTTGCTTTTTAGTCGGAGCTTGTGGGACGGGAGCAGGAACCTCAGGGCAGTGTTGGGACTGAATGCCAGGTAAGCCTGCTAAGGAGAGCTCATTGCATGGATCTATAAGCACGGCACAAGGACTAGTACCGTGGTTACCGATCAGTGAGCTTTCTAACCCTTCTGTACCACCCATTGATGGAGCAATAAAGGAATCCCCAGGTAGATCCCCAAGCAAGGGTGCAGGGGAAGTAAGATTTAGAGGGGACAACACTATTGCTGGAGATGGACTTTTAGCAGGAGGAAAGTCAAGAGAAAGGCAGCGTTCAGATATGGCAAGTTCATTGTCGATGACAGCCGCCACCCTTGTCAGGAATTTGTCCATAGAGCCGAACATAGCACCCCCGGGGGTACTCTCCCCGCAACCCCTCAAGGCCTTACCGGAGCGAGTTGACATGCTGAGATGCGGCACCACAAGTTGAAACCGGTACGGTAGATGGAAATGGGGTGGCCCTGCCCTGCCTCCTCCTGCCCCGGACGGCCACAGACGGCCCGCCCTCTGCCCGGGCTTCCTTCAATATAAAATACTAAGGGCCAGATGTGAGACCCGTTTTTATATGCGCAAACATGTCCGCAAACCCGTTTGCGCATGCAAAAACCTATTGGGCCATGTACATAGCCTATTTCGCGAGTCACAATTTTTTTGCGACTTGCTGAATAGGTTTTGCAACTTGCTATTTGGAAGGGGCATTCCCTTCCAAATAGCGAGTCTCAAAACCATGTACAAATGTTTTGCGACTGCAATTGCTGTTGCAAAACACTCGCAATTATCACCCACTTCAAATAGATAGTAATGCATTCGCAAATGGGAAGGGGTCCCCAGGGGACCCCTTCCCCTTTTCAAATGCATGCAAAATTATGTTTTCAGGGCAGGCAGTGGTCCCAGGGACCACTGCATGCCCTTAAAAAATGAAACGAAAAAGTTTCATTTTCTTTTTTTTTTTATGCATGGTAAACGGGCTGCATTTTTTTTTAAACTGCTTTATTTAAAAGCAGTCCCAGACATGGTGGTCTGCTGAGCCCAGCAGGCCACCATCCTTGGGAGGTCTGGCATTCCCAATGGGCTTGCAAATTGCGAGAGGCTCATTAATATTATTGAGCCTTGTAATTTGCGACCCCATTGGGAATACCAAACAGTGTTAAACACACTGTTGTACATTTCATTTAGCGACTCCCAATTTCCCACTCGCAATGGGTCGCCAATTGCGAGGCACTAAATAAAATGGTCGTACATCTGGCCCCAAAATCCTTAGTACTTTGAGTATTTGATTTGTGTGCATACGTGTGTTTTTTTTTTAATTACTGTTTTAATATTTGAAATTTAACTCATACAGATTGCTTGGGGGTCCCCAGCTTCCAGTGGTGACTCAATGGCGGTTCTCAGGAGTCTAAAGTTTGGGAACCACTGCGCTACACAGTATCTTGCTGCTAGTGTAATGTTAGCTGGTCTGGTCGAACCATTGAATAATAAAGTCCAGTCAAGTTTTCAAGGCATCCCAAATAAATATACATGAGAGAGGTTTGTCCAATGGTAAGCGTCAACGGAGAATATTGTAGCCTCGTTCAAGGAAGTCTAAGTGAAAATCCTGTTGAAGTTACGAAAGAAGACCTCTATGCTGAAAGCCACAAAGTAAATTAATGGCATAGAAAAATGTTATAAGAAAACCACGTCATCAACAAGTATAGGCTATAAACTTAAAGAGGCTCGGTTATTTATTTGATGTTTTTTTTCCAGTAGCTCAAATTCTGCCCGATAGAACCTAAGAGCAGCAGTTTACAATAATTTATAGCAAGTTTCCCACCCAGAGGTTCAGAATTATAGATAGAGAAATAATACTGTTAGTGTGGATACTAGAGAGATCCCTAGAAGTATTTTAAGTAACAATGACGTGGAATAGGCAAAAATGTACACAGTAACTGTGGCATTTGAGAGGAGCATTTCTGGAAGGCAAAGGTGAGCCAGTGATAAGGAAAACGAAACAGCAACTGAAATATGAAGATGAAACAACAAAACACCCATTTATTTGAAAAAGACTGTCTGGGCAACAAAAAGTGAGAAATTGAAAGAAAATATGTTTAAGCTAAAATGTGAATTGTCCTGTGTCTGTCCCATTCTTGTAGCCATTTGCAGTGGCTTGTTTCTCTTGCATCAGTGATATGAGGGCACCATCTTCTACTTTCACCAGGAAATGTATTACAGTTGTATTTGGAGTGAAAATATACACTCATGCTGTATCCACCAATGCCATCTTATGTTTAGCCTTAAATATAACCATCATAACTGTTAGAGAGAAAATATAGCGGCACCAATGTTGTAAGCGTAAGCAGGGTGACCCGCAGGAGCACTGACACAGCACACAGACCTACAACAGATAAAGCACTGATGAAGGAAAGTATGCCCATCTTTAATGTCTCTGTGTTCTGCAAAGAGTTTGTTCTGATGCAAAGTCTCCAATTTCTTCCAATTTGTATTCTTTTTTACAGGATCACCTGGTTCTCCTGGTATTTCAGAAGGATTAAGAGTCTTTGTTCAGCACCAGGGATCTTATTCTCCTCCACAGGGTCCTCATCCTTTTCGGTGTTGCGAGTTAATTTGCAATGTGTCTAAAATGTCCTGGCTATTGTCCCCATTTGTAGGTTCTCCATATTTCCTGGGGTCTTTTCCTCGCTTGCAGGGTCGCTGACTTCCAAATGATCCTTGTTACTAGACTGACTTGTCCTCTTGTCACAGATTCTGTGTAGTCATTATCCTCTTTTACAAAACATCCTAGGTGAGTGCCCTTCTTTGCAAGTTGTCCAGAAAACGTGTTTGCAAGGTATCATGGTTCTCTGGTGATCGTGCTGCCATATATATGGCCGTCATGGTCCTCAGTGGTCTGGGCAGCAAGTTCTCCAATGAGTTTATCTTTATTTTTGTGGTCTCCTCATTGTTCTGGAATCTAGCCTCGGTTTAGTGAGTCTCCAGTGATCTTGCCAGTGTGCAGAGTTTCCATGTTCTACTGGATTTGTGTTTTTCTGGGGAAGGCTTGACATTCTCCAAGGACCCTATCCTTCTTTAATGACTCCCTGCTACAATAGGATTGTGCAGAATACACAAAATGGACCACTCAACGAATTACATTTTCTAAATAGGCATAGGACTGGTGGGGATACAAAGAGAAACAATCCACAAAATGGGTCCTACTTGCCTAGACCTCTTCACATAGGAATAAATCCTACTAAAACAGATCCAGATCACACATTGTATTTTCTAAAATAAATCCCACTAAAACAGATCCAGATCACACATTGTATGATCTGGATCTGTCTTATTGGTATTTATTCCTATGTAAAGATAAGTCTAGGCTAGTGAGACCCATTGTGTTGATTGTTACAATAGGATTGTGTCCTTATTCGCTGACTTTTGGGGTTCATCAGAAATTTTGTCTTTGTTTATGTGATCCCCTTAATCTCCAGACAGACATGGAGCCTTTCTTTTTTTTTTTTATTTTCTTTTTTTTTATTTGACAAGCAAGTCCAGGAGCATAACAATTTTCATATACATACACGTAATAATAATGTTCAATCGTTGGCGGGACAGATCAACGTTCAGAAGAAAAAAAAAAAAAAGACCCTAGTCGCAGTCAAACATAAATATACATTCTTAGCAAGCTCAGAAATATCATCCAAAACACAAGAATTCCATGAAACAAATCCAAGTAAGATTTACAAGAAGTTATCCCATATTTTTTCAAATTTGCTGGTTGCTTTTAAGCTTCTGCCCTTAGCCAGTACCTTTTCCATAGTATAGATTTCATGTAAAAGATTCCACCATTCGATCGTGTGAGGTGGGTTCTGTGAGATCCAAGCCCTAGCTACCACCAATCTGGCGCAGGACAAAGCTATACATAACCAACTCCTGTTTATGATACCCGTAGGGTATATGGAAAGTAGTACCAAAGGTGCAGTAATTGAGGTATTGATCAGTTGCTTTTGGAGTAAGACATTTTCAATTCCTAACCAATATTTAGTTAACAAAGGGCATGAGTAGATCATATGTATGAGGTCTGCTGCCACCAGACCACATTTAGGACATTTTGTACGATCACTGCTAGTAGCATTTTGTTTCCATTTGTATATTTTTAGTCGAGTATGATAGAGTTGGCTAACTGTCCTATAAAGTTGTAATTTCAGACTAGAAGAATGGACTACTTTATTAATATTATATAATGCATCTGAAACATTCTGGGATGTCACTTTAATTCCCAAATCATCAGACCATTTTGATGCCAATCTAGGGCAGTCGTCTGATTTGTTTAAGCGTAAACATTTGTATCCCAGACTAATTAGTGATTTCTTTTTCGTAGAGTAGAAACAGCTCCAAATAGCTGAACTGGTTATTTGCTTCGGATTCATCTTACGGATCAAATAGTCCTTAATGTGTAAGTACTTGAATATCATTACCTCAGGCAAATTATACAAAGTTTGCAATGTTGTAAACTGTAAAAGTCCATCTGTACCATACAAATCTCCTAGCGTCTTAATTCCAAACTTGGCCCAGTCCCGCCCAATTTTATCACAAAAAATATCAGGAAGCCCTGGGTTGTCCCAGAGTAGTAACTCAGTGTGAAAAAAAGAAGTATCGCACTGGCTAAGGATCAAGTTCCAAATACGTACCGCATCTCTCGCCGTCTTAAATTTTACGCTTTTAAAATAGTTTGGATCTTGCACTTTTGCCAAGAACTGCTTTGAGTTAATGCCAAGCATGAACTGATAAAAAAAGTATTGATTGTTAACAAACAAACTACGAAGCCGACCTAGGAAAGATGCAAAAAAATAAGCTTTAAAGTCCGGAAAATCCAGACCCCCTTTTTCAAGTGGTAGTTTTAGAATAGTCATAGACCTTCTGGCCTTCTTATAAGCCCAAATAAAACTACTAAGAATTCCATCTAATTTTTAAAAAAATAGATTATTAACCCGAAAAGGAATGGAGCGAAAAAAGTATAAAAATTTCGGCAAAATGTTCATCTTAATCAGATTGATTCGACCAAGTAGATTGAGTGGAATCTTATGCCATTTTTTGAGCAGCGTGGTCACCTCTTTTAGTAAGGGTTCATAGTTTAGCATATTTATTTCACTAGGCTTAGAGGAGATTTTAACCCCTAGATAGACTGCGGATTTACAAAGTCCTAACACTACGGAATTAGCTTGGTAGTTCATAATGACTTGTGTTTTATTGATGTTTAATTTATAACCTGAAATAACTCCAAAGTTTTTAGCTTCCTCTGTTATTCCGAGTAGTGCATCCACCACATTAGTGGTGTAGATGGCTAAATCATCCGCATATGCTGTTATTTTAAGGATTTTATCTTCATGCGGCATTGGAACAATCTTTTCTTGAGTTTGCAGGGCATTAATAAATGGCTCCATAGAGAGAGCAAAGAGCAGGGGTGAGAGCGGGGACCCCTGCCGAGTCCCCCTTAAGATCCCAAAAGTTGAAGAGAGTAACCCGGCATAGCTAATTTTAGCGTTAGGGTCCCTATATAAAGCCTGTATACTTCTGAGGAATTGTCCCTTAATGCCAAACTGCTTCAAAACCCTCCACAGATAATCCCACCCCACTCGGTCAAACGCCTTTTCTGCGTCTAGAAGTATCATACCGAGTGGGGTGAGATTAGTAGCGGCCACATCAAAAGCTGTGATGGCCATATTGACGTGAGTGGTGGTATCCCTTCCTACTACAAAGCCATGCTGTTGATCATTTACCAGATATGGCATAAGGGGTGCCATTCGCATTGCTAACAATTTGGAATAAGCCTTGGCGTCGGCGTTTATCAGAGAAATTGGTCTATAGGACCCACAGTCCGTAGGTGATTTGTTTTTTTTTTAAAAAGAACATGATTTTAGCAGTTTTCCATGAATCCGGGGCCTTTCCTGTATCACCAATTGAATTAATCACTAAACACAGAAAAGAAAGAATTTCATCTGCACAGATTTTATATAATTCTATTGGAAGCGTATCTTCACCTGCCGCTTTGTTAGATGGAAGAGAAGAAACCGCTAAGCGTAATTCAGCTATTGTAAATTTCTCTTCCAACTTATCAACACTTACCCGATCTAAATATTCTTTTGGCGGTAGTTTCTCATTTATATAGGCTTGAATCTGATCTTCCGTACTCCTACTCTCAGGGGTGTATAATTTTTCGTAGTAAGAGACGAACTGTCCCATAATTAGTGCAGGTTGGGAGTATAAGGTATCATTAGGGCCTTTTATTGATTTAATTAGAGTTGTTGCCCTATCATCAGCAACTTTATAGGCCAGTAATTTCCCTACTCTATCCCCACACTCGTATTGGGACAGTTTATATTTAAGTATTTTGCGGCTATTTCTCTCCCTAAGTGAGGTTTTAATCGTTGAGCGTAAAATCGTAAGTTCCTTTTCCAATTGCTCCATATCGCAGCTACTCAACCCGCCAACCCTAAGATTGTCAGCTAATTGATTTTCAACCAATGAGATGTTAGCAGTTGCTGCCCTAACTTCTTTCCTCCGCAATGCATTTCGCCTGAATACATATTGTTGTGCTAGCCCCCTTATTGAAGCTTTACAAGCATCCAATACTGATAAAAGAGTGGCAGTATTGATATTGTTTTCAATAAATTCTTTTATATGTTCCTTAAGAACTGCTACAAAAACTAGATCTGTTAATAAGTATCTCGGGAACGTAAAAGGTCGTAGCGATGTTGGCCTTTTTCGCTAAGCGAAATGTAAATAAAATAGGGTTGAGGTCAGAAGATACCCTTGGGATAATCTCCATATGTCCTAATTCAATTAGTTCATCTGAGGCCCACGCCAGGTCAATTCGAGAGCATAATTTATGGGGGTAGGAATAGTAAGTATACCCTGGTGTGGTTGGATGGAGATTGCGCCATATGTCTTTCACATTATGTATCTTCGCTAATTCCAAAATTGCAGCTCTGGTTTTACACATGCGTGGAAATATCCCTCTCTTCGTCACATCTTGAGCATAATTTAAAACACAATTAATGTCCCCCATCAAAATAAGTTTGCCCTCCCAAGATAGTAGTTCTATATTTAACCAATCAAAAATGTGTGGCTCATCTCTGTTTGACCCATAAATGGCACAAAAAACATAATTACAATTTTCCATCCTTATTTGCGCTATTGCCCATCGACCCCCATCATCTGCAGCAGTTTTAATCACGTCCCCCCTCATTTGTCGCTTCCTCAAAATTGCCACTCCCCGTATTGGGACATTTAAAGTAGTACATACCACCATCTCATATCCTAATTGGGCCAGAAGCTTTTTATCCTTAAAACAAACGTGCGTTTCTGTTAACATAACCAAATGTGCATCATACATTTTCAGTTCCTCATAGACCAAGCTTCTTTTAATCTTATTATTCAAGCCTGACACATTCCATGCTAAGCAACTAAAATACGACATTATAAATAGCGATTAGCTCATAAAGATCTGTCCCGTTCCTTAAGTTCCTACTTATTTCCAATCTAATACCTGCCATGTTGCTCTCACATAGACTTGTCATGTCTTTTTTTGGTTTTTTCCCCTCCACACCCCACCCCCTCCCAATACCGCCCCTTACAGCAATCTCCTCCCCCGTACCATGAGGAAAGACCCCCCCTTACGCACCTGCTGCCGCTGGAAGGGCAGCCACCTGTAGGTGCAGCTACCTGCAAATCCCTCGCCCTCACCCTATAATATGTCAATCTAAACCCTCCACCTATAGTGTCATTCTATCATCATCAATTTGTCAGCCATAGTTGTAGTTCAGAAAGTTTAAGTTTGATTCAGAAAGTTTAAGCATCTCAGTTATTTATACACTAGTAATTTTTTCTAAGACCTCCTCCGCCTCCTTAACCTGATTAAGAAAGTACGTATGACCTGCTTTGATGACTTTTAAGCAGGCCGGCTCCTGAAGAAAGACCTGTGCCCCTGTAGCTTTGAATGAATCAATTAATTGCCGTAGCTTCCAGCGCCTCTCCATTGTGGTCTTACACAAATCTGACCTCACAAAGAAGGTTACATCCTCTGTGACTATTGGGGAATTAGGTCTTGCCTTCAGAGAGACCGCCTGCCTAAGTAAAAAGTTCCCAAAGAAAATCAAAAAAGGACGGGGAAATTTACTCCCCTTGTTTCTGTTTACTAACGGCAGTCTATGAACTCTCTGTAATTGAGAGTCCCAATCCCAGTCCGCCAGATCGGGAAAGGCACGCTGGAAAAGTTTGACAATGTAGGCACGAGGGTCCGAGCCTTCCGAGCCCTCTGGAACTCCGAAAAGTCTAAGGTTCTGCCTTCGCTGTCTATTCTCCATTTCCTCAATTTTATATTGGAGAGCACGGATCTCTTCATCCTGACGAACAGTCTTTTGCTCTGTGCTTACCGACCGCTCCTCGATATATACAACCCTCTGCTGTAGTTCTTCTACCTCTTGGGTAATACCACTCATTTTATTATTAACTTCAAGTAAAGAATTTTGTATCTTAGTGTTATCTTCTTTCAATTGTATAAAATATTGCTGAGCTTCATACCGTTGTTCAGTCAGAGTGTGGAGAATTAGAGCAAGAGAAGGGCTCTCAGACTCTAATGTATCAGGGAGTATATCCGTATCCGTATCCATATGAGAAACTGTTTCAAGAGAGCCTGATGTATGCGGGGCGGGGCTAACAATGCGAATGGAAGTAATATTGTTTGCCTCTACTCTTCCCTCACTTACAACTTGCGGGCATCCTCCCCTCAGAGATCTATCTACAGGAGGTAGGTCTAGGGATTTAGAAGAGTTAATGCTGCTGCTTGTTTCATTTGAGGAGAGAAGCAGCTCCGTAGGACTGCGTCCTGATAGTCGTAAGGCCATGTTTTTAACACCCCCTTAGCCTGCATCCACTTCCGCAGCGGACTCTCGTCTAAGATAGGTTTGCCTCTGGTGTTGCCTCTAGTGCTCGCGAGTGCTATAGCTGTAGAAAGGGTGGAGGGGTTAATATTCTTCTTATTCTTAATTTTATTTTTGGCCTTACCCCTTCCCTTTTTTCGACTAAGTTGCTTAATTATGTTCATGGAAGAGTCCGCCCCTCCATGTTCCTCCTCATCACCCAGCTCCTCGTATTCATCATTAGAACCATCAAGCTTTTCAATACTCTCCAAAGAAAGGTCTTTAAGAGGGCCCTTTAATTCAATGTTCTCATGGTCTTTTTGCACAGTAACGACCAGTGAAGTGTTAGCCGGCACCAAAGTACTAATATTCGTAGCATCTACTACATTGTTCAGATCAGAACCACTTGATTCTAGTTCTTCATCTGCAGTCTCCAAGTCCAGCTCCTGTTCTTTATCCTGGTCTGCTACTGGGTCCTCCATAGCCACTTCTTCATTAATAATTACTTTGCCTTGGTCAGTTGCTTCTTGGCTACAGTCCTCTCTCAAATCCTGTTGCCCATTTACAATTGTATTTTTATTTCTTTTTAACTGATCATTTAGGTCAGTATCATTTCTACTGATCTTGCTGGTCTTACTGTCATTCACTGCTGCAGTAGCTGTAGCCCTTTTCGGTTTAATCAGTGCATTTTTATCCACTACCGTGAACAAAGGGGGTCGAATAATTTGCTGCTTACCGGATGAAAGACCAGCCTTCTCCTGTCCTCCCACAACCTCCACGCCTTGCAGATTTTGTGGATTCATTTCTGCTCTTGCTCCCACGACAGAAGCCGGCGTGCTCGCCGAAGCATTCACAGGGATCCTCTGCACCTCAGCCGCTGCACTACTCGAAGCGGCCACAGAGGACCCCTGACTGCCTCCATCCTCCGCTGTCGTTGCCGGGGCGCCCTTCCCTGCTCGTGTAACCCGTGGAGGGTTCTTCGGGGCCATTGCTCGTTCTGTAGAAGTTAAGGCCGGGTTTAATCTCCCCTGTGCTGTCTCCGCACCAGGAGCGCTGGTCCCCCGCCAGGTGTGACAGTCCAAAACGCGGCTCGAAACAGAAGAGCCTAACCAGGAAAACAGCGTCCAGCGAGCCCAGCAAGCCCAGCTCGTCCTAGGGCTGTAATCCCGTCCGGCGTATTCACCCAGAAGCAGAAGCCGCATCCGTCGTTCTCTGAAAGGTAATCGTCACTCTCACCAGGGATGATTACCTCCGTGTGAAAAAATGTAGCAGAACTGTGACAATTGCAGCACTTAGTGTCAGTCCGTAACCGTGTATAAAATATAAAGCAAACGCTTCCAGGTTAAACTTTAAGTATTTTTAAAAAGCGGATTAGCTGTCAGAGGTTATGGTCATCCACTACCGCATCGGGCTGAGGGAGCTACAGATTCGAGCTGCACCGAATGGCGTCTTCAATCCGCCATCTTGCTTTCCCCGGAGCCTTTCTTTGCAGGACCTTTATGTTCCTAATGGTCCTATATACAGGGCCCCTGTGTTGTTTAAGTCAGTTAGCTCATTTGCTGGCAAACACAAGGAGATGATGGACAGAGCACTGAATCTTTTCAGACACACACCCCCAGTCACAGATCTGGGTTCAATCCATCATCGGTCTTTAGTTTAGCTCACTTCGCCACCCCAGTTCCGACCCAGCTATATGCAAATCAGTCTTGATCCTGTGCCTCATGGGAACAGTCTAGGCCGAACTGCCTATCCAGGTCTTCCCTGTACCGGAAACAGGCATCCTGGAAACTGTTTTGGGGTAACAAGCTAATTTGCTGGGCCTTTAATATGTTAGGTTATTGCTCTTACTTTCATGTTTTTCTGGGACTCTGCTCCTCGTTTGCAAATTCCCCTGGTACTAGAGAAGCTTTGTTCTTCTTTCCAAGTTTTCATATTCTTTGGCTATCTCGTCATTTTTTAATATCTTTGTTTTCCAGTTTTCTCTCCTTATCTGCAGGGACTTGTGATCTTGTCCTTATGTGCGATGTCTCGCAGCTTTCAGACATCTGTCCAAATTTTTAGTTTCTCTCATTTCTGCAGGCTTCATTGGCTTGTTAGCAACTTTACCAGGTTTTTCCAGAGGTCTTGTCCTTTTTGTGTTGTCCTTGTTTGCTGGGTCTCCAGCTTGTCCAGAGATCTTTTCCTTTTTTTGGAGGAGCAACCAGTTCTCCAGAAATGTTTACACAAGAACAAGGTCTGTGAGCAAAAGTGTGGGAGTGGTAACCAACCGCCTGATGACAGCACACGAAAGTGACAACAAATATACAAACTATGAAATGGACAATCCGAATGTGGAATTCAAGTAGACCTAAATTCAGACTTTGTCCTGCCACATCTATTCTCATAGTATTGCCTTGAACTCACAACTGTGCTAATTGAACATACCTCCTTGGTAGTGCCAGGTTTCTTTTGTTCTGTTGAGTCCTTATTTACAGGGTCTCCAGGGTTCCTTTTCCTATTAAAAAAAGGCCTCATGGTCCATCAAAGTTGTTAACCTATTTTGTGGTTTCTTTAAAATATTCAAAGTTCTTGGCATTAGTTGCAAGTTCTCAAAGGTTCTTGTCCCGTTTTCAGCGCCTCCATGGTTCTTGTCCTTATTTCCAGGGTTTAGTTAACTTACAAAGTTATTGATCTCGCGGTCTGCAGTTTTGAAGAGACCTTGTCCTCTCTGGGAGGGGCTCAAGGTTCTCATATGCGTTTGCTGGATCTCCAAGTTCTCAAGGTTGTTCAGTGCTGTTATCTTTGTTGCACTGAGACAGTTACTGCTGTACCAGTAGTTTTCACATGGTACAGACACTTGCATGGGTCATGGACACACGCGATTCTTTATGCAACAGCCCTTTTGTAAGCAAGAGTAATTTATAAAGTTCTTATAATAAATTGTAAGACAAACGCCCAAGTAATTAAATCGAAGTCTGTGCAATTACATAGTTTATTGAATTTGGACCAGACTCTTTCGCACTGTGTGGGCGGTCCAATAGCTGGGAAAATAGCAGTATGTGCCTCTTATGATAAGTGTAATGACAAGAAGTGCTTTGTGGGGCTTTCTGGTTTTGGTTCCAAATTGTATTCCGAAGTGCAAGGCTTCGCATACTGTAGCCTAATAGCCCAAAAACGTGATTGACGTCATTGGAAGGGCGAATTCCTGTGTATTTTTTTGTCATTCACATTTTAATTCACTCCAATTTCTACATGACTTTAAGGATGAGGGTCGTGATGGCAGGTATGGTTAGTAATAATTGTAGGTCTCCTGTAACTAAGGAAATTCCTAGGGTTTGTTTTCCCTGCCCTCTAGATACATGCTGCTTACACATGTGAGCCAGTGTTCGGTTATGATTCTGACACTGAGAAGGAGAGCACAAACTGAAAGCAGGCAAGAGGAGGAGCCATTATATGTAAGGTGACTGAAAAATACAAGCTTGAATGGAAGTTTAATTAAACCACAGTAGGTCACGAGCGTAACACAGATTGGTATATCATCAGAAGCTAGATTACTGGTCAAGAAACTGTGTACATTATTGAAAATTAAAATTTTACTCATGCTAAAGGACATCTAATTTATAAATGGTTGAGAAATGTGAAGACAACATATCTGGGAGACAAATTAGGAAATTAACGTACGTGCTTCTCAACAATTCAAAACATAATTATCTCGAATAACCACATTAAAAGTTCAGACTTTGACCCTCATTACAGGACTGGCAATAATACCAGAAGATTGTATCGTTTGGGGAAATACAGTTACTCAGTGTCTGCTTTTTCCCTTGGTGGAATATGTATTCGTATAAGTGAAAGAGAGGGGCTCGTGATAACCCGTAGGGAAATAGAGCACCAATATACTGTAAAGTAAAGCAAAAAGTTTTCCCTATGGGAGGTATTGTTTCCTGCTCCTAAACCAGGACTCAAAGCGATCAACTCAATCCACAACATTCATTCATCTTGCATTTTGTTGGCTGGGAAAACACTCACCAGAAAGGAACAAAAACAGTCTATTTATAAAAATATACAATTTATTTTAAATAAAAAACATATGAATTCCTATGTATAGTGAGTTAAAAACATGAAATACACAAATAAAAGCCACCTAATGTGGGTATGGAGAAAGTTTTTCAAAAAATACACTGCTATCTGTCTTAGTTATGTCATTTCGGGCCCTCGTTTGACAACAATGGGGGAATAATATTCCTTTAAACCAGGTTATTTGTTGACAACACCGAATATGACTTGATGAGAATGCGTCGACGCGTTTCGGAAGCTTAAGTTGATAATGGCTTCCTTCTTCAGGACAGTCTCTATATGTTTTCTCCACAGAATTGTATCACACCTAGTACACAAATAAAATACGGCTATTAGCTCCTGATTTTACAATTGTTATCTACACATGTTTCAATGAGATCTCATAAGGATAGTTAAATAAAATTAGCCCTTACATATCACAACTTCTACTCCAATCTATGTGTGGAACCACAATTATATCTATAAACAAGGGGCCTATTTGTATTCACAGGAGGCCTATGTGTAATAGCCAATCATTTATATTTGTACATTGCCCCCCAATGCCAACATTCTAAACATCTAAAGTCAGCTGCATATTGTTGTGCACGGCCATTTTGCCATTTTGTTTTTGAACCTATATGATGTGTTTCATTTTTAAAAAAACATGCATGTCAAATATTAAAAAACCATACATATCAAATTTCATTAACTACCTATGTGTACCAACAATATTTACTATTGTCATCTTTCTAAGAACATTGTACTCAAATCATGAACCCTCTGGTTAGTGTTGTCCACACCCTTCTGGCAGCCATTCAAAACATTCATACACCAATCATATTGCATTATGTTGTTACTGACCAATGCAGTTATGTTGCAAGGAGAAATCTACGGAAATCGTAGTATTCCTGTAGTGGACGCCTTCTAATGTTCGCAGACTACCACAATCCTATGTATAATTAGGAAGAGTACAGCATTAAGTATTAGTTAGTAGCGTACCCTGGCACAATTAGTTAAAGGGCGATTGTTTTTTACCTCCATATATAAGAGGAAGCTTCAATATCAAATCGGGTTCAGTTGTCATATTATCCTCGAATTCCTACATGGATTAGAGAATACGGGTAAATTCTTTACATCGTGCGTTTAGTTATTTATTACACAGAGCTCAACTAGTTTTGGAGTTATGATAACAAAGAGTTACCTTGCACAATTCTCATGGGGCGTATATATTTTTTGTTGCCTCCAAGCGAATGCCTGTTCTGTATTGGTACTGCAAAAGATATACTTGTTTTAGAAGGAGCATCTGTCGTCATTATTGCTATATTACATGTACTTATAAAGTGGTCCTTACCAATAATTAAGAACATATGTTTCAAAACAGGGGGTCTTTTTCACGCAGCCGGGTAGTATTATGCACGTGGCTGTGTAACAAAATAAATTCGTGTCAATATACATTTGACACATATTGCAAGCAGTTTACTCGATTACAGCAGGGTGTTATCCTTATTGAGTACTACCCCCATTAATCACTCGGTATTGGCGTGTTCTAGTTCGCCTCTTTTACACCGCTAAATCCGCCCTGGTGGGTTTTACGGGTAGGATGGTTTTCTTACCTATTGGTTACACACGGCCGTCTTTCCCGGACTGCAAAACGTGGCGTCTGTACAATTACCGCTCGCGTAGTGGTTTAAAGACTCACTGAGCTCAACTTGTCGCTTTTAAAACACGTCATATCATCACGTGGTACTGAATTCTATCGTCGAGGACAGCCGTCACTACGTGCGTTGTGTTTCCTCTTCCTTTTTTTTGAAAAGGGAGACAAAACTTTATTGTTCAATATTTTTGATGTGCACTTCGTGTGTTAGCCCTTTTAGTTACGAAGGAAATATATATATATATATATATGTATATGCGCGGCTAGTATTGGCCCATTATGGCTGTTCTGCACATTTGGGCACAATGCAACATAATGATGATTTACGGTAGCCTCGAAATCTGTATTGTTTATGCTAGTTAAGGGAAACGTTTCATTTCTAACCTATAGTAATAATATCACCCACTACAGATATCGCCTATTTATGTTTTTATCTATGCCCTCCTGACTGCAAAATTTAGAAAGATCTCAAACCCTAATGTCCGAGCTATATGATATTTCTAAATAGAAGCACAAAACCCATGTAGTACATACAGATTTTTTCAGTGTATGAGCTTTAGTGCTGTATCTATTTATTCTTATAAACAGTTCTATACTACTATTCTCATCCAGTCCTCTTTGGTGTTAAGACCTCGATTAACAGTGTCTAGCGTAGAGATATACCACTGTTCTCTATTTTTCCTTTTTATGTCCAGGTTTCCTCCTCTTTTTGAAGCTGTAATTCTCTCTATCACAAACCACGAGAATTCTGTATGTTTGTGTTGCAATTTATTAAAATGTTCAACCATGGGAGCATTCTCTTTGTTTGTTTTGAGTGCGGATCTATGTTCCAAGAGGCGCAATCTTATTTCTCTGCCGGTCTCTCCTACATAAGCCAATTTGCAGGGGCACAATATCATGTATACAAGATTACTGCTCCTGCAACTGTTCAATGTTTTAGGAGTCATGGTGTAATTATTATAGGTCAGAGCTTTTCCAACAATGCAGTTTTCGCATACAGAGCAATTGCTGCACTTATGGTTTCCTACTGCTTTAGTGCCATTAATTGTAAGCTGACTGGTTTGGTTATGCTCCCTATATGTGTGAACTAAATTCTGACGGATGTTTTCATTGCGCCTAAACGCAAAGATAGGTTTCAAGAGTTTGACCTCCTTTCCATCAGTTAAGATGTGCCAGCTCGAGTGAATTACATTCTTCAATTCATTACTGATATTTGAAAACTGGCTCACAAATACTAATTTAGAGTCAGTCACAGATTGTTTCTGTGAAACAGATTCTGGGTGTATCATAATGTCTCGGTTGTAAAATAGTGCCCTTTTACATGAGTTCCTAATGAGTTTTTTGGGATATCCTCTATCCTGTAGTTTGTCACTCAGTTTATTTGCATGTTTTAGGTAATCCTCCATATTGGAACAGTTCCTCCTGAGACGAAGGAACTGTCCAAATGGGACATTGTCTCGTTGAGAGCGAGGATGATAACTGCTGTAATGCAGTAGAGTGTTTTTGTCAGTGGGTTTGGAATACAGTTCTACCTCTAACATACCATCTTTGTTCTTTATGGTGATGTCCAGGAAATTTACTGAGTTTTTATCATATATTGCTGAAAATCGGAGGTTCTCATCTCCCAAATTTAACCACTTTAGGAATTCCTCCAGGGTGTCCGTTTCTCCTTCCCAAATAAAGAAGATGTCGTCAATGAAGCGACGCCATAATGAGATATTCTCATAAAATGGCGACACCTCATTGAACACATGCTTCTCCTCGAACCTGGCTACGTATAAACATGCCAGGCTCGGCGCGCAGGTGGCCCCCATGCTGGTGCCCTTGCATTGGAGAAATAGCTCATCTCTGAATAAGAACATATTATTTTTCAGAACTAGTGTTATGCACTGCATAATGAACTCAGAATTTGCCCCTCTAAGGTCTGCATTCCCCAGTATCTCTTCCACTACACCGATGGTATCATTCTGTGGTATGTTGGTGTACAACGCCTCTATATCGAGGGTCACCATAATCTGATTATTGGGGTTGTACGCCAATCCTTCCACTATGGAGATCATATGTGCCGAATCTCGCACATATGATTCTTGTTTTAATACAAGGGGTTTTAGAAAGGTGTCAGCGTATTGGCTTAGCGGTTCCAGACGTGAGCCAATACAACTAACTATAGGTCTCATGGGGGGATTTTCCATGTTCTTATGTATTTTTGGGAGACCGTATATCGCTGGTGTCCTTGCGTCTTTACAGTATAAAAATTCAAATTCTGCTTTACAAATCCAACTTTTCTCAAAAGCACTTTTCACTATTTCCAAAACCTTTTTATTTAGAGTCTCCAATTTGGTAAAGGGAACTCTCTCATAATGTTCTTTGACTTCTAGAAGATCCAACATTTTCATGTTATAATCTTCTGTATTAAAAACCACCACCCCTCCGCCTTTATCGGCAGGCTTGATGGTGAGTTGCAGGTTGTTCTTTAAGTCTATCATAGCTTTTCTATGTTCTTTAGACATATTATTCTTATCAGGGTATGTGTGTTCTAAAATCTTTTTTCACCTTAGACTCTACAACTTTTTCAAATATTTCTACATTTTTACCCACCTGAGAAATAGCTGGAGTGAAGGTAGATTTTTGTTTGAGTCCCGAAATATTAATGGTTGGATTATAGTCCCTCTCTTCAAAAAATTCTTTTAATCTAATTTTACGGAAAAATGCTTTGAGGTCCTTCTCTAAATTAAATTTGTTAACATTAGCCGTAGGGGCAAATGTAAACCCTTTTTCCAGGACTTCTAATTCAATTTTAGTCAAGGGGTAGCATGAGAGATTAACAATAGGAAATTTATTTATATCATTGGGGACTATTGACGATATCGTTGACTCCTTGTATTGGGAAATTCCTGAGGGGCCTGGTTGTATTGGTAATTCGTCCTGTGTCCACCTCTTGGGGCCTGATATTGTTTTCTCTGATACTGTCCTCTGTATTGGTGTGGTTTCCCCCCTCTCCTCTGGCGGTTCTCTAAAAAATGGTTTCCCCCATTCTGTTCACTATTGTAACAACCATTCCCTGAGGTGGAGCCTTCATCTTCGCTGCTTGAACAGACGTTTCAGAAAATGTGACACCTTTCTTAGCTCCCCTGTTGTATATCGGTCGGTTCTCAACATTTCTTTCCTCCCTTGGTTGTTGGAAGTAATCTTTATTTATATAAGGATAAACTAACTCTACACTGTATTTATTCACATCCTTTTTAAGTTTTATAGTTTTTTTGTTTATCAAATAGTCTTTATATCCATCCATTTCCACATTTAATTCATCTAACCTCTTTTTTGCATCATCTACCGCTGACATTTCCTGGAGTGCAAGTTCTAATTTTTCTATCTCTTTCCGTTCTAATGTTACCCTCTCTTGTGCAGTCTCAATAATTAAAAGGATCCAGTCCCGGCTACACCTGTTTGCAATATGTGTCCAGGTTTCCAAAAATGTTATATTATCAGTGAAGAGCCCTGGTTCATTACGAACCTGGAGTCCCATGGGTATATAACCCCTGATCTTGCATATTGTATCAAGAACTCAGCATGGAGTTCAGTCCTCACTGCTTTTTTCTTGAGGTTGAGTACATTGCCCCATTTGTCATTATTGCCTGTGACAACCACAATCTTGTTGGTATTGTTGGTTGTAGAGCCAACTATTTTATTAAATTGGTCTTCTGTAAATCCGAAGACTTTAAAGGGGTCCATAGTATGTCTAAGGAATATGAATTCAATAGTGAGTCACTGAAAAGTGATCAGAAGTTTCTCTCCAGCGCAGGGCTGTACCAGGTAGGTATAAGTGAAAGAGAGGGGTTCGTGATAACCCGTAGGGAAATAGAGCATCAATATACTGTAAAGTAAAGCAAAAAGTTTTCCCTATGGGAGGTATTGTTTCCTGCTCCTAAACCAGGACTCAAAGCGATCAACTCAATCCACAACATTCATTCATCTTGCATTTTGTTGGCTGGGAAAACACTCACCAGAAAGGAACAAAAACAGTCTATTTATAAAAATATACAATTTATTTTAAATAAAAAACATATGAATTCCTATGTATAGTGAGTTAAAACATGAAATACACAAATAAAAGCCACCTAATGTGGGTATGGAGAAAGTTTTTCAAAAAAGACACTGCTATCTGTCTTAGTTATGTCATTTCGGGCCCTCGTTTGACAACAATGGGGGAATAATATTCCTTTAAACCAGGTTATTTGTTGACAACACCGAATATGACTTGATGAGAATGCGTCGACGCGTTTCGGAAGCTTAAGTTGATAATGGCTTCCTTCTTCAGGACAGTCTCTATATGTTTTCTCCACAGAATTGTATCACACCTAGTACACAAATAAAATACGGCTATTAGCTCCTGATTTTACAATTGTTATCTACACATGTTTCAATGAGATCTCATAAGGATAGTTAAATAAAATTAGCCCTTACATATCACAACTTCTACTCCAATCTATGTGTGGAACCACAATTATATCTATAAACAAGGGGCCTATTTGTATTCACAGGAGGCCTATGTGTAATAGCCAATCATTTATATTTGTACATTGCCCCCCAATGCCAACATTCTAAACATCTAAAGTCAGCTGCATATTGTTGTGCACGGCCATTTTGCCATTTTGTTTTTGAACCTATATGATGTGTTTCATTTTAAAAAAACATGCATGTCAAATATTAAAAAACCATACATATCAAATTTCATTAACTACCTATGTGTACCAACAATATTTACTATTGTCATCTTTCTAAGAACATTGTACTCAAATCATGAACCCTCTGGTTAGTGTTGTCCACACCCTTCTGGCAGCCATTCAAAACATTCATACACCAATCATATTGCATTATGTTGTTACTGACCAATGCAGTTATGTTGCAAGGAGAAATCTACGGAAATCGTAGTATTCCTGTAGTGGACGCCTTCTAATGTTCGCAGACTACCACAATCCTATGTATAATTAGGAAGAGTACAGCATTAAGTATTAGTTAGTAGCGTACCCTGGCACAATTAGTTAAAGGGCGATTGTTTTTTACCTCCATATATAAGAGGAAGCTTCAATATCAAATCGGGTTCAGTTGTCATATTATCCTCGAATTCCTACATGGATTAGAGAATACGGGTAAATTCTTTACATCGTGCGTTTAGTTATTTATTACACAGAGCTCAACTAGTTTTGGAGTTATGATAACAAAGAGTTACCTTGCACAATTCTCATGGGGCGTATATATTTTTTGTTGCCTCCAAGCGAATGCCTGTTCTGTATTGGTACTGCAAAAGATATACTTGTTTTAGAAGGAGCATCTGTCGTCATTATTGCTATATTACATGTACTTATAAAGTGGTCCTTACCAATAATTAAGAACATATGTTTCAAAACAGGGGGTCTTTTTCACGCAGCCGGGTAGTATTATGCACGTGGCTGTGTAACAAAATAAATTCGTGTCAATATACATTTGACACATATTGCAAGCAGTTTACTCGATTACAGCAGGGTGTTATCCTTATTGAGTACTACCCCCATTAATCACTCGGTATTGGCGTGTTCTAGTTCGCCTCTTTTACACCGCTAAATCCGCCCTGGTGGGTTTTACGGGTAGGATGGTTTTCTTACCTATTGGTTACACACGGCCGTCTTTCCCGGACTGCAAAACGTGGCGTCTGTACAATTACCGCTCGCGTAGTGGTTTAAAGACTCACTGAGCTCAACTTGTCGCTTTTAAAACACGTCATATCATCACGTGGTACTGAATTCTATCGTCGAGGCCAGCCATCACTACGTGCGTTGTGTTTCCTCTTCCTTTTTTTTGAAAAGGGAGACAAAACTTTATTGTTCAATATTTTTGATGTGCACTTCGTGTGTTAGCCCTTTTAGTTACGAAGGAAATATATATATATATATATATGTATATGCGCGGCTAGTATTGGCCCATTATGGCTGTTCTGCACATTTGGGCACAATGCAACATAATGATGATTTACGGTAGCCTCGAAATCTGTATTGTTTATGCTAGTTAAGGGAAACGTTTCATTTCTAACCTATAGTAATAGTATCACCCACTACAGATATCGCCTATTTATGTTTTTATCTATGCCCTCCTGACTGCAAAATTTAGAAAGATCTCAAACCCTAATGTCCGAGCTATATGATATTTCTAAATAGAAGCACAAAACCCATGTAGTACATACAGATTTTTTCAGTGTATGAGCTTTAGTGCTGTATCTATTTATTCTTATAAACAGTTCTATACTACTATTCTCATCCAGTCCTCTTTGGTGTTAAGACCTCGATTAACAGTGTCTAGCGTAGAGATATACCACTGTTCTCTATTTTTCCTTTTTATGTCCAGGTTTCCTCCTCTTTTTGAAGCTGTAATTCTCTCTATCACAAACCACGAGAATTCTGTATGTTTGTGTTGCAATTTATTAAAATGTTCAACCATGGGAGCATTCTCTTTGTTTGTTTTGAGTGCGGATCTATGTTCCAAGCGGCGCAATCTTATTTCTCTGCCGGTCTCTCCTACATAAGCCAATTTGCAGGGGCACAATATCATGTATACAAGATTACTGCTCCTGCAATTGTTCAATGTTTTAGGAGTCATGGTGTAATTATTATAGGTCAGAGCTTTTCCAACAATGCAGTTTTCGCATACAGAGCAATTGCTGCACTTATGGTTTCCTACTGCTTTAGTGCCATTAATTGTAAGCTGATTGGTTTGGTTATGCTCCCTATATGTGTGAACTAAATTCTGACGGATGTTTTCATTGCGCCTAAACGCAAAGATAGGTTTCAGGAGTTTGACCTCCTTTCCATCATTTAAGATGTGCCAGCTCGAGTGAATTACATTCTTCAATTTATTACTGATATTTGAAAACTGGCTCACAAATACTAATTTAGAGTCAGTCACAGATTGTTTCTGTGAAACAGATTCTGGGTGTATCATACTGTCTCGGTTGTAAAATCGTGCCCTTTTATGCGTCGCTTCATTGACGACATCTTCTTTATTTGGGAAGGCGAAACGGACACCCTGGAGGAATTCCTAAAGTGGTTAAATTTGGGAGATGAGAACCTCCGATTTTCAGCAATATATGATAAAAACTCAGTAAATTTCCTGGACATCACCATAAAGAACAAAGATGGTATGTTAGAGGTAGAACTGTATTCCAAACCCACTGACAAAAACACTCTACTGCATTACAGCAGTTATCATCCTCGCTCTCAACGAGACAATGTCCCATTTGGACAGTTCCTTCGACTCAGGAGGACCTGTTCCAATATGGAGCATTACCTAAAACATGCAAATAAACTGAGTGACAAACTACAGGATAGAGGATATCCCAAAAAACTCATTAGGAACTCATGTAAAAGGGCACTATTTTACAACCGAGACAGTATGATACACCCAGAATCTGTTTCACAGAAACAATCTGTGACTGACTCTAAATTAGTATTTGTGAGCCAGTTTTCAAATATCAGTAATAAATTGAAGAATGTAATTCACTCGAGCTGGCACATCTTAAATGATGGAAAGGAGGTCAAACTCCTGAAACCTATCTTTGCGTTTAGGCGCAATGAAAACATCCGTCAGAATTTAGTTCACACATATAGGGAGCATAACCAAACCAATCAGCTTACAATTAATGGCACTAAAGCAGTAGGAAACCATAAGTGCAGCAATTGCTCTGTATGCGAAAACTGCATTGTTGGAAAAGCTCTGACCTATAATAATTACACCATGACTCCTAAAACATTGAACAATTGCAGGAGCAGTAATCTTGTATACATGATATTGTGCCCCTGCAAATTGGCTTATGTAGGAGAGACCGGCAGAGAAATAAGATTGCGCCTCTTGGAACATAGATCCGCACTCAAAACAAACAAAGAGAATGCTCCCATGGTTGAACATTTTAATAAATTGCAACACAAACATACAGAATTCTCGTGGTTTGTGATAGAGAGAATTACAGCTTCAAAAAGAGGAGGAAACCTGGACATAAAAAGGTTAAAATAGAGAACAGTGGTATATCTCTACGCTAGACACTGTTAATCGAGGTCTTAACACCAAAGAGGACTGGATGAGAATAGTAGTATAGAACTGTTTATAAGAATAAATAGATACAGCACTAAAGCTCATACACTGAAAAAATCTGTATGTACTACATGGGTTTTGTGCTTCTATTTAGAAATATCATATAGCTCGGACATTAGGGTTTGAGATCTTTCTAAATTTTGCAGTCAGGAGGGCATAGATAAAAACATAAATAGGCGATATCTGTAGTGGGTGATACTATTATTATAGGTTAGAAATGAAACGTTTCCCTTAACTAGCATAAACAATACAGATTTCGAGGCTACCGTAAATCATCATTATGTTGCATTGTGCCCAAATGTGCAGAAGAGCCATAATGGGCCAATACTAGCTGCGCATATACATATATATATATATATATTTCCTTCGTAACTAAAAGGGCTAACACACGAAGTGCACATCAAAAATATTGAACAATAAAGTTTTGTCTCCCTTTTAAAAAAAAAGGAAGAGGAAACACAACGCACGTAGTGACGGCTGGCCTCGACGATAGAATTCAGTACCACGTGATGATATGACGTGTTTTAAAAGCGACAAGTTGAGCTCAGTGAGTCTTTAAACCACTACGCGAGCGGTAATTGTACAGACGCCACGTTTTGCAGTCCGGGAAAGACGGCCGTGTGTAACCAATAGGTAAGAAAACCATCCTACCCGTAAAACCCACCAGGGCGGATTTAGCGGTGTAAAAGAGGCGAACTAGAACACGCCAATACCGAGTGATTAATGGGGGTAGTACTCAATAAGGATAACACCCTGCTGTAATCGAGTAAACTGCTTGCAATATGTGTCAAATGTATATTGACACGAATTTATTTTGTTACACAGCCACGTGCATAATACTACCCGGCTGCGTGAAAAAGACCCCCTGTTTTGAAACATATGTTCTTAATTATTGGTAAGGACCACTTTATAAGTACATGTAATATAGCAATAATGACGACAGATGCTCCTTCTAAAACAAGTATATCTTTTGCAGTACCAATACAGAACAGGCATTCGCTTGGAGGCAACAAAAAATATATACGCCCCATGAGAATTGTGCAAGGTAACTCTTTGTTATCATAACTCCAAAACTAGTTGAGCTCTGTGTAATAAATAACTAAATGCACGATGTAAAGAATTTACCCGTATTCTCTAATCCATGTAGGAATTCGAGGATAATATGACAACTGAACCCGATTTGATATTGAAGCTTCCTCTTATATATGGAGGTAAAAAACAATCGCCCTTTAACTAATTGTGCTAGGGTACGCTACTAACTAATACTTAATGCTGTACTCTTCCTAATTATACATAGGTTTGTGGTAGTGTGCGAACATTAGAAGGCGTCCACTACAGGAATACTACGATTTCCGTAGATTTCTCTTTGCAACATAACTGCATTGGTCAGTAACAACATAATGCAATATGATTGGTGTATGAATGTTTTGAATGGCTGCCAGAAGGGTGTGGACAACACTAACCAGAGGGTTCATGATTTGAGTACAATGTTCTTAGAAAGATGACAATAGTAAATATTGTTGGTACACATAGGTAGTTAATGAAATTTGATATGTATGGTTTTTTAATATTTGACATGCATGTTTTTTTTTTAAATGAAACACATCATATAGGTTCAAAAACAAAATGGCAAAATGGCCGTGCACAACAATATGCAGCTGACTTTAGATGTTTAGAATGTTGGCATTGGGGGGCAATGTACAAATATAAATGATTGGCTATTACACATAGGCCTCCTGTGAATACAAATAGGCCCCTTGTTTATAGATATAATTGTGGTTCCACACATAGATTGGAGTAGAAGTTGTGATATGTAAGGGCTAATTTTATTTAACTATCCTTATGAGATCTCATTGAAACATGTGTAGATAACAATTGTAAAATCAGGAGCTAATAGCCGTATTTTATTTGTGTACTAGGTGTGATACAAGCAAACAAAGAAATTGATGGCTGGGTTATAATTGCGCCGGGTACCAGTGATAATAATCAAAAGGAACAAATATAAAAGCTCCAAGGATAGAGTTTAGGCCACCAATCTAAACACAACAGGCATGAACCAGTCAATGCCCTAATATACAACACAACATTTATCCTGAGCTAACACAAATTTCACTTTGCAACCAATTGACAGATCACAAGTCGCTGTTTGTTTTCTTCTTTTCTTTCCTTTATTTCATACGTAGATTGTTCACAAAAACCTCCTAGCCGACACGTGTTTCGTCTGATAAGGAGTTAATCCACAGACTTCTTCAAGGCTAGAACAATATAATTTTATAGTTTTAAAAAACTTTAACATATAGTTGTTTGTTTTCAAAACCACTGTTTCCCAAGAAATCAGATTTTGAGGTGTCCCATTTGTAAGGAGTTGTGAGTTATCAGCATCAGAAAGCTGATGAAATATCACCGAAAGACAACACAAGGTGCACTAAAGACATATAGATGAGTAATAGTCACCACAAACAAAGTATAAAAATAGTGCTAATAAAGAAAATACCACCACCATAAGCTCGTTTACGTGTGCAATTCGCACCAACACAATATTGAGAGTCCAGTGTTCAAAGTCCAAAAGAATTGTCTAAATAAGCTATTTGCTCAGGCTAGAGAGAGATAGCCCCACATACAACATCATGCTCACCCAAAATTGTGAGCGAAACATGGGTACCTTGAATAGATCAGTTCGACCTTTAATCTCTTATTCAACACCCCTGCCACAGCGTCATGGGGGTTCAGTTATCCTCTTGGCTATCAAATAAAACCACAATTTAAAACTTAGATCTTCTATCCATATGTGCGTTCAAAAGCCAAACTCAATCTATTGACATGAAATACTCACTCTATTTCACGTTAATTCGGCCCGTGGATAGCATCTAAAATCAGTCTCTCTCCATATTATATAGTTTGGGTATTTTCCTCCTGTAGTTTAAACAAACAAAATCCTGTTGTTTAGGAAATGCTCATTTCCGTTCTCATTAGAGACAAACACATCGATAAGCCGGGTACAGTCTTTCTCCGACCCGCAACTGGACCATGTTTAATATAGGGGTTAACCCACTAGGTTAGCAACAGTCTCTTATCGATATAATTGCGTATTACACGACCCATACCCATTAATGAAACGCAACTCGTGTTCGGTAAATTAACACCGCCACGAAAGAAAACCATATATGTGAAGAGTCTCACCTGTGACGATATCTCGTCCTCCATGCAAGGGTTTCTGGCGTTCAGCACCCGCGCCATGTTGGAGTTCCTTAAAATACCCACATCCGGTATGCAACATAGAAAAGGGAATAACCGCTTGCGGTGTAATTCCCAAATGAAAATACGCGCCATCTTTAAGTGTGCAAGTTAGTATCTAAAACCTGCCACGAATCATATCTACTACTCGTAAGGGTTCTTATTTGTCGTATTTGTTAGCTTTGATATTTAAAAGTCTATAATTGTGTTTATACGCATCGTGCAAAGAATAGAAAGAAGAAAAGCACCCACCGAGAGTACCCATCACCAGATTGTCATATCCTTAATTTTCGTTACCAACATCCTATTAATAAATCTTCTTACATAGAAATATTTACGAATATATATGGCATTCCTAGTTGGCGCTACAATTATCATTCTGAATAATTCGAAAACAGTAAATCTCAAGCGGTCATAGTATATATCCAGATCTGTCTTAGTGCTCAGATTGTTCCGAGTTAAATCATTTTCTTGGATTTATGTGCATTTGTATTACGGTTGTCAGCCTTATATAGTAATATCACTAAATTGTGCTCCAAAATTAGTAACACGTTACGGAGACAATGTCATTTTCCTATGTTGTACCGGAAACCTGTTACATCTGATTACAACATGAAGCAAATTTTAAAACCATGATACATCACATGCTTTTCAAGGGATCATATACATTTCAAAATACAGTTTGGGACTGATCATATTTTTGATCGTCATACCACGTCGATAGGATATGGAGGGTCGTGAGTTGATGTAATCCTTTAGAGTTTGATCAGAACTCAGCAGGAACCAGTATTTATTCAGTATTTGGTAAACCTTAGATGACCAGGGGTTATAGTTGGTAATCAGTCTCACCTTATCTTTATTTCTCTTGTTCACGTGGGATTTGGCACTCAGTGTCTCTTGTCTATTTAATCTAAGGACTCTGTTCTTTGCTCTACGTAGGACCTCTGGTCCATATCCTCTCCTAAGGAATCTCCCTTCAATGTCTGTTACACACTCCAGAAACTCGCCATCCTCACTGCAATTGCGTCGGGCCCTGTATAGTTCTCCATAGGGGATTGCGGTGACTGTAGATCTAGGGTGTGCACTATCATTGTGTAGAACAGCATTGCAGGACGTAGATTTTCTAAAAAGCTTACTACACAGTTTGTTATCTTTCACATACAGGGTTAGATCGAGAAAGTTAATTCGTTCCTTAGAGTATTGGGTGAGCATGATGTTGTATGTGGGGCTATCTCTCTCTAGCCTGAGCAAATAGCTTATTTAGACAATTCTTTTGGACTTTGAACACTGGACTCTCAATATTGTGTTGGTGCGAATTGCACACGTAAACGAGCTTATGGTGGTGGTATTTTCTTTATTAGCACTATTTTTATACTTTGTTTGTGGTGACTATTACTCATCTATATGTCTTTAGTGCACCTTGTGTTGTCTTTCGGTGATATTTCATCAGCTTTCTGATGCTGATAACTCACAACTCCTTACAAATGGGACACCTCAAAATCTGATTTCTTGGGAAACAGTGGTTTTGAAAACAAACAACTATATGTTAAAGTTTTTTAAAACTATAAAATTATATTGTTCTAGCCTTGAAGAAGTCTGTGGATTAACTCCTTATCAGACGAAACACGTGTCGGCTAGGAGGTTTTTGTGAACAATCTACGTATGAAATAAAGGAAAGAAAAGAAGAAAACAAACAGCGACTTGTGATCTGTCAATTGGTTGCAAAGTGAAATTTGTGTTAGCTCAGGATAAATGTTGTGTAGGTGTGATACAATTCTGTGGAGAAAACATATAGAGACTGTCCTGAAGAAGGAAGCCATTATCAACTTAAGCTTCCGAAACGCGTCGACGCATTCTCATCAAGTCATATTCGGTGTTGTCAACAAATAACCTGGTTTAAAGGAATATTATTCCCCCATTGTTGTCAAACGAGGGCCCGAAATGACATAACTAAGACAGATAGCAGTGTCTTTTTTGAAAAACTTTCTCCATACCCACATTAGGTGGCTTTTATTTGTGTATTTCATGTTTTTAACTCACTATACATAGGAATTCATATGTTTTTTATTTAAAATAAATTGTATATTTTTATAGACTGTTTTTGTTCCTTTCTGGTGAATGTTTTCCCAGCCAACAAAATGCAAGATGAATGAATGTTGTGGATTGAGTTGATCGCTTTGAGTCCTGGTTTAGGAGCAGGAAACAATACCTCCCATAGGGAAAACTTTTTGCTTTACTTTACGGAATATGTATTCCCCATTGCGATTCTGCAGATCAGAATGGAGAGTAACATAGCAATGCCAAATTGTTTCCCTTTTTCTGAGTTATTTGTAGCTTTCCCCCTCTCTAATTTCACCAGGCTCTTCCTGGGGACAGTCGCAAGGTTTGTGCATTTTTTGTACACCTGTTGTAATCATGCATACCCATTGGTAGGGTAACAGAATCACCCCTGGCCCCGTAAACAAACCCATATATGAACTGTTAAGCAGCAAAAAACATAATCCAAATATTAGTGAACCAATCCTTTTCGGCATTATGGCAAAAAAAACTCTATTGAAGTAGGACCCTACATAATAACTACATTATTCCACCTTCCCGCTTTTTCAGGGCCCCGTGCTCATGCTGCAAAACCTTTTTATGGATTTGGACGCAATCCCGAATGATGAGGCAGCTAATGGCTAAACCAGTAGATGACACCAGATGGTGAAGCTGGTTTGGTTTCTGTTACCTTGAGGACACATGTTTGTTATCTTAAAAACAGGTGCATGTGACATGTGCAACCCCACAAAGTGACCCGGTACCCACAAAAATCTTCAACTATACATGCAAGTGTGAGATTAGCATTTGTTGATTTAGCTCCCTTTCCGGGCCAACTGTTTAAAAGATTACACTTCGACATTTTCAAAGTTAAACAACATATTCTGAAAACCATTCCTTGTTGGGTGAGGACAGTTTCGAGCGAAAACTGTATCTAGCGTTTCCCATGTCACTGGTAAACAGGGTAAATTAAAACGGTACAAACAAAATAGGCTAGAGTTTATTTGTAAACCTAATGAAAATAACTGTATAAACAAAAAAGTCAGATTAACTCACCACACACAGCAAAATCACAAACATTACTCCACTGGTAGCTTTGCAAAAACTATAACAATGTAAGGGCCTAAATTATGTGACAGAAGTAAATAGGCCGGAAATGTAGATTTAAGAGCATGAGAATGTAAACATACCAATGTTTTCTTTTTCATAACTAATATTATAATCACAGCTATGGCCGTTATTATTTTCATGAATAAGAAAATATTGTGTGGGATTGAACATAGAAGAAATAAGAATTTGGGACAACTTTTTTGGACTCTGCTTTATTATTTGTTTGGGGTGCACTGCTATGTTTATATGTTTGCCTGCTATGCAGAAGCCTCATTAGCAGTTGGGGCTTTATAGAGCGGCCACCAAATTTATGACGCGAACTTTACTCCAACGCCACTGCTTCCGTGAGATATGGGATCGGCGGCGAACTATCCCCATCCTTCCCAGTCAACAAAGGAGTTAGACAGGGCTGTGTCCTGGCCCCTTTCTTATTTAATCTTTATACTAATGGGCTGGAATCGGAAATGTTAGCACGGAGCCAGGACCTTCCATCTATCAACCACCGCCCTATTCCCGCGCTACTTTATGCGGATGATTCCGTAATATTAGCAAGAACACTAGTGCAGTTACAAAGACAGTTGGATAAATACTGTCAGTTTATGCTTTCCTTGGGGTTGAAAATAAACAAAAATAAAACCTTTGCTATGCACATCGGCCCCAAGGCGAAGAACCCAAAACCTGTTTTTATAGATCAAGTTAGATTGGAACGTACCAGGGAATACCCTTACCTAGGAATCTTAATAGATGACCAACTATCTTGGAAACAAGCTATGATAAGCAAAAAGTTGCTCTATCAGAGAGCAACTACAGCTCTTGTTTCCTTTTCGAGAAAATTGGGTAAACCTGCCCCAGCCGAGTTGCTCAAAATTTATCACGCTAAATGCCATAGCGTAGCAACTTATGGCGCAGGTGTCTGGGGCTATGCTCCTCTAGATAACTTACAAAAGGTCCAAAACGGGTTTTTAAAATACATTTTGGCACTTCCTCAAAGTGCCCCAATATACGGTTGCCATATCGAGCTGGGCATCGACTACCTGTCAGATAGCATCAGATGCCAGCCGATCCTTTTATGGCACCGTATTTGGAATAAACCGCAATGCCATCTAACCCGTTCACTAATAACCGATTGCTTACCCCTGGCAAATTGGTGCAAAATTCCTTGGTTATTATATGTCTCCAATTTTCTCAAGGATCTGAACTGCACATCTTACTTCTCAGAGCCTATTTCAATATCAGACATCTCCAGGAAGGCCTTGAAAAATCTCTGTTTAACCCATCTCAGAGATTTGCGTCTTTCCCAAGAAGTAATCAAACCATCCAATGTGCAGATCCTTATGGTCCAATCCTCCCCTGGTATTCAGCCATACTTAACTTTTTTCTTAACCAACTATGAAAAATATGTTTTGAATAGGTTTCGATTTAATTCTTTTTTTCGCCTTGTTACTTTCCCCAATGAATCAGACTGGTCGCATGATTTGATTAAATGTCCCTGCAACGGAATATCCTCCCAGTCCACAATACATGTAACCTTGTTCTGCCGATGTTACGACCAACCCCGCAAGCGCTGGATCATTCCCCTTCTTCGTGAAATGGGCCTGAGACCCTGTCGGCCTGCTTACTTGGGCCTACAGTTACTAGATTCTCAAAACGTTGCTAAGTGTGTACCCTTTTTTTTTTAAATCGTGTTTGAAAATCCGCTGCACAATTTGAGCTACTGTTTATACGATGCCATGCTTTCTTGTACATCATTTTTAATAATTATTTTTACTAAATGTTTCTAAATGCTTAACAGTTTTTATCTGTGTTATAACATTGTGATGTAAACATGTATTGCAATTGTTTTCATGTACTTTTTATGGTTTCGTCATGTGACAATCAAATAAAAGTTTTGATACGATACGACTAAGGGACAGTGTTGGAGGTGTGATTTGTGTGAGCTGCTGCTGTGTTGTTTGATATACCAATGTTTTCTGTTTCTCGCCTCGCCACAGGAAGCTGCGTCAGACGGTTTCCGATCCCACTCAGCTGAAGTTTCTGACCGGGGACTGGTTTTGTGATGTCCGCGCCAAGCGACATCGCGGCAAGAAGTTTGGTTCCGACATTGTTCAAGCCTCGATTCGCAGGAAGAAAAAACCCAAAGGTGAGGAGAAAACAAGATGATGTATTCCCTCTAGCCTTGGTCCTCTTTCGTCACTCTTTCCATGCGTGCCTTTTCCATCTCAAAATCCTCGTTGTCAAGTCTCCGCCTGTAACTTATTTATCACTTTTTTAAGACAGGGTCAGATTGGGAGGTCAGGAATTTGGGCACATATCTGAGGCACAGCCGTGGGCCGGTATTTTTTCCTTCAGTGCCTCGTCTGTAAACCTACCTGCCAGAAACACCTCATAGAAACCAAAGCTGGCTTAGCCTTGGGAAGGTGTGTGTTACGCACAGCCTGGCTGACACATTCTCATGCACAGAAGGACAATGGACAAGCCTGGTCGAGTACGCCACGTGAACCCTTCCAAATTGATCATGAGCTTCGGGCGTGTGACAGGTGATGAGGTGCAATAAAGCAGTTATGTGGGGCTGGTGACATAGGTGGTCTGCTAACGTTATTGGACATTTAGCAGGGCCTTTGGGCATCTAAGAGCGTTTTCCATGATTTGTGGTGTTGTTGGTCGGGTTTTCTGTTATCCCTTTCTCTTGTATCTCACCTTAAAATGAAAACTCCTGTATAGCTTAATGAAATGCGGACCACTTGTTTGTGTTTTGATGTTATTTATTTATTTATTTAGTTGGCATGATTCTCCACAAATTACATCTATGCAGGTTATTTTCTAATGATTCTTGAAAGTTGTTAAGTGTTTTAGCCAACACGTGTCACCCATGTGATGCCTGTAAGGCTGGTCCCTTTTCAAGGCTAAAAGGATCAACATAAGCTTTGTTAGAATAGAATATCTTATTGAATACCAATTTTTCACCTTGGATCCATGCTCTTTTTCAAGGAAAGGATAGGGTGCTCCTAACTCTCATTTAAGAGTTGTGTTCCAAAGAAAAAGCTGGTAAAGAAACAAGAAAGGAACATTTCTATTTTAGTAGACTGTTGGAAGCTGACTCTTTATATGATATACCAAATGAGATATATTGTGCAAGAGTACTGAGAGGGGGGGAAAGATGGCGGCAGCTAGCTGAGCTGCCGCGGTGCTCTGGGTTCGGGCTCCCGTCATCGGAGTAACTTTTAAGTGTACCTGGTCAGAAGAGCAGTTTTTTCGACAATTCTCTCTGCGCCCGTTCCGGTTTTTGATGCTAGATATGCCACGATGCTGCTAGTGCCTTTCTGTTGATTTCTTCTTTTGTGATCCGGCTTTTTCCCCGTATCGTCCATGCTTCTGCTGGGGGCGTGTCTCTCCTTCCTCGATCGGAAACAGCCTCCGAGTCTGTGATGGTCGCGGGCTGCCCTGGAGCTGAGGAGGAGCAGGAGGCTCCGCAGTCTTCTCGGGGGCCCCTGCGGTGCAGCTTTAGGATCCGCCTTGGTCTCCGTGCGTGACAGAAAACTGAGAGGGACAGCGGCGACGGTGGCAGGTGAGGCACTCTTGTTAACCCCTTCTACGCTCATGACGAGCTCAGCTCGTCATGGGCGTAACCTGCGCTACACGGATGACGAGCTGAGCTCGTCACGTAACACGGGTTTTTTTAAATCGCAGCGCGCAAACCACTAGCGCGCATGCGGTTAAGAGAGGAAGCGGAGGCCGATTGCTCGCTCGGCCATCCTGGGGAGGCGAGTGTGTCTGTTGTCCCGGCCTACCTGACTAAGAGAAGAGGAAAGCGCGGGTTGAAAGAAAAAGTGGCGAAGGGAGGGGTAAGCCCAGTTGAGGTGCCTGCATCAAACATCAAAGAAATACCTTTAACCTCATTTTTAAAATCTAGCCCTGATTTGATGGTGTCTAAGAAAAAAAAAACATCTTCTTTCCTAAGCACTGAAGTGAAGGCGAAACGTCCCAAAGGCCCTAAAGTAATAAAAGGGCCTAAAACTGCTGAACTAACTTCTAAAATAACTCCATCTCTTCGCTCCTTTTTAGGTCGAGGACCGAGAAGGCTGCGCTTGCGCAGTCTCCGGGAGGAGAATTGATGCTTCTTAGTAGGGCTGTAGAACCCGCCTCCCTGCCCAGTCTCTCCTCCATTGGCTGGCTTCCTAAACGGAGGCCCGCCATTGGAGGAGAGAGCCGTCACTCCGAATTAGCCCCGTCTTTTTCGGATTTGGGGGCGTCATTTTTGCTGTTCTTTAGACAGTGACGTCATCCGTCACTCAGAACAGCAAAACCACGCCCCCGAATCCAAAATTTTTCGGGCTTTGCGGCCGCCATTTTTTTTTTCTCGTCTGGGGAGGATGTCTTGTTTGGCATTACGGCTAACAGTATCACGTTTGCGCATTACATTTTGTTTTAATTTTGGATCGTGATGGCTGGCCCTTGCATCCCCGCCGCCGCCTGCCAGAAGACTGCAGTGTGCTCTGTCTGCCGTTTTTTACATTTTTTATTTATTTAATTCACCGGGAGCCTACCCCGGATTGCCGCCGCGAGTCGATCTCAAGCCCCCCCCCCCCCCCCCCCCCCGCTGCCGGCCCGGGGATCCTCTGAGAGGCGCTGTGGCCGCCTCCAAACTCCAGGGCCGCGGTGCGATAGGTTACCGCAGCCGCGAACCGGAAGTACAGTGGGCGAGGCAGGAAGCGGACGGGAGGTTTCCCCGCGCTCCTGCCCGGCAAGGAGAAGAAGCCCGTCCCCAGCCGCCGCTGACCGGAGAAGCCCAGCAGCCCTGCCCTCGGCAGAGAGGAGCCGCCGCCTCTCTAAACAGCCGGTGAGTGCCGTTTTTCTTGCTTCTGCCCCCCTCCAAGGGCCCGTCCCCAGCCGCCGCTGACCGGAGAAGCCCAGCAGCCCTGAGATACAAAAAAAATGCAAATGTTGCCAGGACTCTAGGTGGATGGATTAATCACAATCATGAACCACACCTGAATGTAAGTGAGGCCACTTCTGCTCAGGCCCCCCGCTCCTTCTGCATATGTCCTTGAGCAGTGGACTTGGCGTCCCTCCACTCGCAAGGAAAAATGGTGTAATGCACCGGCTCTTGGGGCAGATCACTACCTCTAGTCAACTACTGGGGGGGGGGGGGGGGGGTAGGTGAGGTCGCAGTTAATTTTTTGTGGGATGGGACAAGGGGACGTTGACCGCAGTTGATTTTCTCATACTCCTGTTTTGGGGCGAGGTTTGAGTTTAGGGGGGTGGGGGGGCAAAGTTATGTGTAGGGAGAAGTGAGTTGGCTGTGTTAAGAGAGGGTTTTGGCCGAGATTAGCCTGTGTGTTGGAGTTAGGGAGGGGTTGTTTTATTGGAGCGTGGAGACTTTACTATGGTCGGAGCATGGGGGAATGGAATAGTTTGAGGTTGGTTTTGATGGAGGAGGGGGTGGGTAGGCTGGTTTGGGTCTGTCGAGAGGGAGTGTGGATGAGTATTACATTTGGCTGGAAGGGGTCGTCAGTCATTTTTTTTAGGCGGATGCGAGGTTGGTTTAGTAGAATATGGAGAGTTGGCAGAGCTTAGTTGGGGGATGGCTTACGTTGGTTCGTTGAAAGGATAGGCTTGGTTGGGTATGGGTAATATGGGGTGGTTTTGTTGGGGTCAGATGGCCGCCACTGGACCGCCTTATCTGCGGCTGACGCTGCGCTTGACTGTGTTCAGAGCTTGCGTAAGTGGCTTGTTCCCCCTTTGGGTTTGGCGAAGCACCAGGCCACAGACCGTGAAGGTCGCAGAAGGGGTGTACTAGGTCGTAGGGCTGTGGGGGCGGCGCGGCTGTGCCAGAGCTCCGAAGATGCGTGTCTCTTTTTAGCCGTGTTTTTTCTGAGGTGCAAATGAGCGCGCCCGAGCTACAAGGGGTCGGTAGTCTGTGCTGTCTGGCCGGATGAGTAGTATCTGTCCTGGAAGGGGGTGCGGGCGACGCCCAGGGTTCACGCTACTGGGTGGAGGGCCTCTACAAGGGGCGGATAATGTCCTTATTATGGAGCCAGCTGTCGCCTGGCTGTGCACGGCCCATAATCCAGAACGCGCCCCATAGAGGGTGTCGGGGAGAGATTTGCGCCACCCTCTTTTCGTCAGTTAAAGGGATCCGCCCGGAACCGGGGGTGGCTGTTGTGCCTTTTCTTATCATGGGGTAGAGACATGAAAGATTCCAATACAAAGCTTTTAAACGACTGCCCCCCCCAGTATTGTTTTAAAAAAAAGGGTCTTTGGATCGACTCCAGGTGTAGACGGGATAAAATCCGCTACAGGGTTGTGCGAGCAAGGGACGTGAAGGCCTAATTCTGACTCCCCCTTTCAGGTTGAGCAATAGCCCTAGAGGAGGAGGAGGGTGGGTGTGCGACGTGTGCAGCGTTCACTGGGAATTTACCACCTCTTCTCCCTAAGCATGCCGGTGGAAGAAGTCCAGGGGAAAGTGGGTCAGCAGGCGGGCGTGTGCGGTGGGCTGCCAGGACTACATTTCCCTGCATGCTCTCGACGCGCAGAAAGCGGCTTTAGGAGGGGCGGGCGATAATCCTTGAGCCGAGTTTGCCGTGGAGCCATTATGTGTACAGCCGGAGCGGCTTCGTGAACTCCACCCTCGGTAATGCACGGTGTCTTTCTACTCGTTTTAAAATGAAGATTGTAAAGGTAATAAGTGCGATCCATCGCTCGCCGTCAAAAGTAGGTAAGGGATGGACACTCCCTGACGGCAAGAAGGGTGCCTCGCAGAGACCAACATTTTATTGGAATAATCTGCAACGGATTGTATAAACCTGGCCTTCGCAAAGGTGGGCGGGGCGTCTTGTGCGGGCTAGAGGTCTCCTCTGATCTTCCAAAGTGCCCCCTTGCTGGCATGATGTGGTAAATTCTCTGCTCCAAAAATATGCTACGTGTTTTGTATTTTCAGAAGATGGCTGTGTGGCATTTTATGTGCGCACCAAAACACGGAAAATAAATGTTGTTACACCCCAGTCCGTTTAAAACCAGGCTCCTGATTATAAATAGGCTGGCGTCTCGTAGATACAGATTTGGGTGCCATTCTGTCGGAGCGGCTTGCATAAACTCGCATTCATTTGGGGTTGAATGTAGTATTCGATTAAATCATCAAAGTACGCGTGTACACTCACCGCAACAGAAAGGACGTGTCTCAAAGTAGATCTCTATTTTCAGAGGAGACCCTGGTGACATATGGTAAACACACCGTGACGTGCAAAGTAAGGTTTCGCACAGTTAGAGGGTAGGGATGCGGCAGCCAAGGTGTCACATTTGAGTGCTTGGAGACTTGGGTTCATTTAATCGAAGTGCCTGAATGCTTGTTTGATTTCAGATCCGATAATTCAGGTTACTTTTTGCGTTGTCTTTTCTCTGGCTAGTAGTAAGCACTGTCGATGGGGTGTAAGATTGGCGTTATCCATAGTTCTTTACAGAGGTGGAAGGCAACGTTATGACCTGGACAGAGTGTGAACATGCTAACGACGGTGGGCACTACATTCTGTTTTGTCAGGCAATACACCGATCTTGCCAGTTCCGTTAAGTTTGCAATGTCCGCTTGTATCCGGGTTGGACTTCAAAGGCCCGTCTCCGCATGGGTGCTGCCAGTTAAGCCTTTTACCACCTATTCACGGATTGAGTCTGTGTGGGGCTCGGACCGTCGGTGAGTGTCTTCCCTGGGTTCTAATCTCGGCTTCTCGACGTTTTGTTAATGTGCGCATTGCACCCTCGGTCCCGAATTGCAAGTGTTGAGAAACCGGTGTCATTTTTGTATTAGGTCTCGCCTGTCGATGCGCATGCGCATCGAGCTTGCGAGACTATTGCGGCTTAACCACTCTTTAACTAACAAGCAAGGAATCGTGGCGATTCCTTGCAGTGCCCGTGACTTTTAAGCTCAATGCGCATGTGCATTGAGCTTAAAAGCGCGTGCACATCAGTTCCCTCAGCCGCAATCGCCGTCTGTTCCCTCAGCCGCATTCCTCCGACACCTTTTGAAGTGAAGCTTAGCTTCACTTCAAAGGCCCCGGCTTCTTCACACCCACATGCCGCTCTCCCTGCTCTGCCCCCTCCCCTGCCCGCCGTGTGCATTTCTCCTCCACCCCCTCCCCACAGCAATGCCCTCCGTCTTGTTCTTTTTTTTTTTTGCATTACCAGCTTTTCAGTCTTTTTCCTTTGGGGGGCCTGCAGTGTTGTGTTTAAAGGCCTATATGATTAAGGCACACTGGCTTGTCTTCAGTCTGTATGACAGGGCACCCCCTCCCTCCCTTACGTTTGTAGTAATAGACAGCATGTGGTGAAGGTCACACGGAGGTCAGCTAATGGGACGCCTGCCCACTTCTTGCTCTGTGCATGCTCCGGGTGTGTGATAGTAAGCTCGACTCCCCCACCCCTCCCGGCCCCGTGGTTCTCTCTGAATACAGTGGGTGGGATTCTGAAACTGTTTACGGTGTTCCCCACTTACCATAACACACCCCTAACCACAGTCTCTCCTAATGTCAGTTTTCCATGACTGTCTTCTGCCCCTAAAAAAATCACTTTCTTTTCGTTAATCAGTACGGCTTTTAAATCAATTACAGCTTAATCTCTGCGCCACCAAACCACATGTAAGTCATCACAGTAGAATTGAAGCAGTCATTTTCGGTGCTTTGGAGGTGTTGAAGCTGCGCAGCCGCAGTGCAACCTCTGCCAGCAGGGCCCGCGCCTTCCAGGTCTCTCGGCACCATTATATTGCATTAAACGGAGAGTGTGTGTTGGATTGTTGGGACCTGGAGTTCGAGGTCGCCTTTTTCTTACCGCCCCCCCTCCCCCACTACAACTTCGCAATTTAAGAATGCAAACGGTATTTCCTGCCTCTCGGAAGCCCGGCGAGGACCCACAGGCGGCCGTTGTACATTTGTACCCTAAAAACCATCGTGTGAGGGGCAGGGATCCACTTGTGTTTGCACTTCGGTTGCCTTTGAAAAGAAACGCTGTCACCCTCACTCACCCTCAACACCTCACCCTCACTCACCCTCAACCCCTCACCCTCAACCCCTCACCCTCACCCACCCTCACCCTCACTCACCCTCAACCCCTCACCCTCACCCACCCTCACCCACCCCCACCCACCCTCACCCTCACTCAACCCCTCACCCTCACCCTCACTCACCCTCAACCCCTCACCCACCCTCACCCACCCCCACCCACCCCCACCCACCCTCACCCTCACTCACCCTCAACCCCTCACCCTCACCCTCACTCACCCTCAACCCCTCACCCTCACTCAGCCTCCACCCCTCACCCTCACTCACCCTCACTCACCCTCACTCACCCTCAACCCCTCACCCTCACTCACCCTCACTCACCCTCACCCTCACTCACCCTCACTCACCCTCACCCTCACTCACCCTCACCCACACTCACCCTCACCCTCACTCACCCTCAACGCCTCACCCTCACTCACCCTCAACCCCTCAACCCCTCACCCTCACTCACCCTCAACCCCTCACCCACCCTCAACCCTTCACCCTCAACCCCTCACTCACCCTCACTCTCACTCACCCTCACTCACCCTCAACCCCTCAGCCTCACCCTCACCCTCACCCTCACTCACCCTCACTCACCCTCACCCTCACTCACCCTCAACCCCTCACACTCACTCACCCTCACCCTCACTCACCCTCAACCCCTCACCCTCACTCACCCTCAACCCCTCACCCTCACTCACCCTCAACACCTCACCCTCACTCACCCTCAACACCTCACCCTCAACCCCTCACCCTCACTCACCCTCACCCTCACTCACCCTCAACCCCTCACCCTCAACCCCTCACCCTCAACCCCTCACCCTCACTCACCCTCACAACACATATTGTGTTACAATAGGTGTCACATTTGCGAAAGATAAAACTATCTAGAGATGTAGCATAACGACCAGAGCTGCCATATAAGTCACGTAAATACAAAACATGTTGCATTCCAAATGCTATAGGTGTCACTCATCCATTTGCAAAACGAAAAATGTCAAACTCTTCTATTGCGAGACCTATTGCATTTTCAATGCTTGTTAGAACTCTGCATATTTACTCGTCAATATTTTTGGCTGGGAGTGCGAATTGGCCTTCGTAAAATGATGGGTGGCGATGTTTCACAATCTCCAGTGATACCTTTCGCTTCTCGACGGTGCCCCCTTAATTGGTTTCTGATTAATATACCCGTCCCTATTGTTCCACAACCCCCTTCTGTGCCCACGGGATTGGAATCCTTGGTAAAATCACCTGGAATCGCCGAGATAAAAAAAAAAAATGTCGGTCACCTGGCAACCTCCCCCTATGCTTATTGGCTTATGCGGTCTCCACCCTCTAGCAGATGGATTTGTCTATTTTTATGCACGGCAAGTATTCATGAGGAACCTTTGCACTTCACTGGCCCTCTCTCCATAGAGGGATATGAGCCTCAAGGTCTGCCCCCCCGCCCCCTCCTCTTCGAATCTTCTCCAGAGCTTCTTAAAACATTGCCTGCGTGGCAAGTGCTAACATTCCCGGGTACAGAGGGGATTCTGCCGCTCGGGAGTTCTGATGCAGCTCCTTTATCCGTCCTGTTTCAGAAGTTAAATTAGCGGGTGCACAATCCTTTAACATTAGGTTATTTGCCCACGTGGCTTGCCCGTTGAAACCATTTTTGGTATACCCCCTCATATTGAAACAAGTGCCTGTCCAACTAAATGTGTAAGCCTTTTATTTAGCAAACCACTGTGAAGCGAGGTACAACCTGCCCGAGCACGCTGTAACATATGCTATACAATGGAAGTTCAGGTCCGTTTAACTCGATCAGCTTGTGTACCGGACTCCCAAATATTCCCTCAAGTGTCTTTGCCTTTATTATTGGTATATGCACACACCAACGTGCCATAAGGACTCTGGGGGGGCGTGGGTTACAATATGGTAGTTCATTACTTATATAATGTATTGGGAGGGAGGGCCTAAAAACAGCTGCAAAAGTAACTCGTCAAATGTATGGTAGTGAGACTAGTGTCGTTCTCCCCAGCCCCCCCCCCTTACCCGAAGGCTCCAATTCATCTGTTTAGTTTACCAGAGGATGGAAATGCATGTGCAAGTTGGAGCCAGACCCACTCAGCAATTACTGCCTGCATCCTATGCTTTAACAGGACTGGCTCTGGCCACACATGTTCGGTTTTACTACAAGTGACTCGAGTTTACCTGTGCGAGTCTCCTCCTAAAACAGAAGGAGCTAATCTGTTGTCTGAAGCCTGAATATACTTTCATGTCTTGCCATTTACATTTAGTCTTGATTAGTTTCTAGTAACCATCGACTGAAAGGATGCCGTTGGCGTGTAGACTTGAACATGATGATGAGGCCTTTCACCAGACACCTGCTCGGTGTCTGAAGTTCTCATCTCTTCAGTCTGCGTTGATAGTCCATTTCTCAAACATCTACTTTATTGCCGTGTGATATTTCTGAACAGAAGCCATTCAGATAGGTTTGCGCTCTGCCATTAAAACTGCTTTGATGATCATTATTCTGGGAGCCCATCACCATGGTTTTTAGGTCGAGGGACTGTAGGCTTGGCCGTAGGCCAAGACCGGAAGTCCGGAGAATTATTGTTACAAAGAGTGGCTGCTTTATCCCGCCTCTCTTTTCGTCTCTCCTCCATTGGGTGGCTTCCTAAACGGAGGCCAGCCATTGGAGGAGAGAGCCGTCCCTCCAAAGAAGCTCCGTCTTTTTCGGATTCGGGGGCGTACATTTTGCTGTTCTTTCGCCAGTGACGTCATCCGTCACTCAGAACAACAAAACACATGCCCCCGAATGCGAAAATTACCATGCTTTCTCCGAGGCATTTCTGCTTTGCCTCGGAGAAAGACAGTGGTGGTTTCCAGAGCTGCTCTGCTCGTCCCCCCTCCCTCCGCCCGCAGCTCTCCTTCGTCCCGCTCCCACCCCCCTCCCTCCGCCCGCAGCTCTCCTTCGTCCCGCTCCCACCCCCCTCCCTCCGCCCGCAGCTCTCCTTCGTCCCGCTCCCCCCCTCCCTCCGCCCGCAGCTCTCCTTCGTCCCGCTCCCCCCCACCCCCTCCCACACCAGGCCAACTATTTTCATTCGCAATGAGAGCGGTGCAGATGTGCTGTGTGAGTGGCCATACCGCGAGGTCAGGGAGAAAAGTTTACTGGAGGTCACGGAACCTACCTGGAAGGAGAGCAAGACCCGTTTTTATCTCTCCTCAAGCCTGGTTTGTTTGGGATTCTAGCAGCGTCCACAATTAGACGGCTGCCATTCTGTTACCGGTAATTGGATGCGGAGCAGCGCTCTGACCGAGACATCTCCACGCCACATCGAGGAAAGATCCCTCTCGCTCCTTACCGGGAGTGGTGCCGTGCTCGAGGCGTCTCTACACCTCATAAGGTACTTCTGCTCCGCTCTTTCCCTGGAGCGGCGCGCTGCCCGCGGCGTCGCTACAACATGTCATGGAAATCTCTTTCCACTCTCTCCCTGAAGGAGAAACTCCTTGCCTTAGATCGTGGACTCGGGATTCAAAGAGAGCTTGGTCCGAGTAGCGTTCTCTATGCTGACTCGGCAGGAAAAGACAGAATTACAGAAAGTGTCACAGCCTTGGAATCGCGTTGTGTACACACTCCTTTATTTCTTTTCAATCACGTTGTGAAAGCGGTGCTTCTATTTTGCAAACACTGTTTTTGATGATACAATCTCATGCAGTAAAACACTTTACAAATTCCTATATAAATAGACCACACGTTCACTTAAAGCAGTTTCAGTCCGCCGCACGCTCTAGCTTGGGGGCTGACTTCTAAAACAGTGAAAACAACCCCCCCAAGATTCGCACTCCCCCATTTTAGCCCCATTCTCGTGGTGAATACGGCATAAGTAAAACTTGTAGGATTTATCGAAGCTGCTCTGGGAACGTCGAGAGAAGACACATTGTCACTGTGCAGTTCGGCATCAGACCGCAGAGCTTGCAAAACCCACAGCCCGGGAGGCTACCAAGCACAATGCAGCATTTAAATATAACGTGTGACGTAATTTAAAGATGCATACTCGTTATTCTGATGCAACAGTACTGAATGCCAGAACATATAAACATGCAAGGTTCTTGGCTCCATAGGTATGCTATTTTGTTTTTTCAGCTGTCTTTTTTTTTTTTTCCTGCAGATTCAAAATGCTACGATGAATGAGTTACCTTACATCATGAGCATTCAGTGCTTATTAGAGGCATTCATTTCAAAGGACATTGCCAGGTGGTGCTCATCTGGAAAGTAATAATAAAACAAGCATTGGCTGGGACTTAACCTTGTATTTACCACATGTGGTTCTCTTAACACCTTGTCTGAAAAGCTCCCCCCCCGCTCCTAGAATGCTAAGCCCTTTTTCACTATTTGGTGTAGTTTACACATAGGTCTCTCTGCTAATGCAATAGGTAACACATATCCAAAATATTACGCTAATGCCAACAGAAATTACAATGCCATTTATTTAGGGTAAAAAAAAAAAACAATACCAATAGCTCTACCTATAATATTGCCGAGACCATTGCATTGTAAATGCTTGTTTAAGGTAGTCCCCCAGGTGTTAGACCTTTGCAGGGGATCGTGTTGTACCCAGTCTTGGTTTTTCTAACGTTCCTGTATCTGAGGTTCCTCCATTCTGCAACATGAGTGGAGAGGACGGCCCTTTAGAAGTGGATGCCTCTGTTGAAACAGAAGGAGATGGGGAAATTGCGCTTCAGGTCTCTATACCTGTTCCTTCTACTTCTCAGCTAGCTTTACAGGTTCCACCTCCTTTAAAAGGTTCGCAAGAGTTAATTCCACCAATTTCTAGTAGGTTGGCTATTGAAGCAGCAACGGAGGTTGGGTTAACAGGCCCACAAGATGCTTCACTAGGTTCCTCACAAGAGGAGGTTGTACAAAAGGACTCCGCTAGCCCTTTGAATAACTGCGCTGCTGGCGATGATAGTAGCTTGATGGCTTCTTCTTTACAGCATATGTTTTCCTCATTATCTGCGGACATCAAAAGAGGGTTTGACGCCTCGACAGCAAACCAGCTCGAGATTAGGAATTTTTGTGAATCATTGGATATAAAGATTGATGGGCTCACCTCCAGGACAGTGGTGCTTGAAGACACTATGGCTGCCCTTTCTCTTCATTTAGACCAAGCTAAAGACGACATCGTTAAGCTCAAGAAGGAGGATCTTGTCCTGTCCAAAAGATTGGAATCACTGGAAAATAACGCTAGGCGGAGCAATATTCGCATTCTTAATGTTCCAGAAAGAAGCGAGGGTACAGACATCAAACAGTATGTCATTTTGCTCCTAAAAGAAGCATTGAGTTTGGATCAAACAGCGGAAGATCTAGCTTTGGATATCCAGCGCATCCACAGGGATCCTTTTCGGAAGAGCCCTCAAAGGTCAAAACCTAGGAGGATCCTCGTAAATTTTCACACCTACACTTTCAAAGAAACAATTCTCAATCTGGCTTTGAAGCAAAAATCTTTGGTGGGAAAGGGCTTTAACTTTCAGATTAGGTCCGATTTATCCAGAGCTACCCTTGACAAACAGTGGGAGTTTGGGAGAAGGCTTGAGGCATTCAGGAAGCTAGGGGCAGTGGCACAACTTAAGTTCCCGGCCATGTTGAAAATCATGCACAACAATCAGATGCACAATATTAGATCTGTGCAGGATGCGGATGAGCTACTTTTGGCGTTGGAGAATGAGAAAGGCCCCACCACTAGGTTAGGTCTTATAGGCTTTGGTTTAGTACTTTAAAAGTTTTAAATTAATCATGCCTTCTTGCAAGATTCTACATCTCTATATCTTGCAGTTAATCTCGTTCATGTGGAGGGGGAAGAAGATTAAACCCAAACAAAAGAGAGCGGAAAAAAAAGCGCAAATAAATAAACTAAATTAAGGAAGAAAAAAAAAAAAAAAGAAGGAAGAAAAAAAAGAGAAGGGGAAAAAGGGAAAGAAAAGGGAAAAGAAAGGAAAAGAAAAAGAGGGAAAAGGGAGAGTGAAAATGAAAAAAAATGAAAAAAAAAATATATATATATATAAAAATGGGAAGGGCTAATAAAAATCTCTCCTGGTTTTTTTTTCCACACTTATATTCATATTTATTCTTCACACACATATCTAAATTGGTTTCGCCGTTGGGGCGTGTATTATTGGTATATCATCTAACTTTCTCTCTGACCTACACTAATTAGACGGGCGTCGGGAGCCTGGAGAAAGGGCATCATTCTCTGGACTAGGTCCGGATAGATAGAGCAAGGGTTTCCCAAGGGGGTGGGTGGTTCAGAGTAGGGCACTGGGTAGGGGGGGTGGGAGGGACAACTGGGTAAAAATATAAAATTCCTCATTTTCTGTCTGTCGTTGAGTAATTTTGGAGTGACGTGTTTTTTTTTGGACTGCAGTATGGTTTTACAACCTTAGAGGATTAGCATTGGTTTTTTTGTTGTTGGGAAGTGTGAGGGAAGAAGGTAGCACTCTCTATGAATAATGTAAGCATCCTCTCCTGGAATGTCAATGGCCTTCGCACCAGACCACGAGGCGACAAGATCATGCAATATCTGCGGGATTCTGATGCGCAGGTCATTGTTCTCCAGGAGACACATCTCATTGAGTCTGAAATGCAGTCCTTAACAAAGAAAAATAGGTGGATAGACTTTAGTGTTTCAACCACGCAGCCTATGAATATTAGGGGGGTGACGATTTATTTTAAGAAACCTTTGAAAGCGCAACTAATTTCTAAGCTAGTCGATCCAGGAGGTAGATGGGTCATAGTATCAGTTATCATCAAAGGAGCTCACTATACCATTCTGGGCTATTACGGCCCAAATCAGGCTGACCCTTCAGTTTTGAGGACTATTTTTTCACATTTACTATCATTTTCAGAGCCGATTATTTTTGCCGGGGATTTTAATATAGTTCTCGATCCTACACTTGATAAAACTCCTAATAGCCGTCCTGTGGCCCTATCTAAAACTAGGGCTTTTTTACTGAACAACATGAAGCAGTACGGCTATCTTGACATCTGGAGGATTAGGTCTGGCCAGCGTCAGGGTATTTCATTTCGCAACAATAAATACCATCACCAGTCTCAAATAGATTTTTTTCTAATTAGTCAGAATCTGGCTGATTCAGTTAAGAACATATATTACCTTCCCTTACACTTATCAGACCACTCAGCAGTTTTTTTGGATCTTACTGCCCCCCCTTATAACATCACATAGAACTTGGTCATATGATCGTTCTCTGCTTTTATCAATGGATGATATCACTTTTCTCATTAATGAAGCCAGATATTTTTTTAACAATAATGTCAGTTCCGCTCCATTGATGAGTGTATGGGACGCATTTAAGGCTTTCTTAAGGGGGCTTATTACCAATAAAGTTTCATATAGGAGAAAACTCCATAGAGAAGAGGTTGCATCCATTGAGGCTGAATTAATTAAAACACAAGTTGAAATCGATCTAAACAAAACTATGCCCTCTGATGACCTTCTGGTCTTGCAGAACAAATTAACTGCATTAAAGGGGCAACTGGGTTCAGTGTTGAATTCTCGCATTCTTGAAAGGTGGGAGGCCAGTAAAATAGCCCATTTTCAGTATGGTGAAGGATCAGGGAAATTATTGGCTTGGAAGGCTAAAACCGACCAGGTCCGAAATAATATAATCTCAATTATTGACAACAATGTGTCCTATTCTAACAGCGTGGATATAAGAAGAATCTTGAGTGAATTCTTCCAAACTATCTATAGAGAGGACAAACAAATTGAAACAGCCAGTATTGAGGAGTGGCTGATCACGATTACTCTCCCTGTATTGACCTCAGAACAATGCACTTCTCTTGATAACAGCATTACTGAGGAGGAGGTTAGGGCGGCTATTATAAGTAGCAAGAAGGGGAAGGCAGCTGGACCCGATGGTCTTCCAGCGGAAATTTAGAGAGCTTTGGAACCGATAATCGTTCCCTTTCTCACCACATTATTCAACCAAATTTTCCAGGAAGGTTCACCTCCTCCTACCTCTTGGGATAGTGCCTCTATAACATTGCTATTAAAGCCTGGAAAACCAGCTTCGAGTTGCGGGTCTAATAGACCGATATCGATTTTAAATGTCGATTACAAAATCTTTGCAACTATTTTGGCAAAAAGATTAGGAGGGGTTGTGTCTGACATTATACACCTGGATCAGAAGGGGTTTATTAAGGGTCGGCAGCTTTATGAACTATCTTGCGATCTGATAGGGGCTATCGACATGGCAACAGCAGATGCTCTCCCCTTAGCGGTTGTGACCCTAGACGCAACCAAGGCCTTCGACAGGGTGAATTGGTCATACCTGTCGAGGGTCCTGGCTAAATTTAACATTGGGGAGAGTTTTCGTCGAGCGGTTAGCCTATTATACCACAATCCTACGGCTTGCCTTTTGATCAATGGGGAACTGTCAGATCCATTTAATATCACTAGGGGTACTTGGCAGGGCTGCCCTCTCTCCCCCCTTTTATTCGACCTATACATTGAGCCTTTTGCCCAACGATTGAGGGAAGATAATGATATCAAGTCTTTCGTGTATAGGGGTTGGGAGAAGAGGGTGGCCTTGTACGCCGATATCATCATGATTTTTACCTCAGAATTACGTACAGCCCTTCCGGCGGTGATTAAGTTGGCCTTGGATTTCAGAAAGGTTTCCGGATACAAGGTTAACGCCTCAAAAACCGAAATGATGATGTGGAATGATGATGATCCTGGGACAGGGGCCCAGCCCAGTCAAAGTCTTCGGTATCTCGGACTTAACATTGTTAAAGACATTAATAAAATTGCTTCCACAAACTTCGCCAATGTGGCAAAGGATTTTCGTAGAATAATGCGAATACGGGCACAGCTTCCTTTGTCTATTCTGGGAAGAATTAACTTAATTAAAATGACTATTCTACCTAAGGTTTATTTTTTGTTTAATACCATCCCTCTTTATTTTGATCCATTACTCATATCTAAATTACAAAGCGATATTAGTTCTTTTATTTGGGACATTCATATCCCAAGAATTGCTTGGAAAAAGCTTAGGCGGCGCAGGGATAAGGGCGGCCTAGCAGCTCCTGACCTACAACTATATGCATGGGCTTTCCAATTATCACATGCTCGAATGTTATTAAAGATGCCTACTGATTGGGGTATTGGTTGTATGTTTTCAGCACTACTGAAGGGGGCGAATTTGGCACAGACTGGTTTTCTGTTTAAATTTGGTGACCCCAAATTTTTAAAAAAGGTAAAGCTGAAGGTATTACAGGATCTGGCGAAAACATGGGCTAAACTCAGGGGTTTCTTAAAATTGGGGTATTTTTCTAACAGGTCACCATTGTGGGATTCCCCTGGAGCCCCGGAGTGGTTGGCGGACGGTCTGGCTCTGCCGTTGAGAGTAGCTGGCTTGGAAGTCTGGGGGGATTTGTTTACGGAAGGCACTTTGTTACCATGGGAATCGCTGAGGGATAAAGCTGGCTCAAACCTTTCCAGATTTAAATATTTCCAGATTCTTAGTTGGGCGCATTCATATACTTCACTTAGTAGTAGTCTTCCTTTGGGAGGGGGTAGCCAGCTTGAAACCTTATTACTTGATAAACCTTCTGCTAGAAAAGAGATCTTTCTATGGTACAATCTAATTCTAGATGAAGGGGATGGTGAATTCCTGCTGCCTGAGAAGCTATGGGGGTCATCCTTGGTGGGCAATAACCCAGAAATCTTGTGGGTAGCTTCATGTAAGGTGTTGTGGGACATTGTCAAGCCCGCCTGGCTCTGGAGGAACCATAGCTTCACGCTTCACAGAGCTTATTACTCGCCCTTGAGACTTTCCAAATTCTCCAAAAACTCCCCATATGCATGTGCCAGATGTGGTCTGATAGCGGCCTCTGATGCCCATATGTTTTTTGAGTGTCCTCTTTTGTCTTCATTTTGGTCTGATATTGGGGTCTTTCTTATGGCCTTTCTGGGCTTTCAAGTTTCAATTACGCTCCCTCTTGCTATTTTGGGGGTTACGGATGAGACCCGAAGTCCAGCTAAAAATCTCCTATTTTACTCTATTCTGCTAGCTAGAAGGGAGATCTGTAAAAAGTGGAAGGACCCTATACCACCATCACTCTCGGACTGGCGAGCCTCCCTGCTGCAGGTGTCAAAACTGGACTTGGCTAGGTCTGGAAACCAGGATAAAAGAGCTTTTTGGAATTTGTTAATATGGGACCAACAACGAATCTGACTCTGGGGTTTTATTTTTTTGTTCCCCCTTCCCCCTCCCCCCCCTGGAAACCAGGATAAAAGAGCTTTTTGGAATTTGTTAATATGGGACCAACAACGAATCCCCCCCCCCCCGGTCTGATGATTATACTGCTTTAACTCCCCCGCCCTGTTTGGTGAGCCAAGGTCTTCCGGCCCGATTCCTTGGTGGCTGGGTACCGATGGCAGCAACTTTACACCTTAATGGTTTCTTAGTAGTTTGAGGCTTGGAGATATCGACATTGCTGTTGGGAGTCGCGCATACCATCTAGCGGTCCTTACCAGTTTGTCTGAGTCAGTATGTCGCTCTCTGTCGGCTTCAGCTCTTGTAACCATGGTGGAAAATGAGGACTAAAAAAAAAAAAAAAGAGATATATTGTGCAAAGAGTCCAGGGGTTCCCTTATGAGTGGAGGGGGGCTTGCTCTAGCAATCCCAAGGTGCTCTTCTAGAGGGTAGTTTGGTCGAGCAGACTTAGGCTTATCAGAGAGGAGTGTTAGACGTCTGCAAATACACACAATAGTCAATAAATGATGCACAAGACTCTATAAAAAGACCCACACCAATTTATAAAAATAACATATCTTTATATATATTTAGGCATCAGAATCAATACGATCGGGTAAGTATGTTTTTCAAGATAAATACTTCTGTGTTTAAAAAGTCGACAGTGCATTTTTCAGAAGCTGCAATGTTATCCTAAGTACGACATTCAGGTTCAATACAGCGACTTACAAGACCTGTCTCCTGGACTTGAGATGAGTACATAGCAAGGTCCAAGGCAGCACCAGCGGGTCACCTCCAGCGTCACTAGGGCTGGGTGCAGGGGTGCATTACAGCGTTGGGTATCCAGTGTTAGTCTACAGGGATTGTTCTTCATGGAAGAGGCTACAGGTTTTGAAAGAGTGGCCAGTCTGGGTGGACCAACAGGAGGGTTCAAGTCTTGCAATGGTAGGGGACGTGGGGACAGCGGTGGTCCTCTTCTCCTTGGGTCAGGGCAGCTGGTGCAGAGAGTCTTTGAGGTATCAGTTTCTTGCGGTTATGGGGACCTGCAAACAGAGGCTGCAGGCGACGGGGGGTTTATGAGGGGCGAAACCACTGTGCACTCTGTCTCTTGAACGGTTGGGGACCACGCTGACCGTTGGCCCACTCTGACTTAGTCTGGGGGGCTTTGGTGTAGTGGTGGTTGGCGGCATCAGGTTTTGGCAGCTCTGGAGTCCTCACAGTTCTTCTTAGGGTGCCTGCAGGATGCAGGGGAGCAGTTCCGCTTCTCCACAGGAGTTCTTGAGTCTTTATTGAAGGCAAGTTATCTCCCTTGGTTTTTGGAGGCATGATAGCTGCAGGGTGAGAAGTCTTTAGTGTAGGTTTGATGGGGAACAGCTGAAAGGCCGGCAGGGGTGGTGCCAAGTCAGTTGGACTTCTTCAGTCTTCTGCTTTCACGGCTCTTAAGTGTTCTTCTTCGTAGGTCATCAAGATCTGATTTTCTGGTGTTAGGGCCTCCCTAAATACTGAATTTAGGAGCATTAGGGGCATTAGGGGAATGTAGGGTAGTAGCTGATGGGCTACCTACCCCTTAAGTCACCACGCCCCCATATGACCCCTTCCTGTGGAAAATGGGCATACCAATAGCTGGTAGGTTTTCGGGAGGCACCTCTAAGGTGCCCTCTGTGTGCATTTATCAATAAATCCAATACTGGTATCAATGTGGGTTTATTAATACGAGATGTTTGATACCAAATATCCCTATTTACAGTAAAACCATCATGTAGCTGGGGGACTCATTTTCCCCAGTGTCCGGCACATGTACTTAAAATGTCTCCCCTGATCACTTGTACTGCCAGCAATAGAGCTGACCAGCACAGGGGCATATTGGCTCATGCAGATATGTCCCCACATGTAGCATAGGGCGCCCTGCCTTAGGGCCGTAAGGCCTTCTGTAGGTATGACTTACCTATACTGCATGCAGTGATTGGGGACATGGCACGCAGTGATATGTGCCATGTTGTGTTTTCACTTTTGTCTGTACCAAGACATGCAGCCTGCAATGGGAGTCTGCATGTGTTTTATGTGGGGTCCTTTAGGCTGGCAGAATTTGTGCTGCAGACCTTAAGGACCCTTTTTAGCCTCCTTGCCCTATGTAACAGGGGTACCACTTATCAGGCACTTACAGAGACTGCCAAAGGCATTGCCAATTGGAGTACAATTGCACACTTTTGGGTAAGAGATCCGGCACTGGGGCCCTGGTTAGCAGGTACCTAGTGCACTTCCAGTCGAAATCACATAAAAAACAGGCAAAATATGGGGCTGACCATGTCAGAAAGGGACACTTTCCTATAGAGACCCTTAGTCCCTCAGAAGCATTGTGTTCTTTTTTGATTGAATAAGCTTGTGCTGAAGACGGTAAAGTGACACTAGGGAAGGGCAGTGGTCCCATTTTTATTACGTGAACAGATTTAAAAAGAAGATTCCTTACAATCCAACTTAGTTACATGCACTGGCACAAACTGGTAGGTTAACAAAATATTTTACCTTCTCAATTCAATTATGATACATCCATCAAGTCCTATGTGGATTCATTTTGGTTCACAATCAGTGAAAAGAATATTGAATGGGGAGAGGAGTTGGCCTAACAGCTAAGGCTGTCGCCCTCGAATCTGGGGAACTGGGTTCGAGTCTCGGCAATGATAGCTGAACATCCTGTGATTCTGGGCAAATCGCTTAATCTACCCGTGCCTAACAAAAATGAATGTGTCCTCATTTAATGCAACTGGTGCTATGTAAAGGGAACTGCTACCTGATTCAGGTCAAGTTTGCGCTATATAAAAGATATTTTAAAGAAATATGATGAAGTAGATATGAGTCGCTGGAAAAGTGAGTACATAGTCTATATGGCCAGCGAATGTATGTGTTTTAGAGCCTGGGCTCAGTATAAGATTTAAGAGTGGCAGCGCTGTAAAATCACGTCACTAAACAGAGTCAGTAAAGCTCGAAAGTCAAAACAAACTACCTTGGTGAGGTCGGAAAAGCGTATTTGTACTCATGGCAACCAAGGGAGTCATAAAATACTGATGCGGTTGTTTAGGTAGTGTTGTTTTTCATTTAGACAAAACCTTTGGGCAGTGTGTTGGTGCAAGTGCGTCCTTTTCTGGGTATATTAGCATCATGGTGATCGCATGAACAAAATATTTGTTAAAACATTTAGAAGTGTACGAGTGACTAAGCTCCATATAAGCAGGTTTTTCTGCTATATTATCATAGACTCGGGAGCATGAAAAAGTGTTTGTAATACATTAAGATAATACAATTTATTGAGCGCCATTTTGGCCGGATGGGCTCGTTGGGCACGTACAATACCTGTGGGGAAGATTCAAGTAGCACATATTAGGTAAGTTGCTATTGGTAATGATCTTGTTCAATGGCAAAAGGCCGAATTAGAGACATTTCTACACATATCTGGCCTACCTTTTGATTCTCAAGAAAAATGCCTGTATTCTTTGTGGTTCTAAAGTGATCAATTCTGCAGTTTGTCAGGTCGTTGGTCAAATCCATGTTTGGGCATTCATGCTGGAAGCCATATTTAAATGTGAAGACACACTGGTCCTATTTTAAGGTTTATGACTCTCGCATCGTCCGGTCTTACTATGGTTGTGCCATCTTTAAATCTTATTTCAAGGTAGAGCATGGTATGTCAGGGTGTAATCATCATCTGTTTATTATGGAGTGAGTTTTATTGCTAATTTTGAAAAAGATGAGAATAAAAATAAATTTAGAAATTATAATAAATGTAAAATATATAGTGTCACTGTTTTGTGTAATAACGACCATGTCGGTCCACTTTTTCAATCGTCCTGGGTCAGCCTGTTTATTTTTTAGAGATATTATATAATGGCATATTTAATCAGGTGTATAACTCATCAGAGATACTAAGGTATTGGGTTTAGAAGCTAAGACACATTTTGTTGGGGTTTACACCCTGCTGGACAGGGCACCTGAAAATACAATTAGTATGCACATAATGAGCAAACAGATAGGTTTTTCAAATTTGATATAGAAACTAACAAAATAGCATTGCTCAATATGTCTCTTGTTTATTTTTCCGCTGTGCTGTCTTGATGCAACATATACATGCCTGAAACCTAGTCAGGATATTTTCCCTATATTTTACCCATTTTTCTACATCAGACAATTGTGTAATTCAGCATCTGTGTTTAGGCCTTTTTTCACTGTGTCAAATCTCAGGATTAACTTGCTTTCCCGTTTCCATAGGGAAATTTCTATGTTGTCTTCCCTCGGATTTCTGATCAGCCTTTACACCCCATAGAAGGTGTAAGTTCTTTGATGAGAGGGAAATTGATCACCGTGTTTGACCAATTGTAGTTTCTGATCTGATTTTTTATTGTTGCGGTAGTGTTCCTGTATTCAATGTTTGACGAGCCTTGTTGTGCTGCCAAGGCAATTTTTCCCCCATCGACAGATTATATTACAAACTAAGTATGGGCTCTTACAGTTTATTCCAAACTCATATTTGAAATTTGTGGTTGTTGATTGTACCTTTGACAGTTTTGTCCAGCTGTAGTTTGCTAATAGAACAGTTCCTGCATGTATAGGAACCCAAAGGTTTTTCCTGAAAAGTAGCAATTATTTTCCTTATTTCATGGTAAAATGAGTGTCATCGCTTTTGTTTTAGATTCAGTGCTCTCTTTTAAAACTGAAATGAGGGAAGGGATTGATCTTCTCATGTTGTTGTGTCTGGTGTGTTAGAAGCGACCAGTGTTTTCTAGGAGTTTTCCTTACATAAATGATGGCCGTTATTATAGTCCGTGTTGAAGCGTGTTTGTGTTTTTGGTTCTGTCTTAGTTGGGTCCCTTAAGAGGTTGTTTCTATCCAAATGGATTGTGGTGCACATAGTATCATGCAGATGTTTCTCGTCATATCCTTGTTCTTTCGGACGACTGGTGAGTTCTGCTGCTTTTTGCCTAAACCTCATCTGTTCTGCAGTTCCATCTGGTTCTTTGATATTTCCCTTTGGGTATGTTGTCACTTGTGGTTTTTGGATGACTGCTTGTGGTGTGCAAGATGGAATGTGCAACTCTTGATTTCCTGTACATATAGCTATGTAGTTTTTTTTTGTCTATATAAAGAATTAGGACAAAAAATTATGGGGCATATTATCAAGGACCGGTGTTAAAATTATCGCTGTTTTATCGGCAGGAAACTGCCAATAAAACGGCGATAATAGGCTTGATAATAGGCCCTTGTTAATTCCAATAGAAGCCCATGTTAACACAAGAACATTGGCTTCTATGGGAATTAACAAGAGCGTATTATCGAGCGTATTATCAAGCCCATTATCGCCATTTTATCGGCAGTTTCCTGCTGATAAAACGGCGATAATTTTAACACCGGTCCTTGATAATATGCCCCTATATTTCTTCTCTTGAGGTGGAGGAAGTCACTGAGATTCCCCATTTGTTATCTGATAGTTGCTAAACTTATTCTTGAAGGATGTTGTGTGGTCCTTGACAGATCAACAAAGTATAATCCATATATCGTGTCCACAGAATTATGTTGTTGATAAACCGCTCATGTTTGACATTCCAAATCCAATATTTTTCGACTTCCCCCATGAGGATACAGGCTTATTGAGAGTGAATTTGGTCCCATCACGGTCATCTGTTATTGTAGGGAGGTAGAGCCATTAAAGGTAAAGAAATCATTTTGGAAACAGAAGGCAAGCAACTCAAAGATCATCAGGTTTCTTTCCAGACGATATACTGACCTTGTGGAGAGTGCTTTTTCACTGCTTCCATGCCTTCAGAGTGTTTTATTGAAGTATAGAGGTTCACCACATCGATTGTGGCCAAAATGTAGTTTGATTGCCAATCAATGTTGTCCAATTTATGTAACATATATTTTATGAATGTAATGTAGGGCGGTAGACTTTTCATAAAAGGTTGCAGTTCGTTGTCTATGTATTAACCCAGCCGACAGCAGATCGAATTTAAGCCTAAAATAATCTGCCGTCCCTTTGGGGAGAAATACCTTTGTGCATATATTCTTGGACATCACCGGGTGTTTGATAAACAAAAATTGTTTATCCTCAAGTATAAACAAACATTTGTTGCAACACCTGTCTAAAAGATCTCAGATTTTTTTGTACTTCGGAGGCAGGGTTCTGTAGCAGATCACATCCTCCCTTTTTAGATAGAGCTCCTTCAAGTAGTCTTCAGTATGTAGGATTACAATATTTACCCCTTTGTTAGCTTACTTTATGATAAAATCCATATCAGCATTCAGGTCCCTGACTGCCAGTTTTTGGCTTACGGTGATATTAGATGGTAAATATCTGACTGACTGAGTTCAGTTGTACACCGGGAAGTAGTGTGGGTGTGCAATTCAATTGTGGAAAAAAGATTTTGTTAGCTTTGGTATTCGACTTATCTATGTCAAGTTCAGCCGCTATTCCCATCATGTCAGATCCTGTCTCTATAATGTTCGTTCCTGACAAATTCATTAATAGGTTTGTCTTCCGAGTCCAATACTGTCAGGTCGCTTGTGATAGGTTGTCTTGAGCTTATCGTTCGAATACTAGGTTTATCTGAGAAAAAGACTTTCAATTTCAGTTGTCTAAGAAATTTGAAGAGGTCTCTTTTAGTTTTCATTAAATCCCACTGAGCTGTTGGGCAAAAAGGCCTTTTTCTAGAACTTCCTGTTGAGAAATGGTCAAGTCTTCTTGAGACAAGACCTGTGAACTAGTTATTGGTGTTTCTTTGTTTTTGGATTGTTCTCTTTTCCTTGCTCTGGTTTGTACTCCTGACGTCGATGGTGTCTCTGATCTAATATGTGCTGGTTGGATTCTTGTATCCTGGGCATTCAAATTCCCTTGCCTGTGTCCTCTAACTTCCTCATACAAATGTACTGCTATCTTGTCAGGGATTGGTGCTGGATCCCCTCCTAGGAATTCAACGTCTGATGTGAGCAATGTTTCTGAAGTGCTTGGGAAATTGTGTTGTTTACCTTTTGATTTTATGTTGTCACACTTCTTAGCAAAAATATGTACGCTACCCTAAACTACTAGGTTTCCGCTGAATTTTCGATTTTTCTTTTTTTATTATGTCCTCCTCATGTTTGTTGATGACTTTATTCAGTATTTCAAAATTCCTTTTGTGGTGTCACCCAAGTTTGCCACTTCTATTTTTTTAGTTAGATTGTCCCCCTCCTCCTTGTATTTCTCATACTGCTCTTGTGCAAATAATATTTTTTTTTCTGATCATAATATTTGATATGGTTCGCAAGTTATCCTTCCATCTTATTATTTTTTTCTTGAGAGGTAGTGTCTGTAGGTAGGAATATTAGGATTCTTAAATACCTTGGTATGCGTTCTGCTTCTAGATACTTTTTTAGGGAGACTGCCTTGCACCACTTTGATATTTCCGTTTTGGTAGCATGTTAAAGTGCTTGGAAAATACTTAGAGCGGGAGTTGAATTTTGTTGATTTTGTCTAATGGTGGCAGAGTTTGTTAGTTTAAAAACTTATTGTAGCCGGTCATTTCTCAGATCAAGTCGATTTGTGGTTTTCGCCACTAATTTATAGGCTGTTGGGGATGTGTGGTAGGGGGATCTGTATAACAATGGTCTCTTAGGTTTCAAGCAGCTAACCGGGTGGAATGGCTGAGGCCAGAGGCTTATGTAGGGTGAGTCCTTTAAAAAAAAGCAATGTATCCCAACACGAATGCGGAGAAGGCACAGACCTGTTCTACGGAGGATTTGTAGTTGTGAAGGTGTATGCTGTTCTGTACAAACAGGCAGTCTTTTCTGCTTGAATGCTTCCATTCCAAGGTGGCCTTGCTTGGCTTAATAAATCACATATTGTCCTTGCGTCGCGCATGCACCACTTTGGGTGGTGCAAGTGCAGTGCAACCCCACTCATAAATATGCCCCTTTATATACAGTATACAAATAATAAAGACAACTTTAATTACAGTATGGGCAAATTATATGTTTGGTGTAAACTATTCGTTCTCCAAATGTGACTTTACCTTTCTAATAAAATTATCTAACATCTGAAGTTACTATCGCTTAAATAAATGGGCTCAGATTGAAATAAAAATGGGAAATAAATTGTCTTTTAAGGTCATCGAAATTGTGCCAGAGCCCGAATTTCGAGGGCTCTGGAATTGCTTTCCTCAATTCATGGAAATTCGTGTGGGCGGTCTTAGTTGACCGAGCACAAAGTTAGTTCCCCATTTTCACCCACTTTGCCCTCCTCGGGACAGAGATCCAGGATCGGTCTTACCAGTTCTGGCTCTTTGAATGCCAGGTTACTCGCCTCACCTGTCTGTAGTGGGCAAGTCCCTCGTGTATTTTGACTGACATGTGTTAATATTACTAGTGCATTTGTTTAGATACATTGGCATTGGAAGGATGGAAGACTGCATTGCGCCCTCACCCCGTAATATGCCAACCGGGATCAATCAGTTCCCTCTCTTTTAGAGATCCCTTATTTGGGAACTCCCACCAGGGTTCTGGTACTCCACAGCTTGTCCGTGATAACTTGGAAATTGGTGAGAAATGTGTTGTGGTTTTTTGATAATTCAATGTAAAAAAAATGATCACTGGTAGTACACCGGTTAAGATACACAACCCAAAATATAATGCATCGCCGATTGACAAGATTTCAGTGGGGAACTGCACACAAGGAAGTAGCTCAAGATTGCAATGATAAACACATGAGCTCATTTTCAAATGTAAATCTCCAGCAGTTCGTTTTTCTTAACAAAACAAAAGAAAATGCCCCGTTCAACTCCTTCCTGTGAATTATTTGGTTTGTGAACTGAAACTGCATTCTGCTTCTGCTGATTTGTTCTCACAGGAAGACTTATCTTCTGTAGTTCATTTGCCTTACCTTGCTCGTGGCCGGGTCGCATACATGTTACAGCGTTAAGAACTCAAAAATATGATCTTTTTAAAACATTTCTGAATAGGATTGTGTTACTTCTTCACCTCGTTGCTTTTGATTTTTTTTTAAACGTGTATTAACACCGGTTATTGGTTTCATTTTTAAATGTTGACTTTAAACAGCCCAATTGGAATTTTTTTTAGAATTTCAAAAAGGCAAATATACATTGTGTCCACTCGTTTAACATTAGAAGTGTTACCTGCGGAAGTACATTGTTTTTCATAAATCAGCAGTTTAGCAAATGAGGACACTTCTAGACCAAGGCTACCATTGGTGTAACGCATGCCGTCTGGACAGGTGCATTAACCTACTGCGCCATCACTACATCCGCCCTCCAGCTTTCTGCCCTCGGGGAGCGGCTGCGCCAGGTGCACGCTGCACAGGTGAGTTCACATTCAGTCCTGGCCACACTTCGCTGCTCGCGCTCTCCGGCTCTCAATGAAACATTGAACTGGTTTTTCCAGTATGGCGTTAATCGACCGCAAGGACATGTTTCATGGCGCCCACACCCAGGTCTGCCCAGTGCGTGGTGTGCCAACAGAGAGCGTTGGCGTTATTGCATTCTGTGTGGACTAAGAGTTTCAGACTCTTGTTGTCGATGAAATACGACCTGCAACAATATCAACTGCAAAATGTGGATTAGCCAAAATCGTCCAGAAAAACGTCCTCAAATGAGTAAAGACTTATTATTCTACATGTAGTTACTCTGACTGTATTAGGGAAGTTGATATCTTGCAGCCGATGTTATGCAGGTCGATATTTTGTAATCAGCATTTTGGCAGGGGATACTAGTAGTTTACCTTGGGTTGGGTTTGAGTTAAGGCATATGATTGGTTGTGATGTAATAGTTGTGACCTCAATATTGTAAATTAAAGGTTTGTATTGAGACCCAGTTAATGTTACCTCGTTTTTTTCTACCTCGATGGATCACAAGATAAGCGGGCCTGTGGTCGGCTATATAGTTTGGCTCTTTGTATGTTATCACTTACTATTTATAACATCCTGACTTTATCGTGAGAATCCCTCTCAATTGTTATCATTAAAGACCTGATGGTTCAAGTGAATGCAGAAAGGGGCTTGGAATATTTGAGGAGCTCTGGTAAACTACTTCCGGGGGCAGAGACCTGCTTGGAATATTTGAGGAGCTCTGGTAAACTACTTCCGGGGGCAGAGACCTACACCACAGTGATCCTTTCGTGGTTGAAAAGTAGAAAGCATGATACTCTCTATTTCTAACCACCCAGCTGACCACCATGAAATGCTAGAAGTTAAAACCGTTAAACTGGGATCCCATAAATTGAGTGTGACAGAAAGGTGTCGGAGTCATAAGTGATAGTGTCATGAAAAGTGGAGCAAGTGATCTTCACACGATACTTAATTTTTTACAAACTCTGCTCTCAAAGAAATAGTTAAGAAAGAAAAATACAGTAGTAATTCTGTTCTGGTTAACTTCATTGGTCACAGATTGACTGAATTTCAAGGTAGCTTAGGGGGTTAAGCGGTGATTTATGTGAGCTGAACATCATGAGAAGTCTATAAGGGCGTGGTGATGTAAGCAGAGTAATTAAGAACTTTACTAAGAGGTGTGGCATCTGTAGCTAAGAGCGTGTCCTCATATGTGGCTTGGAATGAGTTGCACCCGAAGGGCAGCGGAGGGTTTTGTGAATGCTGAGAAGGCTAATTTACTGTTCTAGCTCTGGTTTTACAATATTTAGGAGAAGTGTAGCTTCTCCAAAATAGCCCATGAGGCTTATATGGTATTTTAACTGCAGCTCTGGAATATTTTAGGATAAGTTAAACATTTCCAAAATATTTTAAGAAAGGGTTGAAGTGTGGTAATATAACATAACCAGCAATTGCTGCAGTGGGTTATTTCTGAAGCCAAAAAACGAAGAATACCTAGAATCGCATAGTCCTCATACTCTTCCTCTAGTCCTTCTCTTGGTTCTCATGCTCCGACTCATTGGCACCTTCCGATGGCATAACCACCCTCCTGGATTGCCTCCTTCTGGTTCTGTAGTCATTAGATATTTAAAAAATTTAAAATATTTATAAGTTAATTGTTAATATAAATTAATTTCATTTTAATTGTACGGCCGTTTTTAAAAATGCTACAGCACTATTAACTAAAATGCATTTGATTTAAATATTTAAAAAAATTAAAGTATTTTCCAAAAGATTTATTTACAAAAATAACACCAAAAGTAAATAGTTTATACTTACTATGTATTAAGTGCCTCAAATTTATGTATTGAATTATTTAAAATTTGTTTTCTAAAGTTACTTTTTAAAATTAAGAAATGTTATTAAAATGTGTAAATGTGGACAAAGAGGAGGAAAGGGGCAGCCCGCAGAAGGAGGGCAACAAGGACAAGTGAAGAAGAAGAAGAACAACCAATAATATCAACAAATGAAGCAACGATAATGAATCTAACGAATGTCACTCTTACCAGCCAAGAAGATGACATACTGAAACAAGGGTTAACATTTTGCCCACGAGCCAACTTAGACTATGTCCAAACTAAGATTGACTTATTCAAATTCATCAGAGTACTGAAATTAAGGAAACACTTTTTGTCAAACCCAGTGCAGAGAGCTAGCACTGTTACGAATGTACATACTCCCCATGAAGAAGGAATGCAAGTCAGGGACTTCAATTTATTGATGGAACTTAGGGATATGTACATGGAAACTTTGACGGAAACAAATATAACAAGGGCGGAACAAATTTTGCATGAAGAAAATCTATCTATTAATCAAGAGGCTTTAACCAGCTTCAGACCAGTCTTACGTTTCATTCCATTATCAGCCAGAGATGGGATAGAGGTTTTCTGTGATATTGTGATTAATGAACTAAAGAAGATGAGTATGCAACTAAATGAGAATTATCATAGCACTGCCAAGCATAATGAATATCAGGCTTTAATTAAAAAATTGTCGGAGAATGAAAACTGCATTGTACGTAATGCAGACAAAGGAGGGAACATAGTCCTCTAGGGTAAGCAAAAGTATTTAACAGAAGCCTATACACATCTTAATAACAGAAAGTGTTATGTAAGGGTTGCAGAAAATACCATGATTGAGAGCAATAACAGTTATAATGTTAAGCTAAAAGAGTGGTATGATCAAGGCCTACTCAACCATGATGAGTACAAATTTCTTTTAATTGATCAACCAGTGACACCAGTTTTTTATTTGATTCCGAAAGTCCACAAGAACATCTAAGATCCCCCAGTACGTCCGATTATATCAGCAATGGGGAGTGCTTTGGAAAATGTGCCTAAATATGTTGATGTCTTTCTAAATCCATTAGCTCAATCTTTGCTGTCTTATATCAGGGACACCGGGGATTTTTTGAGAGGTATTTATGACTTACCATGGGAAGATGTTTACTTACTTATAACCATTGATGTGTTAATATTATATACCAGCACTGGCCACAAGGATGGCTTAAAAGCAATCAAACACTTTTTGGGGACAAGGCCAATAACATTATGGTCCCATACACAAATGATACTTAGTATGGTTGAAAAGTGTCTGACTAGTAATTATTTTCTATTCAATGGTAAACTTTTTCATCAAGTGTGTGGCACAGTGATGGGCACCTGCTTCGCCCCCAGCTATGCTAATTTGCATATGGGCTGGTGGTAGGAGCAGGTGGTCCAATCATAGAATCAAACAGAATGGGACAAGCATATTATGCATTGGAGTAGGTACATTGATGACCTGTTTTTAGTATGGTACTGAAAATGAGGCTAAAGCATTCATCAATGCACTGCAGGACAATCAGCTTAATCTAAGTTTTACCAGTGAGATAAGCTAAACCAGTGTAAACTTCCTAGATGTAACAGTATACATAGAAAATGGAAAGGTCGAGACAAAATTGTATAGGAAACCTACTTCCAGCAATACTCTCTTGCATGCAAAGAGTTTCCATCCGGTGAACCTGAAAAGAAGCATCCCATATGGGGAGTGCTTGCCTACAAAACGCAATTGTAGTAATGAGAAAGAGACAGAAAAAGAAATGAAGGCTTTAAGACAAAGATTTAAAGACCGGGGTTACCCAAACGATTGGGTGCAAAACGTGATGTACAGAGCTAATGATAAAAAGAGAGAAGAGATGTTATTCAACAAGAAAGAAATAACCAAAAACAAGAAACATGCAGAAAGTAAAAATGAGTGTAGATTTGTAATATCGTACAGTGTTCAACATGAGAAGTTGAGAAATATATTTAACAAACAGTGGCATTTGATAAGAAATGACCCAATCTTAGGGCAAACAATCTTACAAAGACCACAAATCACTTTTCGTAAAGCGAGATCATTTAAACAAACACTGGTTAACAAGGTCCTGAAGAAACCCCAGTTGAAAACCACCTGGCTTACAAGGCGTAAGGGGTTTGTAAAACATACAAAGTGCAAAGCATGCCAACATGGGGTAAGTACAGAGAGATACAAACCAGGTTTAAGCAAAGGCATGAGGACAATAAAAGGAAAATACTCTTGCAAAATGGATTATGCGGTCTACGTGCTTCAGTGCCCTTGTGGTTTGAGGTAAATGGGCAGCACAATACTAGACGTACATAAGCGAACCCTCCAGCATCTCAGGGCCGTAAAAAATGGTGACCGATCATACCTGGTGGCCAGGCATTTTGAGAGGTTCCACGATAAAGATGTGGGAGGGTTGACGTATTATGTGATAGATGCCATAGAGAAAAATGTAAGGGGTGGGAACTGTGAGAAGAAACTAAAAATGTTGGAGTCACGATATATAGTGGAATTGAATTCAAAACAACCTGATAGATTAAATATGGAAGAGGATCGGTAAACTCACCTAGTATAAAGATATCGTTCTGCTTTTAATGGTGATTAGATAATGTGAAGTAGACTTGAGAGTTGATAAAGAACTGCATGTGACAACTGTTTTAGGCCCACTTGGGTGTGATTAAGAGAACAAGATACGCAACATTTTAGAATAAAGGTCGACTGGGGGGTATTACGATTATAAATTTATAAATTATAATCTAAAAATGAATTTCAATGAATTTAATACAAACTTAATATGAATTTGAAATGAGTTCTAAAAGAACAAGTATTTTTTATATGGTATTTTGTGTCATATTGTTTGATGTAAATTATTGCAAATGAACGCAGCTTCTCGAAATACAACGTAACAGTTGCAAGGCATTGCAATGACAAACTACAAGTCTTTCTTTGTATGCACTCACATTGTAGTTCTAACAAAATCATGTGTGTAATGATGTAAAAAGGGCCAATCTCCAAAGTTCTCATTGTCAGTGAACAAGAGTTACACTCGAAACGCGTTTGACTGGTGGCTGAATAAAGAAAGAAGCAAACCGCACAAGGCTTCGTTCTCCTTCTATCATAACAGGAGGAGTTTTCTTGAATTACAAGGGACGCGCTTCCTTGGGGTCCCCCTGTAACGATGCAGCTTTTGTTTTGGAGGAGGCAGTTCATACACGGAAGGTTTTGGAAAAAAAATATATATATATATGAAAAAACAAAGGTTACAGAGGCATTATAATTACGAAGTAGAATTAAAAAAAACATAGAAATTTACAGACAAAACTAAAGGTTACCAGGACCTTATAGTTAGGAAATAGAATTTAAAAAAAACTTAGAAATTCGCTGAAAAAAACAAAAGTTACAGGGACGTTATAGTTAGGCTCAGATTTCACTCGTACAAAACCAGTGAAATACAGCAGTTATAGTTACCTGAGCTAACTATAACTTACGCCTCCGCAAGGCAGTGCTTATAACTTCACAGATTACATCACTCATGACATGGTCAGCGACATCACTCATGACATCTCAAATGACATGACTGATGACATCTTCCACAGAACGACTCACAGACTCCCTCACACTATCATAAACCATCTCATACACCCACTGACACACGCACACACTCATTTACTAAACTTGGGAACTACCCAGAGGTCTCTGCTTCTTTAATTATGTACATATTTATACATCTATATAGAAATAAATGTGTTTATTCTAACATTGTGTATTTCCCAGGGGGTTCCATTATTATTATTTTCTAGAAGAGGGTGTTGCAGTGTTAAAGTACCTGAAAGTGGCCATGGTTGGTGCTATAGTTACTCCAGCTCAGCAAAGTGTTTTGGGTCCTTTTTGGTGGTAACAACTGTGTAAGTGGAGTTTGTGGATGGGTGTATAACCTCTCTGCTTTTGTATTCCCCATTTTCTGACCATATCCCTTGTTCTCCCAAAATTACTACTAAAATGAATACCTAAGTGTGTGGAACGATCTGCAGTTGGGCAGATATCTCCTCACATAAAAGACAGGAGAGGCAGAGGCAAAGACCTCTGCATGTAGGTGTGTGAATAGTATTTTGTATTAGGGTTGTAGTACTACATTAGTATAATAATTGTGGTGGCGATTCCCTGAAACTGGCAGGCAGTGTAGTACCCAGTCTGCTCTTTGCAGATGACACACTGCATATTGCAAGAACACCTGGAGGGATCCAAAACCTCCTGAATAAATTTGCTGAAGCCTGCAAAGAAAAGGGCATAGAAATAAACTGCTCCAAAACCAAATACATGACTTTTAATCCCTATAAATCCCACAAGGGCAAATTTGTGCTGGGCACGCAAATTTTGGAGCAGGTTAAGTCCTTTGATTATTTGGCCGTTTGCATCAGCGACAGGATGGTATGGACTCCGCAGCTAGAAAACAGTACACTTACCCTCCAGCATGTTGATTGTGCAGAAGTGCGAAGGGCTAGGGCGTCCCCCTAACGGGAAATTTCAACTATTTTAGAACTTCACAGGGCAAAAGGTCTAGGAGCGGCCCTATATGGGGCTGAGTTATGGGGCCTGAAAACTCTGATGGGTCTAACCCTCACCGAAAACAAATTTATCACAGCCATCATGAACCTGCCAGTGAATACTCCCCTCCTGCCGCTCAGACTTGATCTTGGTTTAAAACCTATAGACCACTTCGCTATACTCAGGACACTTATGTTTTGGATCAGGGTATGGACAAGTAACACACAGGTCCCGGTGAAGGAGGCCATGGGCGAGCTGATTGCCATGCACAAGCAAACAGGTCACATTAAGTGGTTCACAAAGATCAAGGCCTGGTTTTTAAAACTAGGGGGGCAGTTCTGGGAAGAACATGGGTCCGTTACTAAATCAATTGTTCCCCTTTTTAAAAAAAGGTATTGCGAATTAATGGACTGGGAAAGCTTAGAATGTACTGCACATGGTACTTTAACTTCAAGCTTTTTACATTTTAAAAGAGGTTTTGGCTTCGAAATGTTTCTGGATGATATCGAACCACCCCCGGCACGAGTTCTGTACACCCAATTTAGATACGGAGCTCTCCCTTTAAATGCAAGAAGAAGTACCTGGGGAAATGCGTCCATTACTCCACTGTGCCCTTCATGCCACACTTTCCCTGAGACCCTTGAGCACTTCCTCTTTTGATGCCCCTCCTATCATGACCTTAGGAAAACATGGATAGCTCCTGTTTGTCGCATACTATATTTTAATCGTTCCTCTGAAGCCACCCATATTTTTAAATCAGACACCACAAGTTGGCTAGTATTTGCTATTTCGAGATTCTTGCTTTTCGCCTGGTGGAAGAGGTCAAAAATGGTTAAAATTATTTCTGAAAAGTAGACTTGTTAATTTAGCCTAATTTGACCCTATGGTATGATCTTGTGTATCGTGTATTTATATGGAAGAAATATGTCTGTTCTATCATACTGAATATTTTTAATGTAATTTTAACTGTTTTTATTCTTATGTACTGTTTGTTATGATGTGAATGGTCATATTTTTGACCGAATAAAGATATATATATACTACATTAGTACTATTATTATACAACAAAATGCAGCTTGTGAATAGGTCCCTGTATTTTCTCCTTGCTAATATCTCATTTACATTCACAAAATGCATTTCTTTAATTCCATCAGCCCAAACAATTTGTCTCTGCTTTAAAGCCGACAGGAATGATCAGGTAACCATGGCACCTGTTTTCTTAGGTCTCGTCTAGGCAGCGCTTGCACTGTCTCTTCAAGACGTGTTGTGTTCTGAATATGGGTTTTAAGCTCCACCCATGTTTTTAATTGGCTCCTTTGACCGTCTTTTGGAGTGGTATTTTTTCTTTGGCTAATTTCCTATTACGAGCCCCTCCTTCTCTCCCCTTGTAACCTCCCATAAGGACTGGCCTTGTTACATGTGACAATACTCTGTAGTTTCATTTACAGTTTCTCAGCACTCTTCTGTTAATTATTTTGTCATCATAGCTGCTATTCCAGGCACAGCCGCTATGCACTTCCCCAACCATACTTTCCCTACACATTGTTCCCGTAATTAAAAGGTGTTTTTCATTTGTTTCTGTTCCTTAGCATGCTCTGCTTAGTGAGAGTGCTGCATGAAAACATGATTTTTTTTTTGCCACGCACCATGTTGCACTTTCACTTTAACAATAGCGGCCGCTTACCTTTCTTTCTTTGCAGCTCGCCGTATTCATGCTGGAAAACAAAGTGTTTATTTTTGGACGTGCCCCATGCCACATTTTCACTTTAAATATGGCAGGTGTGTGCCCTTCTTTCTGCGTGGCTCGTCGTATTCACATTGCAAAACATAAAGGGCTTGATTACAATGTCGGTCGGAGTTGTCTCCCACCAACACCATCACAGTCTATGGGAGTTCCCATAGATAAATGGTAGATTGTGTTAATCCCTGCACCACGTGGCAGGCACCTCAAGGTGCCTGCCACATGGTTCAGGGATTAACACCGGGACACCATACCCTTAGCCACCAAACGGAGGCCACAAGAAGAAGGGGTCCCTGTTAAGTGCCCCCAAACTTGTTTTCCAACAGGCTTTCATGTCGGAAAGCCGAGCATCGAAAGCCTGTCTGAAACTGAGCATCGTGAGGCCGAAATTACGTCCATAGGGATTATGGGCTGGTCTCAGACTGGCCGACGAGCAGCCTTGCAGTGGCGTAACAAAACCTGAGGGGGCCCCCCTGCAAGGTGCGATAAAGAGGCCCTGCTCAACTCAAGCAATATCTGTCCCTCACCTAACACTTTTGCAAGGACTTTCAGAGCCACATAACATATAGACACTTTCAGCAGAACTAGTCCCAGATTACACAAATCTTCAGGCTGTAAATTGAGATTGTGTTGTACCTCAAGTAAAAAAAGGTTTATAGGCTGCACACACTAGATGGCATCTGGTAAACTGGGGATTAGGTATGTTATTGATACAAGACAGAGAGGCATCTTCAACAAATTACTATTGTTCTTAGTGTAAACAATGCTTGTGCTGGCAGAGAGGAAATCAGAAGATCTAAAACGATCTTTTATTTAAGTGAGGAAATGGCAGAGTCGGAATGCAAACAACTTTAGACAAGAATGAAAATGAATCAATTAGGTGGCTTATGTTGTGCAAATTCAAAAAGTACTAAGCACTGAGCACTGACAAGCTCAATACTTTGTTTCAGGATTTGGGGACATGGTAGGCAGAAACAGTGAGGCTGGGAGATGTGTAGAGCAGCAGAAAGAAGGTGAAGGAAGAGAGAATTGGAGGAAGACAGGAATTGTTGTAGGTAGCATCTACAGCTCCATTAGCAATATAAAAAGGCAAAATCTGTATTATACTACTACAATAATGGAAGCCATAACATCAAGCTTCTAGGGGGGCGGGGGGTGTTCAGTTAGCTTATTCATCTATCAGGACTCTTCCTGATGGTATTGCCTTCATAGAGTTTGGTGACCAATCGGGACTCTTGCCTTTCAACACTAGATCATTATAATCCAGCACAAAATATGAATATTCTCTAGTCAGGAATTCAATTTTTTTCTCCCTATCTCACTGGGTGAGGCATTGTTGGGTCCCTGCCGAGCAGCATTTTGTGGTATTTGCCCCTGTTATGGCGAAAGGGTGTGGTCTCACAATAGATTAAAACAGCTGTTGTGACTCTCCACCTTAAAAAAGAAGGTCTTCCCATGGAGGGTTGCCAATTTTAGACCAAGTTCTTATTTGCTGGTATTGGCCATGTGTTGGAGGGAGTATTACATGAAATGATCCAGCACTATGGGGCATATTACCAATGCAATATTTTTATCGCCGCGCATTACCGTTTTTTATCGCTGAGATAACTTGCTATTAGCAAGGTTTATCTCAAAAGCGATAAAAATCCAGGCGATAGCAGCGAAATGCATGAATATTGCTGAGAATACAGCAATATTCACGCATTAGCGACGAAATGTTCTTAGCCATGTTATCCACCTCCCATTGGATAAGATGGCTAAGAACTGGTCTGGGCAGGTGTTAGTATTTGGAGATATTCGCGCTTAGCACAAATATGTCCATTGATACGCCTGCCTTGCTAATAGGCGATAGCGTAGTTTTCGACTGCTTTCAGTCGCTAACGGGTTGGGTACGCCCACTTTGCATGTCATTAGCGATAAATATCGCTGACATGCAAAGCGGGCCCCAAACCGCTCGCTATCGCCTACAAGCTGTCGCTAACTGCTGTTAGCGACAGCTTGTGAATAGGGCGATAGAATTATCGCCGCTTAGCGGCCGAAAACTGCCGCTAACACGGGGATATTCGCCTATCGCCCTCCTTGGTAATATGCCCCTATGTTTGTAAGTTTTACTTACTCAGTAAATGGTAATCAGGGTTTAAACTGGGACACGACACAGAGACAGTCTTTTTTTGATTGAACCTGTCCGTGTCCTATGATACAATAGATCACTCTTTTCTTCTGGAAAGCCAAGCTTTGTACAGCAAATCCATAGGTAACAGTTGTTCTCTACGGATTTGAGGTACAAAGCTTGGTTGTAATCAGCTTCAGATCGAGTTTAGTGATTAAGATAATTATTCCATGGTGATGGAGTTTTGTTCTTGTCCTGCCAGGAGGTTTTGCATTTTATCGATTATTTTTTAAAGGCTATATGGCTTGACTGTTAACTGGACTGGACTTTCAGCACTAAATAGATGACACCCAAATAAGTGTTCATCTGGAGGAAGGTAGTTTCCAGGCTCAGTTCCCACATTTTTACTGGCTCACAGAGATTGTGGCCTCTCGGTGGCAACCTCTATTCAGGGAATTATTGCCTTCATCCAAGAGCCTTCATCAGCAACCAGACCAAGCACAGAATTAACTGTTGTCTTGCACATGCCTTCTTGTCAGTAAACGCAATACAGCAACTGCCTTTAAGAAAACTCTGATCACTTGAACATGCTCAAGTATCGGTACACTTAAAAAGGAGTTTTGCTTCAATTGTCAGTGTTTCACAGCGTTTTGTTGCAGTATAGAACCTCTCCAGCTCATCTAGGCATCCTTAATTGTCCTCCTGCTCACCACTGCTTCACATTCTTCTCCTTGCCTACCCCTTAGCGTGTACTCTCTCACTCTTCCAGATTTCCTAGTCTTTTAGTGTCAAACTCTTTGCTTTTTCAGTGCCGCTGTGCTACTTTTCTATTTGCCTACTATATTTAGCCCGGGTCAGACAGATACCTTTATTACCAGGTATTTTCAGATCAGAATTTCCAATAGAAGTGCGTCACTCCAGGCTTCTGGTTTCTTTGCCATCTCTCCCTAGTCTACAGCTGGTTAACTCTACTGTTGATTACCATTTCACTCGAGAACCATTTGTTGTGGCAAGTTCGAAGACGCAATCTTGAAAGGTAGAAATTAGACTGCCATCTTCCTAAGACTTGGTGCTGCTTCTTCTTGTAAATCAGGAGGCATGCACCATTTTAGAGTGAGGGTTGTTGTATTCTATCCCCTCACATCTGACAATAGAGAGAGAGAGCAAATAACAGCTTCTTGTGGGGATGAGAGTAAGTAAACCAACTTTCAGTTGCGGAAAAAACGAAATATCACAAAATGAAGTGGCTATTCTATCTTAATCTCTGTTTTCTTGGCCAGAGTTCCTTACGGCAGCATCGTGAACCATCTCCACTGTTAAGAACGTGAGAGTCTATATCGAACATCAACTCTCTTTAGTTCCCAAAATTAGGACAGGATTGAAAGGTTTAGTCCAGACTGGCCACAAATCTTCCATTCTTCGGGCTAAACAAAAAGGGCTGCATTTATGAGGGTTATCATTTTATTTTGTATGGCCTAGGACAATGTCCTTCATGTCCAAAAAACTGCCGGACAGATTTACATGTTCTAGATGGCTCAAGGCCAAGCTATGTGATTGCTTTACAGAGTGAAGAAACCACATTATGTTGTGCTCCATAGAATTAAAGGTACTATGTCTGGCCCATTTGACCTATTTATTACAAAGGCGATTTGTGCATTAAAAACTCATTAGAAGATACTGCCCCAGAAGACATTTGAGATATTCAGCTCCAATGAGACCTATCTCTCTGAGATACTGTAAAAGTCATTCCATTGGAGCCTTCTTTGCCATCTTCGTGCTTCTCCTATTTTACATATTGCCTTCGGATAACTAGGCAACTGAGAAGCTGTGAAAAAACAAAAAATGTATAGCTAAGGATAAGTTACTGTTCTACTGGTGATGTTGTTCTTTTTACAGTGGCCAACACTCTACATACATACATATTCACCATAATATAACACCTGAATGTTAATCTATATTTGTAATAGGACATGCTTACTTTTCTCCTTTGTGTTGTACTCCTCTGCAAGTTTCCCCTTCCTGTAGCTATTCTACCCATCTGTGCCTTCTCCTACTAATATTCTACCTCATGAGGCCTCCTCTTTTTACTCTCTCCTTCACATCTTCCCTGTCTTATGGTTCTCCTCTCCATTTTTCTGTCTTTTATCTCACTCCTTTCCTCTGCCCTCTCTTCCATGCTTTTGTTGTCATCTCTCCTCCACTGGGCTGTCTGTCTTCTCCCCCTTCCAAATTACTTGTGTCTGTGTCAACTGTTCTCCTCTCTCACCTCTCCCACCTCTCCCTCTCTTTCTAATGTCTCTTTATCATCACCCCTACCTTTCCCTATCAGTTTTTTCTTGATTACATATATGTCTCTTTATTATCTTTTTCACCCTTCCCCTCACTCTTTCTCAGCTATCTCACTCACATACATATTATTTAATTACATATTTTCTACCTCTTCTCCATACCTGCTCTTTATTTCATGCCTGTCCCGTTATTAACTCGCTATCGCTCCCCACCCCCTCTGCTCTCTTTCTAACCTGTCTCTGTATCAACTTGCTCTCTCCTATCTCCCCACTCTCTCTGCCTCTCAGTTCTTTCTCATCTGTATCTGTCTCTTGATCAACCCTATTCTTTCTCCCCCCGTCTTTTTGTCACCTGTCTCGATCATGTCCACCATCATTTCTCCCCTCCTTCTCTGCTGCCCCATTCTCACCTGTCTGACACTTAATCACCTCTTTTAGCTCGTCCCTTTCTCACCTCTCTCTCTCTAACTTCTATGTCTCTTTCTCATCCCTCTCTTTTGTGACTACTTATGCTCTCTCAAGTCTATTGCTTTCTTGGCTGTCCCTTTATAACCCCTCTCATCTGCCACCCTTTTTACCTCTCTCAGTTGTCTTGCACCTCTCCATCTTTCTCAAATGCCTGTCTCCTACCTTTTTCTGTCTGTCGCTTGTACTCTGCTTTCCTTTTTTCACGTCTCTCTCTTAATCACCCACTCTATCTTGTTCACCTGTCTTCCCCTCTCAGTCCTTCATCCTCTGCCATGCCCCCTCTGCGTGTCCTTTAAGCTGTCTCATGCTCATGAAAATCATGGCAGGACAAACGATTAAGCATCAGATACAAACCCTCCAGGGTCAACTCCAGGAGAATCCAGAAGCGCCAAACCCGCACCTCTCAACACCAGTTCACTCGTACAGGCCCTCCCTGGATCGTGTCCACTAATCCGGCTTATGCAGAGCCTTTGTAATTGCACGACTGCTAAATCTCATGTAGTCCTTAAAACATTGGGGAAGGAGGGGAAAACTCATAAAAAAAGTAAATAAAAAGAAAACCTAACTGTCTCATGTTGCGTGTAGCCAGTTAGTACTGAAAAGTATCAGGGGAGGTGCAGCCAGGAAGTCTCTAGCATGGCTTATCTTCCTTTTATTGTGTTTGTCGCTACAATGAAGAATAGCTTCTTTACAATGTTTTCAAATGGATGACTGCTATCTTTCCAATGCTTCTGTTCAAGGATCTACTTCTTTCTTTTTTTCCAGCACTTCTTGGGAACGCATGCCCATTTCTTGTTCTCTACTTCGTGGGCTGCTCTTCTCCTTACGTACCCTCCCTCACCCTCTCTGTGTTGCTCCCTTTCTTTGTTGCTCATCCATTGTGTTTCCCTATCCCTCCCTCTTTTGTGACTTTTTTAGTTTTTTTATTGTTTAATTTTGGTGTATTTTCCCCCCTCCCCAGGTTCCTCAGTTGCTCTCCTGCCCCTCCCTGAAACCCTTGATAGACTGTGATAAAGCCAACACTGCAGATGGGTGTTGAGAGGAGTAGTGTAGTAGAGCTGCACACCTTTGCTAAAAATAAACTAACCTTATAAACCTGGTCTGTGTCTGAAAGCTCAAGAAACAGAAGTCTAATTCTGTTACTGTAAGTCGGAGGTTATGTGGGGTGTTAAGAGAGAGTGGTAAACCCAGGGGCCACATGCAGACCACTGCAGCCACTACATTGCGGGAAGTGGGCCACCCTTCTGGTGCCCCCATTCAACCTCAGGACTATGAATTTCTACAACACAGGCGAGTCTCAGGGGTCCTTCAATATATTCTGCAGTGGGGCTCATAATTTTGTGTTACACCAGTGGCTGAAGCCCCTCCTGTGCTCAAGTATATCTTCTAATATTTATCTTGCAGATATATATATATTGCATTTTTATCCAGTGGCAGCCCGCAATGTGCAAAAGGGATGGGGCAGGCATATACACACACAAACTCTTTCACACTCCCATACACATACTCATATCTGCCCTGCCCTATACACACGCACCCATTCACAGCAGGCACACACTCAAACATTCATACATACACACACACACACACGTATGTAAGCATCCAACATAAAAAACAATTATTGGGCTGCTGTGGTGATCTCTGGTGGCAGGAGGGAAGCCTCTGTTGTTTCCTGGTGGTTTTGGGTAAGGAAGGGACAGAAGGAAGATCCTGCCCTCTCATCTCATTGGCTGACTTAGTCAAAGGTCACCAATGAGAGGTGGGCTTTCCTTAGCTCGCCTCCGAGTAGGATAAGGTCAGTGAGAACTACTGACCCCACCCCACTTTGTGACGAGAGTCACTGATCAACACTAGGCTCTGGGCACGTCGTAGCTTAAATCAAAAGCACCCTGGTCGAAGTCTATCAATGAAGTTCCCCCTTATCTTGAGGGGGAGGTCACAGAAGTCTTTGCTAGGCTGAGGAGGCCACGCCCTTCGGGCTGTGGAATCTTCAGCGCGGCAAATTTTGGTCCAGATGCCTGCGCGTTTAGCCTCACATGGCCACACATGGGGCCTCATTTATGAGCCCTTGCGTCACTTTTACGCCGCTGGGCCGTCACTTTTTGTGACGCACCAGTGGAGTAAAAAATGTGCCTTGTTGCACCACATTTACAAAGTGACGCATCTAAGCAGATGCGTCACTTTGTAAACCCCTGCGCTTCATTATACCTGCGTCAGGTATAATGTATGCAGAGGGGGAGTTCCACCGCAAAAAGCCTCGTAATAGTGACGCAGTGAAATCTATGAGATTTCACTGCGTCAGTTTTAGGACGCTGTTGCGTCAAAATCTTGCGCCTGCCTCACAGCAGGCGTAAGACTGACGCAAGCCCTTTCACATGGGGCTTTCCCCATGTGAAAGGACGCATTGCTGGAGTTGCGTCACTTTTGTGACACATTCCAGCAATGCGTGACTTTTGCGCTTACAGATACGTCAGAAATACTGACGTATCAGTAACTCCTTGCGACATGATGCGTCATACTGTAAATATGACGCATCATTGGTGTCGCAAGGAGGGCGCAATGAAAAGTGACGCATCGCTGTTTTCACGCAGCGATGCGTCACTTTTCATAAATGAGGCCCATGGAGTGTCTGACAGCCTGACCTTTGCTCAGTGTGACAGAAACTCTTCCTCCAGCGGAAAAAGGTGGAGGGGCAGGGTCCCTCTGCCCTTAATGACAGTACGGGGCTACACATTTCATATGTGCTTGCTGTTCGTCAAGAGCGCCACTGCACTGGGGAGATGCGGACGGAAACTGTGGTTTGTAACCGGACATAAATGACTGCACCTATGCTCTTTGATTACAAAGAGAGTCCTCTTTTTCTCTCCAAACGGCATGTAAACATGGGGCTTATTCATTGCTGTGACATGTCGCGTAAGAAGGAAATGCAAATAAAGGATTGGATATGTTTGTTTTTATTTGCACTAGTTGTGTAAAGTAAGATAACCTTGAAAATTGTTTCCATGGATATATGTTTTTCAATTTAGACTGACATAGAAAAAAAGAGAATCCTGTCATCTGTTAGCATTACATTGTACTATCTAAGTTCAACATACATTCCATACAATTGACCTGATTCACAAAGGTAAACTTATACTTTTGTGTACATTTACTATTGTTTTGGTATTCACAAACTACGAGTTGCTCGCACATAATCAAGTTAACACACGAAAATACATGGTAAACCCACCTCTAACACGCACAAAAACATATGCATCGGTGTAGGTATATTTGGCTCCTCATTTTTGCTTAAACGTAGCAATAGTTCAGCTGTAAAAAGTCTCTTATTCTCATTTACAACAATTCATAGGTCAACAAAGTAGGTTCATGCAGAAGACCCCTAGTGCAACTTTGGTCGGGAGCACCACGAACAACATTTATGCGGAAGTACTCTAATTTCGAATCACAAATAATATGCGTAACTACATGAACTGCAAAACCAGCATTTGGTGGTACATTTTAGCATAAAATTAATACTTGTGTCCTTTTTGTACGCAAGAACACATTTCTCATTTGAAACTGAAGAGAGGAGGAAACACAGAACTGCTCATAATTGGGAGGAACAGAATGCTGTGTGGCTGCAGTTGACATAGCAAAGGACTATTTAGCAATTTTAATAACTTGGAGTAAATTGTCTATCATGTGAAGGCTATCAGATTGGTTTCGGTAACATGGGCATTTTTCTAACGAGAGATTGGACAAGGGTAATGGGCAAGCCTTGAAAAAGCATAAAAGTCTCAAAAAGTGTTGGCTGTGAAGAATACTTTGTTTGGACATTGAATAACTTAATGTTGAAGAACGGTCACAAATTGTTCTGTTTTGTGCTGTGCGCGCTTGGAGCAGTATCATGTTTACAATATGGATTATGCTTTGGGTAATAAATGTGGTTGCATATTACAATATATTATATCCTATAACCCCCCTCCCCCCAATTGTTTCTATTCGTTTTGTACATTATCAACCTTGGGGGGAACAAGGGTGTTTAAGGGGTAAAATGCCAAGCATAAACCTGGTTTATCCACATTTTACAAAACAATATGTGCTCAAGTTAAACAAAGCTGATGCTTTTATTTCACTAAAATGTCAACAAAATGATATTGGGCTTACATGGGGAGCTTTGCATAGAAGACCATGTGGATAGTATTCATCACAGCAATTGGTACAGTGGGAAAGGGAATTGAAAGTTAGAGTAGTGGATGTATACACAGGTCACCATTCATTAACCACTTGACTGCTCAGGCTTTTCTCCCCCCACCCCACCCCCAGTAACTAAGCACTTTTTTGAATGTTTGATGTAGCTCACTCTTAAACCTACAGAACTATATTCCACACCAAATGTGCGTTCTTTTTTTCCAGCATGCTGCGTATTCTAAAGGTACTTGTTTGTAGATTTCCCTGGAGAAAAGTGAGAAAATACCTACAATATAATTACCTTGTGTTTTTTGGGGAAACATGTGAGAAAGTGCTCTGTAAGAAAGCATTTTTTTTCCCTAAAAATTGCATCAATTAAAGTTTTGCCAATCTGGAACAACCATCTACCATGCTTTCAGGAACAAGCAGAGTTGTATAAAAAAACATTCTTTTTTTTTTTTAAATATATTTTTATTGCAGATTCAGAAAGAAACTATTCAATAAGCCAACTTATACACTGGCGGCCCCCAACAATCGATAATATGACAATCCAATACACAGCCAATTAGCCCACATCCCGGAGGCTGGGCGGCGTTTCAAGTAACCAGTACGCTGGATGTACCTCAGTGCTTGCCCTGATCGGGCCATAAGTCGGAAATAACATCGTCTCCGCTTTTATGCTATAACAACCAAACCAACCCTTCCTCCATCTAACCCTAGGCCACTCCATTTTCACATCTCAGAAAGCGCTAGGACGACCTCCCAGGGCCCTCCATTTCCGGGAAGCTTCCACATGGCGGTAGCCCCCCCCCTCCCCGACTCCCCCCTAATACCCTCCCCCCCTCCAACTGCTGCTAATGCGGGCCCTAACAGTCCTTCTTGCTCTGCGGTATGACATCCACCAGGAAGCTCAGACAATCACGTAAGCCCCATGGAATCCCTTCCTATGCCAGATCCTCCCCCTCGCCTTCAGTGATGTGGTCCCTTAAAGCCTGCACCACCAGCTCCCATGAACGCGCCAATTCCAAGCTTTTTTCATTACCCGTTCTAGTCGCCTGACGCATCCGTAGCACACTCTCGCATCCAGACCACTTCAACAATTCATTCCTCCACCTCCGCACAGACGGCCCTTCTTTAGATTTCCAATGCCAAGTGATTTCGCGCTGTGCTAGTATTAAACCTAACCCGATGAATTTGCTCGTCACTTTGGTCTTTTTGGTGTGCGGGAACCAAAGGAGCAGGCATGCCGCTTTATCAAAGTCCACCTCTCTATCTGTAACAGTATTCAGGAGATCTCCCACCTCCGGCCAATAGTCCCCCAGTTTCGGGCACCCCCACAGCATGTGGTCCAGATCTACCTCTAGTACTAGACATCGCGGGCACGCGGCATTGAGCACCTGGAAGTGTCTGCGTAGCCTCTCCGGGGTCAGATATGCCCGATGCAGCACGAAAAAATGCACCTGCTGAAACCTAGCATTCCTCGTCCCCTTCCAGGTCCTGTGCAACACTTGCCCCCATACGGAATCCGGGATTTGTTTACCTATGCTGGTCTCCCAACGCGACTTCAAGTCAACCAGAGGCACCAGTCCTTCATGCAACATTCTATTGTGGGGGCAAGTCACCGCCTTGACGGTGCCCGCAGCCATCACCACATATTGGCACACCATCGTCACCTCCGGTTCCACCAGTCCCCCCCCCCAGTGCCGCTGCATCGCTGCTACGACTGCCGCGTGCAACAGGAAGGTGCCGCCCGGCAGGCCGAATTGTTCCTGTAAGGTCTGGAATGGTACCAGCGCCCCGTCCGTATAAAGGTCCCCCACCATCTGCAAGCCCAGTTCCTCCCACGTCAACAACTGGGACCAATCCCCCCCGTGAGGCAAGGCAGTCAGCATTCCTAACGGCACCTCCGGCGCATACGGCCGGCGCTTCCCAGCCCTCTTCAGGTTCCTGTTCCAGCACAATCTAAGCGTCCGTTCCTCCATCGTAAGATCTCTCCCAGCCAGCCTCTGTTGCATAACGATAGATGACAAGACATGTCTCTGGATGCCGATCCCTCGGTTGTTATCTGGCCCCCTGAATTCTCTAGCCACGTTCTGTGTCAGAACTTGAAGCTGCGCCGCTAGATAATATAGTTCGAAGTCGGGGACTGCCATCCCTCCCTCACTCTTGGGTCTCGTCAGGGTAGACAACGCCACCCTCCGGCGGCCCTGGCCCCACAGAAAGCTGGTCACCAACGACCTCAACTCCCGAAAGAGTTTCTGCGGGATCCATATCGGCAACGTTCTAAAGTAATAGAGTAATCGCGGGAGCGCCACCATTTTCAGCAGTGCTACTCGACCCAGGACGGAAAGCGGGAGAGAGGACCAGAAGGCCATACTGCCCCTCAGCGCTCGGATGCAGCGCCCCACATTCCCCTCAAGGAGGTCTGCTGCGGTATGATAGATGCGCACTCCTAGGTAAACAAAACATGAGGGTTCCCACACTACCGGTCGTGTGAGCTGCGGGCAGTGCGTAGTCTCCTGCAACGGGAATACACAAGTCTTAGACCAGTTCACCCTGAGGCCAGACAGCCTCCCGAACCTGCCCAACATGTCCACCGCGCCTTCCAACGCCCTCCCGGAATCCGCCAAGTACAATAACAGGTCATCGGCATATAACAATATATAGTGGGACTCTAGCCCCCGCACGATTCCGTCATAGACGACGCCCGATCTCGCCTGCGCCGCCAGCGGCTCCATTGCTAGGGCAAATAGTAGAGGGGACAGTGAGCAGCCCTGCCTCGTGCCCCTACAAACCGGATAAGCCGGAGAGACCATAGTCCCTAGCCGCACCCGCGCCGTAGCCGAGGAATAAAGCACCCTCGTCCACCTCCGGAACCCCTCCCCAACCCCAAACTTCAGCAGCACGCCATCCAGATAATCCCATTCCAAGCTATCGAACGCCTTTTCAATATCTACCGTTAACACCACCGGGCCCCGTTCCGCCGTAGCAGCATCATCAATGACCCCGATCAACCGACGAATATTCATCGAGGTGCTCCTAGTCGGGATGAATCCCGCTTGATCCCTATGCACCAATGAGGTCATCCGCGGCAGGAGCCTGGTAGCTAGGATACGACTCAAGATCTTGTAGTCTACAGTCAACATAGACAATGGGCGGTAAGAAGAGACATCCAGCGCATCCCTGCCCGGCTTCAGCAGCGGCACTACCAACGCCTCCCTCATAGAGTCCGGCAACCGTCCCAATTGACTCGCCTCCGCATACACAATCTGCAGCCTGGGTGCTAAAACGTCCATAAATTTAGCGTAGAACTCGATCGGTAGCCCATCCACCCCTGGGGTTTTGTTCCGCGCCATATGACTAATTGCTCCTCTAATTTCCCCCAGGGTGATGGGGCCCCCCATGTCCCGGGCCTCCTCCACATCCAGTAGCGGTAAAGTAATTTGATCTAAATAATCACCTATCTCTCGATCTGCCGCTTCAAGGTGGCTGGCATAGAGTCCCGTATAGTAGGACTGAAAGCGCCCCAGGACCGCTGACTGCGAATAGATCACCTCCCCGTCCTCACGTCTGATACTCATGATCGGACTCCCTCTAGGGTTCGGATCAGCCAGCTTGGCAAGGAGCGTGCCCACTTTGTCCCTCTCCTCATGCACTTTGACAGCATACAATTTATAATCATAACATCTCAGTCTTTCCGTTTCAGTCGCCACCGCCTCTTTAGCTTGCAACAATCGTTCTGCAGCTCCGGCCTCTCGGGTCTCCGCTGTTCCACCCCTCTCAACACTTCCTCTGCCTTCGCCAGGTCATTCAGCACTGCTCCTCGCACAGTCAGGAACCGTCCCATACACACCCCTCTCACCACCACTTTCATAGCTTCCCATTCAGTCGCTCTAGTCGCCGTTGACCCAGCATTAACCGCAAAATAGCCATCTATGCCCTGGCGGACCGTGTCACAGAACGCCGGATCCTCCAGCGTCTCCGGACGAAGTCGCCACGAGGGGACCGCCGACCTCGCCAGCCGCCATTGCATAGTGAGCAGCAGGGGGTTATGATCCGATATGGTCCTGGATAAGTACTCAGAGTGAGTCACCACATTCGCTAGAGAATTACTGCAGAGCACTGTATCCAATCGAACATGTAGATCGTGGAGCGCGGAGAAGTAAGAGTAGTCCCTAGTCTCGGGGTGTTGCGCCCTCCACACATCCACCAGGCCCCACTGATCCTGCCAGTCCCGCCTATGAGTCGCTAAGCGACGCACTGGGGAGTCCACTAGGGGCGGGTGCGATCTATCTAACAGCACATCAGAAATGGAGTTGAAATCCCCTGCCAGCAACACCGGGCCCGCCAAATAAGACGCCAGTGAGCGCGATAACCCTTCAAAGAAACGCGCTTGATCAATGTTGGGGGCATAGACGTTACACAGCACCACCTCCCTACCATACAGCCGTCCCTCAACTACCACATAACGACCCTCTGGATCCGTTTTCTGATTCGTGACCTGAAACGGCGTGCCCGCCCTAATCCATATCAACACCCCTCTGGCGAACGCTGAATATGTCGTGCCAAACACCTGACCCCGCCATCTCTTCTGTAACGCCCCGCATTCCTGCTGCGTCAGGTGAGTCTCCTGAAGCATCGCAATCTGGACACCTCGCCTCACTAAGTAGGCATGTACCTTGTGGCGCTTCACCATAGTGCGAATACCCCGGACATTCCATGTGACACATCTCAGATTAGGTAACGTCCCCATAAAGCATCAACCCCAACAATGGCGCCAGCCAGTAAGTGTCACCCGCATTGCAGCAATTGAACAGTCCCCGAAAAACATTTCCCCTAACACCCGTCAACCCCCTCCCCAGGACAGGGCCTAATAACCCAGCTTCAGCCCCGTTCCAAACCTTAAACTCCCAACACATCACACTAACCTGTGGTCGTCACCACAGAAGACCTTAAGGGTCTGACGAAGGCTGTGGAACCCCAAACCAGGACGGCAGAGCAACCACCCCGCGCCCGTAGTCCCACACTGCTAGAGCAGCCCCATACCTGGCAGTCCAATAGAAGTCAGGAGCGTCCACGCCTCCAGGCCTCAGAAAACGTCCAGCGGCCACAGCCCTCACCCATTAAATATACCATCTGATGTCTGTGGGGTGACCTCCGGCCCCTGCACTCCTCCCACCTCCGAGTCATCATCACCGGTCTTCTCCCCCTCTCCTTCCGAAGCCGAGTCTCTGGAAGCGCCCTCTCGTTGCGATCCTGTGATGCTCGCCGTGGCCTCCAACGCACTCTGTCTATCGGCCAGAATTTGCGCTTCTCGCTCGGCCCGTTGGCGCCGATTCCGGGAGCGGATGCGCTGTGATTTCCTGACCTTAACCGGTTGCAGACGATCTCTGGGGGGTCTGTGCGCCCGATCCGTCCCTGCACGATACAGTTCAAGCCACGACCAGGCTTCATCGGGCGTTTGGAAAAAGTGAGTCCTGTCATCAACGATGATCCGCAGCTTGGCCGGGAAAAGTAAGGAGTATTGGATCCCCTCCTCTCTTAGCTCTTTCTTCACCGACAGGAAGGAAGCCCTGCCCCGCTGCACCTCCTGCGTGTAGTCCGGAAAAATCGTCACCTTGCTGTTATCCACCTGGAAAGGCCCTTGGGATCTCGCCCTCTGGATCAGCAGATCCCGATCTTTGTAGTGCAGCAGTTTGACCACCATTGGTCGGGGCGGTCTGCCCTCCAGAGGCGGCTTGGTAGGCACCCTGTGCGCTCTCTCCAGCGAGAAGAAGGGGGACAGGCCCTCCGGCGCCACCACTGTCCGAAACCAGTCCTCCATATAGGCCACCGCATCATCCTTCTCGATTTTCTCCGGAAGCCCCACCACCCGCACGTTGTTCCGTCGGTTGCGCCCTTCCGCGTCTTCCGCTCGACGCTCTAGGACCGCCAGACGGCGAACAACGTCCTCAAGTGTATGTTCCGCAGTGACCACGGCTGGCTTCAGTTCCTGGAGCAATTGTTCGTTTGATTTCACTCTATCAGAGAGCTTGGCGTGGTCCGCTCGCAGCAGGCCAAGCCCCGTCGCCACCTGCGCTATGTCCTGGCGCAGCTCTTCCTTTGTGGTAGTGATTGCGGCCAATATCGCGTCAAGGCGGAGAATTAGCCTCTGTTCCTGTGACGAGGGACTTGTCGCCACACTGCCATCCACCTCCTCCAATCTCCCGTCTCCCCGCTCCGGCGGCGCGGCGGCTCCAGCTCCCTGCGCGGCCATCTTGAGCGCAGGGGCCCCTCCGCCCGAGCAGCCCCCACTGACAGTGGCTGGGGGCGGCAGCTCCTCTGGTTGATCCGATCCTAGGCCCGCCCCGTGTCGCCCCACGAGACAACCGAGCACGCGTGGCTCCCCCACCTCCAGGCCAAGCGGGACCATGCAGGGCCGTTCCAATTGTCGCAAGCCCTTCCGAGGAGGCGAGCAGCCGGAAGTCCGTGTCCCCGGATAGGCCGAGCCCTCAGCTCCCTGCAGCACCGATCTTCGTGGGCCCTTACCAAGGTGACCAGGCGGCCCCTGTGTGTCAGGGTAGGCCCCTTGGCAATCTGTGTCTTCCGCAAAGTCCAAAAGAGTCAGGCCATTCCCCCTTACTCAGGAGGGTTAAACGCCAAAGGAGGGAGGTGTACGCTATGCTGTACTAAGCAGGGACAGTCAGCCGTTCCGCTTAAGACTCAAGTTAGGCAATCGGCAAACCACGGGGCCGAAAATGGCAGTCTCTGGTGCTACTGCATGTCCTGTAAAGGCCAGCCGGTGAACGCACCCACCATCTGCAGCACAAGTGCGGCCCCCCTTGCAAGTGTGGTAACTGCCCCCAATCTGGCTGGGATGTATCGGCCACCCGAGCCACAGTGCTCCTCAGGGTCTAAAGGCCGCGGTGCTGGTCCGGCGCCCCCTCGCCTTCCATTGGGCGGGCCCTCCCTTGATAATCAGGCCTCCAGCCGCCTCCCGGCCTTCTCGCACCCCGGATCAAACATGCGCCGCGGGGGGCCGCACCCCCAGCGCCTTGATATCCCGCCGCTCCTCACTGTGCTCCAGCGGGTCCCGCTGCAGTGCACTCAGCGGCCGGGCGGCCCCGCAGCACCTCCGTCAGCGCTGCTCGAGCCCAGGGCCAGAGCTCCAGGGAGATCAGGTGGGGGAGGGGCGCTGCTATCTCCCGGTCACCTCGCTTTCCACCGCCGCCGCTCGGGATCAGCACCCTTCACCTGTCCCCCGGCCGTCCGCCTCTCGCGAGTCCTCCAGGAGCCTCCAAGCTGCTCCGCACCGCACTCCGCTCAGCTCCCGGAGCCTCTCTTCTTCATTGCCGCCATCTTGTCTTCGCGGCCAGTGAGGTCGATCCGGCAGCCGGGTCCGTCTCCACACGGTGTTCAGGGACCCGACGGGGGCCAGACGCTCTCCTCCAGGCCAGCGACCCCACCGGAGCCCGTTCTCAGCTGCCGGGCGTCAGGGGCCGGATTCCGCAGGAGAAGAGACGGGACTCGGCGCGGAGCAACTCGCTCACGCGGCCATCCCGGTCGGCGTTGAAACCACGCCCTCCTTGTATAAAAAAACATTCTAACCATAGTCTTGGCATTTTAGTAATAGGATGTCCATTTTTACCTACTTTTGTTATTTCAGCCTACTTGCAGTTTGTGGTTTAACATATGCTGAACCCATGGTTGATCCTGGAAAGCTATTATTTCTGAAAAAGTAGACAAAATATTGAATGCAGCAAGGGGAAGTTTGTCTTGATTCTTCAAGATGTTACCAAATAAATTCATTTTTGAAATAAAAATTAATATAAATAAGTAGGAAAAGTTAGCTATTGGTGACAATGTTTTTATCTGTGATTTTTTTCTTTTTTTTATGCCAAGATTTACAAAAGCTATACACCATTCCGCCTGTCAGACCCTTCTGCCCGCAAAGGTGTAAAGGGTTTATACGTTTTCTAAACACATGAAACTCTCAGTCATTATCTGAGCTGTAGCTTATATTGATTTTTTATTGTGTATCAATTAGGGGTGAGTGGAACTCACACAGTTTAATGGAATTCCTGGGCATTACTGAAAATCCCTGCAAGATTCCTCTGAATTCTGCCAGTGGATGGAAAATATGCAGCTCGGGCTGCTTGCTCTCCAATTTTGCTCTTGTAGCACGAGCAGCGCTGAAAATAGGTGCCAACAGCCCCATGCTTTGCTCAAGAGCGCACAGTCTTCGGAGTTGATTTTGATGCTGCTCAAATAGAAAATCTGCTTGAGCAGCAGCAAATCTACACAAACGGCAGCCATGTGACCGCGACCAATCGCAGTAGAAAATCGCATTAGGGGATGCCAAATCTCACTCACATATTCTGGAGCCTTGCAGGTGAAAAAGTCCGCTACATGACATTAAGTGGAATTTGGCCAGAACTCTGTGTTAAAGAGTAAAGCACAATGGACTAAATCCCACCAATTCCATGAGCGGAAGGATCACTCCCTTCTCCCCTAGCACCAACCAGGCACCAATTCATATGGTCAAATATTATGAATAAAAAACGGGTATGAAGGAAACCTATGCATTTCTGAAATGTGCACAAGACAATGAGTTTAGGAATAGTGGTTGTTTGTGTACCTCTGAATTTGATGTTTCCCTTACCATCATGTGAGGGCCAAAATGTGTTCTTTCTTGTACACTGACTTAAATTTGGAAGCCACAACTGTAGAACATTCCAATTGGTGGTAATAAATGTTTTCCTCCTCTGTGTTTCTACATGTCTCTTGATAAAAATGGTACCCTACTTGTCCTATCGTCCACAACACAAAACGTGATCTGAGGACATCACATTTCATCCAGCAAAATCAACGCTTTATTTTTTGTTGCAATGTGGGTAGCTGCTGAATTTTGGCCATAACTCAGTCGCCACCCAGAGAAACCAACTAAACCCAGACATTTCTAACAAACTAGACATCTAGGGGAGTCAAGTGTGGTCTGCTTTGCATGGACGCCTGTTTCCTATTCTTACCAACTCTTCCCATCAAATTTTAACAAAAATATACAAATCTTCCTCAAATTCCTGTGAGGAAATGTTCCAAATATCCAGGGATCAATACATTTCTTACCACACACCATTCCCACACTTGTCCTGATAAAACTGGCACCTCACTTGTGTAGATGAGACCAGGGTCTGTGACAGGAAAGGCTGCAAAACGCAATATGGATGTATCAAATTTTCCACTGAAAACCGGCCCCATTTTTGCAGAGTGTGTAGTGGTGGATTTTGGACATGGGCTTGGCAGCCACCTAGCGAAACCTACCAAACCCAGACATTTCTGAAAACTAGACACTCAGGGGTGTATGGGGTGGTGTTATCCCATGACGTTTTCTTTATCCATAAGACTTTCCAACCTCAAACTTTGCCTAAAATGGATCCACAAAATTTCTACACCCATCATTCCTACATTTGTCACAATGACAATGGTACACCACTTGTGTGGATGGGCCATGTACTCGCAACAGGAAAGGCCCCAAAACTCAACAAGGATAGCTCAGAACTGAGGGGGATATTTATTTACAATGAAATGGGGCAGCACAACGCCTCAAGCAATTTTGAAGCGCAGACCTGCATCATTTCAGAAACTCGCCATATTTACAGGAATATGGTGCACCCCTGTGTTCTCCCCTGCATCGGCGCTAAAACAACAGCCGTGCGCCGACACAGGCATCCTTAATCCATGGTGCAAGGCTGCCTGTGTTGCTGAGATGATTGTGTTTGTGCAGGAAGGAACACCTTCCTGCACAAAAACAATAATTAATGGCGTGTTGCTCCTTCAATGTAAAGCAAAAAACAAGGAGAAATATAAGTATTTCTCTTTGTTGTGCCACTATAACGTCTCCCATTGAAAGGTGTTCATTTTGGAGTTGCCTCAGATTTATCAATCCTTGTAAATCTGGGGCAGTGTCAAAAAGCCATGGGTGTTGCGTGGGAACACTCACAGCAACACCCATGACACCCCCCTTTTAGCGCAGAATACTGCATGAAAGAGGGCCATATTTACAAGGCCTTGCAAAATCTACGCAAAGGGCTTCTTGTGGACTGACTTGTAAGTATGGGCCAGCACACAACACCACTGAAGCGTGAAAATAAATGACGCTCCGGTGGCGCTAGAGGCTTGTAAATACGCCCCAGACTTTTCGTTTATTTTTTTCTTGTTGGTAGCTGTGTTTTTTTCGAAGGGCTCCAAAACCACCCATGGAAACCTACTAAACCGAGACAGTTCTAAAAGCTGGACACCCAGGGAAGTCCAGGGTGCTGTGACTCATGTGGATTGGATGTTTGTTATGTTATGTTATGTTATGTTAATTGGCTCTTCTATAGCGCAACGGCTACTCACAATGGAGTGTCCCGGCGCTTTGGCGAAGAGGACCTTTAATGGAAAGGAAACATAACTGAAAATAAAAGACAACACGATTCCTAAATAAAAAGCCATGTTTTTAATGCCTTTCTAAAAGACAACAGACTAGGGGCCTGTCTAAGAGCAATTGGAAGTTCATTCCAAGCACGTGGGGCCAGGTAATGAAACGAACGCCCCCCTTGTCTGGCTCGTTTGATGGATGGAACGCGCATTGTAGACAAGGAGGCGGAGCGAAGAGCTCTGCTCGGTTGGTACAAAGCAAGGCGCTTTCTAATATACCTAGGGCCCAAATCATGGAGGGCCTTATAGGTAAGCGTCAGGCTTTTAAACAGCACCCTTTTGGCTATAGGAAGCCAATGCAATTCCTTCAGCAGATTGGAAGCACTAGCTCGTCTAGGTAGACCATAAATGGCCCGAGCAGCTGAGTTTTGCACGACCTGAAGTCTTCTTACAAGATACTTAGGAAGACCTAAATAAAGGACATTAACATAGTCCAGGCGCGACCCTACCAATGCCTGGACAATAACCCTTCGATGATTCACAGAAACCAAAGGGAGGAATTTCCTAAGCATCCGTAGGATACCAAAGCACTTCCCTGCAAGACAGGCTATTTGAGGTCCAAAAGTCAACTCGTTGTCAACAATAATACCAAGGTTTTTAGCCTTGGTACTGGCATTGGCAGGGGGAAAAAGATCCTGAGGCCACCAGTTCTTCCAGTTTGGTTCGGAGACACACCCGAAAAAGAGCAGCTCCGATTTATCGGAGTTGCATTTCAGGCCATGCCTCCTGAACCAATCAAAGACTGCCTCTAAGCAGCCTCTGATGCGGGTCCCATCAAACACCTCGTTCTTATTCTGAGTGAACAAGAGCTGGGTGTCATCAGCATAAGACACGATCTGGGCGCCAAACAACTCCGCAACCTCTGCAAGGGGGGCCATAAAGATGTTAAAAAGCAGGGGGCTAAGAATAGACCCCTGAGGGACCCCCACTTCCAGGGCTGACATAGCTGCGGAGTGAGGTGGCGCCCAGATCGTTTGTCGACGGTTGGCTAGAAATGATTTAAGCCATTTCCACACCGTCCCCCTTAGACCACAATCCCAGAGTCGAATTAGGAGAGTGTCATGGGGAACGGTGTCGAACGCCGCCGACAAGTCTAACATAACCAACATGGCCTTTCCTCCTGAGTCTAAAACCTCCCTAATGGCAGTGGTGACTTCCAGTAATGTGGTCTCGGTGCTATAATTCGCACGAAACCCAGATTGAGTACTGTGCAATAAGTTGTTAATCTCGATAAAATCGGAGATGGATCGATGCACATGTCTTTCCGCCACCTTTGCCAAAGCAGGGAGTAGGGAAATAGGCCTATAGTTGGCATGTATGATGGGATCCAAAGTTGGTTTTTTTATTAAAGGAATAATACAGGCGCTCTTCCAGGCCTGTGGCACAATGCCGGCGGACAATGAGGAATTTAGAATGGAATTAATGGGACTATTTAGCACAGAGGCTATTTTGTTAAGACACGAGACCGGGCAAGGATCAAGGGGAGAGCCCGATTTCAAGCTTGTCAAATGATCCAGTGAAGCAGTAAGGCTTAGCTGCGGAAATTCCCAAAGAGTGGGAATAGCAAGAGAGATAGCATCAGGATCCACAGCCCGAGGCTGAATGGAATGAGTGGCAAGGTCGGCTTGAATAGTGGTTATTTTCTCAACAAAATAACGTGCAAGTTCATTCAGCCAAGATTCTGAATGACACTGCACATACGTGGCTAAGGATGGGGAAGTGAAGTCTCTAACAATTTTAAAAATTTCCTTACAGGAATTATCCGATTCATCTATCCGCCGTTCAAGAAAGGATTTTTTTTCACTCCAGATCATCCTATGATAGGATTTGGTCAGATCTTTAAATTTTTCTCTCTCACGAGGGTTATAGTCTTTCCTCCAAGTTCTTTCGGCTCTCTTGCAATTTTGACGTAATTCTCTAAGCTTAGATGAGAACCAAGGAGCAGAAGAACGTTTCATTCCAGGTTTGACAACTTTCTCAGGCACGAGATCCGCCAGTATGGCCGTGAGCCACTCCGTATAACGGGGTAGGTCAACTTCCACCTCACCGGACAAAGTGCAGGGTGAACGAGCCAAGACCTGGAGTAACGTGTCACTAGATAGCAGATGAAAAGGCCTAAACAAACGTTTGGCAGAACTAACGGGGTTCAATCTGGCAGAAGAGACACTTGAAAGACTAAAAGTGATTAAGGAATGGTCTGACCATAATACGGGTTGGGGGGCGAGTACATTAATCGAAACAGTGGAAAATACTTGGTCCAAAGTATGACCCTTATTGTGAGTAGGATCATGAATGAAAGGAGTAAGTCCTAATGTAGCCGTAACCTCCAGAAGTTTCATCGTGTCGGGGTTTACAGCCTCATCCATATGTATATTCAAATCACCCAAAAATAAACAATGTTTAGATTTGAGACATGGGACTGAAAGAGCAACCTGTAGCTCGTCCAGAAAAGAACCTAATGGACCAGGGGCACGATATACCAAAATGCCAGTACAAGCATAATGAGGAGACAAATGGAGAGTGAAACCCAGCGCCTCGGTGTTCTGGATGTTATCTACCGTAAAAGTGGTGCAGTGCAGCTTATTGTTGACAATAATTGCTACACCGCCCCCACGACCAGATGTTCTATCTCTCCTAAAGATGGAATAATTAGGTGGGATGGCGTTGGCTAAGTCTGGGGCCGAGGTATCACTCAACCATGTCTCCGTGAGAAAAAGACAAGATATGTCGGAGTTATCAAGTAAATTCCATATATCTAAGGCATGACAGCCTAATGAACGTGTATTAAGGAGTAAACAAGTAATAGTAGTTTCCGAGGAAATATGTTTTGGTCTATTACATGAAGGGGCTCGCCAACCACAAACCTGACACCCTTTCCTTAAGGTTCGATGTCCCGGAAAAACCGAGTGGCAGCGCCCTAGCGGCGGACGGAGATCAGAAAGAGTCTCAGAAGAATAAAAATAGCACATTATAAGACTTTAAGAAACGTACAGTACCAGCTACTTAAAAAGAGCCTGCCAGCCGTCCTGCACCGTCCGCTGCCGGAACGCTGACGGGCGCAGACGGGCAGGACTCTGGCACGACTCAGGCGCAGGGAAGGCGCCACCTTGCGCGTCACCGCTGCGCGTTGAATAGGGTGGAGCTTTAAGTAGGCCGGCGGAAGTAGAGCAACCCAGGCGCCACGACCCGCACCAAGATGGCGGCGTCAGGCTTCGCAGGCTACACCAACATGGCGCTCCCTCACCACCCCAGAACCGGGCCCACCAAACGGCGGTGCAAAATAATGTTTTAAATGCAGGTGAGGGGCCAGAACAAGCGCTAAGGCAGATGGATAGTATTTGTAGTAAAATCACAAATTATACACACAAAAAATGAAACGTTATGTTACATTTAAAAAATAAGCGCGTTAGCGCAAAATCGCGCAGCCCTTTATCACAGCGTCTACCTCCTACCCTTGCAGGCACCAATTTGCCAAGAAGGATCGTCCGAAGGTTCCGCCTTAAGTAGGCCGGCGGAAGTAGAGCAACCCAGGCGCCACGACCCGCACCAAGATGGCGGCGTCAGGCTTCGCAGGCTACACCAACATGGCGCTCCCTCACCACCCCAGAACCGGGCCCACCAAACGGCGGTGCAAAATAATGTTTTAAATGCAGGTGAGGGGCCAGAACAAGCGCTAAGGCAGATGGATAGTATTTGTAGTAAAATCACAAATTATACACACAAAAAATGAAACGTTATGTTACATTTAAAAAATAAGCGCGTTAGCGCAAAATCGCGCAGCCCTTTATCACAGCGTCTACCTCCTACCCTTGCAGGCACCAATTTGCCAAGAAGGATCGTCCGAAGGTTCCGCCTTAAGTAGGCCGGCGGAAGTAGAGCAACCCAGGCGCCACGACCCGCACCAAGATGGCGGCGTCAGGCTTCGCAGGCTACACCAACATGGCGCTCCCTCACCACCCCAGAACCGGGCCCACCAAACGGCGGTGCAAAATAATGTTTTAAATGCAGGTGAGGGGCCAGAACAAGCGCTAAGGCAGATGGATAGTATTTGTAGTAAAATCACAAATTATACACACAAAAAATGAAACGTTATGTTACATTTAAAAAATAAGCGCGTTAGCGCAAAATCGCGCAGCCCTTTATCACAGCGTCTACCTCCTACCCTTGCAGGCACCAATTTGCCAAGAAGGATCGTCCGAAGGTTCCGCCTTAAGTAGGCCGGCGGAAGTAGAGCAACCCAGGCGCCACGACCCGCACCAAGATGGCGGCGTCAGGCTTCGCAGGCTACACCAACATGGCGCTCCCTCACCACCCCAGAACCGGGCCCACCAAACGGCGGTGCAAAATAATGTTTTAAATGCAGGTGAGGGGCCAGAACAAGCGCTAAGGCAGATGGATAGTATTTGTAGTAAAATCACAAATTATACACACAAAAAATGAAACGTTATGTTACATTTAAAAAATAAGCGCGTTAGCGCAAAATCGCGCAGCCCTTTATCACAGCGTCTACCTCCTACCCTTGCAGGCACCAATTTGCCAAGAAGGATCGTCCGAAGGTTCCGCCTTAAGTAGGCCGGCGGAAGTAGAGCAACCCAGGCGCCACGACCCGCACCAAGATGGCGGCGTCAGGCTTCGCAGGCTACACCAACATGGCGCTCCCTCACCACCCCAGAACCGGGCCCACCAAACGGCGGTGCAAAATAATGTTTTAAATGCAGGTGAGGGGCCAGAACAAGCGCTAAGGCAGATGGATAGTATTTGTAGTAAAATCACAAATTATACACACAAAAAATGAAACGTTATGTTACATTTAAAAAATAAGCGCGTTAGCGCAAAATCGCGCAGCCCTTTATCACAGCGTCTACCTCCTACCCTTGCAGGCACCAATTTGCCAAGAAGGATCGTCCGAAGGTTCCGCCTTAAGTAGGCCGGCGGAAGTAGAGCAACCCAGGCGCCACGACCCGCACCAAGATGGCGGCGTCAGGCTTCGCAGGCTACACCAACATGGCGCTCCCTCACCACCCCAGAACCGGGCCCACCAAACGGCGGTGCAAAATAATGTTTTAAATGCAGGTGAGGGGCCAGAACAAGCGCTAAGGCAGATGGATAGTATTTGTAGTAAAATCACAAATTATACACACAAAAAATGAAACGTTATGTTACATTTAAAAAATAAGCGCGTTAGCGCAAAATCGCGCAGCCCTTTATCACAGCGTCTACCTCCTACCCTTGCAGGCACCAATTTGCCAAGAAGGATCGTCCGAAGGTTCCGCCTTAAGTAGGCCGGCGGAAGTAGAGCAACCCAGGCGCCACGACCCGCACCAAGATGGCGGCGTCAGGCTTCGCAGGCTACACCAACATGGCGCTCCCTCACCACCCCAGAACCGGGCCCACCAAACGGCGGTGCAAAATAATGTTTTAAATGCAGGTGAGGGGCCAGAACAAGCGCTAAGGCAGATGGATAGTATTTGTAGTAAAATCACAAATTATACACACAAAAAATGAAACGTTATGTTACATTTAAAAAATAAGCGCGTTAGCGCAAAATCGCGCAGCCCTTTATCACAGCGTCTACCTCCTACCCTTGCAGGCACCAATTTGCCAAGAAGGATCGTCCGAAGGTTCCGCCTTAAGTAGGCCGGCGGAAGTAGAGCAACCCAGGCGCCACGACCCGCACCAAGATGGCGGCGTCAGGCTTCGCAGGCTACACCAACATGGCGCTCCCTCACCACCCCAGAACCGGGCCCACCAAACGGCGGTGCAAAATAATGTTTTAAATGCAGGTGAGGGGCCAGAACAAGCGCTAAGGCAGATGGATAGTATTTGTAGTAAAATCACAAATTATACACACAAAAAATGAAACGTTATGTTACATTTAAAAAATAAGCGCGTTAGCGCAAAATCGCGCAGCCCTTTATCACAGCGTCTACCTCCTACCCTTGCAGGCACCAATTTGCCAAGAAGGATCGTCCGAAGGTTCCGCCTTAAGTAGGCCGGCGGAAGTAGAGCAACCCAGGCGCCACGACCCGCACCAAGATGGCGGCGTCAGGCTTCGCAGGCTACACCAACATGGCGCTCCCTCACCACCCCAGAACCGGGCCCACCAAACGGCGGTGCAAAATAATGTTTTAAATGCAGGTGAGGGGCCAGAACAAGCGCTAAGGCAGATGGATAGTATTTGTAGTAAAATCACAAATTATACACACAAAAAATGAAACGTTATGTTACATTTAAAAAATAAGCGCGTTAGCGCAAAATCGCGCAGCCCTTTATCACAGCGTCTACCTCCTACCCTTGCAGGCACCAATTTGCCAAGAAGGATCGTCCGAAGGTTCCGCCTTAAGTAGGCCGGCGGAAGTAGAGCAACCCAGGCGCCACGACCCGCACCAAGATGGCGGCGTCAGGCTTCGCAGGCTACACCAACATGGCGCTCCCTCACCACCCCAGAACCGGGCCCACCAAACGGCGGTGCAAAATAATGTTTTAAATGCAGGTGAGGGGCCAGAACAAGCGCTAAGGCAGATGGATAGTATTTGTAGTAAAATCACAAATTATACACACAAAAAATGAAACGTTATGTTACATTTAAAAAATAAGCGCGTTAGCGCAAAATCGCGCAGCCCTTTATCACAGCGTCTACCTCCTACCCTTGCAGGCACCAATTTGCCAAGAAGGATCGTCCGAAGGTTCCGCCTTAAGTAGGCCGGCGGAAGTAGAGCAACCCAGGCGCCACGACCCGCACCAAGATGGCGGCGTCAGGCTTCGCAGGCTACACCAACATGGCGCTCCCTCACCACCCCAGAACCGGGCCCACCAAACGGCGGTGCAAAATAATGTTTTAAATGCAGGTGAGGGGCCAGAACAAGCGCTAAGGCAGATGGATAGTATTTGTAGTAAAATCACAAATTATACACACAAAAAATGAAACGTTATGTTACATTTAAAAAATAAGCGCGTTAGCGCAAAATTGCGCAGCCCTTTATCACAGCGTCTACCTCCTACCCTTGCAGGCACCAATTTGCCAATTTATGTTTTCCTACTCATAAGGCCTTGCAAACCTCAAACTTTGGATACAAGCATTAATTTTCCTCACATTTATATGTGAGAACGTTACGAAAGCTGCAGGGTCCCTCAAATTTCCTACAACCTTGTGTTCCCACCCTTTTCCGAGTAATAATGATACCCACTTGTATGGGTGAGCCGATTGGCCACAACAGGAAAGGCCCCATAAACCAACATGGATTATTAACATTTTTATCAACAAAACCAACTCTTTTTAGGTTTCGCCTGGCGTCCGCTGCGCAGGCAAAATCTAATGTTAGAACAGTATGGGGGACTTGAACCCGCCCCTTCTTCCATTGGCTAGCTCCATAAATGGAGGCTAGCCATTGGAAGAGATTGGCTGTCAATCACTCTTTCCCTGTCGGAACGCGAATCGGGGGCGTTTCTGGGTCTTTTTTTAAGGACCGCCCTCTCCTCTTCCCATTGGCTGGAATTTTACCTTCCAGCCAATGGGAAGGGGAGAGCACGAAAAACACGCCCCCCAGCTCTTCTCCGTCGCTCTCGTCTCGTTTTTACAATTCGATCGCTTTCGCGATCGTTTGAAGTGTCGCTTGTTCTAAAGTCCTATGCTGCTTTGTTAGAAATAAAACCACTTACTTTTTGCCCTTTTAAAAGATCTCGGACCGTAGAATAAAAACATTGCCATGTCCATTAAAACAGGTCTGATATAACCATATTAAGCGTGACCAAAAAGTTTCAAATGGACAACTTTTCTCACTCTATATCGTGCATTGACTTAGCAACCTCTCGCGCTCTCCCGTACCCCGGCGGCACACAATGCAAGGCTCTCACGCTCCGCTTGAGCCACACAAAAAAGGCGTAAGGGACATGCCCGGTTGAGAGTTGTTAAGTAGGCAAGTGACGGTCCAGCTACTTCTATCACCTGCAGCGCGGCATTAGTGAAACTTGAACTGTACACCCGGAAACACACAATCACAAACCGGTAAATGAACTAATTAACTCGGATCAGCTGAGATTCCAACTAAGCCTTAGTTAGCCCCAGTCACTCCAGGAAGGGTGGATGCAGACAACACGTTCGGACTCAGGAGCTAATCAGCACGTAGGAATTCTGTGCGACGCACTAGGATTGGCTGGGGTGCTCCTAATACTCCAATGCTAGATGACTTTATACATTGGTAGTACCGCCCACTCCCAGGCGACTACTGCAATACGTTGAGCTTTGAGATTTGCTGTTAAACGTGACCCGTAAGTGCTAAAATTACGGACAAATGACATCCGTTGAGATTAGCTATAACAAGTGGATAAATACATGGTTGATTCGCCTAAGTAGCGGACGGTTGGTGATCGTATTTGGGATCCGCTTTCCTTGTTTCGAGTGACTGACCCCACACTGGTGCATTATGGGCGCTGCCCTACTGGTAATACCCGGTATCACCACCCCCATGGCGTCAACTAGCGTAAAATAACTCGGTACTCGTCTCCGCATGTTTAGTTTTCCTGGCGGGGCTCACGTTTCTGTGTATGTGTGTATGCGTAGGCTGGTAACGTTATGTGCGCTGGATGAATGTGTTAGTATGGGCTGAGCTCCACCACACGCAGCAGGCACTAGCAGCGGCATGCTGGCAGATGGCCTGTCCTGCTGTGGTGCGGGCACAGCCTGCTCCGCGGCACGCAGCTCGGGCTCGGTGGCAGCTGGCCTGTGTGCTGCTGCTGCAGTGTGGGCTCACATCGACCAGCCGCACCCAGCACCGGCTGCAGAGAGCTCATTCTGGTGCAGGTTTCATTCAGTCTACAGTGGTACGCCCCACAGACCCCCACATTTGTGCAGCGTGGGCTGTTGTGCTTGACAGTCCACGTCTGGCAATACAGACCCACGCTGATGCAGTGTGGGCTGGGGCTGATCACCTGCATGCAGCACCAGCGTCACAGTTCAAGACCCACACTGGCTCAGAATGGTCTTTGCCTGTCTGGCCTGCTGCGGCCTCAACCGGCACCGCATTAATACCCGATCGGTTGCAGCCAGTACCTGCATTGGTGAAATATATATAGGGTATGCTACGGACACTAAACTTGTGTACTGTGGCTTATGCCAAGCAGCCGCACGAGGCATTCCCTCCATGGCCCCAGATGGGTGCAGTATGGACGGAGTCCGAAAGGCCACAGACCGCACAGGGCCAGAGCCTTGACACTGGTTTAGCACGAGCTCTGCCCGACTAGCCGCAGTCAGCTACGCCATCGGATATTACACGGAGGTGCAGCGTGGGATATGTTTGACAGGCCCCACCGAGTACCACTGACCCCACACTGGTGCATTACTGGCGCTGCCCTACTGGTAATACCCGGTATCACCACCCCCATGGCGTCAACTAGCGTAACATAACTCGGTACTCGTCTCTGCATGTTTAGTTTTCCTGGCGGGGCTCACATTTCTGTATGTGTGTGTATGCGTAGGCTGGTAACGTTATGTGTGCTGGATAAATGTGTTATTTTCTTTTCACTGGGAATATCAGTTTGCGTCCATTTGAGTTTCTGTGTTTGTGCACTGGGACTTTCGATGGCCTGAGTGTGTTCTTGCCGCTGTGCTCAAGTCTTTGTCCATCTTTGTGTATTTGCTTCTGTATGTGTATCTGTGGCAGTGTCAGTGTGCCTGTTCTTTTATTTGTATGACAGTCGGTATGTGTCTCCATGTGCCAGGTCTCGCATTTGCGAGAGATTAAGCTATTGCCATTGTAAATGACAATGCCATTTATTTATCTGTTTTCAAAACCAACACATAAATAAAAAGTTTGTCATTTACAATGCCAATAGCTCAAACGTTTGCAAAGGCGAAACCGTTGCATTGTAAATGCTTGTTTTACAATGTGGGTAGCTTTCGAAAACTGGGCACTGAAAGAAGCACAAGGTGGTGCGACTTGCATGGATCCCACAAAGTTTTTCTACCCATGAGGCTTTGAAAACCTCAAACGTTGCCTAAAGCCGCAAACGTTCTTCACATTTCTGTGATTTCCTACCAAATTCCTTCAGACTTCCTACCACTTAGTGTTTCCACACTTGTCCTGAAAAAATGCTACCCTACTTGTATTTGTGAGCCTAACAGATCAAACCATGGCCAGTGCGAGTCCTTCAGTATCTTTGATGGAAACTTCCAGAATCTCCAGGGAGTCAAAAAATGCTTACAATTCAGCATTCCCACACTTTTCCTGATAAAAAATATGACCCAATTTTGTAGCTGGGCCAGGAGACTGCGATAGAAACAAATCAAACCAGTGACAACAGAAGTCCTTGCAAAAGTGTCTAGTGATCTCTTCACACCACTGTCTAGATTGGGGGCAAACTTCAAAATCTGTCTCCTTGAGGCTGAAAGACTGTAATGCCCCCTTTAAAGTGGGGACATGGCTGAGGGGGCACCACCCCTTTCGTTTCTAATCCCTGGTGTATAGTGGGCTTTTCATCCACATTTCAATTCCAGTCATGAGGTATATCTGACGAAAATGGTTTTATTGTCTTCCCTTTATTTATTGTTTACTTAAGGTAAAAAGTTAAACTTACATGGCTTACATATATGTATGTATACCACTGTTAGGAGGGGAGGTCCCCTGCATAGTGGTGGATGTGCATGCTTTCTGTGAGTGTCCCAGCTACATCAATATCTGGATCCCTAATTTTTGGTCATTGGCCAACACAGATCATGCCTGTGCCCAATGATCTAGGCCTGTTTCACAAACTTGCAGTCTGTTTAGACTGGGACGGGAGCACCAAGCACTACCCTTGTGAAAGTAGGGGGCTACTGCCCTTAGCTAGAGTTAAGTGACAAGAGTACATTGTTAGCAGCATACCCTTTCTTTTGTTCAGTAGAATCAGTAATGTGGACATGCTTTTTTACCGGTGTCACAGACGTGGGGCCTACGGCTCCACTCGTGTAGAGTTCAGTGGCTATATACTTAATTCACCCTTGGCCTGCATAGGTTGTGTTCAGCCAATGATACATTTGTGTACTTACCGGGTTGCGTCTGGGTGTCTGTGGCTACTACATAACATGGAGGCCAGTGGTTTCCATTTTGGAAGCGAGAGGTCTGCAGAGGTTGGATAGATGAGGACTGCAACCCTCAGACAGGAGATGTGTTTGCTAACATTGCTGCGGGGACACACACACACTGAAGAGAGAGAAGCGGAACATCCTCTGAGCACATTAAGGGCCTCTTTGATTGCAGGACAAATTACTAGTCAGTGAAGCCTCGGTTCATTGTCAGAGAGATGGTGAAAGTAATAAGATTAGCACTACCAGTAAATCGGGTAGAGAGAAAGGATTAGTCTCTTGAAACTTTTTGGTGCATATTTCAGTGGAGGCTGACAGCCAGATGTGATTCCATGGTTATTCCCTTCGCGGTGGGTGACTCCGAATTGGAGCCACCCCTGCTGTGACAGACTGTCCTGTTGCTGGACCATCACCCAGAATCCAAGGCAGAAGCCTGGAGCACCAGCCTTCTGCCTGCCTGCCAAGACCATTGTGCCGTGTGAGGAGGAGGAGTCTGCAAGGAATGAGGCCCACCGGGAATCCTGGCTAGTGTATCTCTATGAGCTTAGTGGGAGGGACTAGGTCCAGTCAAGACTGGTGTTATGAGAAAACCATCTGCTCTGTTGCTGAAGTTGTCAACCTCCAGCGAGGCTGTTGTGAAGCTGCAGACCGTCGCGCTGTAGCACTGATCTCGTTGGGGCTGTCGCCTGTATCTGTGAGCTTGAGGTGCCAAGAGGTGGTTACAACCTTATTGGGACGGTTGCCTGCATCGATGAGCCCCATATGCTAGGAGGGGGGATATGAAGACCGTTGGGGTCGTCGCTGTGTCTGAGATTACCGGATGAACTATGAGGAAGAACTAGCTGCTGCACCTGGAAGCTGTTGCCGTCTGCGACCACCTCCGCACACTTATCCTGCCTGCTGCTGGACAGGCACGGTGTGAGTTGCTCAGTGTTGAGCACAGATAGAGGCACCCTGGTTTCTGGATTCTTCTTAAGGCCGTGGTGGAGGTAAGGTGAAAGGATTGTAGGCTTGTGTGAGATTTGTTGGAGCTCAGCAGCTACGGTCTGAAAAGCTGAGAAACTTCCAATGCAAACACCAGACTTTGATGCACATTAATAGTGTTGGCAGCACTTGAGATCACCTTGAATTCTCCAGGGATGCAGAGTTTAACGAAGAGAGAACCTGCAGGGTTGAAGCAGGGCCCTGAGAAGCACTAGAGCGCAGGTCTTGAAAGTCTCTTGTTTGGATATTTAGTGTGCTGTATTTTGCGTCTGTAGTAAATACTGCTTTTTACACTAAAGATCAGTATTGGACTGGACAGTCATCCTAGTGGGACCACAGGGAGGGTATTATGAGCCCTCGCATACCTTGCACCCCTGAAGAGTCTTGGACCGCTCGACTGCGCTGACACAGAGTCTAGTGCTCAAGGAGTCAGTTTCTCAGGGCCTATAAGGTCGGCTCAGGAACAACCGGATTGAAAGGCCACCACCCCTACGGTTGGGCCCAGTAGCTCCTGCTTGCCCCGTTGTAATCTAGAAAGGGTTCTGACAAACACTACTTTCCCCATGTTGTTAAATTTGACCCTATGGGATCTAGTACCACATCTTTGTTCTCATGTTGGAAAATGCAAATAAAAAACATGAGGACAGTAGAGAGCAGAGAATGAAAATATAAATAAAAAGTATGAGCCGGCATTATAGGTTTCAGGTGAAAGGGGCACCCATGAGATCAGCGCACCTGTTTCAGAGTTCTGCAGAGTATTACATGTAATCGGCAGGCCACTGGGTAGAGTCCTTGTGGGGCAGGTCACCTGCGGATGACATCTGTGTAGACTTTACATTACAGATTCTAAACAGAGTTAGACAACTGAGCGCTCGTCCACATACTGGAGGGCTCTGGGAATACTGCCGGCCACACAGCCTGTGGTCCTAGTGAGGAAAGCTCAGCGGGCTAATACAGAGATTTGTGTTTAAATAGTCGTTTACAGGTTCCAGTTGTAGAGAGGAGGGGGCAGTGTGTGTGTCCCTTTTCCCTCACAGTTTCCAACCATCGTAATATAGCACTGTTTCAGTAATACACTTGTAATGTGAGCTGCATTTTTGGGGAGTCCTAGGGTTCTAGAGACTAAACTTAAAATCAATGAAATTGCGCCATTTTCTCCTGAATTTAACAATGTTGCTCCAAAGACCAGCCCAGCCCTGACCTCACTGTGCACCCTTTACATCTTGTCCGTCGAATGGTTCAATGTTGGCCTTGTCCAGGAGACCATTTTCCTTAAACCTGCCATTGGACAGGAAGCAGCACGGCCTCGTAGGTAGTCTTGTAAAGTAGTCCTGTTTCCTATATGGTGCATGCCTGTGCACTTTTAATCACATGACAGCCTGTGCTCAAGCATGGTGTGCAGGAGAAGCCAAAGAAGTCCCAACACAAAGGCGAGTCAAGGACAGTCACTGAGTAGCATTGGCATGCACTGACCTGGCCATGCGGCTTTACATACTAAAGCATTGTTGGCATTGCCCTTGGATGCTTTACATACTGGAATATTGGGAATACTGCATACTGATTGGACAGTACTTTCATATAATTGAGCATTGCGCAAAATGTTTTGTGGCTGTTTCCTTACATACTGCGAACATTTTTGCCTTATGTAGTGGGGTATTATCCATACTGCATGGTATTAGTGCCTTATATCCTGGGGTCTATGGAAAAGGACCTATAGTGGTTTACAAGCTGATACAGTATCGATCTGGCCTGACTGAGGTGCTTTCACGTTTTCCTTCCTTCACGATTTCATATAAAATCAGTTTTTTATCCAATATATTTCCTACATTTTGATGTAAAATACGTTGTTTGGCCCAATTTTTTAAAAGGTTTCTCAGTCGTGTTGCTTCAAAAGTACTGCTGGCTGCATAAGTGCAGTTACAGCTCACTTCATTGAAGAAAAGCATTCTCTAAGTGCTGGACTGATAGTCGAAAAATGAGAAGTTGATGGAAACCAAACTAACTGGTGGCCATCATCTTACTTGAAACCCTCCCAGGTGATTTAACTTATACTTGCAGCCACTTGGTGCTTCACTCACAGACAACAGCATCAATATTCACCTACATACGGATGATGCAGAACTGTACTCTGCTTCCGACACCCAACACCTTGAACACTGCTTGCACATCATCCAGACCTCAAAGTCCAGCACCTACTTGAATTTCAGCTCAACCAAGACAGAATTCCTGTTATTTGCCAAGAGCAATAAACAAGATACATTACAAATCTGGCCGAATTACATCAACCTTGACAATTTTGAACCCCAACTTTCAGTGAGTGCCACATCAGTTGTATTCACCCTGGACACCAACCTCACTGTCAAGGGGCACATTGCCAATAAAAGAAAACCAAACTAAAACAATGGCCTTTTGCCAGCTCTCTCTCTTTTTTTTTAATTGGTTTATATAACCTAGGCAACATTAATGCATGACTTGGTACAACTTGTTACATCAATACTGAGCAGGAGAGACAGTGCAATTAAACTTAGACATGTAGTATTGTGTGTCCATGCAGGGGGTTCAGAAGTTTAAGGGTCTGTGCTGCTCTTGGTGCGTACCATGGGTAGCTTGCTGAACATCGTCACCGTGGCATAAGTGGGATGAAACGACGGGGTCGAAGTGAGGGGCTGTCAGGATGACTGTGTTGTCTGGTTGCAGTGGACTATGTGTAGAGAGTAGTGAGGCGGGCATGTGGGTGTGTTGGAGTGCACCAAGTACGTGAGGATGAATAAAAGAATACTGTGAGGAGACGTCTGAGTGGGCGGCTATGATAGGAGTACTGCGTACGGCATATGTGGGAGATGCACGCATGTTCACTTGGGTAGGTCATCAATTTCCACCACCTGCTGGAGGTAAACAACGTTTACCACAAAACTTTTTCCCCGCAGGGAATCACAACACGGTCGTTACAACGAACACGTTGTGATTCCTCATACCATTACTCCGCAAGTCGGAACAACGACTTGCGGAGGGGGGGATGTGTTGGATTTAAAATCTAACACCTTCCCTAGTGTCTGCACAGACTGGAGTTGGAATAGTAAATTATACTATTCCAACATCCAGCACCCCCTCTCCGCAAGTCGTTGTTCCGACTTGCGGAGTAATGGTATGTGGAAACACAACACGGTCGTTGTATGTTGCGGGATAACAACATACATTCCCTGCTGGAAGTGTGTAAGCAAGACTCACCACTGGGGTGATATAGCTGAGGGTGTCCTGCTGTGCCCCACTTGTGCATTGCTCCACGCCAAGCCTCCACTGCGAGGACTGTATGGGAACGCCAGTGAAGCATGAGTGTGCATTTGGCTAGTAGAAGTGCCAGGGCCGCAAAGCTGATGCGCACTTTTGGCTGTATTTTGCGCTTGAATATACCCAGGGAGCATGCTTCCCATGTGTGAATGTCTGGGAGTTCTGTGACCCAGTGCAGGGTGATGTTAATGTTAATTGCGATTTGTAAAGCGCCTAATACCGGCAGCGCTGAGAGAGTATAGCCAAAGACTACCCCAATGAGTGAATGTTATCCCCAGGTCAGCATCTGCGTTATGTCCAGCCTCTGTGAAGAGGATATGGATCGATTGCCAATAGCTTTGGCGGGTCTGGAAGGTTCAGAATATGTGTATGAGTTCCGCTTCTAGAGTCTGACAGGGAGGGCATTTGAACAGCGTCTCAGGGAAGAAACGATGTAGCTGAGCCGGGGTTAGGTAGGCCCTGTGGAGAATTAATAATTGTATATTTTTAAAGCAGGCGTTGTGGGAGAATTTTCTGGGGAACTCAAGTGCATGGTCCTATTCCTTGTCATGGAGTACCCTCCCAAATTTGTCCTCCCACATTTGGCACAGTGCTGCGAGGATGCTGGGTATCAGTTCTCGGATGGCATGAATTAGCCAGGTGATGTGATGGCGGCCGTCTCCCATAGTTAGGATGACTGTAGGACAGGGTGTGCAGGGGGTTCCCCCCCCCCCCTCGATGAGGTCCCAAAGAGTGCAACATGTGTGACTGAGCTGCCTGTTTGTGAGAAACTGTCCAGGCCGCAGTTCGCTCCCCTCTGCAAGTTGGTCGAAGGGCAAAGCAAAGAGGTCGCCCCCTTGTAAGTATCAAGTGGTCTGTTCAGATCTTTAGGTCCCTGGTGGTGTAGTATCCTGGGTCGGGAGGGAGACCAACAAGGGATTGGTTCGAGGTAGATAGTGGGGCCCCCCGGCAGAGGCAGCATATCCTTGTCATGCATGCCCTCGCTACTTGCAAGGGCTAGGGGAAGGTAGGTAAGGCGTTTAGTAATAGTAAGCTACGGATTATGTAGATCGACAAGGGTCTAAGTTCGGAGCTGATTTCATCTAGTTGGCGCCCAGCCGTCCAGCGGGACAACCATTAGAGATGTGTTGCTTGGAAGAGTGCCTCAAAAGAGAGGGCTACCAGACCTCTCCGGTCTACCCGCAGGCAACTGTAGTTTGACAAGGGCCACCTGTCCGAGTTTGGCTCCCTAGATGAGTGTGCTTATGTGTGAGTCCAGTTCCTTCAAAGAAAAAACAGGCAGGGCTATCGGGAGGTTCACAAAGTTATAGAGCTGATCTGGGCAGAGCAGCTATGGCTGACTTTCCCCAGTTGACCCGGAGCCCGCTAGGGTGTCCCTGAGTGGTGTGAGGTTGGCTGTGATGTCCCGGAAATACAGAAGCAGGTCATCTGCGTATAGGGACACAGCATGCGTCCTGCCTGCGAGAGGGATGCCTCACTCCCGGCCCTCCTCCCATAGCCGCAAGGCCAGGGGGTCCATCACAAGTGCAAATAGCAAAGGGGAGATTGGGCATTCCTGCCTCATGCCACAGCCAACTGGCAAGGAGGCTGAGACGAGGCGCCCTAGGCAGATCCGGGAAGTTGGGCCAGAGAATAGCAGTCTGGTGTCGTCTACAAATTTGGGCCCGAAACCCATTCTGGCGAGCACTATGAAAAAGTAGTGCCATGTGAGAGAATCAAAAACCTTTTCCAGGTGTAGAATAAGGCAGGCCACCCGTGGGAATCACCCCCTCACCTGGTCCTGTATGTGGAATAGTCAGTGGATATTCTGTGAGGTGCTATGGCCCAGAAGAATGCCGTTCTGGTCCGTATGCAACAATTCTTGTAGGATCCTAGCATTTCTGTCAGCTAAGATTTTGCCCAGTATTTTGTAATCAGCTCCGAGGATGGCTATGGTCCTGTAAGATGTCAGCAGCCTAGTGTCTCTGTCCGGCTTAGAGAGGGAGATCAGGAGTAACTCTTGGAACATGTTTGGGAGTTCTCCAGTGCCAGTGTTGCTTTGTACATCTCTGCAAGGCGGGGTGCCAGTAGCGGCAAGAAGGTGCTATAGTTTTCCAAAGCGGTACAAAAGGGGGTGGTGATGGACAGAGCATCTGAACCGATCAAACACTCACACCCAGTCAAAAGATCTGGGTTTAATCCATCACCATTCTTTAGCCCACTCTGCCACCCCAGTTCAGACATGGCCATATGCAAATCAGTCTGACCCTGTGCCTCATGGGAACAGTCCAGCCCGAACTGCCAAGCCATGCCTTCCCTGGACCGGAATCAAGCTTCCTAGGACCGCTTTCTGGCATTACAGCCGTCTTCAGCCAGGCTTGCTTGAATCCAGTGGCAAAGTGAGCAAGGGACTCAACGTCTGAGCATACCCTGCCAACTTATGGCGAACAAAGCGGTACAAAAGGGGGTGGTGATGGACGGAGCATCTGAACCAATCAAACACTCACACCCAGTCAACAGATCTGGGTTTAATCCATCATCGTTCTTTAGCCCACTCTGCCACCCCAGTCCAGACATGGCCATATGCAAATAAGTCTGACCCTGTGCCTCATGGGAAAAGTCCAGCCCGAACTGCCAAGCCATGCCTTCCCTGGACCGGAAACAAGCTTCCTAGGACCGTTTTCTGGCATTCCAGCCGTCTTCAGCCAGGCTTGCTTGAATCCAGTGGCAAAGTGAGCAAGGGACTCAAGTCTGAGCATACCCTGCCAACTTATGGCGAACAAAGCGGTACAAAAGGGGGTGGTGATGGACGGAGCATCTGAACCAATCAAACACTCACACCCAGTCAAAAGATCTGGGTTTAATCCATCACCGTTCTTTAGCCCACTCTGCCACCCCAGTTCAGACATGGCCATATGCAAATCAGTCTGACCCTGTGCCTCATGGGAACAGTCCAGCCCGAACTGCCAAGCCATTCCTTCCCTGGACCGTAAACAAACTTCCTAGGACCGGTTTCTGGCATTCCAGCCGTCTTCAGCCAGGCTTGCTTGAATCCAGTGGCAAAGTGAGCAAGGGACTCACGTCTGAGCATACCATGCCAACTTATGGCGAACAAAGCGGTACAAAAGGGGGTGGTGATGGACGGAGCATCTGAACCAATCAAACACTCACACCCAGTCAACAGATCTGGGTTTGTTCCCATGAGGCACAGGGTCAGACTGATTTGCATATGGCCTTGTCTGAACTGGGGTGGCAGAGTGGGCTAAAGAACGGTGATGGATTAAACCCAGATCTTTTGACTGGGTGTGAGTGTTTGATTGGTTCAGATGCTCCGTCCATCACCACCCCCTTTTGTACCGCTTTGTTCGCCATAAGTTGGCAGGGTATGCTCAGACGTGAGTCCCTTGCTCCGTCCATCACCACCCCCCTTTTGTACCGCTTTGTTCGCCATAAGTTGGCAGGGTATGCTCAGACGTTGAGTCCCTTGCTCACTTTGCCACTGGATTCAAGCAAGCCTGGCTGAAGAAGGCTGAAATGTCAGAAACCGGTCCTAGGAAGCTTGATTCCAGTCCAGGGAAGGCATGGCTTGGCAGTTCGGGCTGGACTGTTCCCATGAGGTACAGGGTCAGACTGATTTACATATGGCCATGTCTGAACTGTGGTGGCAGAGTGGGCTAAAGAACGGTGATGGATTATACCCAGATCTGTTGACTGGGTGTGAGTGTTTGAATGGTTCAGATGCTCCGTCCATCACCACCCCCCTTTTGTACCGCATAGTTTTCCAAAGGCAGATTGTCCAGACCCAGGGTCTTGTTCTTGGCAAGGTCATGGATCGCCTGCGCTACGTCAGTTGAAGTGATCACCGCATCTAGGCTCGCTTTTGTGGAGGCAGAGATGCGCGGAAGGGAAATACCTGTTAGGAATATGTTGGAATGGTCTGCCGTTGTAGCTGGGGGTGCCCTGTAGACAAAGGAGTTGTAATCTTGAAAGGCCAGCACTACTTCAGCTAGCGTGCGGACAGTGTTGCGTACCAGGTCGACCACTTCGGCGTGTCACTGACTCTTGCCAGATTAAGTAAGCCAGGAGCCTACCGGACTTGTCGCCATCTCTATGAACTTTAGCCACATGGGCCTTGAAATCATAACACCTTAGATATTCTAGGAGGCCAGCATAAGAGGTTTTTGCGTCCATGAGGTGCCTAGTGAGCACAGGGTCGGTGCCTGCTGCTTTACTCAGGCCAGCCAGGCATTGCTCGGGTGCCCCTATGTCCCTTCCAAGGGTTCTACGGACTCACGCTATTTGCTAGAAACAGGCTCACCTCATTACTACTTTAAAAGCATCCACCTCTATCGCTCTGGAGGAGGCTGTATTGTGTGTGTTCTTTCTGCTCTTCCCGGAACACAGGGTCTTTTAAACAATCTCGTGGTAGCTTCCACATGGGGGTTAGGGGGGTGGGGGGGGGGGGGGGGCAGTTGAGATCCATGACTTGAACTTCATGGTCAGAAACTATCCACTCCAAGTAATCTTAGTGTTAATCTAGGAGTACCAACAGGGTAGAGCATAGGAAGCAGTCAAGTCGTATGTAAATAGTATGGAGTGAAAGGAGTAGAGCCGGGATCTGGGGTTTTGGGAACACCACACATCTGTGAGAGACCAGTGCGTGCCTAGTTCTGTAAGCAGTCCGCTTGTGTGGGAGGGTGAGACATATCTAGTGCCAAGTCAAGCATGAAATTGTAATCTCCGCCTAAGACCCATGGTAGTGCAGTTTTGTGAGCAAGTAGGGTGGAAAGGTGTCCCAGAACGCACATTGTTCAGCATTTAGTGCATAGATGCTCCTGACACGGCCACGTCAACACGGCCCTTGTTGAGGACGTAGCGACCTTCTCTGTCAACGGCTACACTGGAAGGGAAAATCAGGCCCACCCATAACAGGGCGCCCCGAGCATATGGCGAATAAGTGGTGGCACAAATGAGGCAGCATCTTTAGTGTCTGCGCGATCGGTCTAACTCACTCATTATGACATGAGTTTCTTGCATGAAAATGATTGCTGCTGTTTAATATCAGAGTAGACCATGTATCGCTTACGGGCAGTGCGCACACCCAAAAAGTTCAAGATAAGGAAACGAATGTGAGTGGATGGTGCCATGTCGAAGTGCGGGTAAGGTGAGTGTTGTGCTAGAAGTGAGCTGCCCTATAGCAGTGTCGCACAATCTCATCGCCCAGCCCAAGCCTAAAGAACCATCATAGGTCTTCCCACCAGGGCGAAGAAAAATTGAGTGTGAGGAGAGCCATGAGTAGCTGTGCTAACTGGGGAATCCTGAAATCCCAATGCTGGGGGCCTATCACAACTGGTGTTATGCCCAAACAAGGCATGTTTAATGTTACATAGTGTATCATGGAGGTGGGACTTAGTCTTGGGATGGAGTGGTACAGCCGTGTTGCCCTTAGGGAGTCCAATGGTGAAGTACGCTGGTATTGGTGGGGGTCACAGTGAGCTCGACAACCCCTGCCAGGGCATTGCACAGGATAAGCACCAGGATGAACACCTCACATGGAGAGAAAGGGGTGCGAGGCGCATCAGGGGGGCTTAAGTAGGGTGGGTAGGTGAAGGGAAATCCCTTCAGGAGCCTGTGTGGGACCGTGCTTCTAGCTAGTGCAAATCTCCAGGACACAACATTCTTTTGCAAAGTTAAGAAAGTATAAGGTTCAGATAAGAGTGTCTGCCATTTATGGTATTACCAGTGGGAGAGTCTGCGATCTTCAGATTGCAGAGTGTCATCCTATGAGGAGACATGTGGGCCCCTCTCATCATCTGTGGTAGTAGGGCCCAAGTTAGATGCAGCATGTAGAGTATGCTGGCCATCTGCAATTATTTGCACCAGATTACAGGGGAGTTGGTTGAGGGTATGCGGGCCAGCAGCCTTGAGAGATGTTTACCCCGTAGACTCCTGCGCAGCTTAGGGAGTCTCACTGCTGGCTTGACTCGATCCACTGCTGGAGTTTCTTGAAACTGGTTGGCCCAGTCACAGGCGTCTTTAGGGTCAGTGAAGAAGAGAGTAGCGCCATTGGATATTGTCTTGAGGTGGGCTGGGAGCAGCAGCGTGTACTGCACCCTCGGTTGACGGAGGCAACGCTTGACTACCAGGAAGGCAGAGAAGAGTTGACATTGGACCTCTAGAATGTAGTTGGGAAACAGCATGATGGTCTTGTTTTCCACCAGTAGGGGGCCTGCCTGGCTGCTCGTAAGATGGCATCACAGTCTTTATAGGGCAAGGGTTTTGCCAGTAGGAGATGGGGAGGGGGATCCTGGTGGTGGGCAACTGGCTGGGACTTGGTGCGCACATTCCAAAGAATGGAAAGGAGTGTGATCTGATGTTGGGATCAAGGTTTTAAACCACGTCCCTAGATAGGCCAGAAGCGCCATCCCCTCCGAAAGAACCTAGAACGCAGATGTTGCTCCTCTGGGAGCATCCCTCTAGGTCATCCGCCCTGCTCTCAAGATGCCGGACACTGTTCTGCAGGGCCCGGATCATTGATTGGTTATCTGTCGGTAGAGGTTGTTGGGCGGCTAGGGTTTTCTCGCCTTCCGAGACCTTGTCCACAAGCTTGCGATGGTTGTCGCGAAAAAAGCTAAGGTCTGTGGTCAGGGATCCAAATCTGGATTCCATGGTAACTCACGAGTGCCCTATGGCCGCTAGCACCCTGTTGAGTTTATCCGAGGTAGAAAGGGATGGTGTGTCTTGATGGCAGTGTGGTGTCTAGAACCATAGTGGGTGGGTTTGTGGGAGGCGGATGGCAGTCTGCCTATGGTCTGTGCAAGTTCCAGGTTTGGAATGAAAGTACTTGGAGAAGTCTCTAGATGGCCCAGGGTGCAGGAGGTGAAGGGGAGATGTTGGTGTTGATGCCGATGCCAGCACAGAAGGGCTATGTCCGCACACGTTGGGTGGGGAGGAGCCAGGAGTTAGCAGGACTAGACTTCAGACGTTGGTTAGGGTTCCGTTGCATGGCAAGTGGGTTGTGGGCAACTCAGTGTAGGTGCTGATGGGTAGAGGTAAGATACGGGGAGTTTGGCCACCGGGTGCCAAGTCCAAGGCGGCTGTGTGGCATTGCTAAATGGGATGTAAGGGCGCAGTGGTCGTCGGCAAGATAGATCTGGAGCAGTTATTGAGGTTTAAGTAGCTTGTTAAGTTGCAGCACATGCCTCAGCTATGGCACCTGTTCACAGATATTAATGGATGCAGCGATGAGGCGATATTCCTTATCCCTCTGTGTGCAGCTGTAGCTTCCCATACGTCCCGATCGTGGCGCTGAGGAAGGGGGGCGATGAGGAAGAGGGGCGATGAGGAAGAGGAGAAAGGAGAAGGCGCGGTGGTGATGCCCGCACCTCAGTGTAGGTGCCGATGGGCAGCTGCCAATAGTCCACTGGATTATAGGCCCATCAAGGCTGTTTTTTGCACCTTAGTCATCTGATGGGGTGCAGGAGCCGGTGGAGTTTGGGGCCGTCAGGCACCCCCGGGTCACCGCGTGAGTGTCTGGAGGGGGAGGCACTGGGTGAGGTCTCAAGATGATCAGGAGAGGAGATGAAGGATAGAGATGAGCGCCCTCCCCAGCTCCCGAAGCATCAGCCGTGCCTCCCGCGTACCTAGATTATGACACCAAATTGGGGATGTGCAGGGGAATAAACTTGCGGTCTGTCGCTCTTGCCTCTCACATGGCGCCTGTTGGGGAGCTCGGCGGCGTCCTTGGTCAGTGCATCTGACCAGATGCCCCCTGTCATCAGCAATTTGTCCTGTGCGAGTCAGTGTTGGCGCAAATTTACAGGTGCCTGGCCTCCACATGGACATTTCGAGGAAGAGCTGGGTAGTGCCTATGGCCAGTAAGGGACAGCTGGTGGGTCCCAACGTTCCCTCGGCCCCTCAGCAGTGGCAGCACCTTCCTTGGCCTTGATTATGGTGCAGACCAGGGAAACTGCAGGAAGCAGGCTGGTGGGTGCTGCTGCCTAATATCGCCACCTCTAACCTGGGTCCCCGGCGAGGGTTATACTGTACCTGTGGCCAGGGCGTCTGCGTGAGAGGTGCAGCCTCACACTTTACTCCATATGTGGGCCAGTGCTGGCTCCTCTGCCTGGCGCCATGGAGGTCAGCTGGTGGCAGTGTAGTGTTCTTCCACACGCCTCAGTGACAGCATCAACATAGGGGAGCCAGCAGAGGTCAGGCGCGGTTATAGCTGAGATCAAACCATGCATGTGCGGTGAGGCTCCAAGTTGCCCACTGGAGCTGCAGTGGAGGTGGGTTCCGCCACGAGGCAGTTGGCTGCAGCCGTGGAGTGGTCGCCAGTTCTCAACCCTTCACATGGCCCTCCCATGGCTCTCCTGGGTGCCGGCAGTGGTCCGCGATTCTCTTGTTCCTGGGAGTCCCTGGGACGGATTTAGGGGTCTGGCAGGCGTGATGGAGGATGCAAAGGGGGTAAAGGCACTCATCAGGGATATCCCCCGTGGAGACACCGGCCTGATGGTAGATGATAGAAGGGCTTGTGGACAGAGCGTTAGAGGATTGCGTCCGCCATCTTGGCTGGCTCAAACCATCCCCTGTGGTACCTGCTCTCTGATCTGAAGAAAGTGAAAATATTTCTTCCAGGGAACAACTTCAGAACTGCTTTTCAAACCCTCCTACTCCTACATGTGGAGAGTGGTAATTCCCTTCTCCAGGGCCTTTCTTAATTAACATTCGTACCCCTTAGGTGCATCCTACATGCCACAGCACGTAGTCTCATCCAGGGCCTGAAGAAATATGATCACATTACTCCCATTCTGATGAAACTCAATAGGCTCCTCTTCCTGGCCCGCACCCTTTCCAAAGCAGCTGTATCATTTACAAAGCTATTCCAGCAAGCTCACCATCTCTGGTGGATCTCGGCACATGTGCAGCCTGGACACCATTAGACTGCAGACTAAGAAGAGTGAAAAAGAAAACAAATGCTGGCTTTCCCATCTATGCATCCAGGATATGGAACACTATCCTCACCTCCACTAGGACGCCTCAACGCAGCTCCAATGAAGGGAAGAGTTGAAGACTCACCTAAAAAGATAGAGCTTAGGCCCTCGGAATAAAGGTTGCTGTTAACACAGCACAGCCCTGGAGTAAGGGATAGATTTTCTTTAATTCTGTTTGGGCCCTCTTGGAATCCTATACCACTGTGTATATATATCTCGCTGCATACCTGTATCTGCATATGTAACTTCTGCAGCCCTGCACGTCTATGTTTGTAACTCCCTGCAAATCTGTACCCTGGTGTATGTAACTAAATGTGTTTGAAAGTAATTTACTGTAACCCTTTTCTAATCGGTATCAACTCCCTAAAGCCCTGCGCAAGTGACTGGCTATGCCCACAAATGTTTTTCTGACAACACAGTTATTGTGTTCTGCTCTGTGCTGTTGTAGGTGAGCGAGAGAAAGGTCCCTGGCCTGCAGAGGTATCCGCGACTGCAGATGAATCGGTGGACCAGTCACCAGACAAACTGGAGCCCAGGTAAGGAGTTAGCTGGATAAGATAGATTGGGAGCCTGCTTCAAAGATGTGTGTGTAATTTTCAGGTTTGACTCCTGGCATGGCCACTCAAATAATCACACTTCTTATGTTGATAAATGGATTCGCTTTAAATTTAGAACAATATCCCTGGTTCTGAAAGTGACAAGGTGCAATTCATTTAGGGGGTTGGAGGCGTATGTTTGTGCGAGTGTGAGTAGAGTCACATGGTCAGTCTTGGATGTTTAACTCTATTAATACTAGATAGACCACAAGGTTTCCCCTTGTCCCTGCTTGTGACAGAGAAATCAAATCCAGGCCCTTGGAATCCAGTCCAGTTTGATTTATTTTGTTCACATTTAACCCAAAGAATTCTAGGGGGTTGTGCCCTGCTTTTCTCAGTCTCCTTTCGCATTGACCAAACTATGCGATAGAGAAAGTCCCATGTCAGTTCTGAACTATGGCTAATAGTGGGCCCTTGCTTTTTATCCTTTTGTATTTTGTTTGCTCTGACCTGATAATTTCCTGTTTCTTATTATTAGTACAAGTGAAAACTCACTGGGGCTTATTTATGAGCCCATTGTGACACTTTTAAGCTGCAGTTGCACCACTTTTCATGACGCAGCGGTGGCATAAAGAATACGCCACATTACGCCATATTTACAATGTGACGCTTCTAGGTAGTGCGTCACTTTGTAAACCCATTCACCACATTATACCTATGTCAGGTATAATGTATGCAGCGTGGCTGTTACCCAGCAAGAAAGCCTCGGAGAAGTGGTGCAGTGAAATCTATTAGATTTTTCGGCGCCACTTCTAGGACACCACTGCGTCAAAATCTTACGCCTGTCTCATCGCAGGTGTAAGGGTGACGCAGTGCAATAGGTATAGGCCTCCGCATGTATTGCTGAAGTTGTGTCATGCTTCCGACAACTCCAGCAATGCGTGAGTTTTGCACCGACAGATATATCAGGATTCCTGACGCATCTGTCAATCCTTGCGACATCGAGCGCCATACATTAAATACACACATCTATGGTGTCGCAAAGAGGGTGCAGGGATAATGTGGCATCGCTGTTTTATCGCAGCAATGCAACACTTTTCAGAAATGAGGCCCAGTGTTATGATAGTGTATTGGTGTATGTTTGTGCGCAGGGATCGTTCATGCCAAGTGAACACATTTCAGTTGCGATGCCTTTATCCACCCCTGGCACTTTTGCCAAGAACACTTTTGCATTTCGGAGCTATTAAACAAACCTGCAAGTGTCAAATGCAACTTCTTGTTGTCTAAAACGCCACGGCAGGCGTGGGTTATCAGGAATGTCGAGAGCCAACTTGGCAGCTGTGAGGTATGTATGCCCGCAGTTATTGGTGGGACTAATACCTCGTCACAGGAGCTCCATCGAGGACAAGTGTCTTCCCCAAGTCCCTGAATCATGAATACACCTCAAATGTATTCATTTTGTCCAGCGCCGATCAGCTATTGCTGTGAACACACCCAGGCTACCTTGAAGTTGTACAACGGGGAACAAGCCCTAAAAATAGACTGAATTATTAATCCTATTCAGTGTCCAATTATATCATATTGTCACTGGAAGTAATGCCTTAGTCGTATTTACCATTCACTTGATTGGGAATAGTAATATTAATAATAATCTTTATTGCGCGATTAATAAAAATCTTTGCAATTACTCTTTTAAGAAAACAAAGAAAAAAAGAAGGCGATACATAATCAAAGAGTTTTACAAAGCAGATAAAAGCAATAGAAAAGTTTTTAAAAAACTAAAAAAAAACAAATCAAGCAAACTGGTACAGTACTGTGCATTTGTGTATAAAGCCTTTCACAGTTTGATTGGGAATAGGATTATTTCCCACCAAAAGCCGAGGTTCAAATTTAGATATTTATTGTACATGCATTTAAATGTATCTGTAACATCTAAATACCTATTCAAATAGAAACCACACATTCCTATCAATTTCTTTGTATGTCACTGCACAGCAGCAGTGAATCTTGGGAGCACTGCATGAGCCTACATAAAAAAACAATGTATGCATTTATAAATATTCAGTGATGCATACTATGCAATAAAACCTGCACTAAAGAATGTAATGATTGCTTCAACAAGCTTTGTTCTCTTAGAATATCGTGGTTAATCTATGGATTTAATCGGAACAATTTAATTGATGATGCATCATGTCGTATATATGCACTAAGGAGACTGCTCGAAAGGGCTGGAGTGCAGTTTCCCATCGCAGGATTAACGTTTTATGATTATGTTCTTTGTCTACTGGTGCTCAAAAAGCCACCTCTTGATTGTGTGACAAGTACAGGAACACTAGAAATATATTGCATATTATCAAACGTAGACATTTGAAAAAAAGCTTTTACTTTTCAAAAAGTAGATTAAGTATTTTAAAGTTTCATGTATCTTTGCCCTATTATGAGTTAGTGTTATAGCAACAAATGTTCAGGGAATAATTTTAAACAAAAAACAATATTCATAGCACAAGACATACAACTAAAATTGGACAATTAATAGAGGAAGAAATTAAAGAAGATAAAATAAAGGACCCACAACAGTTATCTGAAAGACGTTTGTCATTGAAAAATAGTCATAGAACACAAAATATATTACAGTATTCAACTGGTGCTCACAGTTACACAAGACATACAAAAATAAAAGGTATAGATTAAAGTGTAAACAAAAGACAATGGCAGAGTAAACATTTACATAAAAACAAGTCAGTCAAATGACAGGAACACAATATAATATATGCCTCCTCTTAATTTGCCAAAGGAAGTCTTCAACGACTTTTCGACCTTGTTAATAGGTCATCATCAGGACAAAAACTAAACATTGGGAGCGACCATCAATTTAAGTTTGTAAACGCTCGAGTGGATCTAGAGAGAATCTCCGGGACAACCCATTATTCGTGCTGCCAGTTAATGCAACAGTCAGGATTAGCTTGCCACACAGAGGTCGTAATAGCACTTTTATCTAAACCTCCTCCAGGCTAAAGTCACCTTCCAATTTGGTACTAGCATTATTGCCAGCTCCTCTCGCACCCATCTCCAAGAAGGAATCATTTGAGTTAGGTCAGCTTTTTAGGGGTGTGTAAAGTTTGCATAATTTCCTCTTGTATAATTATGTGAAATTAATGTGAGAAATTGGGTTGTTGGTTGACTGGGGTGTGAGCCCTGATCAAGCAACAGCCACAATTCCTTATAGGAGAATCACAAAAAGTCACTAAATTAGCCTTTGCTTAACCCTAGGTAGCTTGGCAGAAAAAGCAGTTCAGCTTAAATTAACGGCAACTTGTAAAGTATTTATGCAGCACACAAACAGTAATAAAGTGAAAACACAACACAAGACCAATTTAGTAAAATAGAATACATTTTAATAAATTATTTGACACCAAAATGTCAAAAATCCAATCAGTAGATCCGGAGTCATGAGTTTGTAAAGTTTTTACTAAAAACTAGCACCATAAAAGATCAAAGTAGCAACCGCGGACAACTAGTTGCACGAGACGGGTCAAAGTAAAAAAATAAGGCAGCCGCAATAGAGCACGGTTCGGATACAAAAAGTGGATTGGGCTCGGTCAGCGCTTATCTTTGGACTTGGAAAAAATTCAGAGAAAAAGTGCCTGAGAAAGTAAATTTCAGCAGGGCAAGGCTGCAGGAGGTGTCAGAGGAGGTGACGTTGGATGTCCTTGGGTTGAATCCGCAGTAAAGATTGTATGTTTGCATTTAGTCACCAAAATGTACGTCGAAAATCTCCAGTGGGACAAGGCAGAGGGCTGTAGCCGAAGATAGTTCCAAGAGGTTGGAAACCCCTTTAGTGGAAGACAGCTGAAAAGATATCTCATCTGTAACCCTTCCTTCCCCTCGTTCAAACGTGAACTCAAATCTCTACATATCAACAGCTACCTCCACAGGCACATAAACTGTTCTACATTCCCCCCCTTTGATTAACACCTTCTAGATGGTCACATTATTTGCTCAATTGCCGCATTGTGACTTGCTCATTCACTTTTATTTTATTTTTCTGCCTTTCTCCTCCATATACCCTGTGTTTTTCTTTTAAATATAGTCATTTAGTGCTGTCCTGTCTTGTGACTTTTACATTAGGAGTTCCTTTTCTACCTCTCATAAATGTTTTTATGTATTCACATAACCTATAAAGAGCTCTAATACCCTCTGGTCTAGCAAGCGCTATATAAAACTCAAATAAATAAATAAAAATAAAAGGATTTGCTGCTGCAGCGAAGGTGGTAGCAGGACAAGTCACAAAGTCAATCTGATGGAGGAGTGTGGCTCACTGATTAGAGCGGCAGACTCTGATGCAGATGTCTGGCCCGGGACCAGGGTTCAATTCCCGACGCGGCAGGGTCCTGAGCCCAAAATGTCCACGGACTCGATAATTCTCGCCTCGGTGCCTATTCTAATCATGGGGTCCCACGCTGCAACTCTGGGCAATAGTTGCTTAATCTCCACTACGGCGGCCCACCTGCTGCGGGATGCCTGGCTTTCACCCTGGGGATACCCAGTCGGGGTTATCTCACCGGGAAAAGCCAGGACGGGTTGCCAAGGCAAGTGCCTTGATGCCTTCGGGTGATACGTGCGCTATATAAGTCGCAATACATACATCGCTGATGCACCTCAGGCAGATAGGCGAGCAGGTTGGTCCCGCTCTCCTCTGTTTCTCAGAGCAGTTTTTGGCTAATATTGTTTTAAGTCCACAGTTTTGGATTTGGCCATCTTTAGCACCACAACCAAGGGTCCAGGACTGGTGGGACACCACTTGGAGGTTCAGGAATTGCTCAGGCTGGGTCCAGGTGCGGGTTAAAGATGGTGGAAGCCTTTTGTGGCTCTAAACAGGAGGCAGTCAAACTATAACTTGGGGTCACTGTAATAGTAATGGGTTCAAGTGAAGATGCAGGACTCAACATCAGGGCTGGCCTCTGAGCATTCAAGTTAGGCTCTGGACAACAAGGAAGTTGTTCATGGTACAGCAGCAGGTCACAGCAGCTGTCAGTCCTCTCAAGTCAAGTCAAGTCAAAGAATCTTATATAGCGCACATATCACCAGTAGGTCTCATGGCGCTTACGGAGATTCCACAGACTGGTGTCATATCTAGTTCCGTTTAGAACAGCCATGTTTTCAATTCTTTGCAGAAGCACTGGTTATCTGAAATAGATGAAAGATGGAACGGCAGCTTGTTCCAGAGATGAGGGGCAAGAAAAGAAAAAGATTTACCCCTGTTTCGTACGGTGCGGACTCGTAGTGGGGTAAGAAGAAACTTTGAACTGGACCTCAAAGTTCTTACAGGCTGATATCTTTTGAGTTTTTTTTACTAAGTAGCCAGGACCAGTACCATAGATACTTCTATGTGTTAGGCACAGGATTTTAAAATGACCTATTTTGCTGACTGGAAGCCAGTGGAGGAACCTTAGACTGGGGCATGAGGGGGACCTTGGAGGTAGATTTAGAATCAGTCTGGCCGCAGTATTCTGCAGGATCTGCAGCTCGGAGAAGAAATTTTCTTTTATAGAGGCCAGTAAAGCATTTCCATAATCCATGCGGCTTACAATTAAGCCCTGAACCAATGGCTTCCTGATTTCAATTGGTAGCCATTTAAAGATTTTACGTAGCTTCCGCAAGATGCCCTAACAGTCCTCTGAGAGTCCTTCCGGAGGTCCAGTAGCGAACTGAAGAATCGTTCTGAAGGTCCTATTTTTATACCCTGGTACCCGTCTTCTGGAATGTGGGAGAACCTTCTGGAAAGGTTCTCTGAAGTGCACAGAATTTCCATACTCCCCTGCCCTGGCTCCAAGATGGCTGCAGTGACAATCTGGGGTTGTTAGACCCTTTGTGTGAAGGCAGAGCACAGGCTGTTCATTTGCAAGTGAGGCTGTCCTCAGCTCCATCCTACCAGCAGATGACCCATTGAGGCACATCTAATCCCTCTATTTCTGACTGTCTTGGAGGAATTCACAAAGTCTAACTGTCAACTATACCTAGTAATGTGACCCAGGACAGGTAGCAGACACAAAGGGCAAGAACATGCCAACTTTCTAAAAGTGACATTTTCATAATTGTAATGAAAATTCCAACTTTGCCATTAAAAAGCTCTTAGATACCAAACATGATATAGCTACATGCTCCCAATTACGAATTACAGCGTATTAAATGTAATAAGGAATCCCCAATGCTATCCTATGGGAGGGGTAGGCCCAGCAGTAGTGAAAAACGAATGTAGGAGTTGTTCACTTCTAGGACGTGTAAAACTTAAAAGTACATGTCCAAATTTTCAATTACACAGCACCCTGCCCTATGGGCTGCCTAGGACCTACATTAGGGGAGACCTATATGTAATAAAAGGGGAGTTTAAAGCTTGACAAGGGGGTTTTAATGTCAGGTCATTATGGCAGTTTCAAACTGCATTCAGGCAGCAGGGGCAGGCCTGGGTCATGTTTAAAGGGTGCGGGTGGCACAATAACTGCTGTAGGCCTTCTGGTTAATCCAAGCATTCCATCGATCACCTTGTTGTTTTTTCATTTGACGCCCTAACTGCCCCAGGCATGCCCATATGTGGGTCGTGGGCTCACTGTACCACTGGGATCAAGCTATACCTGGCTGAAGAGCCCTAACTAGGAGGCCTATTAGGATGGCGGACGGACCTGCGTCCGTCCGCCACCCCCGAGGTGGAGGGACCGTCCGCAGGGGCAGCGGCAGTCCCTCCGTTGCAATTAGGATGTGACCGCCACCCTGGTGGTCACATCCCGTATCTTTAACCTCAAGGTTAAAAATGCATGCTTTACATTTACATGCACAAAGCAGCAGGCACCGCGCGGTGCCTGCTGCTTTGTGCATGTAAATGCAAGTATGGTACCCCCGATGTGCACCCCACACCCCCTTCACCCTGGGGGCCCGCAAGGGGCCCCCAGAAGCAAAGTTCCACATGCTTTTCCATGGCGGAAAAGCCGCCGCGGAAAAGCATGTTTAAACACACATCCTAATTTGGCTGACAGTGTCTTGCAGACACCGCCACCAAATAGCGCTCAACACCCCGCGGATCAGCGGCGGACGGACCTGCCGTCCGTCGCTGTTCCCACCGCCATCATAATCTGGCGGTGGGTGTTTTCTGTGACCGCGGCGGTGAATCCGCATCCTCCGGGCCGGCGGTGGCTTCCACCGGCCCGGAGGATGCGGATTCTCCGCAATCATAATCAACACCTAGCTTGTTTGTTTTCTGGTTCAGGGAGGACCTCGCCTGGCATTCCAGGATGGACTGTTCCCATGAAGGGTAGGGTCAAGACTGACTGCATATGAGTGGGATCAAACTGAGGTGACATGGTGTGCAAAAAACTATAGATTCGGATGCGGCCCAAGCGATTGCCAGTGGCTGAGATTAATTAAAGCACTCCATCGATTACTTTGTTGTTTTTGCAGGTCTATTGGTAGAATTTAATTTACAGTCCCTTGGTATATGGTATTCCACTTTATAAAGGACTTATAAGTAAATTGAGTATGCCAATCAGGTGTAAACCAGTCAAACCATGTTTAGGGGAGTGAGCACAGGCATTTTAGCACTGGTTAGCAGTGGGAACCTACACAGAGTCCTAAGGCCAATAAAAACAAATTCATCAAAAAGTGGAGAAGAAAAAAGGTAAAATGTTTGGGGGTGACCCTGCAGCGATGTCTAGCTCCGACAGAAAACAATGCAAAATTATGTGAGAGCTGTAATCTGGCATTTTGCGTTATATTTTAGCCTAAAATGCATCCCTGTTTTTAGATAAAAAATAGAGCTAAATAAGACATAACACGAACAGCAGCCACTTGCGTTTCTGTTTCTTCACATTGTTCATGTGTTAGGAATTTTTGCTGAACAGTGGACTTATTATGCATAATGGCGAAATTTTAGGCATTTTGTGAAACAAGCATAACAAGAAAGGGTGGACATTACAGGAGATTATGTCAACTAATGTAAATTTCACCTGGGCCTTCTTTTAACTGACACAAAGTGACAGCATTTCAAAACAAAGAGGAGGTAATGGCTGAACTGCCATGTCCTAGACGTCAGGGTACGGGGTTGGTTCCAGAGCAGGATGGGCTGCCATGACCCAGCATTCTCTCGTGGCCTCATTCTAGTCATGACCTCTTGTAGTCTGGCAGGGCTGCTCTGAATATTTTTGCAAGTACTGGTTTTGTTTTTCAGTCCACCCTGTGAGGCAAGCTTGACCAATATATTGAAAAGGGTGTGTTATTAACAAGCAAAGTTTTTTTTAAAGGTTTTGAGAGGGTTGATTCAAAGTCATCACGTTATTGCTCTAAGTGGCAATTTATATTCAGTTGCTGCCACGCAAATGTGTTTCCACTTTAACTTACAGATTTGCTAATGCTCCTAATATCTTTCCAAGATCTTTCAAGAGAGTTGCAGCCCAAGTAAAAGGGCGTTCTTTACTCGTATTAAGCTAAGGGGCATGGCAATCCATGGTGCAGTGACACAAGGGCTGTATGGCCTGAGGGCCTCTCTGAACCCTGATTTTTACAGTATTTTACTACCCAACAGCTGTGTAGTGGGCCCATTCTTGATTGCTCTATTCCCTCTGCACTATGCGCCTAATTTTGATGACAGTGGACGAGCACCAGACCGACATCAAAGCGGCAGGGAACGGTCCAACCATAGGTCGGCAGGTCCACCCGGTGTATTTGGAAACATCCATTTTACAATTAAATCTTGTGAGGCGGGCGGAAAAGGTCCGCAGCACAAGCTAAAATAAAAAATTTAATGTTTTTAAACATCCTTGCACTGTGTGGCAGGCACCATGCAGTCCCTGCCAAACGATGCAGGGATGTTTAAGGAGGTGTCAGAACTGGTAAAATTCCATTGGGTTCCTCAGGAGCAGTACCCTCAAGAAGCCCACCTTCCAGCAGTCTTGACTCAAGCTTAACTGCACTGAGTATCAAAGTGGCTAGACGTGGGGGGGCGGAATTAGGGAGGGTGCTGCAGGGAGGGAGACCTGGAACGAGATGTTGTCCTTGATTAGCTTTCCTTTCGTGCTTAGAAAACTCTTTGACTATATTTAACATGGGTTAAACAATGACAACATTCCTGTAAAGGAAAAGCAGGTTATACATAGAACAGTCGTCATGTACGTCTTCTCAGGTTTCACTGGCAATTTCTGTTCCTATAATTCTCAAGGATACAATGGAATGGCTAAACAACCATGTTTCAGAATGAAGCACACATTCATATAAAGAGCCACTTGACTTTAGACACAATGTTTCTGTAATGATGTGCTTTAACCACTGTTAAATATCACAGTGGTACTTCCAACAACCTTTTTGCAATACACAACACATTACATATGCTAATGAGACAGATTAGTATTCAAATGTCCAAGGGAGCACTTCAGCACTATGTATCAGAGTTCAAATATGCAAATGTCCAGGAAGCGCATCAGCGCGATGCACTGAGTCCAGATATGCAAATGTTTAAAGAGTGCTTCAGCAGGTATGCATATCCCCCCCAGAGCACTTCTGCACGATGTGTCCAAAATGCCAGAGTCATCAATATGTAAATGCCCAAAGAGCGCTTCAGCTCGATGTACAACAGTGCCAAAATCACCAAACATGTAAATGACCAAAAAGTGCTTCAGCTCGCTGTACTAAGTTCCAAAATCACGAAACATGTAAATGACCTAAGAGCGCTTCAGCGTGATGTACAAAGTGCCAAATCACCAAACATCTAAATGACCAAAGAGCGCGTCAGCGCAATGTACAAAGTGCCAAAATTACCAAACATGTAAATTCCCAAGAGCGCTTCGGCGCGATATGCAACTTTGTTTCAAAATGCAAAATAACAAAAACAGCACATAGTTCCTTTCATGATGCATTTGGTTAAGAAAGGAACCCTCCTACCTGGTTGTAGCTGAGAGAGGATCTACAACCTGGGAAAAGAAAACAGAAGTCTCCTTGCTGCAACCAGAATCTTCTTTCAGCAACCGGAGAACAGGAACAGCTGCTGCTCAAGCTCAGGGTTCTCAATAACCAGCAATGAGAACAGGGTGTGGCCCCTATTTAAAGGGCTCAGGAAGAAGCTTCCAGATTCCAGCTCACAGGTAAACTACTGGAGCTGAGAAGGGACAATAGGCCTTGATAACATCATAGTCTGCAACAAGCAATGGCACAGACAAATGGCAAAGTCACAACAAGCATTGGTAAAAACAATAGAAAACAGTAAACAGGTGCCGGACAAGGTGCACCAGGAAACTGCTGTGGCAGAATTATGACAGGAGGCTCCATAAGTGCCCCCCAGACCCTATAGCGGAGGGCCAGAGGGCAAGGGGACCCTGCTAGTGGCCCCCAAAGTCACTTTCCGCCTGTCTTTTCATGGCGATGGACTGCCATGAAAGGGCAGTTTGAAAGTGACATCATAATCCTGATGGCAAAGCCGAGGCTGACTCTGCCGTCATTATGGGATTATCATTCCGCCTGCTGCCCCAACGGGCTCTGTGAGCTCGTCGGAAGCAGAGCAGAATCCCCCAGCAGTTCCCCTCCGGACGCCAGTATTATAATACCATAGATGTCAAGCGGAAAGCCTCCGACTAGCTGTCGGATGGCTTTCCACCGGACATTGTAATCAGGCCCTATGTGTCCTGCACCTAGATTTCTCCTCTTCTTTCTCAATGCAGAGACATTTGCCTCAGATACACAGATAATTACTAGGATTTGGACCCCAGGTCGCTATAATCTAGCACCACTAATCTAGCACCTATGGATACATGCATGAGAGTGTGTGTGAATGGGTCACTATACATCATTCTAGTGACATGTTGCACAGGCAACTGCATGGCTATGAGGATGTGGTATGTGTGGGCAAGGCTGCATAATTTTGAGGGAGTCTGAGTGGGTCTTAATTGCATATGTTGTTTTGATCAAGAATGTATGAGTGAACATTCATGTGTGAGACCGTCTTAGTGCTGCATTGGTCAGAAATCTCACGCTCTTCTCCACTGCAGGGCCTCTAACAAGGTTGTTCCTGAACCTGTGCTGCCACAGTCTACCAAACCACAGGTAAGCGTTTTGTTCACACCCATGCTTTAAGACAGTTCTTATTGCCGAAAAAGGGAGGACTATAAAGACCATAAACCAACTCACTGAATTGAAAGAAAGCTTAGGTTCTAAATGACAGCTAGCTACCGGCCCTTTCTAGTATACACGCTATCTTAGATTAAGGAAATCCTGGGGCCAGTAAGCTTGACCACCTAAGTGAGCTATCCACATTGTATTGGGATTACTGGGGACAGTTAGTGTGTTTCTTTCCTCTATATAAGATGTCTACAAATTAAAGGAATCCAGGGTCCGGTCAGACTGTCTCCCAGGAATTATGTCGCACAAACATGGGAAATACAACCCCAACCAGACTTTCCCGTACAGGCATTTTATCATACAGATACAGGAACCCAGACCCACATGAGTGTGACCTGCCAGTTGTGCTTGCATACAGGCACAGGAAACCCAGGTCTATGCCTGCCTGGCTCTCACATGCATGCTAGCTACAGATACGGGGAGTCCAAGACCCAGTCATACTGACCTCCCCAGAAACGTTCCTGTACAGATACTGATAATCCAGAGCCTAACAAGAGTGTCCCTCCCAGCAATAGAGGACTTATATAGGGAATCCAGGGCCACACATGTCTGCTCAGGCAAAATACAATACAGATACATCAAATCTAAAGCCAGAACTAGAAATGGCATTGACACGTTTTTATATTGTTATTCATATTGTATAGTAACATTGTAAATTCACTGTCTTCACTTTTGTTTTATGTATTCTTATGTTGCTTCTCTCCTAGGAAGTCACCATTTCTATGCCTCTAGTCAATGGTGAGAAGAAAGGTAAATCAAATGTTGAACTGGGATCATTACTCATTATACTCCAACCTCTCTCAACCACTCATGATTCTCCATCCCAAATCTCACAATATGTTGACCTGCTGACTGATTCTTCTCAACTTTTATATTGTATCTCATGATTAAGACCAGTACTACTTTTTAATATATGTGCATTTTCTGCAATATTAGTGTTATCGTGCAGCTCCTGCCCATAGATTTTGGTAGTGAATTCTCTGTCACTTTTCAAATCTTGCTGTTATAGGTAGTGTATCTTTACACTTCTCAATACCACCTTTGGGTAGCGGTAATTTGGATCTAGAATATTGGTGAAAGTAAGCTGGATGTCTTAAAATATTGTCATGTATTTGTCCAATATCTGTGGGTAACCCCCAGATCTTTCTAATAGATGCTATACAAGACTGGAGTTTTTAACATAGCTCCTAGGGAGCAGGATCTGTGGCTGATTTTCAGTTGTTAACATGGGAAACATGTACATGCAATATGTTTGAATGGTACACGGTTACACTGTTGGAAGTAATACTGGAAATATAGTACGTGTTTGGCTCCCCTGGACCTATAAATGAATTCCTTGATTATTAAAAGAAATCGACTTGTGTACAAAGTAGAGATTTCAAGCTCCCTTTGAACCAGTACTCCATTTTCAGTAGTCAAATTTGTATTTGATTTTTGATCAAACTATTTGTATAAAAAGGTCTTAAATATTGTTACTCACAGGTATACAGCAGGCCGATTGGAACCACAATAAAATGCATTTCTAAATACTTCCAATTCCCATACTGAGGTCAGCTCAGTCTTTCTTCCTTATATTAGAGACAAATGTTTATGATTGAATGGTTCTATTTCTTTTAGTTTCTTTAAAATATAAGCTTTCTGAGGTACGCTAAGGAACAATTTGTAAGAATGCTGAAGGAAAATAATCATGTTTATAATTTCAACTAATGAAACGTGGACGACAAAGGGGCTTAAGCTGCTGTCTTTCTTCACAAAGAACAGCAATGCCAAGTGGGGAACCTAAATGCCAAAAACACTTTCTGAAGGCTGGCAGAAATTCCTGAAAAGGTTGAGCATTGACTCACATGAGGTAATAGAATCAAAAACTGAATATGGATGTTCCATTGGGTAAAAAGATTTAGGACTTGATTACGAGTTTGGTGGATGGGATATTCTGTCACGTTTGTGAGGGTGTAACCCTTTCTGCTAAACCCGTAATCAGGCTCTAAGTGGCTACAGTAATCCCAAGACTTAGAAGATCTTAAAGATTGCTGGACTTAGGGTTAGTGGAATAGGAAGACCAATGGGGTTCCTGCCTTGCCAGATCCATGGTTTCCCACCCCTGTTTAGAGGTGCCACTTGGTTATGGTTATCGGCGCGTCAGCCGGCTCCACCAACAGTAACCACTGACCCTGGTGTCCATTGACAACAGGGCCTCCAGGGCATATAGTATAATGGCTGTCACCCGTCACTGTGATTTTCTCTCCCATGTCCACCATGCAAACTATGCCAGACATAACCATGGAAAATGTAGAATGGCGCTGACAGACAGAGAGAAAACCTCACACATGTGGGGTATTTTTATTTGTTTTGAGAAAACGAACTTCAGTTTTAGGAGATCCTTTTCTCTAAACCAAAAGGTTTGCAGAGTAGGTGTGTCAAACATCGCTCCCACTAGACAATCCCTCAGTGCTGTGAGAGTAGCTATGGCGTCTCCCTTCACATTATAGATATCTCTGCCAGGCCAGCAGAGATCTGTAAATTGGACTGAGAGTCCATAACTAGGGGAGTGGAGGCCATGGCGTCCACCCCCTTGGCGAACTGTCTACCAGGATCTAAACCGCCCTCCTTAGTTTGTATAATGGACCCAGCAAGCTCTGTTTGTAGAACATTAGACTCTTAATCTCAGGGTCAAAGCCCATGTTGAGATCACTAAAAGAACATCTACGGTAGTAATCAGGTCCCAATTAGTTACTCCATTTAAACAACAAATGTTAAAGATGATTCAAAATATGTCTAGTGGAAATGGATGTGGTAAAGATGATTAAAAACCTTTAAAGAGATTTTCTACTTAATTTTTAATTAGACTAGAAAATCTCATTTTAAAAAGTGATAAAATATCGCTATCGAATGACAAAGGAACAATTGAAAGCTTTTTAAAGTCGGCGAAAAACAGAAGTCCCTCATTCATGCCATCCTATACATCTACAGAATATAGATTAGAAAAATATTTGCTAAATTATTGGCAAACAGAGTCAACAAAATAGCAGATTCATTAATCCATAAGATTGTAGTGGTTTTCTTTCTGGTCGTCAATTGTACGCTAATACCAAGTTTTTAATTGAAGGTGTAGATCTTTTTACTTATAAGAAAAACGTAGCTGTAACTATGCTTCACTATGCTGCTAAAGCAGTTGACCGTGTGAGCTTGGAAAGCCTCTTTTTGATTCTAAGGACATTTGGTTTCCCTTCCCAGCTTACAAATGAATTATGCAATTTGTACAGGGTAACCACACTAATGTAGAGTTACATTAAGAAGAAAGTGAATCCTTTAAGGTAAATCGCGGCATAAGGCATGGATGTTCCCTATCCCCTGTCCTGTTTCTGTTATTTAGTGAGCCCCCTGCCAGTGGCTCTTTGTGATAATAAGAATATAGCTCTCCCAATATGAAACATATAAAAACTGAAACTTTATGTGGGTGACGTAGTATTATTCTTAAAACCTCCTAACCGTAAAACGTGATAATGTAAATGTAATGAATGCTCTCAAAGTTTTTGTCTTTTTTTATGAACTTGGACGTTATAAAAGTAACTATTAGAAAACAGATACTTTAACTTTTAACATCTGCTCAGAATTCCTTCTCGTGCATTCTTTAGAAATGTAACCTTTATTATAGACTTGCATACGGTAAAGTATTCATTCAGAGCAACAAAGCTCCAATCATTTCACTTAACTATTTCTACTTGTTCACTTTTGAATGAGGTTATGCGCTGGCTGCCATACTATGTTTGGCTTCTGCAGCTTTTGTGCTACGTTGACCGTATTCTTTTACATGGCATGAACAGTGAGTTTACAGTTGATAACCTTTCAAAAAATACCTGTCTCCAAAAAAGTCTGATTTAAGACTCTTTAATGGTTCCTTAAAAGCAAAGCAGCTTTTAAAAACATTTTTCATTCCATATTTTATTCCACAACTAGAATACAAGATTTAGTGGGACACAATCAGAGAATTCTCCCTAAGTGTGAAATACCAAATTGCATTGCTATTATATTTCCAAAGTATAAACCCCAGTTGGCATTTGGAGCTCTTCTAATGATCAAAATAATTGGTCCTATAATCCTATTTGGCAAAAGTTGGAGACTTGTAATGAGAAATAGAACATGTTCAGACTGGATAACTCTACATTCAGCGAGACATAACTCTACACAGTCCGCCATGGTCTCTTACTAATAGCAAAAACAAATTATAGTATTGAAAGTAATTGTCTTTAATAAAACCTGCATTCATTAGATTAAAAAAAAACAGATGTAAGGTGATCACGTTGAACTTGTAAGCAAAAAGGTAACTTATCAAAAAATAAACCATATCAGTACAGAACATCTAGCCACAGAACCCCTAAAACAATCATGATTCAGAACTAAACATATAGAAAGAATATGAAGACAACAACCACAAAACAACAAAACATTACAAGCAAATCAAGATCATCTGTTACAGAATGCAAATAACAGATAAATGTGTAAAAATGTGAAGAAGAATCTTGATAGAAAAAACACAAACACAAAGAACCAACAAATACTAATAATTCAATACAAATTAAAAAAACTTCATACGGGCATATAACGACATACAAAAGTTTAATGTCTTAACATAACATGGCATACTATAATTGTATTAAAACATTTGCATATCTTCACACAAATGCAAAACTGAAGAAAAAATATTGCTGAATGAGGGTTAGTTCATTTTGGCTGTAGCCTGTGTGTGCACATTTCTTTTTTTTCTGACATGTTTTTGGTTGCCAGCTGCCTATTTCCTTCATAAAACGTCTTTCATGTACATTCTCACTTAATCATTTTATACATAAAAACTTTCCTAAAGCACTTTCATATTGAGAATAGTACAACATCTAGCAAGGTTAAACATGTTTCCTACAAATAGCAGAGAAATCATAATATAGTAAAATAAACAGAAAAAAACAACATTTAGTAGGTGGTAGTTCAAAAGAAAGTGAAAAGTGTACACTGGGGCAGAGATGAATTCAAACAGAGCCTGAAAGAAGGTTCTAGTCTTAGGAAGCTTGAAAGGTAAAATGAAGGAGGTGACGGAGAAGAGATGGAAGGTTAAGAAAGGATGGGGACGCAGATGTTGGGAGGCAGTAGTGGGTGTGGAGCAGTACCAAAGAACATTTTAAAGGAAGGGTACATTTATTTGAGTTTTATGCAGACAAACCAAATTGGGGAAAATACACTGATTTAGAGAAGATTGTAAGGGGTTTATATAGAACAGGGGAGTTTAAGGAGGAACAGATAGCTGAGATGAAGATTCACTGGTAACATGGTGCAGGCTGAGGCATTTAGTAGAGTTGATAGCGAAGCAGCCATCAAACCTTAAGAGAACTGGAGTGAGGTTTAGAGGTGCGTTGCAGTTCTGGACACGACTTCGCATCCATAAACTACTGTTTCGAAATACCATTGTCTCCGCGCAAAAGAGAATGTGAGGCAGTTTATGATCTACGCTTCCTCCATGGCATTGTGATGAACTTCTGCTGTCACACTTAGAGACCGCGCACTTTTAAGGTCTGGCCTACCAGAGAGCATAAGCTGTCTGCTGGTGAAAGAGGTATTGTCAGCTTACATTGGGCATAGAGCCTGCCCATTGCTTATCATTGGCTCGTTTTACTGTCACTCTCATTTGCTTTCTTCTTGTTTGATAGCTTCTGTGGGGTTCTTCTTGGATTTGTGTTTGTCCCTCCCCTTGAAAGTGAGCGTATCACTTGTGTCTTTCCACTGCTCGCTTTTCGAACACAGCTTTTTTCTTTTTTGGTTAAGCATTTGTTTTTCATGTGCTTCTCTTTCCCCCTCTGATGCACAATGTGTTGTGTTGCTCTGCCTCAGCCATGTGCTTCTCCGCTACCACCCTCGATGTGCTCGCCCTTGTGTGCTTCTCCTGAGGCGTTGCTTTCTCGCCTGCGCCCCCCGTCTCCATGTTGCTCTTGCTCTCTCTCCCTTATGGTTGCTTTTTCATTTGCCTTCTGTGTTGCTCTCTCCTATGCCCTCAGTGTTGCTTCCCCCAACCCACGCTCTCCTTGTATTTTTTCCACGCCCGCCTCTTCCTCTCTGTGTTCTTTCACCCACTTTACAAAAAAAGGCACTTTTGTTTATTTTTAATTTTTATTTACAACCCAAATCAGATCAGTTATTTAAAATAAAAAAAGGGCTTGCATCATGTTGTACTTGCATGCATGTTTGATGCCTGCGCCTACAAAATGAGGCAGCTTATCTTTTTTTAAATTCATCTTTAGCCATGCTGCCCAGCGTCAGGGATGCTCTACAGCATTGCTAAAAACCATTGGCAAAGCCTATATGATCTCAAGGCTAGACCTATTTGCTGTGTCAATTCATTACGTGGCGATTGCCTCCTGGGAGTTTTCAAAAACCAGGTTAAGCAGAGTACAATTACGCTCATGTTTGCATTAATGTTTGCGTAAAAAGCTAGTTTCTAGACCCCAGAAAACCCAACGCAGTGTGGCTATTTGTTCTGTCATTTTTCAATGGTATTGAAAGTACTTTTCCAGATAATTTTTTTTATCATAAAATCGAATCAAAATGCTTCTGAAGTAATGTATCAAAATGAATAGCATGTACCAGTCTCCCGCCTCCTAGTGGGTATGTTACATCCTCCGGAATATGGCACTATGAAGGGGCGCCATTTTATGGGTCCCTCTTGGGGGATAAGATGGTCCAATTTGATTTTATTTATAGTGTTCTTCATCCCATATTTCTGTGCTTTGGTCTCCACTCCTGTCCAATAACTCGAAGCCCAATAAAGTGTTCAAGTACCCTGTGTTTTCTTTGCAGAAGCCAGTCTTGAGAATCAGGGCCCGGCGCAGCCTCAAACAGCAGGGGGAGCCCCAGATGCAGAAGAGGAGATAGCCCCACCCCTACCCCCAAAAGATGGCAGGGAGCAGGAGAGGGAGGAGGTCCTCTTATCACCTGTCATCATCACAGTACAGGTGAGAGCAGAGAGGACCATGCCAGTCCCACCTACCTCCCATAAGAGTCACAGGTGTCCTGTGAGAGACACCAACCTCTTGTGAAATTACTATCGCCTGTAAGAGCCACTCGCCTTCTGTCAGAGCCATGCATCTTACCTCAGGTACCTCCTGTGAGAGCCATGGAACTCCTGTGAGGAATACGTGCAATACAAATACAAATGTTAAAAGCGGGAATATGAATATAACAACATAGTCACTATGGGAATCCCCTATCTTCTGTGATCGACACCTAGGGGCATATTTATAAAAAAAAAGGTGCAGGGCAGCAAGCTGCCTTGCTGCGCTGCGTGTTTGGGAAAGGGCAGGAACATGACATGTGTATTTGTAAAGCACACGTTCACCCGGAGGTATGTTGGCGCTGAATAACAGATGTTTATTGTTACCCAACTCAATGGTACTCATTTTATCGACCTCATATGGATGAAAGGCAGAGTGTACCCGCTGGGATTTGAACCTGTGACCATGAGGTCGAACACAGGCTCCTGCATCCACTGATCCACCAGACCCGGCAGGAATGTGCTGTGCTTAGCATTATACGTCGCATTCCTGTATCTTCCCAGTACTGGTGCGCAGTGTGCCGCCTAGTGCCAATGCAGGCACCCTTGCACTGCCTGCAATTGTAAGCAGGATCTTTTTTGTGCAGGAAAGACACCTTCCTGCACAAAAACAATCCACTGAGGCATTCTACCCGTTTTAGTTGTGCTGCCAAATTCAGCACACATAGAAAGAGAAAAAACGAGGAGAAATAAAGATATTTCTCATCTTTACACCTCACTTGGGAAGATGTAGCATTTTGATGCATTCCCAGGTCTACCAGTAATGGTAAATGTGGGAAATGCGCCAAAATCCATGGGTGGTGCATGGGAATACCCGCGCTCCTCCCACGGAACACCTCCCTATGGTACAGCAATCGTTGAAATGTGTTACTCTAGATTTATCAAGCTACCAGGGCCACGCAAAATGGCCTTGCGTGGCTTGATAAATCTAACTGAAGACTGCATGGCTCTTGCACCCTTTTGCATGGAGCAAGGGCGACCTAATTCTTTAATAAATCTTCCCCTGCGCCTTTGGTATGTACACCTGTGAGGTCCATGTACTTCAGGCAAGGAACACATGCGGTGTCATGCAAATGGAAGAAGTATTCTATAAAAATAAACATAACATAGTTCCTGTGAGAACCGCATATGGGAGCTCCGTACCTTCCGTTGGAGTGATCTACCTTCCTGTGAGATCTGCCTACCTCGTGTGAGACAGGAACTTCTTGTGAGAGCAATGCAAGGCATGTAACTGTTTCTGTTGTGTCACGTCATCCCCCCTCACGCACAAAAGACTTGCTCTCGCCTTGCGGCGCCCTTTTCTTTTTTACATGTGCTCCCGTTGTGAGTGCTCATTTGAAAGACTGTTTCCCATTTTGTAAAAGTCTGTCAGCAGTGAGATTCTTCCACAAGTTGTTGTGCGTTAGTGCACTGCTGGTTGAATTACACATAGTGCCAATATCAGCAACACTCCCCATCCCACGTACAGCAATATTTTTAGGAAATAAACCACACGACACCTTGCTTGTGGAACAAATTGCTGCTGGCTTATTTGCATACCAAAAATGCCAACATGGTGGGTTATCTTACTGGCGATCCAAGGAAAGGCAACCCCTCCGCCACCTGCCCGCCTGATGAGCCAAATTACACAGCGGCCATCGCCAATCGGTGCTTACCAATTTTGGGGAGGGGCTAACCCCTCCCACCCCTAGGGCGGTCCCACAGCGCTAGAAATTTGTGTGCCCTCATGTGGCACTAAGGCTGCCGCCCTCTTATGAGGGTCCCCTCCATGGATCACGGGCAGCCAACACGTGTCACATGTGATTTGACCCTCTTATTTCCACATCTTCTGTTTTGGAACCAGTTTTGAATAAGATGGTCCTATGTTTTGCAGGAGTGCCCCAAAATTGTGCTGTCTGTTTGATGTTCTGCTTTTTTTTTTATCCCAGAGTGACGAAGAGCTCGACAACGAGAAGAGGAGCTCACTTACCTCAAAGAACAACAACGCCCTGAACACACACCACATCCCACTGAAAACCAGCTCCTCGATGAGGAGCCTGGGCTCCACCACGGTATGTGGGTAGTGTAAGTGGGTATGAGCCTGGAGACCTCGAGCCATGAGAGCGAGTGTACGTGGGGATTACGAGGACCTGTGTTGTAATCTTTGTAGTTCCCCATTCCTTCCATTTACTTTGAAAATGTCATTTGTTTTGAACATCCGAAACTCAGGGTGAACAAGGCAGATGTTTCTCCTGATTATAAGTTTAGTGTGGAATAAGGACTAACCCACGCATTAGTTCCATGTGCCATTTCCCCAAGAAAGTCTCTGCAGGAAATAGCCCATGCAAAACCCGGGTCAAAGGGCAATTGGCGTCTTAATTGCAGTATATTTAGAGCCATATTTATCAAGGGTTGCGCCGCTTTCGTGTCAAAAGCGATGCAACCCTTGAAATGCGATTTATCAAGCCACGCAAGGCCACCTTGCATGGCCCTGAGTGACTTGATAAATCCAGAGTAACCAGACACAGCGCAAATCGCTGCGTTGTGTTACTCTGCCCACAGAGGCGTTCCATGAGTGGTGCGTGGGTGTTACCATGCAAAACCCATGGATTTTGACACATTCCCCGATTTACCTTTACTGGTAGACCTGGGAATGCACCGAAATGGTACGCCTTCCCTGGGGAAGTGTAACACGTAGAAATATGTTTATTACTCTTAATTGTTTCCTCTTTCTATTTGTGCTGCATGCTTCAGCACACATAGAAAGAGCAAAATGCCTCAGAGGATGTGTTTTGTGCAGTAAGGTGTCCCTTCCTGCACAAAAACAATCCTCCTTACAACGCAGGTACCCTTGCACCATGGTGCAAGAATGCCTGCTTTGGTGCTAGGCAGCACATTGTATGCCAGTGCTGGGAAAAGGCAAGAATGTGCCGTATTGTGATAAATACGTCGCATTCCTGCCCCTTTCCTGTAACGCATTGCTGCGCTGTGCTGCCTTATATTTTGATACATACGGCCCTCAATGTATAAAACAGGACGCAAATATAATTTGCTCCGATTTTACCTTAGGTGCTGCTCCCGGACTGAGGGTGCAAGAGATGCAGAGAAATTGACACACTTACAGAGATAAAGTTAAACAACGAGGGTTCCAAAGCTAGACAGACAGACAAGGTGTGAGAGGAGCAGAGCCATAAGCTAACACACAGCGATAGAGGGATGCAGGCCATATAAGGGAAATGTGCAGTTCAAGGGAGAAAGGATTATCTTTTCCATTAAACTCTGGGGCATATTATCAAGGGGGTTTATCTCCGCTTTTTTGGCTTTAAAAGCCAAGAAAGCAGAGATAAAATTATCTCCCTATTACCTAGCTGTCGCTAACACCAGTTAGCGACAGCTAGTAGGGGATAGCGACCATCTTGGGCCCCGCTTTGCATGTCAGTGATATTTATCACTAATGACATGCAAAGTGGGCGTGCCAAGATGTTAGCGACTGGAAACAGTCGCTAACATCGCTATCTCCTATTACCAACTTTTGGAGATATTCACGCTAAGCTCGAATATCTCCAAAAGCTAACACCTGCCCCTGAGCAGTTCTTAGCCATGTTATCCAATGGTAGGTGGATAACATGGCTAAGAGCATTAGCTCGGTAATGCATGAATATCGCTGACTTTTCAGCGATATTCATGCATTGCGGCCGATTTTTATCGCTTAGGAGATAAACCTTGATAATATCAAGGCTCCTAAGCGATAAAAATCGCCACAGCTCGGCGATAAAAATATCGCCGCTAAACCAACATAGCGATAATTATCGCTAGTTGTTGGTAATATGCCCCTCTGTTGTTAAGTCAAGTCACCTTCAGAGTGCCAAACAAAATGATATTTTCTAACATCAACTGTTTCTCAGAGAATTATGGCACGTATTTGCCGGTCTGTGCAGGGTGAAGAGTAGAGTTATCCCCACATGGATTTGCATCTGTCATCTGTAGGTGGTTGGTTATGCTCTATAAGAGGAATATTCACCTGCAGAGCTTTCTAGCTACCATTTCTGTTGTCTGCACACTGACTGGTGGTCTATCGTGTTGCACATGTTTATGTCAGCTTTAGTAGGGGTTAGATGTATGTGATTGTTTTTTGTTTTTTTTCTTAAGTTCAAGAAAATTTTATTTGATATCAAAAAGAGAAAAGCAAGGTGTCAATACAAAGTACAATGGAAATATAAAACATGGAAAGTTATGATAAATAAACCAATCATAAGGTTATAAATAGTATCAGAAGGAATATCCGGGCAATGGAATGAGAAAAGGAAAAGGCATATAAACATTAATCTTAAAAACAAGAAAAAACCTGAAAGAAAGGTAAAAAATGATACAATGAGGAAAAGAAAAATGGAATGCAGTGAGCATTTAAGGAGGTTTGAGGACTTCTTGTTGCGAGGGTAGTGGACTAAACGAGCGATTAGCACAAGTATCCAGGTAAAGCGTGATAGGGAGCCATAAGTCCAAACGCTTTGCGGCCATGTGAGCCGGAAAGACAAAAGAAGTGTCAAGTCTGTGATTATGGCAAACATTAAACCACCACGCCTTAAAGGAGACATTGGAGGAGTTCTTCCAGTTTACAGTTATCTGCTGGAATGCAGCGGCTAATAACAAGTCAATAATCTGAGGCTTTAGTTCAACATTATCCCAACAAGGGGAAAGGCTGCCTAAGAAAATGTTTATATGAGAAAAAGGGATACTTGTATGAAAAATCAAGTTAATCTGAGCCCAGACCTGCAACAGAGGTACATAAGAACAACATATGGAACAAAGTCGCTTGTGGGGATGAACAAGACCAGCATGTATGAGAAGTGTTTGGGAAACGCTTATGGAGGTCAAAAGGTGTATAGAGGAGTCTGTTATAAATAAAAAACAGGGACTGTGTTAAGGTTGCCGCTCTTGAGGATTTACGTATCTTGATCCAGACTTTGTCCCATAGTGAAATTGGCCAGGACGTGGAGAGGTCATGTTCCCAACATTCCTCTACTTTAGATTTAGGCCTAGGGGAGTCAGTAGTATGAAGGTATTTATAAATGGAGGAGGCGTTTGGAGTCTAGCGCAGAAATGAGTGAAGTAGTGAGATGGGAGTGGGAGAAGCAGGAGATGGATGTAGCTGAGAAAGTTGGTTGTAAGTTTTTAGTGCAGCCTCCCTAAGTAAATGATAGTTGCGAGTGAAGGAGGTAGGTAAGTCATAGAGGGAACGGAGAGTGGTGAAAGACAGGAAAGAGGATTGAGAAAAGAGTTGAGAGATCCATATCAGCCCCCTGTGATGCCATGCTTTCCAAAAGAAGGGTTTGTTACGAATAAGTAGGGCGGTGTTATGCCAAATGGTGGAAGAAAGGAAATCAGCAATGGACGTGGGAGGGGAATGGGAAGAAGATAGGAGCAGTGTAGTAGTACATTTATGGATGGGAGTGGAAATGGAAGAGGGTTTACGGGAGAAGGAAAGATATTCAGCGAAGGAGAAAGGAGAAAGGAGAAATAAGAAGACGTTCAAATTTAGCCCATAAAGGACAAGGGGTGCTGAGATCTTGTAGCCAGAAAGAAGCTTGACGCAATAAGAACGCTTTATGGTAAGCAGGGAAGTTTGGAAAGTTAACTCCGCCTTCTGTCTTAGGACGAGTCAGTCAGGCGAGAGACATTCTAGGCTTTTTCTTATTCCAAAGAAAGGACATCAGAATGGAGTTAATTTTTTTTTTTTATTTGGAAGGAATGGATACAGGAATATTGGAAATAGTATAGAGGACTATGGGAGATAACATCATTTTAATAGTGTCAAGGCAACCCCACCAGGACAGGTAAAGAGGATGCCACTTGGACGTTAAGTCCACTAATCTTTGGGTGCATTTGGATAGACAGAGGGAAACAGTGTCTGGAATGGTAGGAATAATATGCAAGCCGAGATATTTAATATGGGAGGATTTCCATGTGAAGTTGGAGGCAGTAAAATCGGGTTTAAATGTGAATTTCGTTAAGGGTATGATCTCACATTTATCATTATTGAGTTTATAGCCAGATATTTGGGAGTATTCATGCACTTCAGCAAGGAAGGCGGGAATCGAATCAGTGGGGTTAGAAATAAAAAGAAGGATGTCATCTGCGTAGGCGGCTAGCTTAGTTTGAGAATCTGATATTTGAAAGCCTTGGATGGTAGGGTTCTGACGAAGTCTAGAAAGAAAGGGTTCTAAGGCCAAATTAAAAAGAAAAGGAGATAAGGGGCACCCTTGACGGACACCTCTTCCCAAATCAAAAAAGGAGGATATTTGACCATTAGCACAGACAGCTGCACGTGGATTGGAGTAAAGTAAGGAAATCAGAGAAATAAATTTGGGACCAAAACCAAACCAATGAAGGGTGTGAAAAAGATAGGTCCATTCAACTCTATCGAATGCTTTTTCAGCATCAAGGGCAATGGCCGCAAGGGAATGGGGCAAATGACGGGACTTAGATAAAACATTGAATAGCAATCTAGTGTTGTCGGTGATAAAGCGTCCCTTGACAAAGCCTGACTGTTCCTCACCCAGAAGATCCGGGAGAAGAAGATCGAGACGTGCTGCAAGAGATTTCGCAAATATTTTATAATCAATGTTAACCAAGGAGATTGGCCTATAATTCTTACAATGTTGAGCATCTTTTCCTTCCTTGGGTATGAGGCAGATATGCGCATCAGAGAAGGAGCCTAAAGAAGAACCCAAGGTGAGGAAAGCCTCAATGAGGGAGTGTAGTTTGGGTATAAGAAGTTTTGAGAAGTGAAGGAAAAATTCAACAGTAAAGCCATCCGGCCCAGGTGCTTTATCTTTTTGGAGATTCTGAAGTGCTGTAAGTAACTCTCGTTGAGAGATGGATGTATGTGATTGTTAATGGCAAATCCTCTGACTTCTGGAGGAAGTGCTAAATCCAAAGCAGCCCTAGTGGTGGAATTTGTTCCATCAAAGGGAAGCCCCTAGAGGATTATTTAGGATTTGGCAGAACAGAAGCCACTCCATAAATTGGAGGATCTACAGCATCATTAAACCCACTGTTCCCCCACATCCTTTCGAGATGTGGGAGCCACCACACTTTCAGTGGTGGGGCCTCAGCTGGTTCAGTCATTGAAAAGGTTCAGCCAGCAGCCCATCCACCACAGCGCTGCTGGATGATGCACATCATAAGAAAATCTGTCCTCCTTGGGACCAACCTTCCACCGTTAATTTCTCCTACCCAGGTTAGGCATGCTTGGCTTGGCAAGAAAAAGAAAGCAATCAACCACAACACAGAGGGAGAAAACTGCTTTGCGGGTTCTTTCTGTAAAACAAAAAGGTAGGACAAGTGGGCCTCCAAGACTTGAAGGCCCACCTGGCATCAGATTTTTTTATGAAGGTGCATCGATGGAGACACTTACATTGAAAATAGCCAGCTGAATTGATCTGTAGGTCAAATCCGTCAGGCAGGTGACACTGCAGTAGGCATAGTCAGGGCCTCCGCCACCGTTGCCAATAAGTGGCTAACTTGCTAACCAATAAGGGAACCTCTTAGTTTGTGAACCCTTGAACAACATTTTCTGCATTCCTGAGTTCTGCTGGGACTAGTCTTTAGTTACAGTTCTCCTTTAGCTTTCACACTAGTAATCCCCATAGACCAGGACGGCATGCATCATTTTCTGTGAGATGGATTTAGGACAGGTCGACATATCACAGCTCTTGGATTCTGCTTTGTAGCTGCAGAACTGAGAATCTGCAGGACTCCTACCTCTGTAGGCACATGGCAATGGCCAAAGGTGAGATGGGTCGTTTAATTTCTGAAAAGATATGACAGGGAGCAGATCTTAGAAAGTGCCTTCTAATGTGTGAAGCAGAGAACGTTATGCCAGTGTTCAATGCTTGTATGAAAGTACAATTCATGAAACTCATTTAACTGTGAAAAAATATTGTGCTAGTAGTAGGTGCATGCCAAGAATACTTACAAAACTCCATTACAACAATACCAAACAACGTTAAAGTGGGACCGAATTCCAGCGACTGCTGATTAATCCATCGTTGACCGCAAGAGCAATTTCAGTCTCTGCATTGATCCGCTCCCAAAATAAAAAAATTTCAAACATGTCACTCTGATATTGTCCAAAAAATTGGAAATTTACAAAATCCCCCACAAATTTGAGCAAATACTTTGAAATTATATTCATACCATGAAAAAGTACCCACTATCTGAAATGCAAAACAGGACAGGTGAAAGGTCAGAGTATAACGTTCCTTCGAGGTATGATCCCTGGTGAATGATAGTTCCCACGGCTATAGTGTACAACTGCTGCAACTCCTAAACAACCCCAAAAAGAAGCTTGAATAGGGCTTAAATGTGAAGTATGTGAAGGAAGACAGTGCCTTGATACCCATGGCTATAAAACACAGTGTAAATGCTCTATTATTGGTAGTTAGGAGAAATACATGCATCTAATTTGTTCAAGCCACATACACTATTGCTCCAGTAATTGCTCCTCCCATTCACTGTTATATACAGCCTTGTTTTCCTAAACTATATGTCAGTCACTCAATATGCTGATTATCGTCTTGGTCCTCTAGATATACCCACCATGAGCCTTCCCTTTCTCTACAGCCCTATGATCATCGTTCCCACTTACCATAAGACCTCTTATGGGAGGCGAGCCATGGTCATGAAAGGGGGCACCACATTGTGCTCTCCACTTCAAGCCCTGCCACTGTCTCTATTCCAACTTATTACGTGGCCTCTCTCATCACAACCATCCACTAACCTCACTGAGGTTGTTAGCTCGCGGTATGTAGGAAACAATGTGTCTCCTATTATTTTTCCTCATCCCTTCTGCAGTGTAGTGGCACCATCATGATTCTGTATGGCAATATCAATATATAGTATGTGTCTGCATAGTCCACAAGAAACGAAAGGATGGAACTGGTCTGTTACCTTACCGTAACTGCCTTGCTATTATGACGTTCTAAGAATGTATCTGTTATCTATATTTTAGGCCTTGTCTATTTTGTCACCCGTAGCACTTTTTCATGATCTCACTCCTGGGGATTGTTCGCTATCTTATTCTTATACCTGGTGTATTATGACTTTTAGAACTTGCGTAACATCTCACTCTTATTGCTGGATTATATCACTTTCAAGACTGATCTAGAACGATTCTCACTTATGTGTAACTTTATATCAAGCACTAGTCTGCTATCATGTTACTCATGACCCAGGAAAATGCAATAACAAACCAAGGTCACATCTCATTCCTCTTATCAATGGTCTGCTGTTGCTTTGCCCTAGTTTGCTTTTGCATTTCTCTTGACTATGGTCACCTGTTATATTGTACTTAGCTCTGATCTGCTATTGCAGTAGTCATAGTGCTGGCCTTGTTGCGCATTATATTTGGAGTGGGCTTTCAGCAATATTTTTTTGGTGCTGGTTTTCTATTCCATTACTCTTTGAACTAATCTTCTCTTACATAACTCTTGATGCTGGTCTTCAATGATGTTGTTTCTGCACTGGTCTTCCTTTGTACCACTCTTGATGTTGGTCTTCTACCTCGTTTCTCTAGTCCTAATCTTGTTTTGCATTATTTCTTACACTGCGCTAATAGGACATTACATTTTTGCACTGATTGTCTGTAGCATGACTATTGTTCTCATCTTCCCACTCATCTTCTGTCTAATAACTCTTGCTACTGATCTTGTATCGCATTAGCTTTGACACTGTTTTTGTATCGCATTACTGTTGGCACTGGAATTCTGTCACATTCTTCTTGGTGTTATTCTATTCAGTAACTCTAGACCCCAGTTTTCTACTCTGTTACTCTTGCCACTCATCTTCTATCTCATTACTCTTTGCACTGATCTTCAGTTGCATTCTTTTGGTGCTGGTCTTCTGTAGCATTACTTTTAGCAGTAGAGCACAGTTTGCTTTTCCTTTGGTTTGTCGTGGGCTTGTATCCCTGCTGCTACCTTCAGCATTTGCTATCTTTATCTATCCATGACCCCTCACCGTAACGCAGCTGTCCTTTTCCCAAGTGCAGCTTAATGGAAGTGTCATGAGCCTGTACAGTGATGGTGAGTTTGGCAGTGTGGAGGTTCGCGGCTGCATCCAGTTCTCCCTGCAGTTTGATACGCGCAAGAAGGAACTGATGGTCATCATCATTCAGTGCAGGGACCTTGCTGAAGCAAAGAAGCAGAGATCTGACCCGTGAGTCCTGGGAAGGTTATGACATGGCGCAAGGGGGTGGATATCTTACCCCGGACTTATCGGGAGCCTCAAACTGGTAGTGGGCAGCAGAGATTCTACCTGCGAGTTCTCTGGGGCATCTAACCTGGTCTTTGGGGCAGAGGGCATTTCTGTGAGTTATTTGGTGCTTCTGCTCTGGTGATGGTGAAAAGAAATCCTACCTTTGAGTTCTGGAGTGCCGTCAATCCTGTGTTAGGGAACATAAGTCTGAAACATTAGTAATGGAGAGATTACCACTTTATTAGAATGCAGATGTTAGACCTGTATTTTCTTGTGTGTGGTCCATTGTTATGGTAAGAGGTCTGATTTCAAAAAGATGAGTGGCCTCTGGTTCAGGCCTGGGTTGCACAGCACAGGCTTTGTGTTCTAGGCTGGGTCTATTCTGGTCTTATGTAGTAGAGAAGCAATTATTTAGGTCCTAGGGTGGTTCTGATCCAGTATAAGGGTGAAGGAATTAATCTTGTAAGATGTAAATGGGTTATGCTTCTGTTTTCTTCTGAGCAAAGATCAGATCTCGTAGCTTTGATCTGATGTTAAGGAGCAATTGAATTGACTTGAGGGCAGTTAGTGTGGTTTTGAGTAATTACAATGTTCCAGTGGTTAGACTCTGGGTTCAGGGAGAGGGAACAGGAATTGGGTCTGTTCTTTACAGAGCTCTTCAGTCCTGTTCCACAGTATTCAGCCCTGGAGATGAAGTGGGAGTAATAGTCAAATGGCAGCTCAGTCCTTCCTCCAATGTCCAACCTAACCTCATTAACTTAAGACATGACCACTAAATCCACCAGAAAGAAGTGCAGTGTCTCCTGACGTTTGCAGTCTTTATTTTTAATGTGGATAAGTACAGGTATGTGCTTTGCCTGGTCACTTGTTGAACGTGGAGAGCAACATAGATGTCCACACAATGTCTCTCTCAGAAGCTCCTCTGCTAGACCCGAACACTCAAGGATCTGAGGGTATTGTTGTAATGATGTAACATGGGTAAAGGCGTTGAAGACTGTTGCCCTTCTTCTCTTCTATATTTGACCTGCACCTGTATCTTGTCTTGTTCTTTCTCTCGCTCTCTCTCCCCAGCTATGTGAAGACCTACCTTTTGCCAGACAAGTCCTCTGCCAGTAAGCGGAAGACAGCTGTGAAGAAGAGATGCCTGGAGCCCCTCTTTAATGAGACGCTCAAGGTGAGCCACCAGTATTGTGCGGGGCCCTGAGAGATGTTTGGGATGGAGTTGATGGGTTTGGTAGGGATTGCTGCCTCTTCTACTATTAGGGTAGAATTTTAGAAATGCTGACTTGCCTCTACTGAAGCAAAAAGAACAATTGATGGGCAGAATGCAGAACGATGTCATACATTCACCCCAGTTCAGAGAACTGGGCCTAAATCCATCGTTTTTCTGCTCACCATGCCATTCCAGTTTGGACCCAGCCATATGCAAATCAGTCTTGACCCTGCGCCCAATGGGAACAGCCCAGCCCGAACTACTAGGCCAGGTCGTCCCTGGACTGGAACCAAACATCCTCGGACCGGTTTCGGGCTTTCAGCCCTCATCAGCCAGAATAGCTTGACTCCAGTGGCATGGAGAGCACAGGACTCACATCTGAGCATACCCGTCCCACTCAGGGTGACCAATGCAAAAAGAACAATTGATGGACAGAATGCAGAACAATGGATTTAGGCCCAGTATAGAGATATGGGCCTAAATCCATTGTTTTTTGCTCACCATACCATTCCAGTTTGTACCCAGCCATATGCAAATCAGTCTTGACCCTGCGCCCAATGGGAACAGTCCTGCCAGAACTGCCAGGCCAAGTCCTCCCTGGAATCTTTGACTCTACTGAAGGCAGAAAAAGAAGCTGCCAGCCTATCAGAGGCCTTACCCCGTTAGTAAACAGGGGTATTTCCCTACAGCCCAGGTCACCTGTTTTTAAGGCGCACATATAGCATACACATTGCACATTTTGACCTTTCGGTACCCATTAGCACCTGAACGGAGTTAGCACAGTGAATGAGCGTGGCTAACAATAGTGCAGAGGCTGAAGTGACAATGGGGCCAAGTGGTATAAGAAGTCCACTGCACCACAGTTGTAACTATTTTTTTGCTACTCAATCTAGGAGAGGGAGAGTCCATTTTCATAGTCTGCATTGAGGCCCATTGCACAGTCGATTCACTGTTGTTGGTAGAAGTCCACATTATTTATCGGTATCTTACTAGTTGAGCACAAATGGTGAGTGACCTCTTCATCATTTATTAGTACCTCAAAGGTTAAGCACAAAGGGTGAAAACCCAGGCATAACCTATCAGCATTTGAGGAGTCAAGCACACGAGCACAAGCGAGCACCTGAGAGGGTACTTCGGTGGTGTCTAAGCCCCCGAGAAATTTTTCAGTATGCATTGGATTGATATGTTTTGCAGTTTTCTGACAGATTGTGATTGCACTGTGATAATGATGTATGCTTCCGGATTCTTACTCTCTTCCCCTGTGTCCAGACTCGCTGTTTGTCACGACTCCGACACCCCATGCATCCAAGCTCCTTATTGTGCCCGAATTCCCTCATGGGCTCCTCAGTTTCCACAGATCTGTTCATGATCTCCTTATGCACTGACTGTCACAACATATTTATGTTGTTACATCTCTGTGCCTTGATGTCTCAGTATGTCCTGGCCGATGCATGTTATGTCAGATTTGTGTTTTAATTCCCAGTATGTCTTGACTCTGTACATTTGCAATGCATCTACATTGTACAACTGCATTGTCCAGATAAGTTTTCCATGTTTCTTTAACCACTACATCGTCCCAACTCCTAACCTACCTTTACATTGATTGTTTTCATTGGTCTTCTAGCTTTCTTTTTATTGTAATTGCAATACCCTCTCTTTGGCCTATTTTAAATATTTCTTTTAATTTAATGCATAACTTGGCATCTAAATATCTTTATTATACAATTATTTCAATGTAATGACCTAAAAACGTAAGATATTGAATCATCTTTAAGTATTCAGGTTAATAATTTCCCCCTATTATTACTATATATTTTTCAAAGTTGTAATTAAATGAGAAACGTTACCCTGTTCTTCAAGTGTTTGTAATTATTTGGAAAGTATTTATATGAATTACCTACACCTTTCCCTGAAAGGAATATTGGATTAATTATGATTATTTTAATATAGTAACCTCACATGAAAGGTTATTTAAATAAATGAATATTATTTTACCACATTAACCTATTGTATCCTTTTACATTTTCATTCATTTTTAACTAATTTAAAACGTAACCATATTGTTTTTAAATATTTCATTTTTTATTTAAATACCTGACCTTTACCTTTTAAAGCCATTTACATTTAAATAAATGCAACCAAATATGATTTTATTTAAGATGTGTATGTACTTATAAAGCTTCTTTTCCCTTGATTTTATTAATCACATTGAAATTACTTTAAGTTTAATTAATAATCCTGGCCCAAGGATGAATAACCATGCCTTCAATTTGAACTATATCACTTCCCTCACGCAATGTAGGTATCAGGGATATGGCGACTCACAATGTAGTTGTTTTCACTCTGTAGCAGAGGTGATGTAAAGGTCAAGTGATGTAGCTGAGGTACAGCTTGTTGAGACTCCCCCAGATACCCAGCTCACTCAAGTGACTGTGCTCTGAAGTAGTGTGCTATGCTAACAGACCTATTGTTCTATTGAACAGTACAAGATTGACAAGCCTGATCTTCAGAGTCGGATCTTGAACTTGTCCGTCTGGCATCACGACTCTCTGGGACGCAACCTCTTCATGGGCGAGGTGGAGATTGAGCTGAGCTCATGGGACTGGAGTCAGACACAGCCAGTCTGGTTCAACCTGCAGCCAAGGGTGAGTGAAGCGAAGGGAGAGGTTCTGTTTTCTTTGCAGTGAATCAGTCATTATGTGTGTATGTCTAGCTGCCTGCTTGTCTGTCTGTCTCCCTGCTTCCAGGAAGCATTCTAACAGTTATCTGTAACATAATATTCCTGCGTTTTCAAGACTCCTCAATTCACAAGTATCTCCAAATCACAATACAGTAGATTTTAAAACATGGCTTAGACATAATAGGTGGCCCTCTTTAAAAAACCCTCATTCACATACAGAGGTGGTTGGGCGGTATATCTTGATTATCCACCTATTTCTTACGTGACTGCATCATCATTGTTTTTTTTGGGTATGCTATCCCTCCACTTGGTGGTAGAACCACTGGTAATCCAGTAGTGATCAGTGATGAAAAAGTGCTCAAGTGAAGTGAGTTAAAATTGCCTACAACTCCAAATTAGAAAATACTTTCATTAATTGGAGATGTGGAAAAAATAAAATCAAGGTGGTGCGTATGAAGATAGGCTACTAATCTAACGCACTGGTTTGTTCATGGGGGTGGTCGACATGTTTCAGCCCAATAAATGCCCAGCTGGGTTGGGGGGCTTTCTTAAGGACCTTTGGTGGAATTAGGTTGCTAAATTTGCGGCCTAAAAGAGGTAGGTCCATGACTTACCCTTCTTCTGTGATTGTTACTGGTTATTTGTACCTGTAACTGTTTTTCCCTTTTGCGGGCTGCCTCGGGGTACGGACAGGCTTTATTTTAAAACCTGTTGTGTCTGCTGCTGCGACTTGTGCTCGCTCTGCGGTAGGTGCCCCGGGTCATCGGTAGCCAGCAAAAAGGAAAAACAGTTAAAGGTACAAATAACCAGTAACTATCACAGATGAAGGGTAAGTCATTGACCTACCTCTTTAAGCCTGCAAATTTAGCAACCAAATTCCACCAAAGGTCCTGAAGAAAGCCCCCTGACCCGGCTGGGCTTTGTAGCTTGGCTTTTGCTAAATCTCTGCAAAGCTTGGCTTTTGCTGCATTTTGCTTGTATTTAGCTCATTGAATGGCCGTTGTGTTGTGTTTAGGCCAGTTACTGTGCTATAATTGCCATATTGCTGTATAGGAAGCACAGGATAATACTTTAGAATAGATCTTATAGTGTCTATAGAGCCTCGTGACATAATGCACTGTGCAAGCTCTTGCTCCTCCTTTCATTGCCACCTGTGTAGTTCATTATTGCTTTGCACCCTGAGCTGTCCACCTCCTTTTTCCATCACTTAGTCTGTTGGACACAGCAGGAGAATGCCTGGGGCGTGAGAGAGGGGCTGATGGGTTTAGTTGGTGCCTCCTCCACGCAACCTCTGTGTCTCAGTCAGGGAAGCTTGCTGAAGTACTGTCCAAGTTGACCCCAGAAGTCAAGGGTAGAAGGGTACCGCGTTGTCGTTGTGAACACAAATAGCAAGCAACCCTCTCAGCTAACCACATATCTAGATCATCAAAGTGTCCTAGCAGATCCCAAAGGATCTTTAGTGAAATTAGAGTTTCATCATAGGTCCGCCTCACACGTCTAGCTACATGAAGTCAGGATATGCCAGGAGATCCAAAGTAAGACTAATAGTAAGAGCAAGAGCCTGGAGGGACAGTGAATCAGAATGGGCCTGCAGTTGGATAAGGCAGGAGACGGAGGAGAAAAAACATTCCATTACCCTCCTAGGGTGTCACTTGGAGAAAAGGATGGTGAAGAGGATTCCAGAGCCCCAGGAACAGATCATATCAGTGGCTCTCCCTGTGGCACGCTTAGTGGTCTTCTCAGCAGCCAAAAGGACCTAGGAAATGTCCTTTGTGTCTCCCCACATTTTTTCTTTGACTAGCTTAGTAAAATTTAGCTTTGTGGATGTTGCTCATGGAAGGGATTTGGTAGTAGACTTCGCTAATGCCCCAACAAAGTTGGACTTTAGAAAACCTGTTGAGGGGAATCACAGGGTAGGGAATTCCCAACAGTGATGACCCCCCGAAACTTGTATTGCCTCCTTAAGTGAGCATTCCAAAATGAACCTCCAGGCGAAATCTTTCTCCCCAATCTTCCTTATCTTATGTATCTGCCAAACCTGCTGTATCTGCCTGCCTTATCGGCGCTTTATGGCAGATCGTGACATCCACTGGCTGCCACAGGGAGGCAAACACCAAGAGACCCCGAATTCGGTGCTTTATATAGTAATGGTCGCAAGCATTGGCAGAAAAGAAAGACTTAAGGAAATTTGCCCAAGCCAGGACAGAGAAAGTCCTCAACTCGGAAGCATTGCAAACTTAGATTGTTAGAATTGGGGGTCTCTAGTTGGCAGTGGTAGGTACTTGTGACAAATAGGGACCCTCTCCTCTAGTCAGGATAAGGGGATTATACTTCTAAAATACCCCTGCTCACCCCCTTGGTAGCTCGGCACGAGCAGCAAGGCTTTATCTCAGAGGCGTTGTAAGTTAAGCATTAATGACCACATAACCCGGTGACAACACTACAAATGGACACCACACAAGGTTGTATATCAAAAATAAGTATATTTTATATAGAGTTACCACAAGACCAATAAACGACAAAAAGAATCCACAGTACTATTAGATTTCAAGAGTTCTTTTAAAAGGCTTAAATAAACATTCTGTGCGAGTCGGTAACCTGGTCTAGCTACAGCGTTGCTGAACATAATACAGAGTCTAGCAAATCCAGCCGACCGCGTCGGTACGGGCCCACTCAAATGTCGACAGACTCAGTCATAGTACCTTTTACTTGTGGCGGCCGGCACGGATGTGTGAGCCAGTTCCGGTGTTCGTCGCGGTGCAGAAAGGAAGCGTTGCAGGACGTGTTGTCCCTCGATGCGGTGCAGGCAGCAGCCCATTGACAGAGACAGTGGATCCAAGGCTTGCATTGCAGGGCGAGACGGTGCTTTGATGAAGTGCTTGCAGCTTGCGATGCGGCGATAGGGCCGGAGTTTGGGAGCTGGTGTCGACCAGTCCGGACAGCGGTGCGAGTCGGGTGGTGCATCGTGAAGTGTGCGAGGTGGTGCCCAACTCCGGTGTGGTCACAGGACTCTGAGTCAGCAGCAGTGACCACGTCGGTCAGACCAGTACGAGTCGGTGTAGCGAGGCGTTGCACGTCGCGGTGTCCACCAGTCGCGGTGCAGGCAACGGCACGGTGACGCCGTCAAGACGGAGTCGGTGAGCTCAGAGTTTGCGTTGTTCGAGGCAGGCGTTGCTTGATGCAGTGCCTACAGGACACTGGGCCGGTCGTGAGAGTCGGTCACAGCTTCCTGCCTCTGTAGCTACTGAAACAGCGTTTCCAGCAGCAATTCACAAAGGCTGGTGAAGTCCACTGGTCCTGGGACTTAGGTCAGGGGGCAAGCTCTCTTCCAAGCCCTTGGAGATCTTTTGCACAAGTTGAAAGTCCACAAAGTTCTCTCTCCTCTCTTTGGCAGTCAGGCAACCACTGCAGGCCAATCCCCCAAGCAGCACTTCAGCTTGGGAATAGTCTCTCCTCAGTTTCTTCATGTTCCTCTCCTCAGCAGAGGTTTCGCCTTGTAAGTCCAGAAGTGACCAATATGTATACCCGAAAATCCTTTGTTCTCGAAGGGGAGAGGGGTCTGTGCCCAGTCAAAACCAGTTCTGAAGAACTCTGTTTACCAGACTTTTCCCTTCCTTTCACAGTGCAGGGCAGGTACATCAGACGCCCCACAGGAGGTGGAGCCAGCATTGTGGAAGGCAAGTACAGTCCTGGAGCACTTTGTTGACAGTCTTCCTTCTCTTCTTTCAGTGTCTAGGGCAGAGACATCAGACACACCACAGGGGGTGGAGCCAGCACTGTGAGGGGGCGGGCAAGGTCCTATTCATGTCCCAGGTGCAACTCCTCCCTCCCATCTACATGCAGATCTCTCTATTCACCACTGGGCTGACTCAGCCCCGTCACTCAAACTCCAGACAAAGGAATACACAACCTCGCAGAGGCAGGCTTGAAAGGTTAGGCAAGCAAATACCTACTTTCTAAAAGTGGTATTTGCAAACACAGAATATTAAAATAAACTTCACTAAAAGATGTATTTTATTATTCTGAGTCCAGGCATACTAAACTTTAATTTCTACCATGTTCTCTGAGTCTATTAGGATTATAACCATGTAATAATCTAACAGCCCATTCTGGCATATGGAGAACAGATAGCCTTGCAATAGTGGCTGTAATTCACTATTAGGACATGCCACACACATCAGGGCTTGTCCTACCTTATACTTACAATACACCCTGCCCTTGGGCCTACCATAGGGGTGACTAATATGAAGAAAAGGGAAGGTTTAGGGACTGGCAAGTGGGTGCACTTGCCCAGTCAGCATGACAGTACCAGACTGCACGCAGGCTCTGCAATAGCAGACCTTAGACATGTTTTACAAGGGGAGTGGATGGCACAACCAGTGCTGCAAGCCCACTAGCAGAATTTGTATTTACACGCCCTGGGCACACTCAGTGCACTGTACTAGGGTCTAACAAGTAAACCAAATATCCAATCATGGAACCACTAATCAATACATCAATTTACAGTAGGGAGCACTCGCACTGTGGCACTGGACTGCAGTGGCACAGTGCCCAAAGCATCTAACACCAGCAAAAACACATGAGGCAACAGCAAAAATGGAAGGGAGACCCACGCCAATGGTGCCAGGTCTAACACGTGTCCCCACCAGCTGAAATGTGGGGAGAACTACCCTACCTCCTGGGAGTTCTCATCACTAAGGCGGAAAAATCTGGACAGACCATCAGCATTGGCGTGTTCTGTACCAGGGCGGTGTTCCACCATAAAGTCCATACCCTGTAGGGAAATGGACCACCTCAACAGCTTTGGATTCTCACCCCTCATCTGCATCAACCATCTGAGGGACCTGTGGTCTGTCTGAACCCGGAAGTGAGTCCCAAACAGGTATGGTCTTAGCTTCTTCAGTGCCCAGACCACAGCAAATCCCTCACGCTCAATTGCATTCCACCTCTGTTCCAGTGGATGTAACCTCCTACTGATGAAGGCTACAGGTTGATATAGGCCCTCTTCATTCATCTGTGGCAAAACAGCCCCTACACCATGCTCTGAAGCGTCTGTTTGAACGATGAACTCTTTGGAGAAATTGGGTGCCAGGAGCGCGGGTGCCGTGCACATGGCAGTTTTCAGGGCTTCAAAAGCTTTCTGACAGGTGTTAGTCCAAATCACTTTCTTGGGCTGCTTCCTGGAAGTCAGCTCGGTCAAGGGTGCAACAATGTTGCCATACCCCTTGACAAACCTCCTGTAGTACCCTGCGAGTCCTAAAAAGGCGCTCATCTCTGTCTGGGTTTTGGGGGGTTCCCAAGCCAGGATGGTGTCAATCTTGGGTTGGAGGGGTGCAACCTGGCTGCTCCCAACTTGGTGTCCCAAGTACACCACAGAACCCTGCCTGATCTGGCACTTACTTGCCTTGATTGTGAGGCCTGCTTTCCGCAGCGCCAACAACACTTCCCAGAGTGGTGCAGATGTTCCTCCCAAGTGACACTGAACACTGCGATGTCATCCAGGTAGGCGGCACTGAAATCCTCCAGCCCAGCCAATACATGGTTGACCAACCTCTGAAAGGTGGCAGGGGCATTCTTCATCCCAAAGGGCATAACACGGAACTGTTAATGTCCATCTGGTGTGGAGAATGCTGACCTCTCCTTTGCCCCATCAGTCAAGGCGATCTGCCAATACCCAGACATCAAGTGAAACGTGCTGAGGTACCGGGCAGCCCCTAACCGATCAATGAGCTCATCAGCTCTGGGGATGGGGTGCGCGTCGGTCTTCGTGACCGAATTGAGCCCTCGGTAGTCCACACAGAACCGGACTTCGGGTGTGGCACCCGGCGCCGCAGCCTTTGGGACCACTGGGCTGGCCCAAGGACTGCTGGAGGACTCCATCACCCCTAGTGCAAGCATCTTTGAGACCTCCTCTTTGATGCAAGCCCTTACCCAGTCAGTTACCCTGTAAGACTTGTGCTTCACAGGTAAGCTGCCTCCTGTATCCACATCATGGACGCACCAATCTGTGATACTAGGAACTAGGGAGAACAGATCAGAAAACTGTCCCAGCAACTAGCGGCAGTCACTCTGTTGCTCAGGGGTCAGGGTGGTAGAGAGGTTAACACCATCCACTGACCCATCTTGCTCTGTGGCCGCCAGGAAGTCAGGAAGATGCTCAATCTCCTCTTCCATTCCAGCATCTGTCGCCAAGAGCATGCCCACTTCAGACCTCTCCAAGTGGGGCTTAAGGCGGTTGACATGCAGGACCCTCAAGGGGTTCCTGGGAGACCGCAAGTCCACCAAGTAGGTAACTGGACTCTTGCGCTCCACAACCTCAAATGGTCCGGTCCACTTATCTTGGAGCACACAGGGCTCCACTGGGGTCATGACCCACACTTTCTGACCAGGTTGAATCTCGACCTTAGTGGCATTCTGGTCGTACCACCGCTTCATCTCTTCCTGGCTGGCTTCCAGATTCGCCTCATCGAGTTGCCTGAAACGCCTAGTCTTGTTCCTGAAGGCCAGCATGTAGCTATATACATCCTGGGGAGGCTTCCTGTGAGATTGCTCCCAGCCTTCCTTGACCAGACTCAGAGGTCCTCTGACCGTGTGCCCATAGAGAAGCTAAAGGGACTGAACCCTAGAGATTTCTGTGGCACCTCCCGGTGTGCAAACAACAGGCATGGTAAGAGGACGTCCTACTTACGCCTTATGGGTTCCTCAAGACCCATAATCATGCCCTTCAGGGTTCGGCTGAACCTTTCAACCAACCCATTTCCTTGGGGGTGGTAAGGAGTGATGAACTTATAAGTTACCCCACACTCCTGCCACAGGGACTTCATATACTTGGAAATTTAATGTGCTTCCCCGGTCAGACACAACCTCTCAAGGGAATCCTACTCATGAGAAAATTCCCATCAGTGCTCGTCCCACCACGGGGGGGGCGTCACTGTCCTCAGAGGTATGGCTTCCGGGTACCGGGTGGCATGGCCCACCAAGACCAGGATGAACCTGTTGCCCATGGCTGTCTTGGGGTCCAGTGGCCCCACAATGTCAATCCCCACCCGCTCAAAGGGGGTACTAACCACAGGGAATGGCTGAAGAGGAGCCTTCTGCTTCCTCCCACTCTTTCCACTTGCCTGGCAAGTCTGACAGGTCCTGCAATGAGTGTCTGAACTCTTTCACATTTGGGGCCAAGAAAGTGGGTGACAAGCCTCTCAAAGGTCTTGTCCTGCCCCAAATATCCCGCCAATGGCACATCATGAGCCAGCCCCAGTAGGAAGGCTGTGAAGCTCTGGGGTACCACCAGCACACGGGCTGACCCAGGCTTCACACCCTTAGGCTCGCTATACAGGAGACCATTCTCCCAGTATCCAATGTGACCCAGACTGATCACCTGCTGCCTGGCTTGCAGCTTGCTGCCGCAAGCCCTCAAGAGAAGGGCATTCTCTCTGCTCCCTGCAGAATTCTTCCCTGGAGGGGCCCCTTCTTGCTGCCAATGGGTCAGCTCAGGCAGGTCGCCCAGTTCAGCTACTTGTTCCCGGTAGGCTCCAGGGCATCCCCCTCAGGGTCTACCTCCTCCTGGGCCGTGGGAACTTCGGGGGCCGGTCTCCCGCACCCCCTGCCTCTTCTCTCTAAGGCAGGTTCCTGGGCCTCCTTCTCAGGCTCCAGGTCCTCTTGAGCACCCCTACTGGCTGCCATTGACCGGGTGGTCACGCACGCCCAGTCAGGCAGACCCACCATCCTCAGGTGTGTACTCTTCTCCAACTTCTCCCACGGTGAGCTCTCCAAATCGTTCCCCAACAAACAGTCAACAGGCATGGCGGGACTCACAGCTGCTTGAAGAGTACCAGAGACCCCCCCCCCGCTCAAAGGGAACCTGAGCCATTGGACAATAGCTCTCTGTGTTGTCGGCGTTAACAACTCGGCAGAATGCATGTGGGACAACCTGCTCTTGAGACACCAAGATGACACCTGACAGCTGTCACACTGGCTCCTGTGTCTCTAAGAGCCTCCACCTTTTGGCCATTGATGGTCACCCACTGCCCATATTTCTTAGTGTTCTTGGGCAGTTGGTTCTCTGGGACCACCTCACAGTCTCCTAAAGAGACAAAGGACATCTCTGCGGGACCCCACCCACCTTGGACTTCCATCTCCTCCCCAAAGGCTACACTAGCCATCTGCCAGGGCGGAGCACCAGTGGGTGCAGGTTTACCAAACAGGTTTCACCTAGTATCATTCGCCCTATGACCCAGGTCCCAACATTTGTAACATCTCAGGGGTCCCAGTGGAACAGGATTACCTGTCTGGACCACTGGCTTTCTCTCAGGGGGAGGCTGGGAACCTTTCCCTTGGGAATTACTTTGGGGCCCTCTGCGGACCTCCCTCGGTTTACCCCTGCTGGGGACCCTGCCCACCTTTGGCTGAGTCTCCCACGTGACCCTTGTGGACCCTGGTACTGACCCAGCGGTCCGCCTCCTCAGCAAGCTTCCTAGGGTTAGTCAGCTTGCTATCAATCAGGTGCTGGTGCAGCTCTGGAAAACAATTATCAGACAAGTGCTCCCATGCAATCAAATCCAAGAGACCTTGAAAATCATTAACTTTGCTGCCCTTCACCCAACCATCCAGTGCTCTGCGAAAGAAAGTGACATATTTTACCCAGGTACTATTTTCTATCTTCTTGCACTTCCTGAACCTCTGCCTATAGAGTTCAGGGGTCAAACCATACCTAGTCATGAGTGCCTCTTTCATGTGGCTATTGGAATTATGGACTTCAGAAAGCAAGTCCAACAGTGTGTCCCGCCCCTCACTAAGGAACCTTCCCCACAACCCCGCTCCCCAATCTCTCTCAGGGACACAGTGGGAAGACATGGCTACCTCATAGGCTCTGAACCACTGCCCAATATCATCATTTAAAAAAAACTCCTTTACCACATCTTAGGGGATGTACACTCTACCTTCCACAGGCGCCGACTGTGTGCTGCCTCCAGAGGGAGTAATCTCTAGGCTCCTGGCTTTCAGATCCAACTCCCTCAAAATGTTGTCATGCTCCAACTGTAATCTCTTTTCCTCTAGAGCCTGCGAGGGAGCACTTGCACTGTGGCACTGGAAAGCAGTGGCACAGTGCCCATAGCATCTAACACCAGCAAAAACACATGAGGCAACTGCAAAAATGGAAGGGAGACCCACGCCAATGGTGCCAGGTCTCACTTAGATGCTGATTTGAAAACGGCATCCTCAACAGAGAAAGAAAATTATAACAAGCATACTGGCCCAGAGCAACAAAAGTCCTCCGAGATATTAGACCACTGAACACACAATGCAGACAAGGTCAGATGGAAAACATAATTGCGCAGTGCTGCAAGATACGATAAATGAACTTATCTAAGAAATGTTAGACCTGAGGAAGGAAATCAAAAAGCTCAGACAAACTGAGGTAATGAAAAGGGGCAAAATCTGCATGTGTAAAAGAGTGTATTATCCCTCCACACATTGACATCTGGCAAAAAACAGATACTTTAACACAACACCTTTCACACTGACTGATAAGTCTACCGCAACGGAGGCTGGGAAAAATGGCAATGAAGCTACTCTCGCAACTCCCGCTCAAGGTAATCTAACGTCATTGAATAAGGCCACTTTCCCCCATGCCCATACCATTAACCAACAGACAGCTAATGACTACCTTTCGAAGGATGAAGTAGGGAGAGTGGATTGGTCTGGCACTTTGCAGTCATTGGTTTCAGAATGATTAGTCTTGCCCCAAGACAAATGGTCAGAAAACCTAGATATAGAGGTGTCAAATTGAATAAAAGATTGAAGGAATTTTGCTATCTGTAATTTGTTTATAGTAACCAGAAAAAAAAATCTTGAGGCACTGAGAAATAAAACTTACGAATGGTTGACTGATCAGCTCGGCAATAGCACGGTAAAAAAAAAGAATGATCGGCATATAGTAAAACATTCACCAATTGACCTTTGAGTGCAAATCCAGCTGCATTCTTGTGGGGACTGGTAGTAAAAATCTAATAGAGTACATGAGCAAGTAATCACTGCTTACTAACCCCTCCTCAGTCACCAGAATAGCACTAGGCCTAGTGGCAAATTCAGTTAAACAGGCATATTCATTGGCCACTCCATCAGTCACCAACCAGGGTGAATTTACACTGAATGGAAATCAGGATAGGAGGCCCCAGGTCTGCAACCAGGAAGTATATCCATCAAAGAAGACGTGCTCTACGAGAGTAAATCCTCCAGTAAACCTATGAGGCTGCATGTCGGTTCACAAGACTCCCCCATTTGGTTATAAATCTGCCAGAGGAAATGACTGCCCAACCCTCCACACTGTCGGCATTTCAAAAAACCTAAACATGATTGCCTACCTTTAAACCACGTACGTAGCATCCAAGATCTGTGCGCTATTGATTCAAATAGCACAATTATCTCCTGGAGTATTGCAGGAACTCTTCAGAACCTTAGTGATGACAACCACATATACTACTTTTGATCGTATGACCTAATCATAATTTAGTAAACCTGGGCTAAACATCTAGGGAAATTCCTGGATATATTACTTATTCGAAGTATGCTAATGAGCTGGTGATAAAAAGAAATAGAGGTGGTATGCAGGTATCAGGCAGAACAGATATATGCCTATCCTCCAAAGCCTGGGATGGGACTCACGGGGAATTACAAGTTGTTAATACCCAACTCTGAGTCCACTCCGTTTAGTGAATAATAAATATTTATGCACTGGCAGTCTTCAAAGATGATCGCCATCTAGTGTTAGGTACGGATGTTTGCACTTTGTTTTTCTCGAAGAAGTCTTTGTAGTCACAAGGTACTTACTCTTCCCTTCGGTGATAGTGCGGTGATAGTGCGCATGGACATCAGCTCCATCCGTAGATTGTTTTGCCATAAAGGGTGATGATGGAGTTAATGAAGTAGTAAAGATAGATGTCCATGTGTAATGTATCTAAGTAAGATAATACTGCAACAGTTAGGGGTACCCGGGTGGGCGCATATGATTCTGAAAGTTCTATATGCCAAGAACAGATGCATACTGGGTAAGTAGCATTTTCCGTTCGAGGCATATGAGCTGTGGATTATATGCTTTACTATAGACTATACAGCAGTTATCTTTTAAGCGGTGGCTAACCTGTAGCTGTTGCAGTGGTTTGAAAGTGTTCTTAAACTGCTTGGCTCACACTAGCTTGTTGTCTTGATAACACATGTATACAATAGTGTTTTGTGAATGTGTGGGGTGTAGACCATGTTGCAGCTCTGCAGATGTCATCTAAGGGTATATTACTTCTACGTCCCTCGTCCTCGACCCAGTCATCAATTATGAGGTATCCCACAAGACAGGAAACAAAACAGGAAACGCTTTTAGGCTCCACCCCCCCTACTGCCAGGTGCTATATCACTCCTAACCACCAGATGCACATCCTGTTTTGTTTCCTGTCGGTGGTTTACTTGATGGGAGACGATGGGGTGAGTGCCGGGCACTTACCTGCTTCTTTTGTCCTGTGGATCCTCCTCTGCTGGGCTCTGGAGGGCTCCCATGGACTGTCGTGGGATTCCTTGGAGTGGGGCTGCTGGGCTTCCCTGTCTCCTCCTGGGCTCAGGTGACCTGTGCTGCTTGGCTTCACGGGTCTTCCTGTTTCGTTGCTGCGCCGGTGTCTACTCACGCTGGTGATGTCCTGTGGTTCTCCTGCTGCGCGATGGAATCCTTGGCGATGGTGTCCTGCTTCCTCAGGTAGGGGTATAGGGCTGTGAGCGATTGGCCCTCTGTGAGGCGCGCTCCACCCTGTGTGCTTCCCCACTCGCGCCTGGGCCTCGCTGTGGTGTGGGGGCCCTGGTGTCGCCGCCTGCGTGTTTGTATAATCGCGGCGGGGGGGTTGCTTTCTCCGCTGTTGCGGTCCGCCCCTGGGTGTTCGACCTGCTTCCTGTTGGGGGCGTGGGTCCTTGTATGTTCCGTGAGGGCACCCGGCAGCGTGGACATGTCGGCTGCTTCAGCGGCGCCTTCCTCTCTCCTCTGATTTGCGCGCATGCGCGGTTTCCTCTGTTTGCGGTGCCCGTGAGCAGTTTCCGGTACCGGCGCATGTGTGGACGGACACCCGGGTGGGCTCCGGGCGCTCCAGTCCTTGGGGGCATTTACTGGTGGGGTGCTGTGTCTGTGAGCCGCGTTGGCTGTTTGGCCACGGTTTCACTTTACCCGCCCCTCCCCTTTTTCTCTAGCCTGGTTTGTGGTTGGCTGTGGGTCGGGGGCTTGCCTCCCTGGCTGTTTTTGCTGTACATTGGTCATTTCTTAACCATTGAGGGCCTCTGGAGTCTTCTCTGTGGGGGGCTAATTGGTAGGGTGTGCCCTGTTTATATATGTAGTCCTCTGGGGGGTTGTTTTCTTTGTAGTATTCATTCTTCTTTGTTACTACTTTGTGCTTGGGTGTGTTAGTTATGGGCAAACACCATCGTAAGAGGAAGCATTCCTCCCCTGTGCCTCCTTCTTCCCATGGTTCCAGTGGGGACTCCTCTCCTCCTCCTGTGAAGCGTGCCAGGAAGGCTGATGATGATCGGATTAAGCGCCTTATCCTGGAGACTCTTTCTGATTTAAAGGCGACCAAGAAGGATGCTGTTGGACTTTCTGGTTCTGCTGCCCTTTATTCCGATATTTCCTCCTCTGCTGAGTCTGATGAGTTTTTTCTAGCTGCTGTTCAGCTTCAGGGCAAGTTCATTTCCAGGGATCTCTTGCCTGCTGTCCTTTCCCATGTGTGGGTTAACATGGGGTTTCCTGATGATTCTGCGCCCAGTACCTCTCAGGATTCGCTCTTGCCGCAGTTTAGGAAGCCTGTTGTCTCTTCCTTGCCGGTGCATCCCTTTGTGTCTGATGTCCTGCTGAAGGAGTGGAAGGACCCGGATCATATTGCCATGCCCAGGTTTATGTCTAAGCTTTATCCAATGCAGGATATGGCGGACTCTTTGCCTGATTCCATTCCTGTGGACTCTGTTGTGGCCAGTCTTGTGGGTCGTCCTTCCATGGCGGATGATAACATTCTGAAGGATGGTGTGGATACGAAGGTGGATTCTGCCCTGAAGAATTCTTATGCCGCCTCTCACCTGGCTATTCGTTCTGGGATTTATGGGGCGTATGTTGCCCAGTCTTTGCTGTCCGATTTCAAGTCCCTGTTTTCTACGATGCAGGAGGGTGGCAGTTGTCCGGAGTTGCTGGAGTCCATGGAGCCCCAGGCAGAATTCCTGTTGGACATCGCCTTTGATTCAGTGTGGGCTTCTGCGATGTCATGTGGTTCCTCTATTGCTGCCCGTCGGAACCTGTTGCTGCGGGATTGGAAGACAGACGCGGCCCAGCGTTCCATGGCTTTGCGGCTGCCTTTCACTGGTGCCCGTCTGTTTGGTGACTCGCTGGAGGTGAAGCTGCACAAGGTCTTTAAGGAGCGCAAGCATTCTTTGTCTTTTCGTGACCTTCTGCCCCGTGGGGTTCCTCCTTCTCGGGTGCCAGGACTTTCCGCCAGCCTTCCAGGTTTCAGCAGTCCTCCTACAGACTTCAGCGTGGCACTGGCAGGTCTTTTCCCCGGAAGTTTCAAAAAAAGTCACAGAGGGGTGCCGGGTCTGGCCCGCAGCGTTCCTGACTATGCCATCCAAGGGGACGTTCTCGATGGTGGTCCACCTGTGGTTGGTGGGAGACTTCGCAGGTTCCTTCCGGCTTGGCGGTTGACGACCTCCGACAGATGGGTGCTGGATGTCTTCTCTTTGGACTACCGGATCGAGTTCTTGTCCCCCCCCCTCCAGGGTGGTGGTGACCCCTTCTCCTCGGGATACCTCCCGCCGTCTGGCCTTGGTGGAGGGGGTTCGCCTTTTGGTCAGCAAGCTCGCGGTTGTCCCTGTTCCGGAGGAGGAGCTGGGGATGGGCGTCTATTCCATCATCTTTGAGGTGCCAAATATCACGGGGGTTTCAGGGTGGTCATCAACCTTCGGGGTCTGAACTTGTTCATGAAGAAGGTCCCGTTAAAGATGGAGACTCTCCAGAAAGTTATTCCGCTGATCCAGTCCGGATGGGTGTTCTCCACTCTCGATCTCCAGGATGCGTATCTGCACGTCCCTGTGGCTGTGAGGGATCAGTGTTTCCTGCGCTTCTGCCTGGAGGGTCAGCACTGGCAGTTCTGCGTCCTTCCTTTTGGTCTTCGGTCCGCCCCCAGGGTGTTCACCAAGGTGGTGGCTCCCTTGGTGGCGCATCTCCATCTCCTGGGGGTGTCGGTGTTCCATATCTGGACGATTGGTTGGTTCAGGCTCCATTTCTGGAGGTCATGTCTCGCCACTTTCTCTTGACCATGACTACGCTCAGGGGCCACGGGTTCTTGATCAACTTGCAGAAATGCCACCTGGAGCCTGCCACCAGGAGGACCTTCATCGGAGCAGTGTTTGATTCTGTGTTGGGCAAGGTGTTCCTGTCGGACGCCCGGATTCGTCGCCTTCAGTCGTTGCTGAGGAAGTTGTTGTCGCGAGCCTCGGCTCCCCTCCTGCAGTGGCTGGAAGTTCAGGGCCACATGGCTGCGTCTGTTTTCACCGTGCCCTTGGCCAGGGTTCATCTGCGCCCTCTGCTGTGGCATGTACAGAGGTGGGTTCCCTTTCCTGTCCTGGATTATTCTGTTCCTGTGTCTCTGGACATTGTGTGTCTGCTCTCCAGTGGTGGCTGGATTCTTCCCACCTTTCCAAGGGGATGTGTTTCCGTCTGCCTCCTCTGGTTGTGACCACGGATGCCAGCGCTTCAGGCTGGGGTGCGACTCTGGACCATTGGGCAGTGCAGGCTCGTTGGCTCCCGTCGGAGTCGCGCAGGTCATCTAACTGGAGGGAATTGTCTGCAGTGGAGAGGGCGCTTCGCTTTTTCCATCTTCATCTGAGGGGTTGCCATGTCCTGGTGAGATCGGACAACACGGTGACTGTGGCCTAAATCAATCACCAGGGGGGGACCCGCAGTTCATCCCTGAATCTGGTGGCTTGTTCCATTTTGTATTGGGTGGAGCAACATCTTCTGGCCCTGTCTGCTCAGCACATTCGGGGTGTGGACAACGTGGTGGCGAATTCCTTGAGCTGGAGGTTCCCTTCGTCTCTGTCCCTGTGTCTGGCTTCCCGGACCTTTCGACTGCTTTGCCTGAGGTTTGGGACTCCGGTTCTGGATCGGTTTGCCTCCTGATCCAATGCCCTGGTTCACCTGTTCTGCTCCAGGTCTTCAGAGTGGGCGCCTGGGGGGTCTATGCCTTGTCTCTCCTGTGGCTCCTGTGGCCTCTTTGGCTTCTCTATGCCTTTCCTCCCTTTCCTCTAATTCCTGCCTTTTTGCTGAAGGTTCAGTGGGAGGGGGCTCAGGTGGTGGCGGTTCTTCCACACTGGCCAAGGAGGTCCTGGTTTCCTCTGTTGCTGGGCCTGGCGGTGGGCCCTCCTTGGCTTCTGCCCCGCTACCCCTCTCCTCTGAGGTCCCCGTCCCCCCTTCTGGTCCCCCTCACCTTGGCGGTCTGGAGGTTGAATGGTTGTCTCTTAGGGTCCGTGGTCTGCCCGACCACATAATTTTTGTGATGCAGGCCTCTCGTAGGCCGTCTACTTTATCTTCCTATTCGAAGCACTGGTCTTCCTTTTCGAGATAGTGTTCCTCATCTGGTCTGTCTCCTACCTCTTGCCCTGTGTCTTCCGTTCTTCCGTTTTTTCTGGATGGCTTTCAGAAGCGCTTTGCTTTGTCTACCTTGCGGGGCCAATGGGCTGCTATCCGTGCCTTTCGGAACCCGGATTTCTTTCTTCCTTCGGATGGCTTGTTGGTTTCTCGCCTTTTTCAGAGTTTCTCTCTCTTCACCTTCTGTTCGTTCTCTGGTGCCCCCTTGGGATCTCTCCTTGGTGTTGGGTGTTTTGCAGTCTTCCCCTTTTGAACCTTTGAAATCTGTGGACCTTATATTCCTGTCCTACAAAGTGGCCTTTCTGGTGGCTATCACTTCTGCGAGGCGGCTGGGGGATCTCACGCCCTTGCGTTGTTCTCCCCCATTTTTGCGTTTTCTGGATGACGCTGTGGTGCTCTCTTTGGATCCTGGGTTTGTCCCCAAAGTCCGCTCTCGTTTTCACTCTTCTCAGGAGCTGGTTCTCCCTTCTTTGTGTCCTTCTTCTTCTTCGTCTTCTGAGCTCTTGCTTCATTCCTTGGATCTGAAGCGTGCCTTGTCCATTTATGTGGCTCGGTCTGAGGGGTTTCGCTCTTCTGACTCCCTCTTCGTGACCTTTGGTTTGGCTGGTAAGGCTGCCTCCAGGCTTACTCTGGGTCGCTGTATTAAGGCGGTCATCACTCTAGCTTATCTTGGTGCTGGTTTGCCTTGTCCGGCGGGGGTTCAGGCGCGTTCCACTCGGGGCGTGTCTGCCTCTTGGGCTGCTTTTCATGGTGTGTCTCTTGATGAAATCTGTCGAGCGGGGACTTGGGCCTCCGAGTCTACGTTTGTGAGACACTACCGGTTGAATTGTGCCCTTTCTGACCGGACCAATTTTGGTCGTGGGGTGTTGCAAGCTGTGGGGGTTGCCCACCTGCTCTGAGTCTGTGTGTTTTATTAAACTTTCACTTGCTGCACTCCTTTGTGTCTGGTCTGTGTTTTGCTGTGTTTGGTGTGCCAAAGGCCTGGTTGGGCATTGCTTTGGTATGCCTCATGAGTGATGACTGGGTCGAGGACGAGGGATGTAGAGGTAATGCTATGATTACTTTTGGTAATTCCCATTACTCTTAGTCCTCCTCGTCTTCGACCTAGTCATACTTCCCACCCTCCCTCCCTGTCCAGGCCTTTGTTGCTTGGTGTGTCAGGATGTGCTTCTAGTGGTTAGGAGTGATATAGCACCTGGCAGGAGGGGGGTGGAGCCTAAAAGCATTTCCTGTTTTGTTTCCTGTCTTGTGGGATACCTCATGAGTGATGACTGGGTCGAGGACGAGTAGGACTAAGAGTAATGGGGATTACCAAAAGTAATCATAGCATTCCCTAAGAATGCCATAGAGGCCCCTAGTTTGCGTGTGAAATGTGCTATAGGTGGAATTGTTAATGTGTGTTTAGCTTTAATGTAGCATATTTAAATGCACTTAACTATCCACCGTGCAATACCTGCTTTTGATATGGGATTGCCTGTATGCGGTGGTGAAAAAGCAACAAAAAGCTGTTTTGTTGTCCTAAAAGGTTTTGTTCTTTCTATGTAATATAGTAGGTCTCTTTTGACATCTAATGTGTGAAGAGCTCGTTCTGCAACTGAATCTGGTTGAGGGAAGGATACAGGCAACTCAACAGAGTGATTGATATGAAAGTTAGAAATGACTTTGGGAACAAATTTGGGATTAGTCCTAAGAACCACTTTATTTTGGTGTATTTGTAAAAACGGTTCTTGTATAGTTATTGCTTGAAGTTCACCCACTCTCCTGAGAGATGTGATGGCTATAAGGAAGGCTACCTTCCATGTGAGAAACTGTAGTTCATATTTGTGTAAAGGCTCAAATGGTGGACCCATGAGTCTAGTGAGAACTATATTGAGATTCCACACTGAAGAGGGTGGAAGTCTAGGAGGGATGATTCTTTTGAGTCCGTCCATAAAAGCTTTGATAGCTGGTACTGGAAACAGAGACAAATGCTGTCTGTTTTGTAAGTAAGCAGCTATTGCAGCAAGATGTAAGCGTATGGATGTGTATGCCAAATTAGAACGCTGTAGGTGTAATAGGTAACAAATGATGTTTTGTATTGAAGCATCTAGTGGATTGATTTGATTGGTGGTAAAGTAGACTACAAATCTTTTCCATTTTGCTGCGTAGCATGCTCTTGTGGTAGAGCGCCTAGCCTCTTTAATGATGTTCATGCAGTCTGGCGGAAGGTTAAGGTAGCCAAACTCTAGGATTTCAGGTGCCAGATCACAAGGTTGAGATGACTGGGATCTGGGTGTCTTATCTCACCATGGTTCTGAGTGATGAGCTTGGGTGAGAGGTATAGTTTTTGGTGAGGAACTACTGATAGTTCCAACAAGGTTGTGAACCATGGCTGCCGAGCCTATGTTGGAGCAACTAGGATTAGTGTCAGGGAGTGCTGTTTGAGTTTCCCAACCACTAACGGAATTAGCAAGAGAGATGGAAAAGCGTAAGCAAATCTTCCTGACCAATTTATCCATAGCGCATTGCATTTGGACAATGGGTGTGGGTACCTGGAGGCGAAGCTTGGTAATTTTACGTTGAGGTGTGTGGCAAAGAGATCTATTTCTGGGTAGCCCCAGATTTGGAAGAATGGGAGAAGGACTTAAAGATGTAGTTCCCATTCATGGATCTGAAGTCATGGGTGACTGAGCAGATCTGCAATTTGGTTGTTTACTCCTGGATGGTGTTCTTCAAGGGGATATCTTTTTTGAGGTATGGCCTATCTCCAGATGCTTTGAGCTAGTTGCGAAAGTTGTAAGTAGTTTGTCCCCCCTCCTGTTTTTGTATGTAGTACATTGCTGTCATGTTGTCTGTACAGACTAAGCCCAGCGTTGCCTACTAGATGCAGTTGAAAAGCTTTGAGAGCAAGAAAAATTGCTAGTTGTTCTAGATGGTTGATGTGAAGTTGTTTTTGTTGTACAGTCCACATGCCCTGAATGGTGTGTTTTTGAAGATGTGCTCCCCAACCAATGAGAAATGCATCCACTGTTAGTACTATCCGTGGAATCGGGTCAAGGAACGGCCATCCTTTAGAAAGGTTTGTATGTTCCACCACTACCGAGAGTGATGGGTGTGGCCGTCTACCAACACTAGATCTGTTAGCTGTTCTTGAGCCTGGTTCTACTGACGTGTTTAGCATTCTTGTAATGGGCACATTTGGAGTGTTGCTTAAGGAACGATTGGGATGCAGGAGGCCATCATTCCTATCAATTGCATGAACACTCGGGCTGGTAGAGTGTGTTGAGGTTGAAATTGTGATATGAGAGTTTGCATGTTGCGTATCCTAACTGAATTGGGGTATGCTAGAGCTTTGCAAGTATCTATTGTAGCTCCTAGATACACTTGAGTGTTGGATGGCTGGAGATGCGACTTGGCGAGGTTGACAGTGAAACCCAAGCTGTGAAGTAGATGAACAGTCCTTTGAGTGTGACATAGGCAGCTGTGTTGCGATTTGGCTTTTGTTAGCCAATCATCTAAATAAGGGAAGATGTGAATGTGTTCTTAAGTGAGCTGCAACTACTGGCAGGCCCTAGGGAAATACTCTGGGTGCTGTAGTTGCCCCGAACGGGAGAACTTTGAATTGATAGTGTGTTCCGTCCACCACGAACCTGAGATATTTTCTGTGAGCCGGATGAATGGGAATGTGAAGGTAGGCGTCCTTTAAATCCAGAGTGGATAGAAAGTCGCATTGCTGAAGTAGTGGAAGCACCTGTAGTGTGACAATGTGGAAGTGGTCTGATTAGATGTAGAGGTTTAGCTGTCGGAGGTCTAATATAGGCCTGAGAGAGTCATCCTTTTTGGGGATTAGGAAGTACTGGGAGTATACTCCTGTACCTCGGTGATGAAATGGAACTGGTTCTATTGCATGTTTATCCAATAGCGAGAGAACCTCTTTTCTTAAGAGAGTGAGATGTTCTGGTGACATTGTATGAGGTTTTGGAAGAATGGTTGGGGAAGTGTTTGTAAGCTCCAGGCAGTAACCATAGAGGATAATTTGTAGTACCTACTTGTCTGAGGTGATCGAATTTCAGACAAGTAGGAATTGTGAGAGACCTCTCTTAACAGATGTGGAATGATCGGGGGTAGCGGAGTCAAGTCACAGTTTGTTTGCGGGGGAAGTGCGTGTGGAGTTGCCCTTGCCTCTTCCTCTATTATTGTTCCCTCTATAACCTCCTCGAAAATAACCTCTGGAAGAGGTGGATTGATTATTCCCCTTGTAAGAGGAGGGGGGATTTTTTGTGGATACTGTCTTTGAGCTACCCCTGTAAAAGGAGCGGCGAAATGACGATCTATTAGCTGACAATTGTAAAGCCCCCATAGACTTTGCGACCTCTGTGTCCTTTTTTCTTTTTCTCAAGGGAGGTATCTACAGTTGGTCAGAAAACATGTTCCGTATCAAAAGGCTGGTTTGTTATGGAGGATTGTACCTCCTGCTTAAAACCAGAAATCCTAAGCCAAGTGTATCTGCGCAGTAACACGCTAGTATTTACTGCACGAGCTGCTGTGTCTGCTGCATTGAGTGCACATTTAATGGAAGTGTTAGTGATAAGTTTGCCCTCCTGGATAAGGTCACTAGGTTTTGCTTAGGACTGATCAGGTAAGTGTTGCATGAGTTGTTCGAACTCATCATAATGAGCCCTATCATAGCATGCTCGCACAGCCTGGACATTTGCAGTGCGCCAATAATTTGTAGCCAGTGTAGCTACTCTCTTGCCTGAGGCATCAATGACTTTTGATTCCTTGTCAGGAGGGGGAGCCAAACCTGTGGTTTGAGAGTTCGCTCTCTTGCGAACATTAGAGACTACAAGAGAGTCCAAATGCAACTGACCTTTAATTTAAGCAGGGTATGTAGGACCAGGTTTGTATTTTTTGTCTACTGGTGTGAGTATTCTAGCTCTAACTGGGTCTTTAAAGACCTCATCTGTGTGCTTTAACATGCCCTTTAGCATAGGTAAAGTGTGAGTAGATCTTTGAGAATAGTTGAGTGTCTCGAAGAGGAAATCCTCTTCCAAAGGCTCTTTATGGAGCTCCACTCCGTGATATTGTGCAGCTCTGTTAATGAGTTGAGCGTATCCAATGTTCTCATCGGGTGGGGGGGATCTGGAAGGATACAGGTCAGGGTCACTATCTGTATCTGGTTCCTTATCGTAATTTTCCCAAGGATCAGTATCTTGAGGTTTGTCCTGATCTGGTGGTATGTCCTGCTCGTCATCAGTATCCCCATCCCCATAATCCTCATTCTGAGTGCTAGGTGGTGGTGAATTTGATGGTGAAATAATCAAATTTGGATTAACAGGAGGAGAGGGAGGTGGAATGTAAGGTGGAGAAGGGTTAGTACCGGAGTCCTTTTTCTTAGGAGGTATCAAAGGGTCCTCTGTGAGGTCCAGCTTACGTTTTTTAGGGACAGTTACTTGAATATGCCCTGTTCTGGGTTAATAACAAGTCATTTTTGTTTTGCGTCCAAAGATGGCTCATCGGACCGAGGCTCTTTGGGTGGAGTGTCCTTTTCCTTGTTTGCTGTTTTCGGTGCCGAGAGTTTTGGCTCCAGCGCCTTTGGTGTAGGAGTTTTAGGCTGCAAGCCTTTATGTTAGGTGGGTTTGGGCTCCGATCCTTTCGGTGCAGAGGGTTTCAGATCTGATCCTTTCGGTGCGGAGGGTTTCGGCGCGGAGGGTTTCGGCTCCGAGTCTTTTGGTGCGGAGGATTTTGGCTCCAAATCTTTTGGTGTGGAGGATTTTGGCTCCGAGCCTTTCGGTACGGAGGATTTCGGCTCCGAACCTGTATGTGTTAGGATTTTTGGATCCAAAGTTTTAGGTTCAGAGATTTTATGTTCCATAGTTTGCGGTGTTGAAGGCGTAGTCTTTGATCCCGGTGGTGTGAAGACCGGTAGAGAGGGTGGGGAATCAGAAACTTTCTGTCGGTGCCGACCTGAGTCCGGAGGCGAAGGTGGTACCGGAGCCTTTGTTTTATGTTGACTGGGCACAGGGGGATCAGTATGCACGGTACACAGACCCAGAGTGATGAGCTCTGCTTCCTCCATGTCAGAGTCTGCTACGGACACAGAGACTTCTTCTTCTTCTTCGGCTCCTTCGACTGGATGTTGGATATGTGGATCTTCTCTGAAAATGTCCGGTATGGAACGGCTGAGATGTTGCATCTCGTGGCGTCAAGCCCGACGATCACAAATTGTTTTCTTTGATCGGAATGATCGACATGGTTCACGGTCTTTTTCATTGTGTTCCAGGGATAAGCAGAGGTTGCAGACCTCGTGCAAATCGGTCCGTGGAAACTTAGCACGACACTCAGGACATAGTTTAAATGGAGTCTGTTCCATCAGCTTCTAACTTGGTCAGTACAGGTAGGCCCAACGGCTCGCCTCGAGTTTCCTGATCGAAGGTTTTCTCAGACAATACCGTCGAGGGTAGAGGACTGCTAGTCGAAGAAGTTTGAAAATGATACTGAACCGTCGCTATACCCATCCGAACCCGATGGCGGAAAAAACAATCTAAGGATGGAGCCGATGTCCATGCGCACTATCACCGAAGGGAGGAGTCACCTACCTCGTGACTACAAAGACTTCTTTGAGAAAAACAAAGTGCAAACATCTGGACCCAACACTAGATGGCAATCTATGCTTAAGCATATGATCTACAGGTCATATGCCTCGAACATACAGAACCTAAATAACACCTGGGATTTTTGGGGGTCAAGTTAGAATAAGGTGGAATTCCAACCTCCAATCCTGAACTGAAGAGTGGAATGTACCCTTCATCAGTAGACCTTCAGAGACAGATATTGACTGGCACAAGCAAGGTGACTTTTTTTTACCCCTTTATAACCTTCTGCTGAAATCTTTAACTCCACTTGTTTCGAGATCTTGCACTTTAAATAAGTCTGTGATACAGGTTGGTTTGACGAAGAATGCAAGATGAAGAAATTGGAATTACAAAGTGTGCTTCAAAGTTAATCCACCAGACAGGCAGTTGCGGCCCGTGGAGGGAGTTCCGTGGGGTGGAAAGGCGAGGCGGGGGAGGGGCAGGGTTGGGGGGTAGTAAACTCTGGAATATGGATGATTGGAGGTACGTAAACAATTAAATAAATAAAACAAATTTCTTAGCGCGCGCTGCATCGCATTTTGCGATGCAGGGCGCACAACGAAATTCGTTTTAAAACTAAAACAATGATCTTCAGGAGCAGAAGTGAAAATAAGTTTTCCTTCTTCATAAATTGTGAGAAACTGGAGGAAGTGGCATCATCTTAGTATCTTAGTGTATTAATTGACAAGACACTAGGTTGGAAAACTCACATACAAAGCCCTATAGGTAACTCGAAAGCTGCGGCAAATGCAATCCTGCAGATGGCACAAAAAAGTCAGATTTTGCGGTTTCATCAATAAAGTTTTTCAAACAAAAATAGGTAGTCAGATCTCCTAGGGAGTGTAACTGTGGTGGCTCGACAAGTCAAGAGAATGTATAGGATGCTGCAAGAGGAAATTTTGGAAGTCATTGTTTAAATTACTAGAAATCTTCCCCACAGCAGCTCTGTAAGAGGATATAGGGTTCATTTAATCAAATCCAAAAGTCAGACCACTCCCATTAAGTACAAGCCAAAATGGTTGAGCTTGAAAGGAACTAACCTTGTGGATCAGGCATGGAAGGAAAACATTTCTATGCAGCCAAAATCCAGTTATGTGATCCATTGGAATAAGGAAGCTGCTAGGTTAGGTCTTGCACCGTCCTCCAACCTAAATCTGTAGTCACAAAAGAATCTAAACACCATAATGAACAATCAATCTTCGACTTTAAAGCTGCACCAAACATTTGTGAAAAATTTCTGAACGCTTAAATTGTATGTTTAAAGTGTTATTATATGCTTACAGCATATGCGGCTATTTCCTTAAAGTGTTATAATAATCTATAATGATTTATGTCATTTGGATTTTGAGGTTAATTGCTTTTTGACTTTTCCTATTTTAATATTTGTTATCTTTTTATTTGCATTTTGTGAAAGGCAGCCATGTTTTGTACTGTGTACGGAAAGCACTTCAATAAACACAAAACTCTGGATGTCTGTCATTGCTCATTGGGCTCTAGGTGCTTGTTAGTGCTCATGATTGGGTTTCTGGTTGTGTCTTTTAGTCTTAGGTGTCCGATAGTGTATACTGGTCTGTCAACTCCTGAGAAGTTCATTCAACCTTTGGGAATCTGGTAATAACATTCTATGAAGTATGAAGGCATCCAACATACTTGGACCTCAGGCGTCTGGTAATATCCTATGGTATCTGGGGTTTTGTGTTGTTTCAGATTGCGAGATATACTAGTTCTGTTGTTGTCAATAAAATACTTAACACCAAAATGCCATGATAAGGTACTACAAATCAGTGAATGTAATCCAAGATAAAGTCCTCAGACAAATATTTCTCAAACCTATGAGATCAGCACGGCTTCTAAAGTACCCCCACAGAGAGAATTATTTCAAGTTGTACAGTGTAATCCTATAAAATCCAGCGCTGGGTCTAAAATGACCCGCAGAGAGAATTATTTTACGCTGTACAGTGCTCTATGAAAGTCATTACCAAAGTGAAAATCAAAAAACAGACAGCCATGGTAGGGCTTGCAGGCCTTCTTTCAGTGCCTTGCCCTGAGCAAACTATAAGAAATTAAAGGACTTGATTCAGAAAAGAAAAGTCCACCTTTCTAACTGTACACTTACTGTGAGAAGGGAGTAGCAGTAGAAAAAGCTGCTATGCGTGGACTTTAGCAAAGGATTAAGGACAGGGTCAGTATTAAGTTGTTAAGGTGTCTCACATCTGTACAAGTTTCTGCTGATTGTCAGGTAGAAATGGTGAAATAGATAGATTGGAGACACTTGGGTTGCAGCAAGGAAAATTCATACTTTATGTATTTTTTTTAAGTCAAAGGTTACCACCCTTCTTTTGAACACCTTGATCTTTGTTTCACCTCTGCAAGTGTACCTGTTCATGGTTTCACAAATCCTTAATGCCCATACTCTATCAGGTAGTTATTCGGTTCTCCACAAACTTTATCTTCTCTGTTTCAAGGACAATGTTTTGCAGGTAGAACGTCTACCTTATGCCTGGTTCCGGGCATCCAGTTAGAGTGTTTCCTGTGCTGATGGTCTACGTTTCCTGTAACAGAGCTTGATCTAATGCTTTCAAATTAAAATCCAATCATGGAGCTGCTGTAGGAGTAACTTACATTAATGCAAACTACTTATGCTTGTGGCACAGTGAACTTGAGTTTTCCCCAAAGTTGTGGATACATTCCCCCTATATTCAAATGAACTGGGGGATTTTTTTTCCCTAGTTGTCTTATAGCCACACGAACTGTGTCCAGATGTACATGCTTTGCAGTATTCTTACACCCTGTGGATGTGTTTTTAAGAATATGCGTGACAAAAGTAAATGTTTCATTTTGGGCGTCAACCACATGAAGAGTCTGTCTGGCTCCCGATGATACCAGCGGTAACCCCAAATCCCCTTATGACGTGACCTATAGAATCGGATTTCTTTTTTTCCCCACTTAATTGTCACTGTTTGTTTCTTCTAGTTAGTTCTGTGCCATTTAGTATCGTGCAGTTCATGCCAGCTGGCTGTTGTAAACATATAGCTGAAATAAGTGCTTTCCCCTGGTTCAGGTAAGCCATTTTACTCAAATTGACCTATCTGCTATTTCAAGTGTGGCAGAAAGTCATTAGCCACATAGAGAAAGGTAAGAGTGGGGAGCCAAGTTAAACATGGTGGAAGAGCAAAAAAGAGCAAACCTTGTCCTAAAATTAACCAAAAAATACCCAGAAAAGACTGAGCACATCTTGTCCCTGACTTGAGAGATGCCAGCTGTTCCAGAGGCTGTTGGAACACACGTTATCTGCATGGCATTAGGAAGCTGTGCCATCCTTTTTTTTAAATGTTTTTCTAGACATCCCTGTGCTTTTCATTCCGGGAATCTCAACAGTCCTGCAAATCTACTAGATGTGCTCAATGTCATTTTTTGTCAACATCTCTGGTGTCAGGGGCACACCAAAGTGTACTCCCATTTATGAGTAAAAGTGGCCGCCCACCTTCCTGTTTATCCCACGCTATGCTATGACTGATGGTGGCAGTGTGAGTATAGAGGCACAGGCTGTTTTTGCCTTATCCGAAGACAGGTGTAAATGGCATACCGGCTCCTGCAGCAAAGATCCTTCAGTCCATAGAACTTGGGACCTTTATCTTGATCGTTTTGGGACCAGGAGACAGATGTTTTTGTGTGTTTGTTTGCAGGATTCAAGGATAGATTTGTGTATCGTGGATTACATTTGGAGTCTGCTTCGACATGATTCACAAAATTGTGGTTCCCCTATTTAGCCTGTGATGTTCATCACAGACATCTAACCTGGAGTTACACTTCCACTGTTCCTGTCACCAAAACATGTAATTAGTGGGTAGGAGAGATATCTAGACCATACCTTTCTTTCAGTGTACATTTCCCTGCTGACATGAAATTCATCCTTACCCATATCCTTTGTTACTGTCCTCTCCCTTGACACGGGGAGGAGATGTAATATTATGTGCTTTTGTTGAGCTCTATCAGTGAAAGCCTCCAGTCTCAGGTGAATACCAGCTTGAAATAGCCACGGCACAGACCCTAGACTCAGAAAGTCACAAATCTGACTGGCAACAAGGACAGAATGATTCTCCAGAGTTGAAGGAACAGATAAACCTAAGAACATTGCAGATCCTCTAGGTAACTTGTATGTCCTCTTCGCCACCACAGGGATCTATACTGGACTCCTCAGCTAATACTTAGTTCATCGTCATCATCTGGAGACCACATATTGGTGCAGGTATAAAAGAGCAGTCCCTCCTAAGTGTGACTACCATTTGCCCTTCAAAGGCGGCTTCCAATCTGAAGTCCTTCTTTTGGGCTCAAACTCAGTTTGGCCAAGAGGTTGTCACACTTATTCCTGCGGCAGGTCCTTAGTGACCATTTCTGAGAGTCGTGTACACCTCTCTCATGGTGGGCAGATGGTTGTCTCAAAGACAGCAGCTATCTGTAACCGAAAATGGCTACTAGACAACTTTTTGTAACACAGTGGCAACTTTCTAAAGTTGCACTTTGTAATTTAGTAACATTAAAGTATACTTGAGCAACAAGTTGGTTTAATGCACTGTTTCTTTCGTTACCATACAGTACCAACATTAGTAATCCCATTTGGAAGTTATCACTGCTGAGTTGTTAGCGTGTCACTCCATACACTAAAGTTTTTTCACAGTAAAGACGACAATGCACGGGTTTCACTGTCAGGACATATAAAAAACACATGCTGGGTTTTTTTAATATGCCTTACAGCTTGTTAGGCAGGCCTTATGGGTGACATACATACATTAAAAAAAAAAGGTTTGGGCTTAAATGGCGAAGTCGAGTAAACAGCTTAAAACTGCTCTATTAGTCTGCAACGGCGCACTGGGAGACATTCTCCCCTTCGTCTTGCTTGTGGTGGCACAATTGGTGCTGCAGTCCACGAAAGACACTTAACGTACAGGCCCTGGGTACCCCGGTACCATTTACAAAGGACTTATAAGTAAGTTAGCCATTGCCAATTGGGAGTAAATCAATTAAATGTACTTTTAAGGGTTAGACAACAAGGCCTAGTGCATTACAGAGCAATGACACCAATACCTAATAGTCAAAAAGTGGGGGGTGAGCCAGAAAAAGCCATTTCCCCACATGAAGCACACTCTATGACCAGACATTGACCCAATATTCCTTAAATGGATATTTATGACGATGGGTCCTAAAAACTTGATATGCTTGGTTGGACTGGTAAACAGAGGACTGGCTTATATGGTCCCGTTTGGAAAAAACTGACCGGGATTTTGCACACCTAGGGAAGTAAAGTAGAGACAGTGACGATGATTATAGAACTTCAGTTTAGTTATATATTTTTGGAATTATGCCAATTTGGATTGCACAAAGAATGCTCAAACTACTTGACATCAAGATCAACAAATTTATATGGAACAAAGCAGAACTTAGAATGAAACATTTCAGACTATCTGTGGCAATGTTCTCTGGAGTACTGGCAATTCTCCTTTATAGTATCATCTTGGATTGCACATTAAATGGCACCACCATTAAGACATTAGTTACTGCAAGGATGATATAGCCCTTTGTGGCTGCACATTAAAGAAGTAATAAACTGAAACTGCACTTCCTGTACTCTGTAGGCCCGACGCCACAATGGGGGAATACATAACCCAGTTATCCATTCTACAGCATTGTCCTGATACTGGATGCATTAACACGTGTATCTGCAGCAGATTGCATGTGAATGTCACTTTTGAGCATCAATGGCCAGCCCTTAGTTGGAAATCAACTCCTAAGCTGGAGAGAATGGTTAGAGAGGGCACTAATGTGTGTGCAGGATGAGGTGGGTCAAGTGGATGTGATGACATTCCAGGAACTGCAGAACTGAGACCAGCTTTCCTCATCACTGCATAGGCAGTAAACGCAACTCACACATTGCATAAAATGAGCTTAGGCAGACTATTTATATCTGTGCTGATATCCCCAATTCTCCCATACATGGAGCACATGTGATGGAGCTCATAATGCACCACACGGTTAGAGGAAGACTGGTCTGACATACTATTAAAGTATGATCAAAGTCAAAACGAAGCCCAACTCAAGTTCACTTACTTTAGGAATTTATATGGGTAGCACTTGTCCCTCTATAGGCGTAAAGCAGAGGGCATCAGCAGAGACTCCTTGCTGGAGGTGCTCTTAGTCGGAGTGAACTCTTGTACATTTCCTTTGTTCATGACCAAAGAGTCAACATACAAGTCCTGTACATTGGCCATGATCAAGGATTGCTGTGACATAAACATCATCCTTTTGCCTCCATTGGCCTTTTTAAACAACGGAACGGCTATCCTTAGGTATTGCTCTGTAGGTCAATGGCAGTAGTAAAGGTCTATTCTACGACAAGGGAAAACTGCATTGATCCCCGTCCCTTGAAGACTGGGTGGGAGACATTGTTCGGAAGGGGCTGGAAACAGCTCTAATGGGATTGGGTAAAATATGTGTATCATCATATTACACACACATACAATGGTGTACATATGACAGTTTGGCGAGAGCATTCGGGGTTTTTAACTGCGCTCATAACACGCCCCCATAATTTAATGAAATCCTTCATTATGAGTACCACCCCAGATTATTCTAGCACACAACTGAATAGCTTCCCTAAACTCTGAAATAAGCCTCATCAATTTAAATATTGCGGAGCACACCAATAACCAACATACTTAAATGTATGTACTTCATAAAGTCATTTGTTTTCTTTTATTGCAACTTGCGAAGTTTGGAACATTAACACTTGAAATAGATATCTTGTTCATATATGTACATGTTGTGTCTGGGAACTCTTCAGGAATACAACTAATGTTACTAGTTGGTGGGTTGAACACATGATGAATCTTTGTCAGTATGATTTTTGCTCCATGATGCTTATTGATTATAAAGCCTTTGCCTTTATAATTGTTTAAATTACAGAGGCAAAGGCAGTCTGCTTTTTCTTTAGTTTCTTATCTTTCGCAAACTTTTAGTTTCTGTACAATGAAAAGCCTAATAAACTAATAATAAATTAAATAAAGCAAAGCTTGTTGACCACTTGGGTCTCCTTAACTAGTCCCTGACTTCACGTGATTGCACTTTGCCCCACTCCCCCACTAGGCATTGGGGGATACCAGGTCACCCAAATTGCACCCACGTGTAACACCCAAGACTTTAATATACACTTTTTTAAGGGTGGGGACAGGTTGTATGGGTGGTTGAGTTTTGGGCAGTAGATTTACGAGGTATCTGCTTTTATTCTAGCCATTCTGAACAACACCAAGGGTCGTATTACAGAAAGTGCTCCGGGGGCACAATGCGTGTCTCCAGCAGCTTTTTGCTCCCTTGAGGCATTATGGTATCACAGAGTAGGCCACAGACCATTTTGTAATACCTATAGTGCTGGCATATATGTAATGCCAGTGCTAACTTCAGAGGGTGTTCTTCGTGCATGAGGGTGTGGCCCCATGCAAATGAGGGAATCACTTTGACCCAGCACCATATTATGGATGTGGCCGCAGAGGCAAATATGCCCTTAGGAGGCACACTGACAGTGCGCCACAAAAAGGTTGTGCAATCAGTGCACCCATGAGGTCATCTCACTGGAAAGGGGACCCATGGCCCCTCAGAAACCCTCCTGCAGGCAGATTCAGTAACTCAATGCACCTGCCTGAAGGGAGATTAGTGCAGGTGAATTGCCACCTACATAGAAAAACAAAGAGTTGCTTTGAAGCAGCAACTCCGTATTTCACAGAATGTGCTGCCCAAAATTTGCGTCTGCCCCGAGGACAGTGCATTCATCTTAACTGGTTGTACTGTCCATGTTTGCGGCTAGCCATGATGAAAACAAGAACAGTCTGCCCTATCAGCAATATGGGCCCAGATTGACACTTGTGATGCATAATTTACTACTTGTGTAACAATATATCTAGAAGAGACATTAGTTAGTGATAGATTCCTTACCTTAGAATATCCCCAGGCATCAGACTGGATCCAGACAGTTTTGTTTAGCAGTACCCATGCGCGTCAGTAGGTGGCGTCCTGCGGCTCCGTGGCCGTCGCTGGCATCGTAAGCGCCGAGATGACATCACAGAGACTACTTAGGCACCACCCATGCGCGCTGACGTCAGTTCTTTCTTTTTCCGCGCCAGCAAACGCAGATCCGGATTGAGCACGTACCTTAGTCACTTTTTGACTACTATTGAGACTTTTGTCTCCCCCCTTTTTTCTCCTGGTGCACGTAGGGATGCCTGGCTTTAAATCCTGTGGGGCCTGCCGCCGTAATATGTTGGTGGCGGACCCCCACAATGTTTGCCTCCACTGCCTGGAGACTGATCACGACTCCCAGGACTGTCGAGCCATGCCCCGAAGGCCTTGAGGGAGCGGGTCCGGAAATTGCTGGAGGTCTGGCATTCGTCTCACCGCCGCTCCCGGTCTTGGGGCCGCTTCGGGACCGGAGCCGTCGCTCCTCGGGTTCCAAGTCTTCGCCATCGGATTCTGGTAAGCGGCGTCATAAAAAGAAGTCAAAAAGGCATTTTCGCTCTCTGACGTCCCCCCTTCGCTCCTCGGAGGCAGACGAGGAGGACAGGGGCTCTGCCCCTGTGGCTCCTCTGGAGTCTGGGAGTCCCACGGTCTGCCTGCCCTACCCGGGTCCGTAGGCGACTCCCAAACAGGTGCAAGAGTTTCTTGCTGCCATGGACCGCCTGTTTAGGCCTTGGGCTCCCGCCGGTGCGCTTTCGGGCCCCGCGGTCACGTGTCCAGATCCTGTCGGCCCGGGGGCTCCAGCCTCCGCAGCACAGGATCCTACGCCGTTGGCTCTGGCCCCAGCGCCACGAGGTGCAGCGTTGTCAGCTCCTGCCCCGGCGCCACCCTCGGCGCCACACTGGGTGCCGTTCATTCCGCCCTTGCCCTGGTTCCAGGACCATTTTGTTCTGACCTGGAATCTGCATTGGGAAGCGGCGCCGGTCCGGTCTCCCAATGTAAGGAATCTATCACTAACGTGTCTCTTTCAGTCTGAAGTTTCTTTAGTTGCCGGCCTTTCAGACTCTCTCCAGTATATTTAGCAGCCACTGGTTAGCACCATTTCCAGTCTATATCTTAGTTTTAACTAATCTATTTAATTGCCTGTTAAATATTTTTTTTCCCATATATTAAGCACTGACTGGCCGTTCACGTCATTGGGTGTTATTTACAGCGTCACACTAAATCTGAACTTGACAGAGAGACAATTGCCTAAAGAGTTTACCTTGGCTATCCATTTGGAGTGAACCAGTACCGAGGCTCACTGATACCAATGGTAAATGATGGCACCTACACAGGATGTTGCCTAATAAACACTGACTGTATGGGAGGCCAGGAAAAGGCCTCACAGAGAATGAGGGGATAAATATGCAGTCCTGACTGAGGCCAGAATTACTAAGGACAAACAGCACCTCTTGATCCAAGAGTGGGTAAGAGACCGTCCATAACCAGGAAGAGATAGAGAATCTTGTGCCCTTCAAAGAATCTCAACTGTGGCATATCCAGTGGAACTAATGAACCAGGAGGAACTCAGAAGACAGTGCCGAAGATCCACTCTGTTACCCAAACGATGTGATCCAACCATTCATTCAAGACAACAAGGCATGTCTCAGAGATGAAAATCCTGGATACTGAAAATATGCTTTTGGAAGCTGTGCCTCTTTGTCAGATTGTTACATGCTATGTACCCTCTTCCTCATACTGGTCCACACATGCCTTACTGTCCCATGTGTTTCCTGCCTGTCTCATGCTGTAACACCTGAACGTCTCTCCCATTCTATGCCTCTCTCTCCAACTGCCTCACGTTGCTTTGCCCTGCCTTTTTAATGTTGGGTCTCCCGGACGGACAGTCCATTTGCCACCCTGCCTAATGCTCTCTGTCCCTTCCAGACTGGCACGTCTTTCCACCTTGCTGGACTATTCCCCTTTATCTGACTTTCCTACTCTGTACCACCCAATCTTTCCAATTTTTCCCATGCTTTGCAGATCTTGCTTTATCATCATCCCTGAGTGCCATACGTTTTAACTCTGATTCTCTGTCACAGTGCAAACTTGTTTTATGCTTCCTTACTAACGCAACCTGTTTGGGTTGCCACTTGATAAGTCCCATGCAAGACTGTCCCCTACTGTGCCACACTGCTACTATCCTGACTGTCTAATGCTGCACCACATGCCTGACTTATTTGTGCAAGAACAGACCGGTGAGAAGAATCAAAAAGAATACCCCTCCTTCAGTTGTGTAATTCAGAGGAATACTTGGTACGAGAGGCCTATTAATCCAGTACGTATGTTGGCTGATTACTTCACCACTCCGCCAGCCCCATATCTGTTGTGTAATGGGTTTGGTTTGAAAGTTGTCCATGTAGTTTGCTCATTGGGTTTTTGATAGTCTGCAGCTTGTCTTTGACTCTCGGACTTAGTTGGTCTAAGACTGTATGGTAGTGTTTGTTGTGGTTTTTTTTTTATAGATTATGGTATCTGTCTCAGAGCGATTGGTATCTGATAGGATCTGTTTGTTCTTTTGTGCACACCATAGAAATATACATGATAAATAAGAGAGCTGTTAACTCTGTACTCTACAAGGTCTTTGCAGAAGAATCACATTGGTTGGACCCCAGTTTCAATACAGCAAATATCTCATTCATTCCATACCTTGTAAGGAACCTTTAGAAACTGACAGTCATATACCAATTTCACTTCTAATTTTAGATATGAAAATACAACCTAAAGTCTGTGCCAAACGACTGTGAATCGCGATCTCTGAATGGATAGACCAAATACTGGTGGGCTTTGTTCCTGTGAGAACACAGCTCCATCTGTTATAACAAGTATGTGGCGAGGAGGATGAAAAACTGTCATTATACCTTGACGTTGAGAAAATGTTTCACTTTATTGAAAGTAAATACCCATTTAGGAGGATGGTCCGAACACGTATAAGCCAGTCTTTTATTAGCAAAATTAAAGAGCTGTATATGTGGGTTTTTTCGGGTTGTTACTAATGGAGACTTTCCTTTGGTTATCTGATAGTCTGCATTATTCCTGACCGTCCTTGAATGTTTGACAATGATGGTCATTGACTTTTGCATAGACTATGCTGCAGTTTCTGTGCCAGACAGTTGCTTTTTGTGTTTGTATTGAGTTTGATATACTATATTATGCAAGTTGCTTCTATAATGCTTCAAGGGTCAGTACGCATTGCACACGACAAGCTGACTAAGAGCTGGTACGAGGGAGGGATTGCCCTGCCGGATATACACCTATACTACTGGGCGGCACAGCTCAAGATAGTGAATCGGTGGATCCATGCTCCGAGAGACGACCCTGCCTACAGGTCCGACTGGGCACAGCTGGGGACGGAAGGTATGCTAGCACCACTGTATAACAAGCGGCAGGTCATGCGTTTAAAGAGGCCCACTAAACACACGGCACTGATATGGCACGCGGCGCAGGCGAAGCTGGGCTGGAAGGGGAAGATTACTAAATTGACCCCCCTCTGGGACACTAAGGCTCTAGGGCAACTTCGGAAGAGTAAGGGATTTACACAGTGGGATATTATTGGGATCTCCACGGTTGGGGACATGTGGGAGACGGACACCGTAATCACATTCGAGAAACTCCAACAGCACTACGGGCTGGGCCCGAACGAACTATATAGATACACTCAAATCAAACACGCGTTGCTGCAAGCGATACCACGTGACGGCGAAGTGCCGGACTCATCCCCACTAGAGGACAGATTGCTCACAGATTTCATGCAACAGGGAGCCACCGCACTCACGTATAAAAAATTGATCAACAATATGAAAGACCCCACATTGGCATTGCGGGGGAAATGGGTGGAGGATGTGGGAAGTATCGAGGATTCAGAGTGGAATGAGGCACTGGCGTCACCTAAAGAAGTGGGCATATCGGCAAAATTTAAATTAGTGCAACTTAAAATTCTACATCGCATTTATTACACACGATGCATGCTGCATAAGATTCACAGAGCTCTGAGCCCCTTCTGTCTCCGCGGTTGTGGTGAGGAGGGTACACTGTTCCACACGCTGTGGGATTGTCCTCTAGTGGTAAAATTTTGGCGGCAAGTCATGCGTACTGTTTCACAGACACTTAAGGTCTCTCTTGTCCCCGAACCACGCAAATGCCTATTAAACATCTGGGAACCGAACGATTTGACGAAGTATGGATTAATATGGGCTACACTGGCAATAATGGTAGCGAAAAGAGACATCGCACAATAGTGGGGAGCCTCGGAGCTGCCAACAGCATCCATGTGGAGTAGAAATATGGACTTGTTAATGTTTACAGAGAGGGCGGTGTATGTACTTAGGGCCTGTCCCCGTAAGTGGAACAAGGTATGGTCAAACTGGAATGTGTACAGAGGTGACTTATGTGATCCCTTACCAGAAGATGAAGACATAAGCTCGGACGAAGATGAGAAAGAAGTTTAGGAGATAGGGGTGGGTAATGCAGCTTAGAGGTGACATTGGGTGCGGCGCTGGGATTGCGAATTGACACATGATTTAATGAACAATTGCGACACTGCAAATCAGTGCTTAGTAAATGACGGGATAATGACAGCTACTTGTGGGTATCTATCTTGAACACTGTTATGGTTATGGTTGAGAAATGTTTTATGTTCGAAATAAGAAAAGAAGGACAATAACAACAAAAAGTAAAAAACTGTTAGACCTGTACGTCACTATATTTATGATGGAGGAAGTTGTGGGAGACATGGCAGAACATGCGCCGCCAGACCTCCGGGTTGTCGGATGCACGGCTGTGTATTCTGGACTAATAAGCATCATGGCTCTACTTGTAGCGGCCGGCCCGATGGGTTGTAGGCCCTGGAATACAGCGTCTACCATTTATATGTGTTCATTCAATAAAGGTCTTTTAAAAAAACATATATATATATATATATATATATATATATATATATAATGCTTCAAGGGGTAACAGGACATTGGGAGGTCAGAAGGGAAGAGCAGAATCCTCGGCATATCTCCTCTCTATATTTAACCTTCCCCTGTTTTAAGTGAGTGATCATTCTGGAAATGTTTAATTTATCATTCCATGAATTTAGGTTGTCCAAGGACCAGGGTTTAGGCTTGCAGAAGGGTGAAATTCCTAGTTTTCAATCCTTTTGAATTTGCAGAAGGAAATTTGGCCATAGCGGTCGGATGGTTCAAGAGTAAATTCTAATCTCAAGTGAGCGAAAATACTAAGCCACAACCACAACTTCCTGTTACAATTGCATTAAAACTTTTTTAAAAATGCTTATGCTTTACAATTTTTAACTTGTGTGTAAAAAGTTATGACAAGTTGATGAAACAATATCTGCTATTAACGTTTGAAAATGATTGTACAGGAAGGACAACTTAAAAATTACTGATATATTTAAAGAATGTACACAAATAGTTTCATTGTATTGAATAAGCACATTTGAAACTGTAATAGTCTCTGTTTTACTCTATGCCCATGTTTCTTGCAAGAACTACTTATGATGTCATCGTCATAGTAATAGAACCCTACAGTTTGAATCCCAGGGACTCTGGTGTCAGTTCCTGGAAGCTGTGGAGACATAGTCAATAAAGTCTGTGTTCCTGTACTCACCTGTGTTGAGTAATTACTTCAAATTGGCAATGAGGACTGTCCCTGTCTCCACCCACACGTGCATGTGTGAAGTATTTCCTGCGTGTCAAGTAGTCATTTAAAGAATAATCCGTAAGATTTTTAAAATTCTTTTTTTTTGTCACTACCTTTGATGTAATCGAGGATCTCTTGAATTTTGGGAATGAACTAAACATCTATACTGGTCTGCCTTCCGTAGCTGTGGATTTGATTTAGGTGAGCAAACTCTATTTCTCACCTTTTTCCCGATGCATGTCTGGTGAAAGGAAAATATTGTTAAAAAGAGGTATAGGAAAATGTTTACCTCCTGACTGTGCGTCCTACACGGAGTAGATGCTGCCTGATCTTGATCCTGTGTGCGCATGTCTTCATTCGAGTGCACTTGGTTGTTAATCGGCACAGTGACGGTTTAACCTGAAGAGAGAGATCCTTCCTCAGCTGTGCCCGTGTAGAAATGATGACGTGTTAGAATCTTCTGTGAGGCTCAGCGGAGGAGACAGTGTCACGAAGGTGAAAGTGCTTCACGTCTCTTCACGGTATTCTTGTGCGTATGTGCTGAGGTAACAAAGGACAACACGTCGAGAGGTCAGAGAACAGTCTACGCGCTTCCGCATTCTCCTAGTGCGCATGCGCTAGTTCTACATGATTTCCGCGTTTACTCGGGAGGTTGAAAGAAGATTTCTGCATATGGCGATAATTTGAAACAGCCTTGAACAGATCAGTTTCAAAAGAATCCGGCGCAAGAAAGAAGAATACGGTCAGCTTCATTTTTTTTCCCTTTCTTTTTAGTTTTATTTCTTGATTTTTGAAACGCAGGAAGTTGTACCACAACAGTTTGTGGAACAAGAAATATAGTCTTGGGCTTTATTTTTTTTGTTCGGAGGTATTGTGGAGCTTTCCACATTTTATTTATTATTCTTACCAAGGAAATTTGAGAGCCACGGATAAACATCTGACTGAATAACTGTTTTATGTACTGCAGCACAGTCCTGGAATCTTCAGTTTTTTTTTTTTTATTCTGTGGTTAACATTTACAATCTGGTTCTTTTGAATAACTATCTTATGTACTGCAGCACAATCCCGGATCATCCAATTTTTTTTGGTGGTTAATTTTTTTTTGCAATCCGATTTGTTTTTTTGGGGGTGCTTCATAATCCAAAGTGTATCTGCTAATTATCAAAAGCGCTTATTGTATAATTTATACATTTGGAGGTGCAATTTGTGTTGTTGACCAACCTAATTTTCTTTTCAGGTACTGGTAGAATATATTGTGTTGTGTAAATTTGCAGTATGCAAAATTTACAGCCCCCCCCCACCTTTCTTACAGCTTCCAGGTGATCCTCCGGTGAAATGGAAGGTTTGGCATAGAGCTTTTGAAAAGTTTATTGGGGCCATAGGGGGTTCGAGGTTCAGTGCAGAGAGGAAACGCTTTATTTTGGAACACAATTTGGGTTTTGAAGGCCAAGCTGTCCTAGAACACTTACCTTCTATTGTTGCAGAAGCAGGGGAGGAAGAGCTGAATGTTCATGATCAAGTGGTGAAAATGTTGGAGAAGCAATTTGATGTCGAGAGTAGTCTCGTAGTTTCTAGGTACAGGTTTTTCATGAGAAAACAAGAGTGTGAAGAAAGCATAGTATCCTATGTTGCAGCTCTTAGAATGTTAGCGTCTGAGTGAGTTTGAACATTTTTGTTCGCAACTCATTCGGGATCAAATAGTAGTGCACTGTTGGGATAGTAAAGTTCAAGAAAAGCTTCTCACTTTAAAGAATCCTACCTTAGATGAAACAATTAGCATCGTAAAAAGTATAGAATTGTCGCAAAAGTAAAAAAAAGAGCTCAAAACAGAAAAGAACCCAGTTGGTGTGGTCAAAGAACAGAAAGAATTTGTTGAGGAAAAAGTGCAAGGAGAAAAAGTCAAATCTAATTTTGAACAAAAGAGCAATAAGTTTTCCACCAATAAAATAGGGGGGGAAGTAATTACTTTAAAAATGCATGCAATAAGCGTGGTTTTCCAAAACATTTTCCAGATTCAAGAATTTGTCCAGCAAAATTTGCAGCATGCCGGAAATGTGGGAAACAAGGACATTTTGCGAAAATGTGTAGCTCCCGTAGTGTTGTTAACGTTGTGTACTCTGAGGAATCAAAGAATGATCGCGGATGTGAAGTAGTTAGTTCTCTTACTGATTTTGTAGTTGTAGTAAAGGATGAGTCGGAAGAATGTGTTGATCTTATTATTGATATTCTGGTGGATGATAAATGTCTACAACTGCTGGTTGATTCAGGGGCAAGGATAACCATGATTACGGAAGAACTTTTTGAGAATTCTTGGAGAAACAAGGTTCTTAATCCTCCTGATAGAAGTCCAGTCTCATATGAAGGCAGGCGTATTGAATTATCTGGATTTATTAAAGCTAATTTAACTTTTAAAGAGAAAGTTATTCAAGGGATAGTTTATGTTGCAAAAAAAAGGACTTAACATTCTTGGCTGGTACCATGAAGGCCTATTTGGAATGACACTCAGGCCTGGTACTAAAGAATAGGTTTCGATTGTAAATGACGAACCGGTAGAGAAGTGTTTAGCTCATTGGTCAAAGAAATTCCCAAAAGTATTCAGCGAAAAACTAGGGTGTATCACTGGTTTTAAACATTTGATAAAAGTTAAAGATGGAGCATCACCAGTTAAACACAAACTAAGGAATGTGCCATTTAGCATAAGGGATGACTTGTCACTAGAACTTTAAAAAATGTGTGAAAGTGGGGTTATTGAACCCATAGTGTCATCTCTCTGGTTAAGTCTCTTGGTGGTAGCAAGGAAAAAAAATGGCAATCTTAGGGTATGTATCGATTTGCGCAGCCTTAACAGAGAGATATGGATTGATTTACACCCCTTACCACAAATTAATGATATTCTTTCTAAATTTGCTGATGCAAAGTATTTTTCGAAGATCGATCTAGCATCGGCATATCATCAAGTCGAGCTAGATCCTATTTCAAAACATTTGACTGTCTGTGTCACCACTTCGAACTTTTCAGTTGCCGTTTGGGCTAGCTTCTGCGGCCTCAGTTTTTCAGCGCTTTATGGAAAAAGTCTTGGAGGGTGTTCCTAATAGAGTTGTTTTTCAGGATGACATTTTGGTGGCCGGAAAAAGTATGGATGAACATGACAGGAATGTTTCTATTGTTTTGAAAAGTTTGGAATCTAAAGGTATTGTGGCGAACAAACTCAAGTGAGTTTTTGGAGTGGAATCCATTGAATATTTGGGTCATTGTATTTCAGGAAAAGGTACTGTGCCAAGAGAGGGTCACATGCAGGCCATTTCAGATGCCTGTGTCCCATTTCTAAAGAGCAGGTTTCTTCATTTTTAGGTATGTGTGAGTTTTACACTAAATTTATTCAAAATTTTGCTGCAAAAGACTGTTCACATGAGAGAGCTGCTTAAAAAAAGGACAGTAATTGTGTGGAGTGAAGAATGTCAGTAGGAATTTGTTCAAATCAAAAAAGAGTTAGGTTCTTGTAGGATTCTTAATCCTTTTGATCCTTCTGTCGAATGCATTGTATCTGTGGATGCCAGCATTGATGGTCTTGGAGGAATGATTTCTCAAGTCAAACAGGGAAAAGAGTATACTGTGGGTTTCGCTTCTCGTGCCTTGCGACCAAGTGAAACAAACTACTCTGTTATTGAGTGAGAGTTGCTCGCATGTTGTTGGGCAGTAGAGTGTTTTAAGTGTTTTTTGTGGGGAAAATCCTTCAAGCTTTTTACTTATCATAAACCCCTTATTCCCATTCTGGAGGAAAGAATTGTAAAAGATCATACTCCTAGGATTGCGAGACTTAGTTCAAAGTTGTTTCAGTATAATTTTCTGGTTGCTCACATACCAGGAGGGAAAATACGAGGGCTATCTGTCTAGATCTCCTTTGCCAACAAGGAATGGCGAATGTGATAACGAGATTGAAGATGAATGTCTCATTGCAGCTGTGGATGCTTGTCATTTGGGTTGTTTCTCAGAACTAGATTGGTTGAATGGTATGGAATCCGATGTTTTGCTCAAAAAAGTGAAAGAGTTCATTGTGTCAGGGTGGCCAAAAGAAAAACATCTCGATGCTGATTTGCATCCTTTTGCTAAGATTGCTGAGGAACGTACGCTGGAGGGTGAGGGTATGATTATACATGGTGACAAATGTATTCCTCCAGAGTCACTTAAGAGTCAAATCATTCGCTATGGTCACGAAGGGCATCTTGGACAAACCAACACGAAGAAGAGAATACGTGCGGTTTATTGGTGGCCTTCTATGGATCGACAAATAAATGATGTTGTGGAAGGGTGTGTCACGTGTTGCACTAGTGATAAAGTTATTAAAATAATTTCACCCCCTTTACAGTGTGTTGACCCTCCTGAGGGTCCATGGTTGAAGTTGGGTATTGACTTTGTGGGACCCTTCAATGTTTTATCTAGTAAGTATAAATTTGCTTTAGTTGTGGCAGATTATTTCAGTAAGTGGTAGGAAGTTCATTTCATGACAGATCCTAATTCACAGGAAGTGATAAAAAAAATTTGGGGGAGAGAAGGTTTTCCAAAAGAGATTGTGTCCGACAATGGGGTACAAGTTACATCAAAGGAAATGTGTGAATTTTTGAGTCAATCTGGGATTGTACACCGGTGTGTGGCGTTATATCATCCACAGGCAAATGGTTTTATTGAACGCAATAACCGCATTTTAGTTGAGTGTGTCCAATGGGCTGTGTCAGCTAATTTTGACATCAAGGAAGCTGTACAGAGCATGTTGTGGGCGCATCGCACAACTCCAAATTCTGTTACTGGTTCAAGTCCTTTCACACTATTAAGAGGAAGGGAGGCATCTTTTCACATGTGTCCAGCATGGATGAAAAAATGGGGCATGTTATCTGGATTGCGTGAAACCAAAGAGGTCAAGAACATGCAAATCTGTCCAGATCTAGGTACGAGCAGTGAGTTTTCTCAAGTAAAGAGCAAGAGTTTAGAATGTTTTGACTCAAAAATTAAAGTAGGGGATTGGGTCAGGATTAAATCTCCTCACAATGTCCCTAAAGGTTTGTCAAAATTTGGTCCACCTGTCAAAGTGGATGCTTCCTCACGTTTTGCCTTAAGAATAAATGGCAAGAAGTGGTGGAATCTTTCTAGAGTTTATAAGATACCTTTAAAAGTTGTGTTGCAGTTGGGTCTCAATTCAGAGAAAAATGTTCAGCTTCAAAGTAATGTAGAAAACAATAATCCCATGAAATATGTTCCTCCACTTAGAACTAGCAGGACTAGTGTCCCGCCAGATCGTTTACATTTGTAATCTTCTTTTATCTAACAGAGTCTGGACGCTTGTCCCACCTGTTCTCAAGTAATTGCTATCATTGTTTTTGTGTTACCTTGTTTTCTTGTTCACTTTTATTTCAGTGGTTTTTTTTTGTTGTGCAGTTTTCTTCTCCTTTATTTCTCTTTCTTATTTTTTCATTCAAGTTGCAATTTTATTGAAAGATAAGAGATGTTGTAACAGTCTGTTTTACTCTATGGCCATGTTTCTTGCATGAACTACTTATGATGTCATCATCATAGCAATAGAACCCTACAGTTTGAATCCCAGGGACTCTGGTGTCAGTTCCTCGAAGCTGTGGAGACATACAGTCAATAAAGTCTGTGTTCCTGTACTCACCTGTGTTGAGTAATTACTTCAGAAACCCCTTAAGATGTATGTCTTTAAAAAACATTCGCTTACAAAATCATAACTTGCAACTTTTTACTTTTCATAAAACATGCATAAACCTACAAAGACTCATACCGACATTTTATATCCTCGCGAAAGGTCGTCTTTTCTTGTTACTAAACTAAAAATAATGTTTGTAACATTCCCGTGAATGTCCTCACTTTTGAACATGCATACCTATCGGTTTTAACATGTTTGGCACTCATTACAGGGTGTTTAAAAATGTAAAACGTCATTTATATTTTAACAAAGGGTCCTGATTGTTTTAAGCCCAAAATCAATTCATTTACTTTTAAACAAATAAGATTCTAAAATGTTATTAATGTTACAGAAAACAATTCAGCAGAACATGTCACTTTCCCACGCACTACCACCTGACCCTTGTATGAAGTGAGCCCCTGCTTGACAGCCCTGTAAACTGACCAGTTGTGCTCATCCTGCATGCTCTGATTTGCAGCTTACCAAGTCTGGACACTGTGACACAATACTGGGAGATAGAACTGGTAATTCTTAATTGATAATAGGTTTTTGTCTTGTATACAGACCCCCGTGTCTTCTGGTGAACTCTGCAGCCGGGGAAAGCTTGTTCTGTCCCTGAAGTTCATCCCACCTGGATCAGAAGGTAACCTGCAATTTCGTTATTATTATTTGTTTGAATTATATAGCTCTAGTTCGAGACAAAAAAGACACTCATAAAGCTAAGTCTTTCAGAAGTCAGAGAAAAGCATTTTGGGAGATCTCCAGACGAGTCTTCAGTATCGAATATCAGTAGGGTAGAGGAGTTTCTCAGCTCTATGATTGTTGTTAGACAAATGATGACCTTCATGGGTTCTTGTCCTTTGCTGAGACTAAATGGTGTTCACTTTTGCACCTAGAAAGTGAGGAAGACCTTTCTGAACATTCTTATTTCTGGATTTCTTTTAAATTAAGACATCTTTGGGTGGTTTCCGAGGTCAGAACTTAGTAAGTTTCGTAGCTGGTCTATACTTTTTCATATTTGCACCCATCAGCTCCATCATCCCTTCACTCAGTCCCTTCCCATTAATCCACCATTATTTTCCTTCTTCCCTTTTCTCTTGCTATTGCACCTGCCATGTTTCTCTGCCTTATTCTGTTTTCTTCCATTCTCCTTCCCTTTTTTTCAACTACTTCCTTACATTTTTCATACATCTAGGTGACGACTGATCTATTTCTGAACAAAGGCCAGACTCTAATCTTCTGCTTGGCCAAGATCTACATGCGCATCACTTGTTGAACTGATGCTGTGCATATATCTCTTGAGGAGCCATTGCCTGGGCTCACTATTATCATCAAACGATGATATGAGCCTTTTTGATGAAAAATGTTCATGGCTGAAATCGAATGCACATGCGGCTAGTATTAGTTGAATTAAGTTTTTAATTCTGTACCTAAAAGCATAATAAAGCTTTTTTTCTCATCAGAAATAATGTCATGCTGAAATCAGTGGGAACAATAGCAGTTTGCTCACACGTGAGAGACTAAAACTAGTGTTGGTGGTGAGGTACAGATGCTCTTTTTCATACATTAAATTATGTTAAATGCTGTGTTATTTTCCATACTTAATGAAGGGGTTTGGCCCTTATACAGACAAATAGAGAGGGCCTGTCACAATTAAAGAAACATTTTATCTAGCCGTGACATTATCCACAGTTTTTTACTTTCAACAGACTAGGACCACGCACTGATTTCATTGGTTTGTAGTGTTTATTTACTCATAATTCTCTATTTGTGATGTAAAGCATTTGCTTTTTATCTTTTGTGTCATAACAAGGGAAAAAAGTGATTATTTCCACAATAAACATACATTTAAATCATAATCTTACAAGAAAAACATTACAATTACGAATACAAACGCATAATAAATTGGTGAGAAATATATTACATTCTTGAACCAGCCATCATTTTCAAAAAGCAGCAACCATAATCCTAATTTGCTTCTCAATTGGTTATACTCTTTCAATGCTGCTAAACACTCGGAACATTATTTAGGCTCTTAAAACAGAAGTAGTTAACCATTCCCTAAGAGTGGATCTTAATCAATTGCATATGTCCCCCTCGTGATGAATAATGCCGACGCGTTTCGAGCCCCAATTAAATTCTTGGGGTTCTCTTCAGGGCTGTGACTGGGTACAATCGGTAATTTAAAAAAATTGTAAATATTTATGATTCATTTCTATCCCCTTCTACACTCGTTTTAGTATTACCCTGTTAGAACTGGGATTTCTGGTTGACTAAGGCTTACGCCAAAGCCAGGCAGAAACCACCATTCTAATCAGGGCAAGGGGGTCACACGCCAAGATAACCCCTGCTCACCCCCTTGGTAGCTTGGCACGAGCAGACAGGCTTATCCCGGAGGCAATGTGTAAAGCATTTGCGCACGCACACAACAGCAACAACATCCTAGGCACACCACAAAAGGAACTCCACACAAGGTTATATAAAAATAACTTTTGTATTGTCAAAACACATCAGATAGTAATCACACAATATACATTGTGCCAACTGGCACGGGCAATATTCACAAGGGATTATTTACACCAGGACAGGGCCACGTGGGCCACTGTCAGAATCAGCACTTAGTAGAACTAGCACTTAGAATAACTGTAATACCAAATAACAATTATAGATCACAACCAGTAACCACTGGTAACAGGTAGGTACACACTACGCAATACTAATAACCATAGGCATAGATCACGCAGGGACACATAACCTCTCTAGTATAACATATTAGGCAAAGCAAACTTCTAAGCATGAGCACCTTTAGAAGTATAACACAAGCATAAAGGCAAAGCACATTACGCAGCAATCACATTTAGGCCTAAACAGTATAACTACAGTAGGCAATCTCTCACTAGTCTAAACACATTAGACTCTGCCTCCTAAGAATAAATCACATTTAGGGGCGTAACTCACAGTGAAGTAAACTCTCACTAACATAAACCTACATAGGTAAAATAACCTCATAATCATAGTAACATCACATTGCGCAAAAATCACATTAGGCAATTACCATCATCAACATAGTAAAATCGCATTGCGCAAAAATCACCTTAGGGCCTTGCGCCCTACCCACATACCAGCCCCCCTGGCCAACTGGCCATCTCAAGAAAGGGCTCAAATGCCCTGTGTCCAGAATGTCAGGGCGCGCTGCCAATGCAACGCCAGTCAGGGGTGTGCCACTGGCGCAAACCTAAACGTTGCAGCTTCCCACTAATTGCTGGGCACAGTAACAGGGCCTAAACGTTGCAGCTGGCACTAAGTGCTGCGCAGCTGTAGAAGGCCTGGCACCTCTGTGCCATTTCCGTCGCACACAGGGACTCTCTCCCTTGGCGCCTAAACGGTGCAGCTGCCCACTAATTGCTGGGCAGCTAGGAAACAACAAAACTGACAGGGTCCTCACTGACCCTGGAACAGGACTGCGCCAACTGTTGGAGCCACCTGGCTCTGAAATTCACTGTGCACCTTGGAGCCCTCCAGGCTCTATAATCATAATGAGGCAAAATATGGGGACAAGAACCTGGGCCCTTCAAAGAAATATAGCCCACGTTGGAGCCCCCCTCCTGGGGACTCGAAGCAACTATGCCCCCAGGAGCCTCTCTGGCTCTAAACACAAATATGCCCCGGAGCCTCTCTGGGCTCAAATGAACAAAATGCCCTCAGCACTGGGGGAGCGTGCACCACTTGAGGGGGGTCCACCGGCAATGTGCCCCGACGCCCCCCTCTCCTACACTGCACCGGGCTCCACTCACCAAAGACAAATGCCCCAATGCGCGTGGGAGTCCCGCTACGGCAAGGGACTCCTACGCTGTGCCTCACTCTTGCTCTCGCGCCCCCCCTCCTGCATGGCAGCTCCACTCACCGGCGATGCAGGGCTCCTCTCTTCTTCGCCCGGCAGCAGCGCTTCTCTCGCGGGCAAAGGCGGGGCTCTCCCTGACACATGGGAGCCCCGCGGACAGCTGCTCCTTCACCCGGGCCTTGACTTGCGGCGGGTGCGGGCACCGGCAATGTGCCCCACGCCCCCTCCGCCTCTGCTCACCATGCTTGCGGGCACACACAGGGCTCCCAACGGCACACGGGAGTCCTGTTTGAAAAAGACTCTTCTTCTTCCGCCATGCTGGGGGAGGCTTTCTCGCACCACTTCCTCCTCCAACGCTTCCTGTCCTGCCGCAGCCCCGCCCCCGTCACAGGCAAGCTGGCCTGGCTTCCGGGGCGGCCGCGGCGACATTTCTCGGCGGCATCACAGAGGGGTAGGCTCCGTCCTTAAATGAAAATAAACCGTGAGGTGGCATCCCCGCGTCGAAAAATATGTGGCAAGACGCAGGGTGGGCACCTGCGCACTTAAATTTCAAATAAGCGAGGTAGGCTCTCGCAATTACCCCCAAGGCAATCTCTGGGTAATCCCCACGAGGGGGACTCCTTTGTAAAGGGGCTGCAGCATCGCGCTGCACAGCCCACACTCCTCTCCCTTCTCTAGGGGAATTAACTAAAAGCGCGCTCTGTCAACAATAAGGCACAGAGAGGATGCTGAAGGTCCTGGCAATATTAGCAACCATAAAAAAAAAAAGGTCCCAGCAGTCCTGTAGGAATAAAGATGGAGCAAAACAGCTCCCACCAGGAAAATCCTCCATTCATCCAGGAGCTGGGCAATGCCCAGGGAGGCAAGCCTTCCCCTGGGCCCCAGCAGCAGCACGCCCCTCGTTGTTTCAAGTGAAGCACAAGAACATCTTCAGGGTGTCACAGCACCCTTTTTATACAGCACAATCCTTTGTTTAAAGGAGCAGGGTGGGGGCAAAACCAGGCGCAGTTGGTTTGGGAGCACTCTGGATGTGCTCAGCCACCCCTCCCATTCACTAGTCAGGCTAGGGTCATCAGTCGCACCACAGGGGGCAGAGCCAGCATTGTGTGGGGAAAGCCCAGCCCTATTCAGGTCCCAGGTGCACCCCTCCCTCACATCAGCATGCTAATCTCTCCACTCACCACCGGGGCAGACCCATCCAGACTCTTGGAGCCAGGCTCACCAGCCAGCTCCAGCCAATCATGTGCCAGCAAACTCACTACACACGCACACCCATGTCTAGAAGTGGCACTGCCACACTAGACACATTCACGCCGCACACATCATTGCGCAGCATTCAATCTCACGAGTTCGCACATACCAAACTCGACCCTGCACTCCCCACACATCAGGAACTAACATGGTCACACATATTCCCCATGCATTCCTATGGGAGGGCAGGTCACTCACCACACATACACAGAGAGCTCACGCACTTTACACTGTACCACAGTGAAAAAGTGCACAGAGGCCTAAAATCACCAACACCAGGTTACAGAAACAGGCTAGGAAAAAGCGAAAAGTTTTGGGGTGAACCTGCCAAAAGGGCCAGGTCCAACATACCCTTAAGTTTATTATTTTCATCATCTCGTTCTTAGTACCTGCTGCTTCTCTTATCTTGAAGCCTGTGTCTTTACTTGAAAGAGCGCATTCGTTACTTCGATCGTTCAGTCTGAAATGTGAGAATGAAATAATGGTAGTTTGTATTGACTCTATTTATGCAACTTAACACTTTGTATTCAAGTGAACGCAACTTACTTTGTAGTCATTCAAAAGACGGTCTGATTTACTGGGGTTTCTCGTTTTATTCTGTATATACAAGCTTATGTTCTGATTCCAATCGGTATCAGTTCTGGCCTCCGGGGGGGAAAGAATCCAACCTCACTACTCTGATGGATATGATCATACAAAGCTCCCTCCTTCACCCTCAGTTTCTTGTTGTCGGAGACTTCAACGTTCACATGGACAGGGCAGATTGTCCTTCAGCAGATTTACTGAGATCTACATTGATCTCAGCTAACCTCAGACTCGTTAATAAGGCCCCCACACACACAGAGCGGGCCACACGCTTGACCTAATAATAACCAACATTCCAAACGTGTCGGCAAATATACCGCTACCTCTAATTTGGTCAGATCATTTTCTGATACCATTCCTAATCAAAATAACAGTTGATAAACCGGCGCCAAGCAAGTGCTCTTTTATGAAAAGACAATGGAGCAAACTAGTCCCCGATATCATGGGTCCAGTTCTTGCCCAGAACCCTCCGACCCTCACCTCCAATGTGGAGACGGATGCCCGACTACTCAATGACTGGATTGGCAATATGGTAACATATATTGCCCCGGCGACGGCCGCTACATCTAAATGAGACTCTCCATCTGCTCCCTGGTTCTCTCAGGAGCTTAGACTACAAAAATCAGATTGCAAAAAACTGGAGCGCTTATGGAGGAAAAACTACGAACCTCTACAGAAGACTTACTATAAGGAAGCATCCAAAAAATTGCATAGAGCTATTAGAAAAGCAAAAACAGTTCTATGCTAACTCTATTCAGCAAGCTGAACACCCAAGTAGGGAAACTTTCAAAATAGTACAGTCTTTCTTTAAACCTATGAGTGTTGAGAGGGATGTCCTCCCATCGGTCTCATTCTGTAATAGCATCTCTGACTTCTTTGACTCTAAAATAAAGAAAGTCTATGAGTCCTTTGGCCCAGAGAAGATCACGGAAAAACCGATCTAGCTGGCACTACATCGGACCGCGCTATCTTGACACAATTTGCTCCGATAGACCTGAGTACAGTTAAGCTAGAACTCAGCTGATGCAAATCGGGCTCGCCGGACGACCCATGCCCTCCCAAACTTTGGAGTCGCATAGCCGACTTCGTGGCCCCCACTATTCAGCTTATATGGAATTCATCCATCTCTTCGGGGACATTCCTGAATAAAACTCAATGCCAGCAAGACAGAGGTGATCTTTTTCGGAAAAAGCCCCCCTCCACCATCTGAACTATGGTGGCCGGCAGAGATGGGACACGCCCCCTCGCCCAGCCACTCAGCAAGAAATCTTGGAGTCCGGTGGGACGACAAGCTGTCATTTGCTTCACACATCCAGCAAGTGGCACGCTGCTGCATGAACAAATTGAGAAATCTCCGCAAGATTCTCCGATTTTTACCAACTAGCTGCCGAAAAACTGTAATCCATGCCACAGTTACTTCAAGGCTGGATTACGCCAATGGCTTGTATCTGGGCTTACCAAAGTATCTTATACGACAACTCCAAATGGTCCAAAATGCGGCTGCGAGACTTTTAATGAGGATTCCTTACAAACACTATCTCTCCGCATCTCCTTTCCCTTCACTGGTTACCAGTGGCAAGCAGAATAAAATTTAAAGCACTCACCCTGGCTTTTAGATCTCTGTTCGGCAACTGCCCAAATTACCTGAAAGCTAGACTACCAAGATACACCCAAGTCCGGTCCCTTAGATCCAACAGTGTACGCATTACAGCCCCTAGAGCAAAAAGAGCCAGGTTAGGTGGACGCACCTTCTCGGCCAATGTGGCGGCACTATGGAACTCGCTACCCCCTGCTCTCCAACAGGCTCCATCCGAAGCATGTTTCAAGCGATTACTGAAAACCTGGCTGTTTGCCCAACCACGCTAGGCACCACGTTAGACTCCAGCTCTCTACCTAAACGGGCACAACACTGTTGCTATAGCGCCGGGACACCTCCTCGTGAGGTAGCTGTTCGCGCTTTATAAAACTCTGTATTATTATTATTATTATTATTCTGTGTTCATTCTAAAGTGAATAGGACACGCAACATGAATGTTCCATAATCCATTATCAGTTTGAATATGTATATTATTCCAGCGCTAACGCTTCATACACTTACTTCCAGTTGTTCTTTCCTCAAGACGGCTGAATCTTTGACTTCCAGTTTCCTGTTCATTTATACTTGGCTATTCTTGATGCTTCAAATGTAGCATTGTGGGATTTGTAGTGAGTCATTCACAAGACAGAGTTCCACTACTTATTTGTAGGCTCCAATTGCAATCAAAGGTCTAAGTTTCAAGCTTCAACCTGTAGCCTTTGATACTGTCCATCTTTTGGACCTCTTTGGCGGACTACTCCATGAAGTTCTGCCTCTGTTGGACATTTCATTAAGGCCACTGACAGTGCTATTGAATTTCAATATTAGATAGGTTTCTTTTCGTAACAGTGCTGCCTCAGTATCTCCTCCTCTTGAATTCGGTTTAATTACGCATAAAACAGTTTATTTAAGTTATTTTTCACTATGGTTCTTTTCCATTGAATGGCTGACCATCAGGGCAGTGACCACCTTTGTTTTAATTCTTGACCGATGTTGCACAATACGTGGTTTTATTTCTTGTTTTGTCTTCCCAATGTATAGCTTTTGGCATGGGCATATGATGGCGTACACCACATTTTTTGTTTTGCAATTTGACAAATCTTTCTGAGGCCATTTCAGGTGGGTATGTAGAAACTCAGTTCCTTCCATTGTTGTTTCACACACTGAACAATTTCCACACTTATAATGACCTCCAATTGGTTTGAAGTTTCATTGTGTTCTTAGATCTTTTGTTCTGTTGGGAGAGGCGATCTCTGCCCGCAAGATTTGTTGGCCAATGCTGGCGTTTTATTTCATTGCAAACAATGGTGGTTGTAATGAATGTTCCAAGTTATGCATCTTATTTTCCATAGCACTTCTTTTTCCACATAAAACATACAAAACTCTGGTATTTAAATGTCTGATTTAAACAATTTCTTAAAACAAATTTCGTTAATACTGTACTACTTTTCTTCAGATAGCAGACCTTGTATGTAGCAAATCATGTATGTTTTTGAATTGCCATTATCTTTTTCTTTTAAAAGTTTTTGTATTGCCATTTTGCATACCAAAAAGCATTATACATTTGTCACATTATCTGATATTTACATCATCTTTAAGCTTTTATACGTCCTCACCATTATTTTGTATCATGTTTACGTTTGAGCTCCCAGTATGAGGTCTATAACTACCATGCTGTTCATGCCATTTTAACAACCCAAGGACAAAAATGCTACCCCCCCACCCTTGTCGTGCCAATTCTCAGAGCATAAGGGAGCATAGTACTTTTTCCAGTGTCATTATTATCTTAATACCCAGTGCCAAATACAAGTCTAATGTGGAGTTTTCTTTTGTGCTACTTTTAAATACATATTGATCATTTTGCTAATATATTTTCTTAATCACAAAGAAATTTAGATAATCCTGTAATTAAGCTGTCCCTGCAATTCAGAGCACAATACTGATTTCAATATCTATCGGAGCATCTCCTTGAAATGTTATTCTCGTTTTTCAATACCGACCGGAAAAGTATTCTATCACAAAGTTCTTCTGTCAAAGCTCATCACAACCTTTTATGCAGACAATTACAAAGATCTTTTGAAAGTATATTAATTTACAACTTTGACAGGCAAGGTGCATTTAGGTTTATTGTGCCAGGGAGGAGTATTTATCTAGCAATCACAAGCACTTACTCCTGTTTATGCATTTGGCAAAGTTCCTGAGATGGCCTAAAGTCCCATATGGCTGATTTGATTGTCCACAAATCTCTTCCTCGGAACTCTCCCTATCTTAGAAAAACAAAACACAAAGTAAGATTAGGATAAGGAAATTTGTGTTTCTTTCCGTCTTATGTCTCTACTACTTTTGGGTTGGTTGTTTTATTTATTTATTTCTCTAACACATCTCTAGTTAATAGCCTGCTTAATTTTTTATCAGTTTTCTTGTGAAATCACATTAATTAGTTTACATCACCTGTTAGCATGCTAAAGTGATTGCAAACATCTGAAAGTGTTTTCCCCTTTAAGAGAACTTGAAACTACGTCATATATAAACTTGAATATGCTAAAATACCGGTGGAGAGGACAAAATGAAAATGCTTTCTTTTTCCAGCTCTACTATGTTTTAAATATTTGCAAACTGGTTAGCTATTCTAGACATTGTTTTAAATCTTTACTGGAACTTAAACTCTAAGAAGTGAGACTGTATGCTCTCACACGAGTCAGACAAAGATATAACTAGGTATCCTGATAGATTGAACGGATATGTTGTTGGAATTCCTGGTTTATCAACACATTCTCCATTGCTTCTCTCATACTGTATCCTCTATCACCAGTTCTATTCAAGTGAGGTAATTTTTTTTGCAAATTTTGAAAACAGAATTCAGACTTCTGAAACAAGTTGGTTCCTGATTTACTGTTTGCCAGCCAGGCTATTCCATCATAGACGTGATAGAATACTCTATCTGCTAAACTGACAGTATGCCTGCCTCATTTGGAGTCTGGCGGACTGTTGATGGAATACTTCCTAAGAAAGTCCAATTGAGTAGGGGCAGTAAGAAAAAGGACTTTACCCCATCTACCCTAATTAGGATGGATGGTGTGAAGACAATTATTTTCTGTCTATTGCCTCGAGGCCAAACGTGGCAGTAAAGAAGAGGAAAAAAACCACAAAATGTCCTCCACTCCCTGGGAACAAACTAGGGTGTGGGCTATTCGATTTTTAACAAACTCCCACATTAGTAGGCAAGGGTGAAATCAAGATACTGCTCGAGGCAGACTGTGGACGTTGGACTCTGAGAACAGGATGGCGGTTTTAGATTTGCTGAACACCTATGTCCATGTGTTGATCCTGAAGTCCCAAATGATGGATCTCCTCTTTTGTGGTGGTGTCAGAACAATTTTAATTCCAGTATTCCAGTCCTGCATTTCAGTCTTACCTCAGCCCCTCGGTTTTTCAGAGGTCATTCTTGTAGTAGCTGTGCAACTTTGCATTTCAGCAATTAATATATTGCTGTACCTGATAACCTAATCTTGATAGTGAGCCTGCCACATCTGTTTGTGAGCCACCTGGAGGTAATATTGTTGATGTCCACCCTAGGGTTCTTTATAAATGAACGAAGTGGCTCAGGACCCTCAGTGGTGGGTGACAGATGCCAACATGATAAGCAGAAGACCGTGTTCCCTGCTCCTTCTGGATCTCACAATGGTCACTCATACGTCGACTGGGGAGGTCACATGGACGACAATGGCGCTGTACCATTGAATCAGTCTTTCGGACCTTAGTGCCAATTGTAAGACCATCAAAGCTTTTCTGCCTTCCATTAAGAGCACAACGATCCAGGTGCTAACGGACAATACATCAGCCAAGTGGCACTGCAACAAGCAAGGAGGAGTGAGATCCTGTGCCCTCAATCAATCAATCAGAGTTCCTATTGAGCACGGATAATCACCAGTTAGTGTCAAGTACTGAAACCTGAACTTGTATTCCTCAGGAGCAGATGAATGTTCCTCAATCCCCAACGTCACTACAGCGAACACCAAGGCTCACTAGTAGCAAAGAGGAGGAAAGGGGAGTTGGAAGAAAAGAGAGACTGCACTGCTTCTCGTCTTCTTGACTGTCTCGAGTGGATGTCCTCAAGTACTGCTGAAACCCAAAAACATTATATAACACCTACAAAATGACACTATAAAACTTTACTAGTACGCTTTCTCAAATACCTGTCAGTTGCAATGCCTAGCAGCTCTCTGTTGAAATGGATATAGGAGAATGGAACTGTCCTGTACCCTTCCTAGAAGGCTGTAACAATACTGGGAGGAAATAAATCAATTTGTAAAGTCTGTAACCACTGATGTATCCCCTTAATCTCTAGATTTTCCCAATTACCTGTGATCCAGTAACAATAAAAGTTCAATTGTTTTTTTCTTTATAATGCTCTTTCAATATTGGAAGACCTCTATAGCTTCTTTCTTTAAGGTCTCTGTCCTTTGTTGGTAAGCAAATTATATCTATGCATATACCTATAACTACATGTTTTGAGTCTCTAAAGTGATTACAAATGGAATTACAGCTGCAATGTATTTCTTCCTCTTGCTACTGGTGAACACTCCGAAAGTCTCTAGTGAAATAACTGTATTCCTTGGACTTCACAACAGCCGCTAAGTTCCTGTGAAGTTTCTATCCTGGTCTACTGTTTCACTGAACTGTAATTTTCTCAAGTATCCAAGTTTCAACTGAAAATAAAGACTTACTTGAATTGCAGGATGCCCTTTTCTAAAGCTACATGCTGGCCAAAACTCTGCTTACTTCAGACTGCGCGCACATCAACAATGCTGTGAACTCTCTGCTGCTTCGAGTCTTACTGAGGTTTAGTTTTAAGTCAGACAATTTTGCTGTTGTTCGAACTCCTCGCCTCGAAGTACCGGAGCGTTCTTAAACCTCCAGAAAATGCTCAAGGAACTGGTAACTTGAGCGTGAAGTAGCAGCGAAGAGAAAGGCTGCCTACCTCAGCGCGAATTCCAGTTGAAGTGCGCAGCGTTATCATCAAACGTGCGCGATGGCAGCTGTGGCTGTTTCTCCTGCAGATGAACTAGACCGCCAACCTCTCGGCACAATAGCGGCGGCCATCTTGGAATTCTGCGTTAAACGAAACGACAGTAACCTGAACCACAAGGTCACCAGTCTCATTGGAATTGAATGTCGAAACCTGGAACACAAGTAACTAGGGAAACCTCCCACAGCAGAGCGATGCCTGGACCCCGACTGGCTATTCCTGACAGTTAGGGTCTCAAGGCACTGGATGAGGGGAGTTCTGCTGTTCAGTCGAGAGCTGGATGGCCAGTTCAGTCGAAGAGCCAATTCTTGAGGTCCTTCCTGAATTGAGGCAGTGAGGGTGATTGCTGAGATGAAGAGGAAAAGAGTTTCAGGTCTAATCAGTGAGGTAGGAGAAAGATTTTCCTACGGCTGTGGTCTTGCAGATCCATGGGATGAGGGCCAGGGCCAGGTGGGCAGAGTGGAGTTGTCTGGTGGGAGTGTAACTGAGATATGCAGGTCCGATGTGGAGGGCCTTGAAGGGGTGTGTGGAGCTTGAAGGTGATTCTCTTGTTGACTGGGAGCCAGTGCAGGTCTCTAAGGTACCTGGAAATGTGGCTGTGGCGGGGAATGTCCAGGATAAGTCTGGCAGTGGCGTGCTGGATTCTTTACAGCTTCTTTTGGAGCTTCTGAGTGGTGCCGGCGTAGAGTGCATTGCCTTAGTCGAGCTGGATGCTGATGAGTGCTTGGGTGACCGTTCTTCTGTATTTGATGGGGATCCACTTGAAGATCTTTCAGAGCAGATGGAGTGTGTGGAAGCAGGAGGACGAGACAGCGTTGATTTGGCGGTTCATTGAGAGCGAGGAGTCGAGAATGATGCCGAGGTTACATGTGGGGTTGGTCGGTGTAAGGGGAGCTCCGAGCATTGTGGGCCACCAGGAGTCGTCCCAGGCAGAGGGGGTGAAACCCAGGATGAGGACTTCTGTCTTGTCGGAGTTGAGTTTGAAGCAGCTGTCCTTCATCCAGGCGGCGACTGCCTTAATTCCAATGGGAAAGTTGGTCTTTGCGGATGTAGGTTCATCGGTGAGGGAGAGGATCACCTGGCTGTCGTCAACGTAGGATACAATGTTGAGTCCGTGGTTTCTGACAACGTCTGCCAGCAGAGCCATGTAGATGTTGGAGAGTGGAGCTCACGGAGGGCGACGACACAGCTGATCTCTGTAGGTTCATATGTGAACAGTGGGAAACGGACTGCTTGGAAGTGGCCGGTGAGGAAGGAGAGGATCCACTCTAGGGCTCTGCCTCAGATACTTACGTGGAGTATTGCGCAGAGGGTGTGGGGGGAGATAGTGTCGAAGGCAGCAGAGAGGTCCAGGAGGATGAGGGCTGTGGTTCGCCTCGGCAGAGGAGACTACGGACATCGTCTGTTGTGGCGAGGAGAGCAGTCTCTGTGCTGTGGTTGTTTCTTAACCCCTTCAGCGCTAATGACAAAGCCAGCTCGTCATGGGCGTTACCTGCGCTACGCGGATGACGAGCTGGCTTTGTCATAAACAAGCCATTTTTTAAATTTCAGCGCACAGCGGGAAAACGCGGTAGGGGTTAAAGCCAGATTGGGAGGGGGTCCAGGATCTATTTTGTTTCAATGAATTAGGTAAGTTCAGCATTGTCTACTTTCTTAATGACTTTATCCGGGAAGGGAAGCAGAGAGACCGGTCTGTAGGTCTTGAGGTCCGTTGCATCAGCTGAGGTTTTCTTCAGAAGGGGGTTGATCTCTGCATGTTTTCAGTCTTTGGGGAAGGTGATGGTCTTGATGGAGCATTTGATGGTGCAGCACTGTTCGGGGGCAATGGCATCGCCATCTCGGTTGAAGATGAGGTGGAGGCAGGGGTCCGAGGCGGCTCTGGAGTGGACGGTCTTTATTATCCGTAGGTTGTCACCAGTTGTGAGGGTAATCCAGTGAGTCAGGGTCGGCTGGGATCTGGAACATTTGGGTGCAGTGGTTACGGGGGTGGAGTTGGTGGGTCTTGTGTTGTGAAGCGGTCGTAGATGTCAGATCTTGCGGTGGAAGAAGGTAGCGTGGTTGTCGCAGAGAGCTTGGGAGGGGGATGTCCATGGTGTCTGTTCAGGGTTTGATGGCGTTTTTGATCACAGTGAAGAGTTCTTTCCTGTTGGGTGTGTTGGTGTTGATTTGTTCCTGTATGATATTTTCCTTAGTGGCTCTGATGAGGCAGTGGTGTGAGGTTGCAGGAGTTTTGAAGGCTGTGAGGCTTGCTGGGGTCTTGCTGCTCCTCCATCTTCTCTCAAGCCATCTGGAGGTGGGTTTGGACTCTTGGAGAGCAGGGGAGAACCAACTGGCTGTGTGGTCTGTTTTCTGGAGGGTTTCCTGAGGGGAGCCAGAGTGTCAGCGCAGTTGGAGATCCAAAGTTGGAGGCTGCATGCCTATGTGTTAGCGGAGGTGGTTTGTTGGGGAGAGCGGTGGTGAGTTCGTCTTAAGAAACCTTGCTTCTGCGCGGGTGGCGGTGGGCGTGATGGAGTTTGGTGGGTTGGTGAAGGAGAAGTGGACGCAGTTTAAGTTTGCAGGTGTGGCTGACAGATATTGTTGCTGGCGCAGAAGATGGAGTTGAGCATGTATCCTGCTGCATGCGTTTGGGAGGTGACCAGTTGTTTGAGTCCAATGGAGGCAAGATTCTCCTGTAGAGATGAGGTGTTTGGGTCACTGGGGTTGTCCAGGTGGAAATTGAGGTCACCGAGGCAAAGGCGTGATGTGCGATGAAGTCTGCTATGGATTTGCTAACGGGAGGTGGGGTTTAGGGGGGTCTGTAGACGAGGGTGCAGCAGAGGGTGGTCGGGTTGGTCTGGATCTGGATGGGCTCCATGTCGGGTGAGAGGTCGTCTGTGCTGGTTGTAAGGCAGAGAGTGTTCTTGTGTACTATGGTGACGCCTCCTTCTGGTCTGTTGGCACAGTCCTTGTGGATGATCTTGTAGCTTTCAGGGATGGCTGTGGAGATGGCCGGTGCAGAAGTGGGGTTCATCCAGGTTTCCGTGAGAAATTCAAAGTCAGTGGAGATGGAGTCCACAGTTCCCAGATCTCCATGTCGTATTTCTTGAGGGAGCGTGTGTTGAGTAGCATGCAGCTGAGGTGGTTGCGTCCAGATCTTGGGTCTATGCTGTGGGTGAGCCTGGTTTGTATAGGCAGGAGACGGTGCAGTTGCACAGGTGAATGGTCCTTGGATGTCGTTCGTTGATGTGTGGTGGCAGGCGGTGTTTCGTCCGGTGTTGATGGCGTGGAGGAAGCTGGCTTCTTAACGGGGCAAGAACCAGGGTCCCTGGCAGTGGGTGTGGTCGGGCTTGCCTTTGGCACACCAGAAGTCGCCATTAAGTAGTGGTGGGGAGGTGCTAGTCAGCCGAGAGGCGGGAAGCAGCACTTGGAGCGAGCGGAGCTCCAGGGGCAGACAGCGTTGAGGGCGGGATGGGCGATGGGAAGCGAAGTGGGCACAGAGAACAGCACAGAAGGAAATCGGGCACAGAAAGAAAAATCCAATAAAACCAGAGAAATACAAGAAACAAGCATTTGCAATGCAATAAGTCTTGCATTTGCAAGAGTAAAAGCTATTGGCATTGTAAATTAAAATGCCATTTATCGGTTTTGATAATTAACACATACATAAAAGGCATTGTCATTTATAATGCCAATAGCTCAGACTCTAGTAAATGCGAGACCTATTTCACTTCAAAGAAGTGGCTGCCATTGGCCTGGGCTGCTTGGAAAGTGAAAGCGCACATGGCACGCTGAATGTTGCAGGAAAGCATGTTGTGCCTGCAGTAGGAGAAACTCATTAGAGAAAATAGTGCTTACAGTGGAAGCTACATCCCTACTGACACCTGTCAATGCCAGCATCTTCCACTCTGTTGTCGGGGACTGGTAATACAACACCTAGCGGTGTTGTGATAATAGGGTTGCTTGTGATGGTCCTTTTTGCTGCCGAGAACTCCACTAATAAATAGATTTGCCTATAACATCCATCTCCGTGTCTTTAATACAATCTTGATTTTCTCTGCCTATTTCAGGAAAGGCGTCATAGTCTAAAGATACAAATAAGATTTGTCTGCATTACTCAGCTCAGTGATGACCAGGTTATCGACTCCAGAAGGATGAAAAGCTAAGTCAAATCTACTGGTTGTTGAAAATGTCGACACCGAACATGTCCCTAAACCCCTGCACCAGAAATGAAACTGTCCAATAGTCTGAATGTGGCAGCCAAATGCAATGGACAGTCTGTGGGGTGAAAGCCCAAGCTGAGCACACAACAGTTCCTGTTGTGTTACACCACCATACAAATGCCCCAGCATTCTGAAAGGTGTGTGAGGAGAAGGGTTACCCTCCATGAGCCCAACTGGGTAACATCAGTCTGTGACCAGGGTACTATGGATCTTTGAGGTGAAAGGTCACTGTCCAACAGACAATTGCTGAGGGCAATCACATTATCAGCCCGACCCCCTTCTCGAACAGGAACGCCTTAAACGCAGGCTGCCTAAGACCGCTTCGTCCTCTGAAGTCATCACAGACCTCTCCCGCTCCCACAGAAGCAGTCGTAGAGCACCACCTCCACATATACGGATACAAGATGCGAAGGGTCTGGTCAAGTTTGTGCCAAATTTGCTCTGAGTGCAGCAACTTTCCCTGATATAAGGTACAGTTCATGCATGCCTCCTAGAATGTACGCCACACTGTGTCACTAATCTGCACATACTTGTAAAGACGTCTGAGGGGGAGAAGCACACCCATGGCACAGCCGTGCTTGCAGTGTTGGCGGAGACCTCTTTATCAGTGGCGTGGATTCCACCCCCAGATCCAATAAAATGTTTGAATGCCCCACCCCCGGGGACAGTGTGGCGCAGCGTGCGTGCAAATCACCGCCACATAAAAGCGTGAATATGCCCCCCCACACCCGAATGGGAAGTAAGTGTAGATGCTGGCTTCACCGGTGCATTGTGTGAAATCCGTTTAGTAATTAATCCGTGCCCCACACTGAGTCTGTAGATGTTCCCTCAGTAGTGCAACGGCACCTCTGACAGTGCTGTGGGCCCATGCCCACTTCCCCCAGTAGTGCAGCGCAGTAGAACAATGTCCTTACACTGGGTCTGTGAAGGAGCCTTCAGTAGTGCAACACACCGCAGCACCTCCCGGACTGTCCTATGAACCCTCCTCCACTTCCCCTCCGAGTGTAGTATCTCAGCGCCCTCACACTGGGTCCATGGATGCCCCTTCTGTGGTGAACTGCACTGACACTTGACAATAGAGCTTTGTCTGCGGACCCCCCACGCCCGGCAGTGTTTGAATGCAGAGACACGCCCCAGGTAGCCCCGCCCCTTACTGTAGATCATGGCCATGCCGGTCTTGTGCAGGAAGCGCGCCCGGTGGTGCTTGAAGAGCCAGATGGTCAGGGTGGTGAGGGTGAGCAGCAGGGTGACGTTCATCAAGCTGACACTGTCCTGCCGGTGGCTCTCCTCCGCCGCTTGCTCCGTGACGATCCCCTCTATGGCGCTACTGCTTTCGTTCTGTCCCAGCAGCCCGGGCACTACGAAAGCCAGGGCGAGCAGCAGCCGCCGCAGGACCAGGGCCCGCAGGGCTTTCTCAAATCTCACACTAAAGACATCCCAGGTCGGAAATGCAGCAGCCATTCCAGAGGGACACATCAGCCAAATAAATACATAAGAACAGCCGCTTGTTTATATTTGCATTGCGCTTTGACTTTAACAATAGCTGCCGCCCCACACAGCACTCACGGGGTGGGGCAGCAGCTATTGTTAAAGTGAAAGTGTGATGCAAAAATAAACACGCTGCCGTCAATGCGAAAGCAGAATTTTAAAAAAATTGCTTACCGACTAATGAAGGAGACAGTGTAACGCTGCAAGTAAAAGATCCAGTCCTGATGGGCGGTCACAAAAGGAGACAGGGCGGTAACAAGGAGGGACTAAGAAGCCTCATTATCAATTACAAGCCAGCATTTGCCATGGACAACACCAGCCAATGAAAAATATGGGTGGAGGCTTCCACAGCACTTCTACATCATATCCTACTACAGCATGCCTCTCAGAGCGAGCAGCGCATGCACTGCAACGCTAGGCTCGACCTAAAAAGAACAACAGAAAGGCATACAATAGTCACCACTGGACCACCAAGGAAGAGATGCAGGCGGGAGCCTGCGGGTGGAAGAGGGACTGGAACACTAACAGAAGGGCACACAGCTACCAGTTGGAGCTGCGAGGTGGGGGAGCAACGCATGCTGACAAGGTCAGTGAGGTGCCCTTTGTCTGGATGCAATGAGACTGTGTCTAGATCTTCACAAGATCTCTCTGAATGAGTGCACCTTGTGGTGTCCCGAAATGTCAGCACAGATTAGCTCATCAAGTGTCCTCTTGCAGACCACAAATGGCTACACCGCCTGGGAAATGACCTGGGATCACTTTGCTCTTTGTGACATGTTTGATGAGATCTTTCCACCACCTTTAAAAATATTCTGTGCTTCACCTTTTGCATGCATTTGACCTCCCCATCCCTTTGAGAGTTCCAAAAGTCCCTGAAGACCTGGCTATTCAGCTAATCTACTTGACCCTGCCACCTCTTGGATACCCTGACAGGTGACAAGAAGCGCCCTACAAATCTACTGATTGATTGCATTTCAGCGTATCTTCCTCATGAGTCTCTAGAGACTGCCTCAGTCTTTATGCTGCATTGAGATCTCAATTAAGCGGCAGACTGACATACTGTCTCCTTCAGATCTAGGGATGTCTGCCAGCCCCACAGACATCTGGTACCATTGGAAGGAACAGTTATCACTGTGGTTAATATCACTGTTGTAAATGTATCCTTCAAACGTTTGTTGTAAATGTGTCCTTCAAACTTTTACATAGTGTTACTTTTTTTCAAAAACAGACTCCCAAAAGTGGAAATTGTTTTTCGAAGAAAGCAATACTAATGACCCACTCCCTCAATGGGAGTAATGGTGGAGGTTATTAGTTTTTTTTATTTTTACTGACCCTCACCACTAGGGTTTGCCTGGCATTGATGCACAGCAAAAAGAAAATAGCCATCAAACCCCCCACACTAAGAGGCATATCTACAAAGCCCCACGATAAATATCGCTAATCGCGCTTAGCGCTATTGAAGTTATCGCAGGCTATCTCTGGATATTATCGCTAAGTTATCACGTTATCAACAACGGCTATCTCCAAAGTGATAATATATCCAGCGATAGCGGCGAAATGCTGCAACACCGCTGGTAATCCAGCGATAACATGTCAGCGATAGGGTAGTCCTTGTTGATATGCCATGGGAGATTCAGCATGATAATCCACCCCCCAGGGCAATATGGGTAAGTCAGCAATTAACCTGGTGTAAGGAACCAGCATTAATCAGCTCTTTGCGGGACTTTCATGGTCGCAGCGCGGGAATGGGGCATCCTTGTTGATAGCGCAAAGCCGCTTTATCGATGTTCTGACATGTAGTGAAAGTCAGGAACGCCTACCTTGCATCTCATTAGCGATGAGATGCAAGGCGTTGGTGAAATGTGCGATGCCACAAGGTTACACATGCTAAAGCCGGTTAGCGTGCCCTTGCTAATACCGTGTTAGGATTATCGCCGCTTTACGGCTGAAAACGGCCGCTAAAGCGGCGATAATCATCTTGATGATGATATGCCCCTAAGTAAGGCGGATGGTTGAATGGATGGCTAACCTCCTATGGCCCATTCTCAATTGGGCCACTGGTGTAATATGTTGGTAACTGACCATGAGCAGACTGTCACTGACACATTAGGGTATGCCCAGCCCAAAATTGGGCAGGAGGACCATGAGTTTGGCAAAGTTGCAATCAAGTACATGCTTCACAAAACTATGTATATCACTCCCTTAGTTATGTCATTCTTGATATGCACTTATTTTGAGCTTCTTTATAGGTGTACCTGAGACCATGTTTCTCACCGCAAATACTTATGCACTTGATGTCAGTGAGCTACATGCATAGTCAGTCCAGCTCCCGCACACTACCTTATTAGCTGACATTTAGGAATTATGCAGCCTTTCTTTCAAAGTAGTTCAGTGTCACCCTTCCATGGGGGGGTTGGGAGTCATACTACCACATTCTTCTTTCTGCCACATCCCCCAAGGAGGAGACGCTACACCGGTTCTATCCACCACATGTGTGCCTTGATAGGACTAAGGAATACTAGGTGGATTTTCACATTTGTTCGATTTTTTGGTGCCCTGCCCATAGTTATTCATAGTTTAGCACTATAGGATTGTTTCAGTACTGTGTATAAGTAGTTAGTTTTGCAGGGGGTGTTTTGTACATGATAAAACAATTTCCCTTATTATGTCTCAGTATTCTGGATTTCACCATGGATAAATGATTATTAATCCTGGCCTATTACATTCCTACTTTGTTATCTTGGAGAATGTAAAATCCTTAAATCGTTTCTGGCCACATCTCACTGTAATTGTGTCAGTTCTCCTAGTTGCAGATAGCACTTTTCACATCTGTGCCTATTGTCAATATCCCACTGCCTGCACAGCCCGCTCACAATTTGCCTTGATTTATACAATGCATTTTTCTCTTCTCTCGGATCTCCATATCCTTATCTGTCCATTTTTCTTCACAGGTTGTATGTCCTTCCTCCATCCAGATTCCTTAAATCCCGTAGTCTCTTACCCCTTCTTTGCAACGTCTCTAATGTTTCCCCTTTGTTCCTGCAGGAAGCGATCTACCTCCCACAGGAGAGCTGCACATATGGGTGAAAGAAGCTCAGAACCTGCTGCCAATCCGTACTGGAACTATTGATTCCTTTGTGAAATGGTAATGTTAAGCTGCTGTGTTGCAATAAAACTGAGAAGGATAAAGATGAAGGAATAGGTTTTGGTTGAAAGGATTAAGTGCATTTCAAACGTCTACCACATGATTATTTATACAGACCTTAAGTTCCTCAAGGACTTGCCCTCAATACAGGATCCGTTCTCTGCCACTACCCTTGAATCCTATTTATAGTATTTATTGAGGGCACACCCAGAAAAAGGCATCATGGATATGCACGAAAAGGTCATGGTTGAGCACAGTATGCCATATAGTAAGGGAAAACAGGATGCAGAGAAAGATGGAATGGAACTCAAGATGGAAGGACTCCAGCAGATAATGTTTTCAGATTTGTTGCTGCTAAGTTAATGGAAAGGACTTCAAGGTCAAGAAGAAAAGGTCTACTTTCGGGGTTTTGCTATTGTACAAAAAAGTATCTTTTGAGAGGTTTGCAGGTAATATAAGCCACTGGAAAAGATCAGTTTTTCCCTAGCTTATGTGGGCAAGTGGAGTTGTCCTAAGTGGAACGAATTGCTCAAATACAGTGAAGCCTTGCAACACCTATCTCCTGCTCACCTTCCTTTTATTGACCCAATGCAGGGTCAATAAAAAGAGGGAAAAATAGGCTTCAAAGTGTATTTATAGTGATTTTACATGGGATTTAGTAAAATTCGCTGGATTTTTACAATAGTCCCGATTTCGTGATTTGTATTCCAAAATCATGGAGGGTCTGACAAAGGCATCACAATGAAAAATGAGTTATTACCAGTGCTTCCCTCCACTCCTGAGCAGGAAGGGGTGGGGAAGAAAATCTGCATCTGGTAATTAGCTGTCACTCTGTACCAGGACTGGACAACTAGGATTGACTTGCAGGCTAAAATATACAGAAGCCACAATGAGATACTGGTGCCCAATCTTGACACTAACGTAACCAGAAAAGAAAAGTGGCGATTGATCAATAATTTTTTGGCTCAGCTGAATCAAGAGATGCCTACTTTAACAAGGATATCGCTGCTCAATCTTTGAGACACTTGGGGCCCAGAACGCATTTAAGGGAATCGCTCAAGGCCTTGGGACCCAATGTCTCTGCAGACTAGGGCCCACGTTGTTTGATGGGTGGTAGTGTGACAACTCAATTTAGCATTATACATGCAGGCCTTAATAATTTTAAGTAAATAGAGCCTGTCTTTTGCCTTGCGTCACACAAGCATTTGTGCAAAACTTTATTTAATCTTGACTTAAGCAGCAATCTGGTTAGGGATCAAATGAGTAGATCCTAATTAGGAACTCACTATTTCATGTTTGCTCGAAGGGGGAGATTTACTAAGCTTTTGCGCCGGGTTTGCGTCAAAAAAGTGACGCAAAATGGCACAAAACCTTTTTTTGTTATTTACTTTCTAGCGCTAAATTTGTTTAGCACTGGAAATAACGTAAAAGCAATGCGAAGCAGTGCATTGCGTTGCTTCGCGTTTCTTTGCGCCATAGGTGCGTACCAAGGGTGGTGCATGGGCATTCCCATGCAGCCACCCAGTTTCTCACGCTAAACCCAATTTACTAAAAAAAAGTAGCTTGGGTTTAGCGTGAGAAAATTGGATCCTTTTCAACTAGGCACCAGGAAGGAGAAATGCTTTCATTTCTCCTTCCTTTTCCAACTTAACATGCGTGCTGCACTGTGCAGCATACATACAAAGTGGGAAAAGCTTTCCCTGTGTCTAGAATATTATTTTGTACAGGAAGGGTACCCTTCCTGTACAAAACCTATGGCTAGACTCATGCACACATCCTAGTACTGCAGCGCTAAGGTGTGTGCATGGCACAAAGCAGCTATAATCAGCACCGGTGCAAGGGAAAGGGGAGGAGAGCCATATCTTTAAAGATATGACGCTCCCCTGCTTCCCCCCTGTCGCGCAAATCAGCACAGCCTAACGGGGGTTGTGCTGCATTGCATGACTTTTTAGTAAATCTCCCCCAAAGTGTCTAGCCACGTTATCCCAGAGTGTCTGTACAGAATTATTGACTGCTGATAATAGGGATTTATTTATTTATTTATTTGAACTTATAATGCGCAACAGCTACCCGCAGTGGGTTTCCCGGCGCAAGGGATAGACTAAAGCAGAAAGTGAAGACACAACAACAATACCATTGACAGCTAAAGCGGCAGATAGATCTATTGAAAGAGTAGAGTTTTCAATTTTTTCCGATAACAGAATAAGTCGGTCTCTAATTTCAAGGCAGTGGGTAGCGCGTTCCAGGATTTGGGGCCTAGATGGGAGAAAGATCTACCTCCCATCTTCACGAGTTTAAATCTTGGAACAACAAAATCACAGTTTGCCGAAGATCTTAATGTGCGGCTAGGCTTGTAAGGTTGAACAAGACTCTGTAGATACTTTGGAGCCGAGCCCTGCTTAATTTTAAAGAGATAGCACAGGGCTTTAAATTTGATGCGGCTGGGGAACCTGAGCCAATGTAGATCGCGAAGAGCCTGTGTGGCAGAAGATCTCCTCGGGATGTTACATAAAAGTCGGGCCGACGAGTTTTGTACGACCTGCAGTTTATTTATGGTAGCAACGTCGGCACCAAGATAGAGGACATTACCATAGTCCAGGCGAGACGTTACTAACGCCTGGACAACGGTTCTCCTGGTGGCATAGGGCAGCATCCATAGAATTTTCTGGAGCCTTCTCAAGGTGGTAAAACAGATGGCGGCCAACTTAGTGGCCTGCTGCCTCATAGAGAGTTTGTCGTCTATGAGAAATCAGAGGTTGCGAACCACGGAGACCGGCTGGGGAAGGGGGCCCATTTCACAGGGCCAGTGTTGCGGGCCCCAAAGATCTTTATGTTTCCCCAGAATAACGATCTCGGTCTTGTCACCATTTAACTTGAGGAGATGCCTCTGCATCCACTCTGCTACTCGTGACAATCCGATTTTCAGGCTTGATACACTGTCTAACTCACTGCTGGAGAGGGAGAAAACAATTTGGGTGTCGTCAGCGTATGAAAATATAGTCAGCCCGTCGTTCTCCACGATGGTAGCCAGGGGTTTGATGTAGATATTGAATAATAGGGGGCTGAGTATGGACCCCTGAGGGACGCCATACGCCGATAGACAAGTGGCAGATGCGGCTTTCGTGGAAAAAACCTGGAAAGTGCGCTCACTTAAGAAGGAGGCAATCCAGGCTAGCACAGGACCATCTACTCCCAGGGACCGGAGAGAGTTCAATAGGATGGAGTGAGACACGGTATAGAACGCCGCACTCAAATCCAAAAGGATGAGGGCAGATGTTTCCCCGCGATCGATACCGTGCCGTAGCCTCTCCGTCACCCCGAGTAGCGCGGTCTCGGTGGAGTGATGCGCGTGAAAACCGGACTGGGAAGGGTGTAAAAATCCCGAGCTTTCCACGAGGTGTGTCAACTGAGTGTTAACGTGCCTTTCCAGCACTTTAGATAGGACAGGCAGCAAGGATATAGGTCTAAAATTAGCAAGGTTAGACACATCGGCTCCTGCCTTTTTTTTTAGAAGAGGGACAACCATTGCATGCTTCCAATCCTGTAACACATGAGACTCATTTAGGGAAGCATTCAGGAGTCTCATGAGAACTCGCCGGGGTTCGAGATCCAGCAACTTGAGGATTTTTACAGGTACCGGATCACGGGGCGAGCCAGATCTCACACTACTTAGGCAAGAAAAGAATGAAATGTCATCAAACAATTGCCAGTTTGTAACCACTGCCATTGGAAGCGGTAATTCAATCGCGGCCACCTGTCCCGATTGGTGTTTATTTACTGCCAAGGGAGCGCTCATAGAGTCGTATATGCGCTCAACCTTGGCAATAAAAAATTCCGTGATGGAGTTACACTGGGCTTCCTCCAGAGCTGGGGGAGTCGGGATAGTATCCGCTCCTGTCAATTTTTTGACAACAGAAAAAAGGGTACGTGGGCAATTCTGTGCTTGCGTCACTGTACTTACCGTGTATGCAGCTCTCGCAATTTTACATTGTGAGTGGTACCCCTTCAAAGCCTCTTTATAGGCAATCTTCCGGGAAACCGAGTACGAGTGCCTCCATTTCCTTTCGAGAGCCTTGCAGTTAGTTCGCAAGGCCTTCAAATCGGCAGAAAACCAGGGTGCCGGGGAACGATGAGATCTAGAATGTTTCGAAGTTAAAGGAAGAAGGGTGGTTACAGCATTGGCAAGCCCTGGAAAGTTGAACAAATGCTTTCTGGCAGTGTCTGGAGGTATTTTTGATGTGGGCATTATAAAATGTTGGTTTGGTGACCCTAATCACCTTTTTAAAAAGATTTAGTTGGATTCTTGGAGAAAGGAGTTTGATGTAAACTGATTGCTGGCACAGTGGTCATTGGTCAAGGTGGTAAATACTCAGGTGATCTCAAAACCTAGCATCGGAGTTGCAAAGCTGTCGAGATTGGAAGGAATTTCTGAAGAGTCTAAACACTTAGAACTGTGAGAGAGGTACTCAGAAGGGAACTGAATTGTAGCTTTCTAGAGGTGTTAAGGCTAATCTGATTCCTGGAACAATGGAGGTTGATATCTTGCTTATGTGGCAATCTGATGGACACAATATCTGATGTTCAGAATCTTTGTAATCTGATCCTTAATTAAATCTTATCTATGTTCTAGTGACCCATTTGTGAAAACAAATGTAAGCTTAAATCTAAGTCTAATTGCATCCCTTGTCAAATTTGGCTATTTTTGACCAAAGACACACAAGGATAAGTCACTAGCCTGTAATTCTGGTTCTCTTCCAGGGGTATACTCATCAAAGTCATAAGCACTGTACTGAATAGTCCCGCCCACGTGCGGGGACCCCGGAGCAATAACAAAAAAATAAATAAATAAATATATTATATATATAATAATATGTATATATTTCAAATATACACACATGTATCTAGATATGCAGCCTAAACAACATTAGGCTCAAATATTCCAATATTGCATTGAAATGTTTTCATTTGAAAAAACTTACATCATATAAAATAACATTTTCATGACTGAGAAAATGCGCCTTTTACTTGTTTTTGAACATAGCCTTTATTCTATAAGGAAAAAAGGCAGGGTAATAGTAGGCAGATTAGCCTCGAAGGCTGCATATACAACATTCAGAAAAAACTGCTGCTGTGCCTTTAAGAACTCGAGGAACTCCAGGCTCCCATCATGCCCCACAGGTGACAGTTATGTCAGGTCTTTTTGACGGCGTATTACATTGTATCCATAACATGAGTAACAGACATATCCTTATATACATGGTATTCGTTTGGTGTGGAGGGAGGGTTGCTTATGCCTTTGATAAGTATACCCCTGGAAGAGAACCAGGATTACAGGTAAGTAACTTATTCTTCTCTTCCAGGGGATACTCATCAATAGTCATAAGCACTAAACAGAGTAGCAAACCCATCCCTGAACCCCGAGGACGAATACCTGCATACCAAAAACCTGTTTTCAATCATATATCATCCAAATAAATTTCTCAAGGATGCTTGCCCAAACTGAGCATCCACCTGAGTATCAGAGTCTAAGCAGTAATGGTGTGCAAAGATGTGGACTGAGCGCCATGTGGCTGCTTTGCATATCTCTTGGATAGGTACATTTTTAAGCAGAGCTGTAGTAGCCGCTTGACCACTCGTAGAGTAAAGTCCACATTTGTAAAGCGCACAATCACCCCTAAGGGTCTCTAGGCGCTGGGGGCCGTCGGGAAGATTAAGCGAGCTATTGCCCAGAGTCACATGGTGCTGGGCTAATCTGCCGCCGGAGCCGGGGATCGAACCGTGATCCCCAGATTCCAGGGTCAGTCGCCCTGGCCGCGGCGCCACACCTCTCCCCTGTAGAGTGAGCTCTCGGCCTGCCAGGGAGCAGTTTGTGTGCTAGCTGATAGGATAACGTGATGCAAGACATTATCCATCGAGCGATGGACCTTTTAGAAGAGGGGAAACCAGTGTGTAATGGTCCATAGTTGACAAAGAGACGGTCTGACTTTCTTATACCATTTGTTCTATCCAGATCGAATTTCAACACTCTTTTTAGATCCAGGGAATGTAGTAACACCCTCCCATGAGGCGTGGTACGATTAGGAAAAAATGTGGGAAGAGTGATTGTGAGAAGTTGGCCTGATGTGCAGTGTTCACTATTCTAGTGATCACTATATATCAGTCCAAACAACCCTTATTGATGATTGGTTGTAAGTCAACCTTATAGACCAGCTATCCTAGTAGCATGGATACGAGCAGTCTAAGGCTAAGACTCTAGAGGGCGTGTTAAGCCAGCTGTTTCACCATCACATTACCCCTTGAACACCCAGTGAAAGGACACCACACAAGTGTTATGAAAATAAACAGTGTATTTATTAGAATCACAACAACCCTGTACTCTTTATGAGGACAGGGTGCTAGGCACACAACAAAACTCTTACGAAAATACTTTTAAGTTAGCACGTTACACAAATGCCCGAGGGGCACGAAAAACCATATACACTAAAAGTGGAATGCGAATTACTAGCAGGTAAGTAACAGTTCTAATAGGCTTTGGAATCGCTAGGACTGGACTAGGGAATCGTTAGATTACTACTAGGAGGCCCAGGGGACTCGGGTGCAGAGTGTGCACTCTCACGCGGGATGCGGGACAAAGTCTATGGAGGCTAGTACAGGCAAAGTTAGTGTTCACGGGCGAACCCGACCTGGTAGGAAGAAAACGACAGTGGATCCTGACCCTAGGATAGTGAGGCTATGCTGGGACACCGAAGTGCCGAAGTTACCTAGCCCAGGGGCTGCAGCTGCATAGGTCTGAAAAGACGTCGGGAATCTCGTTGCCGGACCAGGAGCCTGGAAGGAAGAAGTTGCTGGCAGGCGACCAGTGAAGGAAAGTTCGATGGATCCAAGCCTGGATCAAGGAAGAAGAAAACCTGAAAGCAGAGGGGACCAAGTTCTTGAATCACTAGCCAGTGATTAAGTGGGCACCAGGATGGCACCGGGCGAAGTCACCGCAGTCAGGTGAGTGGGCGCTGCTGGGCTCTGCAGTCTCTCGGACCAGGAGGCGTTGTCGGCGACCAGGATGGAGGTGCGAGCTGTCCCACGAAGGATGAAGTCGTTGGCGTCGAAGTTACCCAGGATTGGGCAACAAGCCTTGGCTAATTCAAGCCCACGCGGTGGACTCAAAATGGCGTCTTGAGGGGACCAGGAGGGTCCAGGGTGCTCCTCTTCTGGGAGGGAGCAAGGACCAGTCTGGAGCAACCAGACCAGCAGCAGAAATGTCGTCGGGCGTCGTCAGGAAGGCCACAAGCCAACGGGCTAGTAGCCAAACAACGCGGTGAGCAGCAGAAGGCAGAAGGGCCCCACGCCGATCGTGGAGATGCTGGGGGGCTGCTCTTCGGTGCTGGAGCTGCTCAGGGTGGGGGCTTCTCGGACCCCAAAGCACTCACCAGGAAATTACTCGGTGGGCTTGCTGTGCAGAAGTCGTGCAGTCTTGGCGATGGCCGGTCCCTCGAGGTCTCGTCGCACCCACGGTTCTCAGCTGTGCTGTAGAGGTGGGTAGAGGTCAGAGGTGCCAGGGAAGCCGGGTCTCGTCGAGCTGGGCAGTCGGATTCCGGAGGAAGGACGTGCAGCAGACCGCAGTGTTCTTAGATGGTGCCTGCGGATGCAGGGTGACTACTCCTTAGCCACAAGGGAGAATCTTGAGGAAGAAATCGTGAAGTCCTTTCGTGGAAAGTGGTATCTTGATTCCAAAGATGATCTGATTTGGAAGGGGGCCAGTCTCTCTCTTTATCCTGTAAAAAGGGGCTGGCACGCGACTAAGTCCTGCCCTATGGGTGGGACTAGGAGGGGGGTGGTTACACCCACTTCCTTGGCGGGCTTTTCCCCAGCACAGGGTCTGGAGTGACCCTGGAACTGGTTCCAGCCAGCCTATGCACAGTGAGCACCGGGGTGCCACGTGCAGTCACCTTCCTCTAAAGCCCTGCCTACCCACAATACACAAAACCCTGTCTGGGACGGTGCTGGCACCGCCCCTGGCAGGAAACCCTTTGTCCTTATCTCCTGCTCTGGGAGGACTCCCAGCAGCAGGAGGGCAGACTTGTGTCTCGGTGGCAGCATCCATTTTGTGGATGCTAAGGCTCTGTCTGCTTTTTAACCGGGTTATAGGTTACAGGCATGTCGTGTCCCTCTAGAAGGGTGGAATGCTAACCCCGTCGCCAGAATTGGCGAGGGGTTAGTATTCCAATTCGTATGACACCTTACTCGACATGTTTTGATAAAGCGATACCAGAGTTGGCACATAACCGCGAGGATTATAATGCACTTAAGAGTATATGGTATGCGATATCATGGAAACGGCTAAGGGATGGATCCCGAAAGCCGCAGACAGGCTCAGCTCATGCTAGAGCACCATCTCACACGATTCCAAGCACTCTGCCTTCAGGATTGTTAAGGCCTGCCATAGGAGTGACTGATAGGAGATCTGTGTGTCCATTTTTAGGGTTAGATATAGGTATACTATATCTAAAGCAAAGGGTGATTACACCACCTTGCCCCAGCTGTCAAGCAGCCAGTTGTGTCAGATTTGGATGGCCAGCCAGGGGTGGCATAATACATGCTGCAGCCCCTGGTAGGCCCTGGGTACACCTATGCCCTGGGTACCTAAGGTACACTGTACAGGGACTGATAAGGTGACTCAGTATCCAATTTAGATATGTACCTAAGGTACATGGAATCCATTTTACAGAGAGAGCAGTAGGCCTGGGGCCCTGAATAGCAGGGGCCCAGGTCAACTAAGTCAGAAAACCAGCAAAACACCAGGCAAAAAGTTGGGGGCAACCATAGTCAGGGATCAACCTTCCTACAGTGATCGACTGATTAATATGAAACTCCGAGATCACCTTAGGTAGGAAACTCGGGTGAGTCCTCATCACTACTTTATTAGCATGGAAAACGAGACTAGGCTCTGTAGAGCACAGCTTTCTAAACTTTTCATGTTTGGGACTCACTTTTTGGAGATGCATCATTTTGGGACACAGTAAGGCAGTGTAGCGAGCGAGCGTAGCGTAGTGAGCTCAGACCACCTGGGGGGGGGGGGTTCTCACTCAATCTGTCTCCCTCTCTCTCTCTCCCTCCCTCTCTCTAACTGTCTTCCTCTCTATGTCTCCCTCCCCCTCTCTCTCCCTCTGTCTGTCTCCGTGTGTCTCCCTCTGTCTGTCTACCTCCCTCTGTCTCGCTCCCTCTGCCTCCCTCCCTCTGCCTCCCTCCATCTGTCTCCCTCCATCTGTCTCCCTCCATCTGTCTCCCTCTATCTGTCTCCCTCTATCTGTCTCCCTCTATCTGTCTCCCTCTATCTGTCTCCTTCTATCTGTCTCCTTCTATCTGTCTCCTTCTATCCGTCTCCCTCCCCTCCGTCTACCCTGGACTCCCTCCCTCTGTTTCCCTCTCTCTCTCTGTCTCCCACGGTTTCCCTCTCTCTCTGTCTGTCTCCCTTTGTGTCTCTCCCTCTGTCTCCCTCTCTCCCTGTCTGTCTCCCTCTCTTGTCTCCCTCTGTATCTTTCCCTCTGTCTCCGCCCCTCTGTATCCGTCCCTCTGTCTCCCTCTCTCTGTCTCCCATGTCTCTCGGTCTCCCTCCTTCTATCTCCCTCTGTCTCCCTCCCTCTGCCTGTCACTCCAGCTTCCCGGGCACACACAGCCCAGCCCCACCTGAGTACTTCATAGGTCTTTAAAAGACCATTTACTTGTTAATGGGGCTTTGCTGTGAATCGCCCGGCCCCCACAGAGCAGTGTAACTTAGACACTCTTTCAAAGGAATGCCTTTTAATTAGCAGCAGTTATGTTCTAAGTGCCCTTAATACTGGTGTCATCCCGCGACACACCCACCATTTGCAGGGGACACAGTACTGTGTCGGGACACACAGTTTGGAAAGCTCTGCTGTAGAGCATAAGGCCTGCATCTCGCTCACCCTGCAAGCAGAGGTAATTGCCACTAGAAAAGCAGTCTTCCAAGAGAGGTACTGTAGAGAGGCTTTGTGAATGGGCTCAAATGGGGACCCCATTAATTTAGAGAGGACCACATTAAGCTCCCAGGCAGGAGAAGGTAACGTAATTGGTGGGTAAACCTTTTTTAGACCCTCCAGGAAGTCTTTTACAACTGGCATTTGAAAGAAAGAAGCCTGAGTGGGAGACTTTCTATATGCTGTAATTGCTGCCGGATGTACTCTGATAGAAGGGAACTGTAAACCTGCTTTAGCTAAGTACAACAGATAAGGTAAAATAACTTGTTGGCCTCGGATGGGGTCATGACCATTAGCTGTACACCACAGATAAAAACGCTTCCATTTAAAAGCATATGACTTTCTCGTCGAAGGCCTCCTCGCTTCCTTTAAGATCTGCATACAGTCTTGCAAGAAGCCTAAGTGTCCAGATTGGAGTAACTCAGGAGCCATGCTGTCGTTCACAGTGACGGTACGTTGGGATGAAAAACCTGCCCCCCTGACTTGGTTAGTAGATCTGGATGGCATGGCAGTCTCCTGAGTGGCACCTTGGACAGATGTAGCAGGTCTGGGTACCACCACTGACGAGGCCACTCTGGTGCAATCAGGATCATCTCTGTCCTGGACTTGTAAAGGTTGTTGATCACTAACGGTATGAGAGGGACTGGTGAAGAGGCATAGAGTGATTTCTCTGACCAGTCGATCAACAGTGCATTCCCCCTGGAGCCTGGTTAGCGGTATCTGGATGCAAAGGTGCAGCATTTTGCGTTTCCTGCGTCCGCAAATAAGTCTATGTCTGGTGCGCCCCATCTCCGAAAGATGTATTGAGCTATTTCGTCTTTTAGCACCCATTTGTGCACTTAGACGAATTTTCGACGTAGGTCGTCCACTTGTACATTGAAGGCGCCTGGAAGGTGAACTGCAGATATCGTCATGTTCCTTGCGAGAAGCCACTTCCAGATCGCTTGACCCTCTAGAGAAAGGGGCCTGGATCTGGTCCCTCCTTACTTGTTCAGGTAATACATCGTTGTTGCATTGTCCGTCTAAACTAGCAGGGAGTTTAGCTCAATGGAAGGAAAGAATGCCTTGAGCGCTAGATGCACTGCTCTGAGTTCTAGCATGTTGATGTGGTAAAGTTTTTCCTTTTCTGAGCACATTCCCTGGACCTGAAGGGATCCCTTGTGAGTGCCTCAACCCTGAAGGGACGCATCTGTGACAAGTTTGCTTGGAGAGTTCCTGGTGGAAAGGAACTCCTTTCAGAAGATGAGATCGTTGCATCCACCATCTTACGGAGATTTGGACTGAGTAATGTAGGATTATTATGTCCTCCCAACAGTTGGAGATCTGAGACCATTGGTCCTCCAGAGCTTGCTGTAATGGTCTCATCAGTAGCCTGGCATTCGGAACAATGAATATGCATGGGGCCATCGAGCCCAGCAGAGAGGATACCTGCCTGGCCGTGGGGTGATAAGTTCTCAGAGTTTAACTCTTGTGGAGTAATGATAATAGTCTCTTAACCGAAAAACGCTTTTGCACTTGCAGTGTCCAGAGTTGCACCCAAGTAGTTTATCCTCTGCATTGGATTGAGGACAGATATTTTGAAGTGGACGCACAGGCCTGATTTAAAAGGTGAATGCAGCATCTTAGATGTTTCTGCAGCAGGGTGGGAGAGACACTTTTGAGCAACCAATCGTCTAGGTAAGGATAGACGAAGATCTTTTTCTTTCTCAGGAACGCCGCTACAACCGCCATGCATTTTGAGAAGATGCGAGAAGCCGACTTTAGCCCAAAAGGCAGGACCTTGAACTGGAAGTGGCCTGCTTGTATTCTGAATCTTAGAAACCTCCGGTGCTTCCGATAAATTGGGATGTGAAAATAAGCATCCTGAAGTTCTATAGAACATATCCTGCCCCCCCTGATGAATGTGTGGAATGTTTTGGTGTAATGCCAACATTCTGAATCTTTCTCTGAGGACAAATTTGTTTAAGAGTAGAGTATGGGCCTGAACTCCTTGTTTGGACGTTTCTTGGGGACCAAGAAGTAACTGGAATAGATACCCTGCCAATGTTGGCGCCAGGGAACCTCTTTGATGGATACCACCTCGCGTAGCATATTTATGCGATGTACTGTATTTTTCTGAGGCGGTACAGATGGTGGAGGTGACTTGAATCTGATCGAGTAACCATTCCTTACAATATTGAATACCTACTTGTTCTGCGTTATTTTGTCCACTCGTCCAAGTGAAAACTTATACTCCTCCCCCCTCCCCCACTGGAGTGGGTAATGGAGTTGGGGGAAGCAAGCGCCCACTGATTAGGCTGTTGTTTAGCTGCAGGGGTTGCTTTTCTTGAGCCTCCTCTTCCGCTACCAGGTCGACGCTGGTGGTAGTGAGATCTCAAAATTGTAAAAAAAGCTTGGAGAGGTCCCCTAACTAATCCAATGAGGGACTAGGGGTAAGTAAGAAAGATACACTGTCCCAAAACCATCCAACAGTTAAGGAGCAAGAGAAAACAATGATAATGTATACAACAAACGTAATACCACTGCCATACTGAAATAATACACCACGGTGAGCAAAAAAATGTTATGCACCCTCTCGCGTGGATACACACCGAGAGGGTGCAGGGAGGCCGTTTGTCCTATCTAAGATTGAATTTAACCAATCACAACTCCAAATTTCAATACGAGGGAGTTTCGCCGTGAAAATAAGTATATCAGCAAACAAAGCTGCAGCGGCAGGATTTTTAACCCACATATACGTTTACGCTCCAGTTCATTTTGTTTGAAATTGACTACAGAAATCGGTGGCCCCTTTGTAAGACGTGGAGTGGGAATATATTTGGATTTCAAGGAAAGAATTTTCCCTGATGCAAACAGCAGGATTGAGCTGGCACTTCTAAAACCAAGGGTCCAGGTTTTAAAAAAAACCCTGGGTCGCACTGAACAAATTCATCTTGCTCTAAACCTATAGCTGAGAAATTGTCCTGATGAAGGTGTAAGAATTCTAATATATACCGAAACGCTGCGTCGACAACTACTTTTCTCAAACAACGTTACTTGTATTATAAAATTTGTTTTTATTGTTAGTGATGTATTTTAATATTTGTTTTTAACTATGTTTTTCAAATACCAATTAATTGTGAAGTCAATATTGATTGCTTATGTATTTGAATAAAAGGAACAAATGTACTTTGACATAAGAAACAAATATCCTCATTTCTCTATATAACATTTTTTTGCTCACAGTGGTGTATTATTTCAGTATGGCAGTGGTATTACATTTGTTGTATACATTATCATTGTTTTCTCTTGCTCCTTAACTGTTGGATGGTTTTGGGACAGTGTATCTTTCTGGTAGTGAGATCTCGCCTGATGTTGCTGCGATGACCAATGAGGTGTTTGAACCCTCTTCTGGTATTGGTGACGATCATACAGTCGGTAGCGGCATCTGAAATCATTTCTTTTCTCTAACCCCATAGCCTTCAAGATGTCCATTTCGGATTTCATTTGTGACATCTCATCGTCAGCATGAGAGCCAAAGAGTGAGGTTCCGTTGAAGGGGAGATTGAGAATCCTGTGCTGGGCCTCTGGTTTCAAACCCGTAAGTCTTAACCAAGAGGATCGACGAGCGCAGATTCCATGAGAATAGCCATGAGCAGCAAGGTCTGAGGAATCTGCTGCCGCGCTTATGACTTGATTAGCCACAAGACCCCCTTCATGTAGGATTTCTTGAAAATCCCGCCGGTCTTCCATAGGTAACTTCTCTGCAAATCGTGATAGAGTCCCAGAAAGAGCTGTCATATCTACCCAACAACGCTGAAGCGCTGGCCACCTTCATGTAAGCTGCAGATGTTTTGCACATTCTTTTGCCAATTGAGTACATGGCTTTGCTGTCCTTATCCGAGGGAACAGCAGAGGATGATGTGTGAGACTTTCTGGCAGCTGACACGATGACAGAGTCAGGAGGTGGACCAGACCTAAGAAATAACAGGTCCTGTTCCGGTGCCTTGTATTTCTTTGCCATCCATGATGGCGCTGTTCCCACTGACGCAGGATTTAGAAAGGCGTGGAGAGCTGATTCTAACAATCCAGGAACCAGAGGAAGTAAAGGTCTAGAGGAGGACCTGTGATGCAGAGTTTCGAAAATCACAGATGTCGAAGGTGCAGAGGAGGGCATTTTGATGTTGATCTTTGCAGCCACTCTACACAAGTAAAAGTCACAATATCATCCACCGGTGATACCCTAATCGGTGGAGTAGATGAGAAAGTCGTGAGTAGTCAGCCTTTGAGGTTTTGGAGTCAGAGGACCATGAAGGTGACCTGTGTCTTCGTTCTCTGGGAGAGCGGTGTTGAGATCTTGTAGACCGACTCTTTTTTTTTTTTAACCATTTATGTTTTTATACAAGCAAGTAAACGAAACAGAGCAAAACATTGTATTATAATACACAGCAGAAGAATTGAATCTTTCGAGCGTTAGCAGATAAAGCAACATATAAAATTCATGATTGAATATAATCCATATCCTTAGACATATTCCTAAATATTTTTAATCTTTATACCAGTCCATCAACGGTGTCCATATTTTCAACTCCATACTCTTTTTCTTCCTCCCCTTAGTCCTATATATATCGCCAGCTCAAGGTTGAATTTAGCTAGTAGCCCCGCTCGCCAGGTCTCAAAAGCGGGGGGGTGGGGGGGGGGGGGGGGGGGGAGACTGATCCATTCTCCCGTAATGCAGGACCGAGTAACCGCCATACAGATAAATAAGAATTGCTTTCTTTCTAAGGGCATTGCTTCGGATGTTACTCCAAGCAAAACTAATTCCCCTGTAATGGAGAACTGCCGAGTGCAGGACTATAGTCAAGAATTTTTCAATAGAAGAAAACAATCCCTTCAGTTTTGGACATGAAAAAAACATGTGTTGCATCTGCTGCAGTCTCCCCACATCTACTACATGATGTGCCCACCGAAGTCTTCCATTTAGATATCTTACTGGGAGTATAAAAAAGATATATTATACTATTGCCATATAATGTTGTGATCTAGAGCGCCCTGTAATTAAAATTTCATTGGCTAATTTGATTGATTCTTCTAAATTAACTGATTCCAATTCTGCGGCCCATTTTACTTGAACTGACTCCAAATCATCAGGACAGGTTTCTAGCAGCAATTTATAATACAAGCCAATTGGCGTTTTCTTATGTAAGTAGTCCATAATAGGTATTCTATCTAGAGGAAATTTTAATTTACTAATGTAACTGTGAATTTGCATGTACTTAAAGTAATCAGAGCCAGGTAAATTAAATTTATCCTGTAGGGCCATAAAAGATAAAAGAGACCCATTAGATATATTATCACTGAGCCAGCAAATACCCTTCAAACGCCATCTAGACATCACATTATCTTGCCATATCGATGGCAAGATATGTGAAGCGTCAAAAGGTGTGTACAGTGTTATATTCGGGATTCCTATTTGGCGTTTGATTAGTCTCCATACCGTGTAAGCTGTTCTTAGAACCTTGAATCTCGTCTTTTTAAAATAACTAGGTTCAATCATTTTTGTTAAACCTGCTCTGTACTCCTTTCCCAAAGCAAATTCATAAATAGAAGGAGAATGACACGGAGCTAGTCTAGCTTTATCACCAATCACTAATGGACCAATATACTGTAGAACAGCAGCCAAATAATAATACAAGAAATGAGGGATACTCCACCCTCCTCTTTCTTTATGTAGAATCATTTTTTTGTACGCTCGCCTATGTCGTTTATAACTCTATAAGAATCTGGTCGACATTCTCTCTAACTCTTTAAAACAACTAGGAGGGAATTCTAGGGGTATAGCGCGAAACATGTATAAGAACTCAGGAAGGACCACCATTTTTAATATATTAGCCCGACCGGTTAATGAAAAATGAAGGTGGTCTATTCTTTCCAGCACTGAATTAGTTTTTTTTAAGACCGCCTTAAAGTTTGTACTCGGGATATCAGACAATGGGGTGCCAATTTTAATACCTAAATAAGTAGCCTCTGTCACAGTTTTGAAATGTGTAGGAGGCAAAGAATCTTCTGCTAAATATAATATTTGAGTTTTAGAAATATTCAATTTATAGCCAGAAAAGGAGCCGAATTCAGATGCCAAATCTTCTATAACTGGAGTTGTTTTTTGAATATTTGTTGTGATTACTACGATATCGTCTGCATATGCCAATGCTCTATAATTCATCCTAGAAATTTTAACCAGTTCTATATCTTTAGCAGCATTCAATTTATTTTAAAGAACATCAATATAAAGGGCAAATGAAAGCGGGGAACATGGGCACCCTTCTCAGGTTCCTCTAGACATCGAGAGAGGAACAGATTGATGTCCTGCTATTTTAATGGCTGCAGTTGGCATAATATATAAAGCTTTCAAAGCCTGCAGCATTTTTGGTCCAAAGCCCTTCTGGCTCACCACATCCCATAAATACGGCCATGTTACCCTGTCAAATGCCTTTTCGGCATCCAACAGGGTAAATCCCATGGGCGTCCTTGTTGCCTGAGCCCAATCCATAACGGCAATAAGGCGTCGAATATGATCTGTGGTATCCCTATTAGGGATAAAGCCATGTTGGAGATTTGAGACTATAGAAGATATTATATTAGATATTCTAGTGGCCAGAATCTTCGAATAGATCTTACTATCGGCATTTATTAGAGAAATCGGCCTATAGGAGGATGGTAAAAAAGATGGTTTACCTTTTTTCAGGAAGGCCATAATAATAGAATGTCTCCATGACTCCGACGGTCTGCCTTTCTGTGCTTCTATGAATGTTAAGATTATATCTTCTTTTAGTATATGTCGAAACATCCTATAAAATTCCAAGGGAATTCCATCAGGCCCTGCCGCCTTACCCGAAGCCAAAGAGAGAATAGCCGCTTCCATTTTCTCCCAGGTAATGTCTCTCTCTAGGACTGAAATCTGCTCTGTTGTTAATTTAGTCATAGGTCCATCTTTATTACAATTCAAAAAGCTTTCTACTGTATATATGAGATTCTCCTCCGTATATAGATCTGAATAATATTGTCTGAAAACTTCCAGAATCTCTTCTAGTTTTTCCACGCTTTGGCCTGACTGATCCTGAATACATTTTATTGAGTTGTTAGCCTCTTTTTGACGAATTTTCTTAGCTAGGATTCGTCCGGTATTTTCTCCAACTTCATAGATTTTTGCCTGATTGACAGCTATTTGTTCAGCTAATTTCTGCACAAAATTCTCATACAATCTTGCTTTTTGAATGGCTAATTCAGATTTTATATCTTCAGTGTCTAAGGAAAGTCTCATAGTTGTTATAAGCTTGGATTCACACTCTTGTAACTTTTTAATTTGCAAAGCCATATATTCTCGAGATTGTTTTTGTTTATTTATAGAGTATGAGAGTGTCTCGCCCCGTAGCCCCAATTTTAGTGCATCCCAGACCATTTGTGGAGAGGCAGAACCACGATTGAATCCCATAAAATCGTTTATCCATTTCCCCACATACTCTATGTAGGAAGTGTCTGCTAGTAATTTCCGTTCAAATGTCCACTGGTTGCGTGAAGAACTTGCTATTCCGTCTACGGACAATTCTATCAAAATGGGGTTATGATCCGATATTATTTTAGGGAAAATAAAATAATTAAGATCGGTGATTTCTCTGGAGGTTGTAAAAAAGTAGTCTAAGCGTACAAACTTCTGGTGAGGGGATGAAAAGAAAGTGTATCCAGAGGCACCCATATTTTTCACGTAACCAACGTCACTCAGACCAAATTCTTTCCCTAGACCTCTTAAAGCCTTATATACTTTAACTTTCCTGCCGGGATATCCTTCATCATGAACAATATCAAATTGTGCCTCGAGATGAATATTAAAGTCCCCGCACAGTATAAGCGGAGCGGGCCATTCTGCAAGTTCTAAACTAAGTAAGTTTAGCAGTTCTGCGTCCTCAACATTTGAGCCATATATGGCACAGATAGTCCAGGATTTATCCCCTAACCAAAAATCTGTAATCCCCCACCTTCCCCAAGGATCAGTTTTTACTCGTTTACAGATACCACTTCCCCTTTTCTTTAAAATTGCCACCCCTCTAGTTGTTGAGCCTTGTCTAGAGGCTCCTACAATCTCCATCCCCAAATCCAAAAGCAAATGTCTATTACTCCATGCCAGGGGAGTTTCTTGTACACAGAGCACGTCGCATCTCAGAATCTGTATAATTTGTGCTGCTGTTCCTCTCTTTTTCCTATCATTAAACCCACAGACATTCCATGAGCAAACCCTTAACCTAGCCATTATCAAAAATCATAAATCTTGTCTGAATAAATCTATAGAATACATTTCTGCTAACTGTCACACTGTAGATATCCACTGGGCCTCCATTTTTAATCACGATTAAATTGATACATCTCATTATCAAAGAAAATTCTGATCTGTACTTGTACTTACCTGTCCCCCCTCCACCCTCACCCCTACACCCACCTACTCCCCCCCAAAAACCCTCCCACAAAAGGCAAAGGGGCGACTGGGTCTCCATACGTGATGGAAAGAGAAGTATGGTGTGCATCCCTCTAATCAAATCCAATCCCCCAACAGCAGGAAACATAATGAACCTATACCTAAAGTAGAAAAAACCTATTTGATAATAGCTTTCTTTCAAATATATATGCAAGGAGGATACAACTCCTCCCTATCATTCTACCCATTCTACCCATTACCAATCCCCCCTCCCAATTCACATCATAAGAAACAATAAACAATTGATATGGGGAAGAAAAAAAAGCATAGCTTCTCTCTTCAAAGAAAGAAAGCATATATCAACATCATCTTCGTTTTAGTTCAATTCAGTTGTGGAATTATTACAGCGAAGCCAAAAATTCCTTAGCCCTGTTCTCTGAAGCAAAAAATTGGGTTCTCTCCTTATGTACAATCTTAAGCTTGGCAGGATTAAGCAAAAACGCCTGTGCTCCTTTTTCCTGGAAGAGGGGTATAAGCTGCCGCAGATGCCATCTCTGCTGTACTGTCACTTGACAATAGTCAGGTCTTACAAAGAATTCTGTACCTTTCCCCTTCCGTTTTCGGTCAGGTCTGACTAGGTCGTAGAGCGCCTCTCTTGCGAGAAAGTTGTTCAAACAAATTAGGATTGCCCTCGGTCTTTCATTCGCAGTCCCTCTAGAATCTTTCATATGAAAGGGGAATCGATGTGCTCTTTGGACTTCTCTATCCCATTGCCACTGGGTTAGCTCGGGGAAGGCTTCTGTAAAGAGATCTATAATAAACTGATGAATGTTTTTTCCCTCACTTCCCTCCGGTATACCCAGGACCCGTAGATTGTTACGTCTGGACCTATTCTCTAGGTCAACAAGTTTCCAGTCAATATCGTCACGCAAGGACAATAAACTAGTGATCTGCGTTTTCTGTTGGGTCATTGCGTCTTCCATCAATGAGATTCTTTCTTCGGCCTCCACTACTCTAGACGCAAGCTCATTACAGGTTTTAGCAACTCTTCGCACCGTGTTTTGGAGTCTCCGCACTGCACCTGGAGTTCTTTAATTCTCAGATTTAGTATCCTCGCGGTGCTGCAACATAACCTGGTAGATAGTTTCAAGCGTGATGTCAGACCCTGCATGTATCTCGTTCAAACTCTTAGTGGCTCCCTCCAACTGATTCCCAATTAGTGACCCCTCATTTTCTATGATACCAGTTACCGTTGGAGGAGATTGGGAATGCGTGATCTTACGGACTGTGCCTTCCTCAGGAGGCCATTCCTTCATCCTTGCTGGTGCCACATCTCCATCCTCCTCCTCCTCTTCCTGTATAGAGCCTGCAGTGCTGGCCAGGCTCCTTTCATCTCTCCAGTCATCTTCACCCTCCAAACTCTCCATTTCTAAAGCGTTAGAGAGGTCTCACATTGAATAAAATGTGCCTGCGGAGTCAACTGAGACTGTATCTATAACACATTCTGGTACAGCGCCTATCATTCCTACATTTCCTGTATTTCCTGGCAGAGTTAGCTGCTCCTCAGATTCGCCTTGCAAATTACCAGCCGGGGGCACTGAATTAACCTGTGCCTGATCCACATGTATAGCTATCTCAAAGTCTTCAGTAGTAGGCAGAGCTTCTATTACTAAGCTTGCAGTGTTAATATTTGCCTCTTCATTTAAACATTTGTTTGAAATTACAGGCAATTGTTGCTTACCTGGGTAAGTTCTTCTTTTTGAACATTCCCGGAATTTTCGGAACAGCCCCCTCTGTTGGTCCACTTTTTGCGGAGTGTGTCTCAGGTGTAATTATAGTGGTATTATTCTCCATTACTGATCCAGTATTCACGGAAAACGTTACCTCCTCGAGAATATTCTCTTCTGGGCTCCTTATATCCGTTTCATTTGCAGCAGCCACCTCTCGGGTTTGCGGTCTGCTCGTTTTATTTTGAGCACTTGTATTAATACTCTTTGGTGGCATCTTTAAATCCCCTATCTCACTTTGTTTGCTCTGCTGGCTCACAGCTGTACCGCCATGAGAGTTAACGCTTTTACCGAGAAAGCACTTTGCGTTTAAACACACCGCCCCTTCTTCTCCTCTGAGCCAGCAACACTGAACGCCACCCTGCACGCTGCTTCACTGGACACACCTGCGGGGTTCTGAGCGATGAATCGGCAGCGGCAGCAACTGCACCGTTCGTAACAGCTAAGCTGTCGAAGACGTGGTCGGGGAAGCTGCCAGTAAAGACGAATCCAATCTCTGATCATTCCGGAGTGGGGGGAGCTGCAATTCGAAAAGCCGCCACTCGCCGTTAGGGAGAAAAGGTCCGATCAGAGGTGAGGTACATCAGACTGCTCACTCGGATGCGGGCGCATCCGCCATCTTGCCCCGTAGACCAACTCCTAGGAGACCTTGATCTGTGTCTCCTCGAGACTGATGACCTCTGAGGAGTGGCACATCTCGCTTGTCTAGCAGGTGAAAGAGAAGGAGTATATCCTGGCAAGTTGATCTTCCTTATTTTCCAGTCCTTTATGTTTACCAACTATCTCGGGGAGACAATAGTAGGACTTTATGGAGCTGGAGAGACCTCCAGGGCGATCTGTACGATCCGGAGTTCAGGGGAAGATAAGCACTCCTGGACGTGAGAACCTGGATTTCCCTTGATGTCGGAGGACCTCTCGAAGTTGGTGCTGGAGACTGATCCAACCTCGGCCTCTTGGCAGGTGGAGATCTGTGGTTGGACGTAGGTCTCAACGTCGTCCTACTCGAAATCGACCCGGAAGGTAATCTCCCCACCAGTGATCTCGATGAAGGTGACCTTCTCAACGTCAGAGACCTTTGCACCGTTCTCGACGGCGTGATTTGGTTTGCCCTGGCATCGGCGATGACGCCCTGGATCGACTATGAGCCAGTCTTACCGGCATCTAGGGCTTCGGTGTTGGATTCAACGTCGTTGTCTGAGGTGCTCTCGACGTCAGTGGTGTCCTTGACGTCGGCACTGGTAATCTCGACGGCGACCTCTCCTGTCGACGATGAGATTTTGACGTCGAGCGTCTGGCTCCTGCCATCGTAGGCGAGCCGGACCTGGACCGTAGACGAGGTGGTGTCGACGTCGTCCGATGGGAGGCTGAAGCATCTCTGGATTTAGACTTTGTACCTTAAGTCATTCGCCTCAACGGCGAAGGATGCCTCGACGTCGACTGACGCTGAAGGTGAGCACGAGGTTATTTTTGACGTCAATCTGTCCCTCGACTGCAAATTTGACCACGGTCTTCTTTTTTCACCCCTTTTTTTGTGCTCTGACATTATTTGAAAGGAGGGCTCTTTAGAGGGATGTCCTTCCAGGCTACTTGTTGACTCCTTTCCTCTCTCCTGCATGGCATGCAGCTTGATCTTCTCCCTTTCCCGAAGGGTTCTTTTGGAAAGTTGCTGACAGTAGTAGCACTCATCAGGTCTGTGAGAAGACGGTAGGCACACAATACAGACTGAGTGCGGATCTGACTTTGCGATCTTTTTCCCACAGGAAGGGCACTTATTAAATAAGGCTGGCCTTTTGACAAGAAACATATTTAGAAAATCAGAAAAAATTATGAAAATAGTACAAGTTCCAAAAACGGTGAGTGAAGTCAAGAAAACTCACTTGAAAATACCAATTAGTGACCAAAAATCACGGACAAGCTCAATTCTCCAGGATACTCACAGAAGGAGCCGGAAAAAAGAACTGACCTAAGTGTCACCTGTGGGGCATGATGGGAATAGTTTTTTGAGTGTTTTATAAGCAGCCTTCTAGACTAATCTGCCTACTATTACCTTGCCTTTTTTCCTTTGAAAATAAAGACTATGTTCAAAAACAAGTAAAAGGCGCATTTTCTCTGTGTCATGAAAATGTAATTTTGTATGTCGCAAGTTTTTCAAATGAATATTGGCATATTTGAGCCTAATATAATTGTTTAGGCTGAATATCTATATACATGTGTGTATATTTGAAATATATTCATATATTTTTTTGTTGGTCCCCGCATGTGGGCTGGACTATTCAGTACAGTGCTTATGACTATCAATGAGTATCCCCTGGAAGAGAATGGTCGTATCTGCTGTCAAGAATCTGTCCGCAGCAGGGAAGTCCTCTCTTGGAGCTCCGCCATAGTTTATTAAAGCAAAGAGAACCAGACAGACATGGTTTAGTCTGGAAGTAATCAGTATCTCAAATCTATAGCTAAAGATTGTTAATCTGAATATGAAAAGCATTATGAATGTTTCTTTGACTATCTGCAAATGGGTCGCATGCCAGTTCTTTGACAGAATAGTGTTGACATTATGAAAAAGTTCCTTACCTTCGGTAACACTCTTTCTGGTGGATACTCTAACCACAGATTCCTTACCTTCTGAATATTCCCCAGGCGTCAGACTAGATCTTGAAATTTTAAACGCGGTACCCCTGCATGCCGGTAGGTGGGGTCGTGCAGTTCCATGGTGGCTTTGTTCCACTCCAGAAGTGACATGTGGAACCACATGTAAGAGCCACCCCTGCACACTGACATCAGTTGTTTTCTAGGTTGTCTGTGCCCCCGATGCAGAGCCCGACAGCAGAAAGGTCCGGACCAATGTGCAGATCTCAGGACTTGGGATCTTTTTAGATGGAAAATAGTCCAGTCACCAGACTGGAGTGGTCGGAGGGTCGGTGAGTAATCTTCAGAGTATGTACCAGAAAGAGCAGTACCAAAGGTAACTTATTTAGTGTTCTGATGTTTACTTCTAACCACAGATTACTCAACTTTTGAATAGATAGCAAAGCAGTACCTCTGAGGTGGTGGGGCAGTCGACTGGCTCGAACCAAAAGGTCATGCAGGCAAAGTGCCCCGTTTGTCGGACCTGGCTGTCCCTACAGTCGTGCTTGGTAAAAGTGTGGAGCGATGCCCATGTAGTAGCCTAGCAGATGTCCAGAACAGGCACTATGCATGCAAATGTGGCAGTAGCAGTCTTTACCATGGTGGAATGAGCCCACAAGCCCGATTGGGGCTCTTCCTTAGCCAGTGTGTAGAAGATTATAATGCAGAGAACAATCCAGAGAGAAATGGTCCTTTCCTGCACTGTTCTGCCCTGCTTTGCTCCAGCGAATTCAACAAAGAGGTGATCGTCTACACAATGTTCCCAGGGACGATCAATGTAGAACTAGAAAGTTTTTTTTGTTCAAGTCCATGGAAGCCTCTCCTCTTCCTTAGAGGTGTGTGGTGGAGTGAAGAATGCCAGGATGTTGATATTGCACCCAATGTGAAAAGAAGTAACCACTTTTGGGAGAAAGGAAGCTTAGTCCTCAACACCAGCTTATCCAGAAAAGATGTTGTGTACAGCGGGTTGACAGAGGGCGTGTAGCTCACTCACACGTATTGCTGATATTATGGCAATCAAGAAAACTGCCTTTTAAGAGGCCACAGTGGAACTGTGGGGTGATGACTGGTGGCCTTCCGAACTGGGTGTGACCCCCTCTCCGGCCTCGGAGATAAAAAATCTTGGGGTTTGGCTGGATCCAACACTTAGTTTTACTTGCCACACCAAGAGGGTGGCGGCCTCTTGTTATGGCATCATTAGAGGTCTTAGGCCCATACTGAAATTCTTCGATGCCCCCACCAGACAGCTGGTGGTTCAGGCATCAGTACTGTCCCTGCTGGACTATGCCAGCTCGCTTCTGGCCGGGCTAAATCAGTCGGAACTTACCCGGCTGCAGCGAGTGCAAAACGCTGCAGCCAGAGTAGTGGTAGGTCTGCCTAGGCGGTGCTCGGTAGCAAAAACGCTGCATTCGCTTCATTGGCTCCCTGTTAAGCAGAGGATTAGATTTAAGGTGCTCTGCCTGGCATTTAAAATTCTCAAAGGCATGTCTCCCCAAATTCTGGTGAATCTTTTAACTCCTTATGTCCCTTTGCGAGCGCTGAGATCTTCAGGCCAGAATCTTGCAGTGGTTCCCCGCTTTAGGTTGAGCAGAACTGGCGGCCGCTCCTTCCGAGTGTTAGCCGCAAAGTGGTGGAATCTTCTTCCATGTGAGATCCGGGCTATGGATGACCTTCTCCAGTTCAGACGCGCCATCAAAACGGTTCTGTTTGCTTAAATGTTAGGTTTTTATCTGTACCCTTCTCTTTCTGATGTTGTGTTGTGTTCGTTCTCTCATAGCGCCAGGACGCCCCTTGGCTGGGGCAGCTGTGCGCTGTATAAATAAAAATAACATAACATAACATAACATAACAATGAACAACTGCGCCTCTGGCCTGGTCGCCCCCCTGCTCCTCTACGCCTGCCACTGCTGCCCTGCTTACCTGCCGAGAGCCTTCGCCGACGCCGCCAGCAGTGCCCCAGCCGCCGCTGGGCCGCCCGCTCTGCCGGACCCGTTCCCGCGCCTCCTGCCTGCGGCCCCCGCCCCCCCCGCCACACGATTGGTTAACCCCTTCCCGCCTCCCGGCGGACCCGCCCTCCCTGCTCCCCTCTTAAGGGGACCTCGCCTGCCTCTAGGGAGCGACCACTGCGCCTCTGGCCTGGTCGCCCCCCTGCTCCTCTACGCCTGCCACTGCTGCCCTGCTTACCTGCCGAGAGCCTTCGCCGACGCCGCCAGCAGCGCCCCAGCCGCCGCTGGGCCGCCCGCTCTGCCGGACCCGTTCCCGCGCCTCCTGCCTGCGGCCCCCGCCCCCCCGCCACACGATTGGTTAACCCCTTCCCGCCTCCCGGCGGACCCGCCCTCCCTGCTCCCCTCTTAAGGGGACCTCGCCTGCCTCTAGGGAGCGACCACTGCGCCTCTGGCCTGGTCGCCCCCCTGCTCCTCTACGCCTGCCACTGCTGCCCTGCTTACCTGCCGAGAGCCTTCGCCGACGCCGCCAGCAGCGCCCCAGCCGCCGCTGGGCCGCCCGCTCTGCCGGACCCGTTCCCGCGCCTCCTGCCTGCGGCCCCCGCCCCCCCCCGCCACACGATTGGTTAACCCCTTCCCGCCTCCCGGCGGACCCGCCCTCCCTGCTCCCCTCTTATGACGCCCCCTCAGCGACCGCGCAGCGGACGCGCGCAGCGGGAGCACCGATTGAGCGCCGAAGGTGCGCCAAAGGTAAGCCCGTCTGCGCCCGTCCGCGCCTGGACCGCGCCCAGTGCCAGGACCCCTGGCCCCCACCGACAGAAGACGACCCGACGGACATACGACGCCGCCACCCTCAACGCACTCAACGCCGGCCGAACCCCTGGATGCTACCGAGCCACCCCGAGACGCACCCACGGACCCTTCATCTGCCAGTCCTGCAAGTTCTCCTGCACCCGGACCTGCACTGCACCAGCACCCACCAAGCCGAACTCCAGCAGCAGCCACCTGAAGTGCATCCTGCTCAACACCCGCTCCGTCCACAGACACGCCGTCGAGCTCTGGAACCTGCTCGACACCACAGACCCAGACGTCGCCTTCCTCACGGAAACCTGGATGAACGCCTCCTCAGCACCCGACATCGCCATCCCGGACGGCTACAAGATCATCCGGAGAGACCGCGTCAACAACACAGGAGGAGGCATCGCCATCATCCACAGGAACACCATCCGCATCACGACCAACACCGACGACACCATCGCACCCGCTGAACACCTGCACTTCCAGATCCACGTCAACCCCAAGACCACCCTCAGAGGCACCCTCATCTACAGATCCCCGGGACCACGCACACAATTCAGCGAGGACATCGCCGACTTCATCAGCCCGCTCGCCCTCCCCTCAGCCGACTACGTCCTCCTCGGGGACCTCAACTTCCACCTGGAGAACAACGACGACCGCAACACCACCACCGTGCTGGAAAACCTCGCAAACCTGGGACTCAAGCAACTGGTGACCACCCCCACCCACCTCGCCGGACACACACTCGACGCCGTCTTCTCATCAAGCAAAGACATCGCCTTCAGCCACGCCACAGGACTCCACTGGACGGACCACAGCTGCGTCCACTTCACCTTCAGAAGAACGACGACCCACCACCACCAGCAACAGGTTGCCCGAAGAAGCTGGAACAAGATTACAGCCGACCAGCTCGCCGCTTCCCTGAGTCAGCACCCTCCCGCCAGCTCAGCGAACCCCAGCCAGGCCGCCGACAACCTCACGAAGTGGATCAGCAACTGCGCGGACGAACTCGCCCCGCTGAGGACCCCGCCCAGCAGACCCGGCAGCAAGAGAGCCCCATGGTTCACCGACGAACTCAAGAGCTCCAAGAAGAACTGCCGAGCCCTCGAAAAGGCCTGGAGAAGGGAACCAACACCGGACAACATGACCACCCTCAAGCTGGCCACCCGGAAGCACCACCAACTGATCCGCGCCACCAAGAAAACTGCATTCAAGGACCGACTGGACAACAACGCACACAACTGCAAGGAACTCTTCAACATCGTGAAAGAGCTCTCCAACCCCAACGCAGGAAACAACGACATCACCCCATCGCAAGACCTCTGCAACTCCCTCGCCTCCTACTTCCACAACAAGATCGCGGACATACACAACAGCTTCAGCAGTCAACCATCGCACACAACGACCGCAGCAACGCCACCCACCACCAACCTCCGCGCCTGGACTCCGATCAGCACCGATGACATCGTCCGCATGATGAACTCCATCCACTCCGGATCTCCGACCGACCCCTGCCCTCACCACGTCTTCAACAAGGCCGACACTGTCATCGCACCCCACCTGCGGGACATCATCAACACCTCCTTCGACACCGCCACCTTCCCGGAGAGCTGGAAGCACGCCGAACTCAGCGCTCTACTAAAGAAACCAACAGCGGACCCCACCGAACTCAAGAACTACCGCCCCATCTCGCTCCTCCCGTTTCCAGCCAAAGTCATCGAGAAGACCGTCAACAAACAGCTGGACGCCTTCCTCGAGACAAACGGATCCCTCGACCCTTCACAGTCTGGCTTCCGAGCCAACCACAGCACCGAGACCGCCCTCATCGCGGCCACCGAGGACATCCGACCCCTGATGGACAACGGAGAAACAGCGGCCCTCATCCTCCTAGACCTCTCCGCCGCATTCGACACGGTCTGCCACCGCACCCTAGTGCAACGCCTCAGCAACGTCGGAATTCAAGAGAAGGCACTGGAATGGATCGTCTCCTTCCTCGACGGAAGAACACAGAGAGTCTGTCTACCACCGTACAAGTCAGAGGCCACCGAAGTCATCTGCGGCGTCCCTCAAGGATCCTCGCTGAGCCCCACCCTCTTCAACGTCTACATGAGCCCCCTCGCGCCCATCGCACGCCAACACAACCTGAACATCATCTCCTACGCCGACGACACCCAGCTGATCCTCTCACTGACCAACGACCCCGCCGCTTCCAGAGCCAACCTTCACGAAGGGATGAAAGCTGTAGCCGAATGGATGACGACCAGCCGCCTGAAACTGAACTCAGACAAGACGGAAGTCCTCATCCTGGGCTCCTCGCCCTCCGCCTGGGACGACTCCTGGTGGCCCCCCGCCCTGGGCTCCGCACCCACACCGACAGACCACGCACGCAACCTGGGCTTCATCCTGGACTCCTCCCTCTCCATGACCAGGCAAGTCAACGCCGTCTCCTCGTCATGCTTCAACATCCTGCGCATGCTACGAAAGATCTTCCGGTGGATCCCCACCGAGACCAGGAAGACGGTCACCCAGGCCCTCGTCACCAGCCAACTGGACTACGGCAACGCCCTCTACGCCGGAACCACCGCCAAGCTCCAGAAGAGACTCCAGCGGATCCAGAACGCCTCAGCCAGACTCATCCTCGACATCCCCCGACGCAGCCACATCTCCGGACATCTGAGAGACCTGCACTGGCTCCCCGTCAACAAGAGAATCACCTTCCGTCTCCTCACCCACGCACACAAAGCCCTACACGACCAAGACGCGAGCTACCTCAACAACCGCATCAACTTCTACGCTCCCAAACGCCACCTCCGATCAGCCAGTCACGCCCTCGCCGCCGTACCCCGCATCCGAAGATCGACAACAGGAGGAAGGTCCTTCTCCCACCTGGCCGCCAAGACCTGGAACTCCCTCCCGACCGACCTGCGCCTGACCCAAGACCACCTTTCCTTCAGGAAGAAGCTCAAGACCTGGCTGTTCGAGCAGTAGCAGCACCCCCCCCCCCCAAGCGCCTTGAGACCCTCCGGGTAAGTAGTGCGCTATATAAATGTCCATGATTGATTGATTGATTGAAAGGGAAAACACATTAGGAATGCGAGGACTAGGATCAGTTCCCACAAAGGTTATGATGACAGCTTAAGCATATTCAGCAAATCCATATGCGTGGTTAAGGCAGATATCTATCTAGTGTTCAGATGGGCAAGGAGAAGAGAAAGTGTTGGAACAGGAAGCTGCAGATGCGGACAGTTAAGTGTGGCTAGGGCCGGTTTGGGATGGGGTATTTTTTATGGGTGGGGGGTTGGTTATAGGGCTTGGGCCGGGGTAGTTTTTGGAAGGGGGATCGAGATTAAGGCTCAGGGTGGGGAGAAAGGAGTCAGGGTAGTTTTAAAGGCTGGGTGGAGTTAGGGGTCGTTTTTAGGGGTGGGGCCGGTTTTAGGACTTGGGGCAGAGTTTGTGAGCAGTTTTTAGGGGTGGAGGGCAGTGTTAGGGCTCAGGGCGGGAGGAGGGGGTCAAGGTGGTTTTAAGGGCTGGGTTAGAGGGGAGGTTTTAGTAATGGGGGTCAGTTTTTGGGCTCAGGGCGGAGGGGCTGGAATAGTTTTTGGCCTCAGGGTGGCCACAGGGGACAGGGTAGTTCTAAGGGCAGGGTAGGTTTTAGGCCTCAGGGGGGGCATGCAAGGTAGAGGGATAGGATGGTAATCTTTACCACGCATATCCCTTTACCAATCATGCCCTTACCATGAAATTGCATGGTAAAGGAATTCGTGGTTTACACACAGTTGTAGTTAGGACGGCGCTGTAGTGGCATGCGTGGTTCAGCCATGCGTGCCTCTATCATACAACAGGCCACGACTGTTAGCTTTTGAATATTCACACTAAGAGCTATGAAAAGGGGCTTCAGTCAAGCCGGGTAGAACCAGGGTCTGACTAAACTGCATTTTGTAGTTCAGCCAAGCCAGGGAGACCCAGGAGCGGAGCAGCATTCCCCCTTCATATGCTCAAGTGACTGACCTAGGGAGGAGGAAGGCTCTGGTGTACCCTGCAGCCCAGACTCTGCCTTCCGCTTTCCCCTGCCCACTCCATGCATTTTGGAGAGAAAAAGCAAGGCAAAGGCTGTTTATTAGAACTTTGAAATGTTGAGTGCAGTGGGGTTTCACCAGTTCATGTACGCCACTGCTGCTCCTGTGGCTCTCAACATTCCAATGTTCTAATTACCCTGTAAATATCTGTTTGTAGCATGTAGTGCTGTTGATTTACCCTATTTCCCGGAAGCATGTGGCTCACATATCTCTTCTCTTTCTAAATTAAGATCCTTTTCCCAATACACATGTGCACCATACTGTGTCCGCTCACCAATCCATCCTACTCTAACCCAGAGTGCAAAAAAAGCAATCCAAAATGGAGTCGGTGCCCTTGCGCTTTGCCAACTAAGGGAGAAGTCTCCGTACACCTTGTTCTCTAAAGACTTCTTTGAAGAAAAAGAATTTGCAAAAACTCCAAGCCTAAAACTAGATGGCTGGAATATGCCGATCATGTGAATCTATAGCATTACACTCTACAAACAGATGCTTAGAGGGTAAGTAACATTTTCCTTTCTCATTATTAAAAATGCTTTCTCAAGAATAATCACATAGTAGTATTGGGAATTGGATGTCTTAAATATGACATATTAGGTTTGTTTGCAGGAAAATCTTCCACCGGTTTAAAGAATATCGTGATACGATATCTAGCTAATATGAATATTACACTAAAAGAACATTAACGCATCTGCAGGAACAATATGATGCTTTTGTTTTTGCCAATTCAATCCTAACTGCAATATGAGCTTATCTTTGGGTCTCTCCATCACTGAATTAAGTACCAAAGGACATATATATTGAGTGTTATTCTAAACTGATTGGAAGGTATATGCTACTGCTCACATCTAAGGATTGTAATGTAAGGATTCTTATAGTTCGTGCTTTGTGATGAATGCATTAATGGAAATATCATTCCAATAATGGATATGGGCATATGTGGGTCGATTCAAGATGCATTCCGATGCTTACATTATTGACAATCTGATTTCAGTATTGGGGGAAATGCAGTGCTTATATACAAGGATTCGGATACCTTTGTTAAAGGCAATCTGATGCTTGGACTACTTGGAACCCACTTGGATTCCGAGGGCAAATGTGGTTAAATGTATAGTAAAACAATTACAGCTTACATGCAATATGATGCTGAAATAAGAGCGTTTAGATATTCTGTTTATTGTGAATGCGGCGTGATGCTAATATTATGGCTATATGATACACAAAGGCAATTTTATGAGTATGCAAAAGTTATTCAAATGCCTATCCGAATGACAATCTAGTCACTGAGTTAGCATTAATGAAACTAATGTTGAGACGGGAATGTCCCTCTGAATGGCTCCTTCTAGAGCAGATGCCCATGATCTGACTGACTTCCCTTCACAGCTCGTCTCTAGGTTTTTGATCAATAACCTCGGTACGCACGACAGCCACACGTGTGCTGAGGGCTGAGAAATGGTTTGAGTCCCAGAGCAAGTCTCTGCAGCCTAGAGGGACACACCAACAGTGCCTCTCTTCTCAGGGTGATTCCAGTCATTCCACCGGGCTGAAAAAGCAGTAGCAGCAGCGTTTTGTATTGGAATAGGCAGGAAATGTTACCTGATGCATTCAGTGAGACTAAGTGTCATGCCAAGTTTGGTGTAATGCCGTACAGTTTATTTTTTTTCTATGGCGAAGAGCACATATTCAAATGAGAAATAGGGCTTTGTTCACACCGACTCTGCATGAAACCTAAAGTATCAAGAGTAAGCTAAACATGTTAAACGTCTGCCAAGTGTTGTGCAGATCTGTACAATCAGCATTAAATTGAGTGTTTTAGACCTCCCATTTATCTTTGACCCCTCAACCACACACCACCTAGCCACCTTGGGCTTAGTGGAACCTGCGATTCCTGCACCACGCTTAACATGCCAACAGCCTGACAAATTTCTTATGGATGCGTTAAAGAAGACCAGATTTTAGCACATGAAATCGGTCCCTCCGCCTCCTTTTACCTTTTCTCCCCTTGACTGAACTGTATGGAACTTCACACACCCTCATAAGACTAAGCCTGCTAAATGTCTGCCAAATTTCATACAGGTTCTTCAAACATGTTATTGTCAAAGAAATGTTTGCACTCCAAGAACTGTAACTGATAAAGGGCCTGTTATTTTGGACATAGGCATCTATGACGTGCAGCTGGGGTTGCTGGTAGTGTGGAGTAGTGAATGAGTGAGTAATCACAAAGTATCAAACCCTCTCTCTGTCTCCAGTTTCATGCTTCCAGATGAGAGCAAATCAAGTCGCCAGAAGACGCGGGTGATCAAGAAGAGCTTGAACCCCACTTTCAACCATACCATGGTGTACGACGGGTTCCGAGCCGAGGACCTGCAGGAAGCCTGCGCAGAGTTCACAGTCTGGGACCACGAGGCCTTCTCCAGCCAGCAGATTGGGGGCCTGCGGCTCAGTATGGGCAAAGGTGAGTATAGTAGGGTAGGAGTGTGAAGGGGGTCACTGGATAGCGTATAGGGAAGAGCAGGAGGCCACAGGAAAGCTGCCCAACAGGGGTACTGAAGAAGGAGAGGTAAAAACGTAGCTAATTTTTTTGCTGGAAGAAGCAAGGGTGTGGGAACAGAGGCCAGTGTAGTACAAGCTTCACACAATAGAGACCGTGGAGATGGCTTACTTCCCGTTGATGCCATCTAATCCTCCACATGCGGCAGATCATGCCAGCCTCTAATCTGTGGTAAACAAACTGATTTCAACTAGAGACAAAGTTAGAAGAGTCTATTCTGCACCGATAGTATGTGCATAACGAGGGATTCATGAGCTGGAGCAGGTGGATGTACATCAACCCACGCATCCCATGGGCAGCAGAGAATACAAGTAGCCCTGTTACAGTCTAGCATTTGCCGACTCCCTCATAGGTGCAGCAGCGACACCCAGTGCACAGTCAGAATAAAGCATTTGACTTTGTGTATGCAGTTTTTTTTTTTTTGACCATATGAGGTCATTGTGATTTCTTATCTGAAATGGAAGGGGAGAGAGTAAATATCAAACAACCCTAGCTAGATGCACCGCAGAAATAATAAGAAGTCTTTAAATATAAAAATTAAAATTAAAAAAAGTGGTGAGTGTGCGGCTGATACCATAGATGGAGTGGTGCAATGAGTGAGACGGCTGGGCCTGGAAGGTGATGTGGGTAAATGTATGATGCGTATTAGAAGAAAAGCTGACAAAGTCCAGGCTGATGGTATTTTTCTCTTTCCAGGGAGTAGTTATGGCTTACCAGTGCACTGGATGGACTCCACTGAAGAGGAGAAACATGTGTGGAAAACAGTGATGGAGAAACCCAACCAGTGGGTGGATGTCAGTCTACCGTTGAGGACCAACCTAACTCCAAGGGTCTGACCCTTCTATTTTGCGCCCCCTACTGACATCCACGGCATGTCTGATGGGCCAAAATATGTACAATGAGCCTCTGCAACAGAAAGGGACCTCCAAGCTGTGGATGGAGTCAATGATCTGTTTCTACAGCTACTGAGGCCCTCTGTACCATTCTCTGGGGCTGGTGGAACCCTAGAACCTCTCCCCACAATCTTGGGGTGAAGGAAAGAAGGCAGACGTGACCTATGTCTGTATAAGGAATGACAGCAGAACTTTAAGCAGACACCCAACTGGTCACTAAATATTTGACAAGTTTAACAGGACCCCAGCGGACAGGTTTCTCTACAGGAGGAGATGACCAACAGGAAACGGGGAAGGGATTGGTATCATGCAGCCCCAACAGAGGTGTGGTTGTCAATGCGATACATTTATATTATCCACGTTTTAATTAGACAGGAGAGGGTAGCCGGCTGGCTTTTACAACAGTCATGGCCAGTTCCAAATGTACTTTAAAAGTCCACTCCACTGCTCCCCAGTGGTAAAAAATTGAGTTAAGAGAGCAAGGTGCCAGCTTGGATTCAAAAGATAAAGGTTCAACACAAGGCTCCATACGCTTGAGCTTATGGTTCTGGGCGGATTCTTTCCCACAACTCAAAGCATTTAAGACTATTTGTGGCAGCAGAACTGGATATATACATCTTTGGGGGGAAAAATAACATTTTCAATTTAGGTCGTCTTTTTTCCAAAGAGTACACATCGAGAATAACTGAAATAAACTCTTTATTAATATAGTCTAATATAGTGAGAATTTACAATTATAAAAAATGATTTTTGCTATGGTATGGTAAACAAGGTGACGCCCTTGTGTTGGGAATTTTCGTCTGTCTTTTTGAGCCAGTTTATTCTCAGGCTAGGTTTCTTGAAGGAAGACAGAGCCAGTCCAGAGACAGACTATGAGTAAGTTGTCAGTTAAAAAATACATACGTATACCATACATTCCGCACAGGATTTCATAAATAGTTCTTTCTCGTTTGGTCCCATCAGGAGATAGGCCAGTTGCCCTAACCTCCTTGTATCAGAACAGAGCACGTACATCTGCTTGTACACCCCAACACCAATTTGATGTACAACTGATAGCCTTTGGAACGGAGATCGTAAATAACAATGTTGCTTTGGCTTTTAACAGCACATGCGCTTCTGCATATTCGTATTTTCAGTTACACATCACCCCCTCCCCATACCAATCATACTATAAGCCCATTCTTTGTGGAAATTGTAGAAAGTGCTCGACATTATTGCTTTGGGGGAAATTTTGCAAATAATAAGATTAGGACAACATAAAAACGACAGCACAACTGCTCTTTCGAGTTTAGCAGTAGGGTGCAATCCAAAAATCTATTAGTATGTCCAGATCTATCTGGGGTGAGGTGGGAGGGGATACCAGGAGCAGAGGTATGACCCAATCACCTCATTTCACGCAATCCAGTTTCGCCAATTTTGAACAGTCGCTTCCTCTGCCGTTGCTGGAATGTAGTCACTTTGGGGCATCACTCGGCAGATTTGCTTTGGATCGACGGTGGTCCATAATTGCCCCCCAGATTCGACAAACTAGCCCACCCCTGAAAGAAAAAAATGAGATCTTAAGTAACTTGATGTGTTACTGGCATGCAGATGTTTTAGAGTGGCTTCCCTGACTACTGACAGCACATGGCCACCTCCTACCACTTCTAAACCGCAACCCGAAGGCCATGAAATACTGGAGTCAGAGTTTCTATGTAGTTAATTCACGTACCTTCAGTCCCATTTCAATTCATTTCAAGAACCATTTCTCACCAACCCTTAACCCCATCAAATTTGAGGCCCTAAAGTGGCACTGGCTTATTTCCTTTCAAACCGCCTCCCTATTTCGTTTATTGAAAATACTGCAGTCAATATGTATATGCCTTCTCCAAGCTACTGGAGTTCTGTACACTCCATGGTTAATAAAGGCTTAAGGAAAGGCTACATTTACACAGGGATTGGCTCGGCCACCTGATCAGCAGTGGTTTGCTAACTTGGCACGTATGATTAAATTCTTGAAATAATATAGTTTAATAATTGTAACCAATACCAAATTGACAAATTATGTATTACAGTTTGGGTAAGGGTATGCTTACTTGATTAGGCACGTGTTAGAAAGTTAGACAGTGCCTGGGCTTTCCTACTGTCTCACATTGTTAGTTTTTTCTAATAATGCCATTTGTTAAACTAGTGCAAATTTCGGGAAAATATTATACAACTGTGATAAATCTTCCACTGCATGCCCATATAATTAGGAGCCCACACACTCACAAGTGTGCCGTCCAAGTGGCCCTAACAATAAACACTATATTACAAGCATTGATAATCTAAAACTAAATTATTAATCCACAAACAGTAACCTTTCATTACCCTGATGAACCGAACTCCCCCCCCCCGCCCCCACAAAGAAAAATGGGTAATGCAGACTGCCACAAGTGCACATGAGGGCAGGTCCATCTTCCGATTGTATTTTCCAAGTTACTTGTTTCTTTCAACTACCTGTGGGAGTGTAAGATCTGGATGGTGTAGAAGGGGTAAAAAAAAAGGAAGGGATGGGTATTAGACATGTGGGGAGACAGAAGGGACTGAAAAGGGCGAGCCAAAGCAAGTGAATTGAGGGAGAATTGAGACAAAAAGAGGAGGATGAAGAAGTGAAGAAGGAGCTGCAGAAGTATGGCGAACCGAGGATGGAAGGAAAGGGCGAAGAAATGAATGATCTGACAGAGAAAGGAGTGTCAAGGGGAGAGAAAGGGAGACCGTGAGAAAGTGAAGGTGGGCTTGGACAGTAAAAGGGAGGGTGTATTGGAGTGGACTCAATGAGAGGATATCACAAGACTAAAGAAGTCACACAATAAGGGCACGGCAGAGATGAAAATAGGAAAAGAGATGAAAAGTTGGATTAAAAGTGGTGGGGTGAGGTAGAAGGGGGAGGGCCCTGAGATATGTCGAGAAAAAGAAGGAGTCCATGGTTTTTAATTCAAAAAAAGAAAGATTTTTTTATTAGGATCTGCACTTGAGACTAGAAAAAAAAATAGCTGGAGTTGGATTAACTACAACTGGTTACACCATCTAGCATAACAGCACTACTGTCATTAGCCACTAGTGGCAGCAGTTGTCCACAGTTATGGAGTACAAACCTACATGTTTTGAGGGTTTGCAAATGTCAGCACTTCTGCGCAAAAGTTAGGTATTGTATGCACTATATTTCTTCAGAATTTGAAAGACTAAGGACTTCACTATAACATTTCATGGGCTAAAAGGGGAGCTTGGATTGCAAAGCAGACAAAGTTGGGAAAATGTCACTCAATTAACCTTTTTTTGAACAAAGTTACAAATAAAAGAACTCTTAACGACATGTCGGCCAGGAGGTTTTCTTTTTTCTATTTATTATAAATGTCTCAACTAGAAAGGGCTTCTAATGCATCAGTCTAAAAAGTGCAGCTGCAATACAGGCTTCATTCCCAAACAGATAATGCTTTAGAAAGCAACAGTGCAAGCTCCCATCGCCCACTGCAAAACTTGTAAAACAGAGGTCTCCAACATTTTCTGTATTGAGAGCAACTTCTGCTCAATGAAAATCACCCCGGGCTAGTAACAGCTGTAAATATGTTTAGCAATTGCAATCCATTTGTCTTGATCCACATATCAGTTTCAGAAAATAAACATCATTCTACCAAATACCTCTTCTATTTTGGGCAAACTCAATTTCCCTTTTTTTTACTGAAGGAAACAGGAGTTGTGCCTTCAAAACACCAGTTTTCCTTTTTAATAAATAGGCAGTCCCCAAACATACTTGCCATTTCATAAGGTACTCGCATGTAGAAATGTTTCACATAAACAGAACCAGCTTCAAATATACAGCCTTTATGATCACAAACTATTAATTCTAGCCATGCTACCAAAGGTGCCTCTAATAGGACAATAATGCTCACTACTATATGAAAAACACCACCGCATGGGCACCGTAACGTCTAGAGAGCTCAAACATCAGTAATTGTCATTATTATGCCAGGCATAGCCAAAATTAAGTACGTCATGCTTGCAAAAAAAGTTAAAGATGGCTGCGATTATGCAAAACAAGAAGAAGAATGCTCAAAGTATGTGAAGGATGACCATTATCATGCAAGGGCCTCTACTATGCCACACATTGAGACAATGTGGCAGAGGTGAATCCCTGTAGGATGGAGAGCCATCTTTGTTTTGTGGTGCACTCCAACGGGCATAGCTTCCAGCGAGAACAATGTTCAGCAGGAAGGCACACACACACCTACATTTGCACACATGCATACATACACAAAGATGACTGGACAGTGAGGCTCAAAAGAGGATCTACCCCTGCTCTCTGTAGTTCTGGGTTAATCATGTAACCGGCTCCCAATGGTTCTCTCTTGTCTGCAAACGGCCCACACTCGGGTAACTGCACTTTAGCTCCTCTGGTTACTGTTGGCATTCTTCTTTCCTGGACCATTATTCACACAGAGTGTGACAGAGTGGGGCCCGTGACTTGTCTAAACTCCTTGTGACTTTGCTAGATTGGTAGTGGATACAGACTCTCACTTTGTAGGCTAACAGTGTATTTCTGGATGTTTGCACGTGGGCCTGCCATTAGTTTGGCAGGCTGCCACTTTAAGGCTCTTGAGATAAACACTGTTGTCTTCTAATAATCATACACCCTCTATATGATGTGTTGGGCAGAGCTTAATTTTGGTAAGCGACTTCAAGGGCGTTGGCGAGCAACCAGTAGCTCTCTAGATACTCTTTGGAGATCTATGATGTACGAGTCAAACCGAAGCAGTAAAGTTTTCGTTCACATCAAATAACTATAAGGGAGACAAAACTCTATGGGGATAGAGGCTTGCCTCAAATCTGAGTGAAAGTATATACTTTTTTCGATGTGTAGTCACATAATTTCAGTGAAAAGTATACAATTGTTCACCAATTACACAAACAGGCTATATACAAGCACCAAAGCAAGCTTCGCTCACCTAAAGAATGTGTAAGGCGAGCTGGGCAATTCGATCATCCCTCAGAAAGATTATGAGCAATAAGGAAAGCAGATGAGTAAGCCTCCCTGGCATGTAGATTATGTGCAGGACGATAAGCAGTAGTGAAAGCTTCCTTCACAATACAGACTGGGTACAAAGCAGTTTCATTATCAATACCGTAAACAAAAAAACAGGCACTGAACAAACAAGCTGCAAACGCTAGGGACAGCACAGGCAGAGCAAGCTCCATAAAAACACGCTTCTCTCTCTCACTAATTTAAAGCACAGGCAGCTGCAAGTGCCTGCTTCCCTCATATACTGAGAACTGGATTTCTTACTCAGACTGAGGCCATTATCACAACAGAATTGTTCACTCCCACAATCATGCCCCTTTGCCCATCAGAAAAAGAATTCTACGTTTTACAGCTTCATTGTGACCATACTGCTCTTCATTATTCCATTTTCTAGGAGATATTCTAAGCACATTTCCGTCAGCGTGGCTGTGACTATGCCCTCTGCACCTTAACCCTATACTCCTGATCCCACAAATTCAGCCTTGGATTAAATCCATATGTGGCTCCCTCCAGACTCAGTTAAACGCACGAGCAGGAAAAACCCAGATTAGTCCCAGAGATTGGCAGCGACACCACAATGGTCCCAGAAGATTGGCACCAATAAACAACAAATACCCGCAGGGGTGCGGGTGGTCCCCAACCACCATAATGAAGTTAGGAACACTCAGTCAATCACAACACAGCACACTCAGTAAACTAAGTGATCACATGCTCCTCATGCTGGACATCTGGACCCTTCACTCACTGGCCTTCATTGTGTCCATGCAAGGTCGAGATACACCTGCATTCGCTATCAAGTAGCCATTTTTTACGGCCTCATGACTAGGCCCACATTCCTTTTTCTAAAATAAGATCTAAATTGTTTTATGGTTTTCCAAAGACTGTATATAATGGCATTCAGAACTAATGTATGTTGAGACAGTCCTCCAACCCGCTTCTGTGGCTGTTTCTTGGCGGCAGCGTTTAATTAAACCAACTGTTCATGTTTTGCCAAACACATCCTGTCATTTTAAGTGAAATTCACATTCCAGCCACACTAATTCTACAAGATAGCCTACAAGACCCTTTGTGTCGGCTTTTCGCTCACAATCCAGCTATTATCCCCACCCATCTCTCCTACTTAACTCCCACTCCATATGCAAATGTAATCTTATACTCCAGTACACTAACAGTTCCTGTGCCCCCCCACATCATCAAAGCAAACACAAAGAGATGATGGACGGAGCACTGAAACTTTTCAGACACTCACCCCCCCCAGTCACAGATCTGGGTTGAATCTATCATCATTCTTTAGCTCACTTTGCCACCTCAGTTCAGACCTCCAGCTATATGCAAATCAGTCTTGACCCTGTGCCTCATGGGAACAGTCCAGCCCGAACAGCCAAGCCAGGTCTTCCCTGAACCGGAAACAAGCATCCTGGGACCGGTTTCTGGGTAACACCCTTCATCAGCTAGGCTAGCTTGAATCCAGTGGCAAAGTGAGCAAGGGACCCACGTCTGGGCAGACCCTGCCAACTTCGGGCGAACAAAGCAAACACAAGGAGATGCTGTACGAGTTACTTACCTTCGGTAACGATGTATCTGGTAGAGAGACGTTGTCTAGCCACAGATTCCTTAATGTATTTGGTAGAGACGTTGTCTAGCCACAGATTCCTTAACTCAGAATATCCCCAGGCGTGAGACGGGATCCGGAATTTTTTTGCAGCAGCACCTCTGCCTGCTGGGGGACGGCGCCACATGACCCCGCCCTGATGTCGTCCATGTACGCGACGTCAGCAAGGTCATATAAGTCCCTCCCGGTGCGCTGACGTCAGTTTTCTTCGGATAAACTTTAGCGCGGCACAACGCAGAGCCACCAACCAAAAACTGTGAAAGTATGGGAACAGTGTGTGAGGGATCAAAGATCCGTGAATAAAGGAGGAGGATGGTGGAAGACACCATCTTAAAAACAGAATTGACCCGGCCTACACATATAAGTGGAAGCTGTGAGAAAGCCTGCAAGCTATGCAGAGGCCACTTCACAAGTGCAACAATGGAAGAACATCTCAACACACCAAAATAGACTAATAGTGCCATGTGGAACTGTGCCGTCCACTAAGAACGGACCACAGAAAGAACAGCCCACTGTAGGACAGAATGAGAAAACTGGTCTTTCCCCTCTAAAAACAGAGGTGGGAAACAGAGCACAACCGACCCTCAAAGAGGATGACCACGAGGAGACCAGGACCCAGAGGCAGTAGAGAAGACAGAAGGGAAGGGAACTGGAGAGGAAAACGAATCTCCTCGTGAATCAAAGGCACCATATAACAGAAAAGAAGCCCCTCAGCAGAGGTGTACTGTATATGAAAGCACCCAGGGGAGTGCAACAATCTGAACCCCTTTGAGATATAACCCAATGGCAACTGAAGAGGCCAGCGGAGAACACCACCAGGCAAGGTCATCGCAGAACGGGGAGGCTGGGTGGGCGTTAAGGAATCTGCGGCTAGACAACGTCTCTACGAGATACATCGTTACTGAAGGTAAGTAACTCGTACATCTGATAGAGACATCTAGCCGCAGATTCCTTAACTTAGAATAGATACAAAAGCCATACCCCAAAGGGAGGCGGGTCTGCGACAGGACAACAGAAAGCACCAAGCATCTGATCCGGCAACATAGTGACGGATAAGGGGGGAAAGCTGTGGCAGAACAGCCCAACAGCAACCCCGGCAGCTCGAAGAGCAGAAGTCACAGGGTAGAAGATGTCCAAAAAACATGCCAGAATGGCGCCACACCATACTCATACAAAAAATGACAGGTAGAGAGGCATAAGCCCTATACCAGAGCAAAGAAAAAGAGAGGAAGATGGATCACTCTCCGCTAAATGGCGCACAATGAGTGCACTGACCCAAGCTTGAAATGAACTTGAAGAGATGCAACCAGCGCCTACAAACTAGCCTATAGAAGGAAGCCGAAGGAGCTGGTGGCAAGAGCCAGAACCTGAGCAATGCTTTGGGAATAGCCATCAGGACAAGAAGCACGTCAAGTGCTCACCCAACCCCAAAAGGGTAATGAGGGGCAATAGCACCAATACCCAACCCGCTGATGCATGTAGAATATTTCGCCGGCAAACGGCCATAGAGACCTTAAATTGGCTTACACAGGAACACAAGAGTGTCCGACCGCGCAGCATGAGTCTAAAGTGAGAAACAACCCACAATACAGACTTGTAGACAGTAATCAATGACCACTGCCATCAAAAGAACTGTCCCGCAGGCGTAGCTTTAACAAGAGTAGGCATATTCGAAGGAAGAGGCCAGAAACACTAAGTTAACGAATGGTGGAAAAAGTCTCAGCATCCAAGATCAACACTCCAGAAAAACACGCACAGCGTTGAACATCAAAAAGGGAGCGTATGTTAATTTGTGAAAACACTCCAGTAAGCGGAAGCAAGGAGGAACCTATGGGCAACTTGCAACAACTCAGAAAAGCTCCCCCGCACATGGAGATATTGGTCCAGACCTCGCGGCCTCGACGAGAGGTGGCGACTTAGGAAGAGGATTCCAAGGCAACTGGCATGTAGACATAAATGTATAAACATACAATTATGTAGAGACAGAACGAGCCAGGAGCATGAACATGTATATAACGGACCATACCTAGAACAGTAAGGGCAGGTAGGAGCCGTTTTGCAAGAAGAGACCATGAAACCTCCAAAGGAGGTGGATACCATGGCGAAAGCAGATGGCACCAGGGAACTTACCACATGGAGAACGACTGCCCCGGAACCCAGAATGCGATCGATGGCAGAACGAACAGTAGAGGGACCTGCAGACGACGACGAGGCCGGGGGGCGAGACAACTCTGACTGAGACAGCCATGCCGAGAGAAGCTTCATACGGCACTTCCGCCGAGACTTCGGTTTCAGACGTTGGCAGGCTTCACAGTCCGTGGAGTCATGGTGCTCGCCCAGACACCACATACAAATAAGATGCGGGTCCGTCGCAGACATTTGCCGCGAACGAGAATTAAAAGATTTAAAGCCCGAAGGCATCGCACACTGTTCCCGACGCGAAGCGTCCAAAATGAGGCCTGAAAACAGGCCAAAGAAACTCACTCAGGATCTGCGTTGCACGCGGGAAAAGAAGGAAACGGACGTCAGCGCGCCGGGAGGGACTTGTATGACCTCGCTGACGTCACGTACGTGGACGACGTCAGGGCAAAACTGCTGCTGCAAAACATTTCCGAATCCAGTCTCACGCTTGCGGATATTCTAAGTTAAGGAATCTGCGGCTAGATGTCTATCAGATGTATGGAGCGCTGAAACTTTTCAGACACTCACCCCCAGTCACAGATCTGGGTTGAATCCCCCATCATTCTTTAGCTCACTCTGCCACCTCAGTTCAGACCAAGCTAAATGCAAATCAGTCTTGTCCCTGTGCCTCATGGGAACAGTCCAGCCCGAACTGCCAAGCCAGATCTTCCCTGAACCGGTGACCGTGCTCTCCATGCCACTGGAGTCAAGCTATCCAGGCTGATGAGGGCTGAAAGCCCGAAACCGGTCCTAGGATGCTTGTTTCCAGTCCAGGGAGGACCTGGTCTGGCAGTTCAGGCTGGACTGTTCCCATTGGGCACAGAGTCAAGACTGATTTGCATTTGACTGGTTCCATACTGGAATAGCATGGTGAGCAAAAAAAACGATGGATTTAGGCTCAGATCGCTGTACTGGGGTGAATGTATGACATTGTTCTGCATTTTGTCCAACAATTTTTCTTTTTGCATTCCCCACATCATCAAGGCACTGCCCCTCTCCACCTAAAAAAGTGCCAAGAAAGTCCACACTCATTGGCCAATCCCTCTCCTCAAGCATTTATCTTGGGCAGCTTGACTTTACTATATCAGCGGCATTTAACACAGTTGAACATGACATCTTATTGGTTCACCACAAGTCTACAAGGATCAGAGATTTGGCACTAGGCTTATTGCAGTTTTTTAATATAAGGAACCACATTTGTTGAAATGTTACCAATCTCGAATAAACAGCCTTTAACCCATATGATTCAGCAGAGCCTTCATTAAGCCTGTTTTTTTTGTATTTTATATATATTTTTTGTTTTACATCACAGGGTCATTTACAAGGACAATACACAGACCTTGTTGTGATTTGATCACACATGTCACGCTAACATGTCCTGTGTTAAATATGGTCTCTCGCGAGTAAATGATGAGGTGCAATCCTATTGTTAAAGCTTAATGGAAATATAAGGATAGATATTACTGTAGAAGGTAACAAGGATTTATTCTCATGGTGAAGGTGACATAAGCAGGGTCTCTCTTCTGACAATAGATTGCTTCTTCCTCTATAATGTTGAGGATTCTTTGCTCTGGTATCTTCTGCATAAAATGCAAGAGTGGGAGAATCCCTTAATGCTTATATCAACAAAATTGCGACTTTAGGAGTGTTCACAAACTTTTACAGTTGCTCCTATTCTGGAACTCCCCCTACGTATCTGTGAGAGTTTCTCACCTGTAAAATTCCTACTTACGAGCAAATCCATTTAGGATTGCAAATTCTAGTTTTGTGGTTAACAAAAGTTGAATTTGTATGTTATTTTAGCAACCAGGTCACTTAGGTTTTTTAGAGATTTGTATATTACGTAATTATGTAAATGGCTGAAGATGGAGACAAAAATACTTGCCTTTGGTAACGACCTTTCTAGTGCATTCTCTACTTGTAGATTCCTCATCTTTTGAATATCCCTAGGCATTGAAGTGAATCTGGAAATTTTGCAATTGCTTACCTGTACCTGTGGGTGGCATAGACATGGTCTCTGCTTGGGTTACTGCCAGGATATAATGCCACTGTTGAAATTATAGCGCCACTCACATGGGTATTTTGGAGAGGGGAGGGGAAGGTTGAAGCCTCTTTAAAAACATCAGGACTATTAGGGATAAGGACTTGAACAAAGAGGATTGGTCTAGCAAACAGATGACATCTGGTAAGGCTACAGCATAGCCCTTAACTGTACCCAATGGACAACCCTGGTGGGTCAACAAAAGTGCAAAGCATTGGAAAATAGCTCCTTGAGAGGATCAACACTCCTTTGGCCATCAAGCAATAAAATCATTCCGGCGTAACCAAACTTCTTGGATTATGTCAGTTACCTCGGGCATATGTTTAAACACACTCAGGAATGTAGAACCTGCCTCTCTGACTGCAAGAGCAGGTCTATTCTGAACAGGAGCTTAAGTGGGGGACACAGGAAGAGTCTTGGCATGGTCTGTGTACTACACCCTCCTCAGGAAGCCTGTGACAAACAGGTGTTGAACCACCAGGGAAATGTTCTGACATTCCAGCCATGTCCAGAGTTGCAGGCCTCTCCACAAAGGTTCTACGACCCCACCCTGCCTTGTTTGTTGCAGCACCACATGGAGGTGATGCTGTCTTTGAACACCTGCACTAGCCTTCCCTTCATGGAGGGTTTAAAGTCTTTCAACGTCAGCCAGATCTCCTGAGCTCCAGTAGGTTGATGTGGAGTCCCAATTCCGACAGAGTCCTCTGATCTCCAACTGTCCCCATCTCAGGAATGACGCATCTGTCACCAGTGTCAGATCTGGTTGGGTAAGGGAGAGGAGTCTGCTGCTGACCCAATTGTGATTTGTTAACCACCACTGAAGCTCTTGTGCAGTTCCCTCTGAGAACTGGACCATCTCAGAGAGATTCCTCATATGCTGCACCCAATGGAACTTCAGGTCCCATTGCACAGCCAGCATATGGCAACGGGCATGTGTCACAAGGAGTATGCAGGAGGCCATGAAGCACAGCAGCCTCAGAGTCAAACTCACTGAAACCTAGGATAGAGGCTGAAACACCGGTATCCTAGCCTGAACATCCTGGACTCGCGTTCGGGAGGCTAAGCCTGAAACTGCACTGTGTCCAGAACAGCTCTGATGAAAGGGAACATCTGGAAGGGAGTCAGGTGTGACATTTGCACGTTGATAGTGAACCCCAGTGAGTGCAGGTGGTCTGCGTAGTCTGGAGGTGGGAGACGACCACTTGGGGCGAGCCCGCCTTCAACAGCCAGTCGTTGAGACAGGGGAAGACTGGTACCACAGATCTTGGCAGATAAGCTGCAACCATCGGCATCACATTCATGAACCCTCACGGAGTGTCGGTAGCCCCAAAAGGAGTATGGTGCACTGAAATTACTTGTGGCCCACAGAGAACCGCAGGTAACATCTGTGAGTAGGCAGGACAGGAATGTGGCCATACTCGTCCTGCAAGTCCAATGCTTCTATCCAGTCTCCGGGGTCCAGTACAGACAGGACTTGAGCGAGCATGAGCATTTGAGATGGCACAGGTCTAGGTTATCACAAAGGCCTCCATCCTTTTTGGGCACCAGAAATTAGCAGGAAACACAACTGTAACCTACTTCTGGCATCAGAACCCTCTCTATGGCTTCCTTGAACAAGAGAGCTGCCACTTCCTGGTGAATTAAGAAGAGATGGTCCTCATTCGGCCTGATGTAAGTGGGTGGCATGGGGTAGACACAAAGGGGTGGGAGTCGCCCCTTCAGACATTCTGGAGAAACCAGCGGTCTGATGTCATCAACCTCCAGTGGTGCAGGTCATGGCGTATCCTGCTTCCCACTGGCTGTCCATGATGTTTGGGGGCGAACTTAAAAGGATTGGAGGGTGCAGCTCCTGGGGGTTGGTGCACTCGCCTGACCTCTGGCAGCCTGACTTATGACATCTGGGAGTACTGCACTTTCGGACAAACAGATGGGGGGGTTTGCGTGCCCTGTTGGCTAGGTAGGTAAAGACACGGTCACAAAAGAAGAGGAAGGCGGACTGGGGTTGGCTGGGGGCCATGAAAAATCCTAAGGACCTGGCCATACCTCTGTATCCTTGAAGCTCTCCAGCACTGAGTCTGCCTGATCTCTGAAGAGACAACAGCCATCAAAGGGCTTGTCCACGAGTGAGGCTTGGACATCCCAAGAAAAGCCAGTCGTTCTCAGCCAGTCATGGCGTCTTAGGGCCACTGACAAAGAATCCGCTCTGCCTAGCAGTCGCTCGTTTTCAGCCCACATCTGATCGTGAACTTGGCTGCATCTCTCCTGTCTTCTATCGCTTGGGAGAGAATTACCTTGGTCTCTTCCGCGACCATGGGCAGCACCTGCACAACTGAATCCCACAGTGCATGGGATTAACAGCCCAAAAGGCAAGCATTGTTCACTGATTGCAGTGCCAGGCTGGTGGAAGAAAACAACTTGCCTAATGTGTCCAGTCTCTTGGATTCCCTATCTGGTGGGGTGATAGGGAATGCACCAGGGTTTACATGGAAAGGAGAGGATTTGACCACCAAGCCCTCAGGGGTAGGGTGTTGCATTAGGAATTTGGGACCCCCTGGGGCGGGGTGATGGCCGCTGGCAATTTTCCTGTTTACAGGAGTCCATGTGCAGGGCTTGGACCAGGTCCCAAGCAGGACGTCCCTAAGGGCTTCATTAAACAGGAGAAGCAGTTCAGAGGGGGCCACTCCCGGCTGAAGCACCTCTGTCAAGACATTAGTCTTGACTGCCACTGAGAGCAGGCTAAGGTCCAGCACCTCTGCCACACTTTTAACCACAATATCAAAAGAAGCTTCCTGCTCTGTAGCCATGGTAGGTGGAGAGACCATGCCAGTATCTGGGGAGGTGTCCAGTCCACTGGTGTCTGCCAATTCCTTGCATCAGTCAATGTTGAGGTCTAATGGCTGGTATTCCTCAGGGTCCAGTGACACCTCCCAATCTTCCTCAAGTCCCAGCCCATATGAACAGAGCTCAGGCTCCTGTCTGGAGGGCAAGGCTGCTTCAATCGGCACAGGAATCAGATGACACACCTCTGGCTCCGTGTTGGAATCGGGGATGGAAATGGGGACGGCACCTTACCCAGGATGCTTTTTTCCGGTCCAGGGAAGACATGGGTTGGCAGGTCGGGCTGGACTGTTCCCATGAGGCACAGGTTCAAGACCGATTTGCATATAGCTGTTTCTGAACTGTGGTGGCAAAGTGAGCTCAAGAACGATGATTGATTCAACCCTGATCTGAGCCTGGGGGTGAGTGTCAGAAAAGTTTTAGCGCTTCGTCCATCATCTCCTTGTGTTTGCAATGGGGACGAGACCCCCAAAGGGTGCCTGTGGTGCCAGAGGCATCAACATAGGGGCCGGCATCAGGGAAGGTGGAGGTGGTATGACCGGCGGTTGTCCAGATGCATCAGTGGATCCTAGGGGCCCAACAGGCGCCAGGGCGGACCCTCTGGTGGTGATTCCGAACGTGTGGGGCCCGAAAGTGCACCAGATGGGATGGGTTGCCAAATATGAGGTCCAAAATTTGCAGAGTTGGGCAGGGGTCTTTCCGGCTTCCGGAAACACAGGGAGGTGCAGGCTCAACCGCGGAGCCAGTCCTAGAATGACGTCGCTCCCTCGTCTTGTCAGATGAGTTTAACGGACGGGATGAAGATGAAGATCACTTCGACTTCTTACTATCTTTCTTCTTGTGGATCGAACGCCCGGACAACTTCGACTATTGATGGTTCTGTGACAGATCCCAGGACTTTCCTCTCGACCGGGATCGAGACCGTCGAGCAGCAAGGAGCTTGCAAACCGTTCCCTCAAAGCCTTGGGGTGCATGACACCGCAGTAGATGTAGGTCTTCACGTTGTGGTCACGCTCAAGGAACCAGAGGTGGGTCAGCCATCAACATCTGCCAGTGAGAGGCACAGCAGGGCTTTAAGCAAGCTTTCCTATTAGACATACCTTTCACACCAGGAGAAACGACAAAAATTCTACACAGGAGTCGGATGACGCACCTCTGGCTCCATTTTGGAATCTGGGATGGAAATGGGGATGGCACCTTACAGTGGTGGCACGTTTGTCGGATCCATGCCCTGAACTAAACCAACTTTATTCAAGTCACATTGTCTTGTCCACTATGCACATGTACTCAATGCAGTTGCAAACAATTTTTGTTAACATTAATTCATACAACAGTTTATTCCAAACTTCTTGCACACAAGAAATTCATACTTAAACTCAAAAATCCAACTCGAATCTTTTGTAAGTAAACATTAGCTTTTTGTATTTAATACACTTCTTGCTTGATTCTGTTAAAAAATCATATGAAAATAGAAACTTAAAATTTCATTTCAATCTTTCATTGTGCCCAATGCATTTCGGGCCCTGGGCCCTTCTTCAGGGGCTCTGAATCTACAAGAATACATAAACAAAATCTAATTGTTGAAAATGTACATTCAATACAGAAAACAAAAGACTGTGCAAGGAGTTCATCATTACTTATCAACAAAACAATACTCAGCACTTCGCAGAACTTTCTTTAATCCTCTTCTCTGTATCAAAAATAAACAATTTAACTCATTTAGAAAGTGATAAAAAAGTAAGAAAGGGTGGTGAAACAAAGTGAAGGATCAGTGACAAGAAAAAAGGTTCACCAAACTATATAAAATAACTTTACTAACTCCACCAGTGCTTGAAAATCTGTAGCCTCCTACACCAAAACCAACAAATCCATACTCACAATTGAAAAACTCTTCCACTAGGTGTATCGGCTCTAAATAACAAAGCACAAGTAACTCCGTGGTTAATACATGAAACACAATCCTACCCCCTTAGTGCCTCCACCATAAGCACATGGCTTTACCCACCTTACTCAATCTCTTGCAAACGTGCTTGGTTCCAATCCGGCGCTTGAGAATATTAAAAAAGGGGGGACTCTGCAGGTAGAAATATCTGCCAGAGTGTATTAACAAGCAGAGCAAGATACACGAAAACCACTTTTCCCGACTAAATCTCCCTTCAGACAAGATGCCGTCAGCTGCAAGGCGGTTTAGTCCTCGATGGTCATCGACGAGTTTTACCATGACTCCATCCGGAAGTGAACCGTCACCTATGCCATAAGTTAAAAGACGGACTACATGATGTCGAGCTCAACGGGCACCATGTTGGAAGGACTCACAAAGTCACCGTAACTATCCAAATCAATCTAAACTGAAAACGTATATTCGCCGAAACCAGATGTCAATATCTCTAGAGTCACAACTAAGTCTCCCTTCAAACAAGATGCCGTCAGCTGCAAAGCGATATAATTCTCAATAGTCATCGACGAGTTCAGAGGTGAACCGTCACCTCTGCCAAAAAGTTAAGATGGACTACATGATGTTGAGCTCAACGGGCGCCATGTTGTCTGAAGGGAGATTTAGTCGTGACTCTTGAGATATTGACAGGTGAAATTGCGGCATGGAAAAGCTGGCATGGAGTATTCTGGTTGACGACCGATGCACAGTTGTTGAGTTGTCTTTCATTATTGCTTTTTAGAACGCTGACATACACAGTTCGTATTAACAGCGAGCCACTATAGAAGTGCCCCCGTACCCCAAAGAATACACTGAGGACAAAGCTTGGTGTAGATAACTCTTTATTCCTCGGAGCACCGGGGAAACGCTCTCGCTCAGTCGGGTCCGGCCGCTAACTAAGATGGCTGCCCTTCCGGTTCCGGTCTCCGCCTCTCCGGCAACGACTAGACCGTCACCACATATCTCCCCCCTTTAGCACCCTAAACAATTTGTAATACTAACGTAAGAAGAGTCTTACTTGATGCTCATGGTAAAGTCATCAAATTTCTTGGGAACTCTCACAACTCTGCCTGCTCTCGTTCTCAACGTCCCCTTCTCCTTCGATGTGTCGCTTACTCTGTGGGAAGTCTCCTGCCAACTCCTCTCATGGCTACTTCCTTGCTCAAGTTCTCGATGACTTCTGTCCTGCTCCCTCCTGCTTTCTTTTAGGGACTCCTCGTCTCCTGTACCTTTGTCTTCTCCTTCCCTGTTGTTATCGTGCTCACTCACAGTTCTCGAATCTTCCACCCTTCCTTCATTTCCTTGCTCTTCCTCGCCTACTTCGGGGTACAGTCCTCCTTCTGTTGCAGTCTCCCATTTTAAAATCTTGTTACATTTCGCCATCCGGTCTTGTGACCACACTTTGCCCTCGCTTAACAGTGCTGATCGGGCGTATGATTCAATGACCTTGAGGGGTGGTGTGAACTTGCTTCCCCCCTTCCTTTTCATCGTTGCTACCTTCACCCTCACCCAGTCTCCTTTCTCTAGGGTCACTCCTTGCACACTGCGCCGTTTGTTATAATGTTCTGCGTACACAGCCTGCGCTTTCTCCATGTTCCTTCTCACCACTGCCGGGGACCATTTGCTTTGTACTACCATGTGCCTCCATGCTAGATTGTCCTTGGTGAAAGGTTCTCTTCCCTTCAACACTTTGAAAGGACTGTATCCTGTGCTCCCCGGGGTGATGCGGTATGCCCACAACATTTTGGGCAGTTCCTTCTCCCAATCTTGACCCGCGCCGATTGCTGCTTGGATGGTCCCCATGATCACTCTGTTGAACCGTTCGACCAATCCATTCCAGGCCGGGTGGTAGATGGGGGTATGCTTTACCTCTATCCCGTTCCGGGCCATAAACGCCTCCCATTTGGCAGACACGAACTGCGGTCCATTATCGCAGGTTATCACTTTGGGGATCCCTTCTTTTACGAATATAGCATTCAGGAAGGATAGCACCGCCTCCGTGTCTACTGTCTCTTTTACTTTCACTTCCGGCCACTTTTAGTGTCTATCATCACAACTGCGTACTTCTGCACCCCTTCGATGTTGAGGATGGGTCCTATGATGTCTATGGATACCATTTCCCAAGGACTGCCTGGAGTTGGAAATTTCCCCAAGGGTGGCCTTACCAAGGTTTGGGATTTGTCCGCTCGGGAACACACTTCACACATCCTCACATACTTCTCAACTTGGGCGTCTATCGCAGGCCACCAGTAGGCCTGTTTCGCCAATGCCTTTGTTTTCGTCATTCCTTGATGTCCTTCGTGCAGAATCGCCAATAGGTGTTCCACCAACTTCTGGGGAGGAATTACTTTGTCCCCCCTCAACAAGAACGTGGGATTCTCCCCGATCGATAGCTCTCCGCTAACTTCCCAGTACTTCCTCATCTGGCTGTCCAGGTGTCTTTTGTCCCGCCACCCGTGTGTCACATACCCTTTGATCGCCTCCAGGGTCTCATCTTGGCTGTATGCCTCAGCCCATTCCTGCTCGCTAATGAATTGTTCCAGGTCTTGCATTGTCGCCACCATATACCTATCCCATCCGGGGGTTCCTGTTCGTCTACTCCTTCCTTGGCGGCCGCTCTGCTTAAGAAGTCCGCGACTCTGTTCCTGGGGCCCGGTATGTATTCCACCTCGTACACATAATCCAACAGTCTTAGCGTCATCTTCGCTATCCTCGGTGTTGCGTGTGCATGTCCATTGGAGGTAGGCACTTTTATCAGGGGTTTGTGGTCTGTGCGTACCAGGAACTTAGCTCCCCATAGGAATTGCCTGAAACGTTCCATTGCCCATACCACGGCCAACATCTCTTTTTCAATTACACTGAACTGTTCTTCGTTAGGCGCTAAGGATCTAGATGCAAAACAAACCGTGGAAACTTCTCCTGTACTTACTTTCTGCCTCAGCACTGCCCCCAGCCCTCTGTCGCTGGCGTCCGTGGTTAGTATCGATGTTGCTGACTGGTCAAACCCCTTGAGCGGTATCGCCTCGCTCATTTCCTTTTTCAAAGCCACGAACTCCTCCTGTTCCTCCGTTTCCCATTTGAACCCGTTTTTCTCTTTCAGCAGTTGTCGAAGGTGGTGGGTTTTTGTAGCAAAATGTGAGATGAACTTGCTGTAAAATTCTGCCATTCCTAGGAATGACCTGACATCTTCCTTTCTTGAGGGGGCTGGTGCGTCTCTTATCACCGCCATATTGGCTCTCTTTGGTTCAATACCTTTCTCACTGATTTCATGTCCTAGGTAGGTCACTGATTGCACTCCAAACTTGCATTTTCCCCACTCGGCTGTGAGTCCGTTGTTCTTTAGTATTTCCAGTACTGCATGTAACTTGTCGTTGTGCTCTGGTTTTGACTTCCCCATTATGAGGATATCGTCCTGGAAGTACTGTACGCCTTCCACCTTTTGGAACATCTTATGCATCAGTTTTTGGAAGACTGCAGCCGCTGATGCCAGTCCCAATGGCATCCTCACAAATTTGTAGCACCCGAACGGTGTGATGAAGGATGTGAGGTGGCTGCATGTGGGGTGCAATGCTACCTGATGGTACGTCGAGTATTGGTCCACCGTGGAAAACCACTTTATTCCTTTGGTTTTCGTGAGCATCTCGTTAATGCGTTGGAGTGGGAAATTGTCAACCAGTATGTTTTTGTTGAGCTCTCTGATGTCCACGCACAACCTCACCTTCCCCATTGGGTTTTTGTGCCCCCACTAAGGGTGATAGCCATTCCTCACTTTCAATGGCCTTTATTATGCCGCTCTTCTCCAGTCTTTCTAGTTCTTCTTGTACCGCTTCTCGGCATCGGAACGGAATGTTTCTGGCCTTGTGGCTCACGGGGCTGGCTCCTTCCTTCAAGTGTATCATGTGCGTGAATTTTGTTAATTTTCCTATCTTCCCACTAAATACCTCTGGGTACTCTCTTTTCCACGCTTCTCCCTCGTAGCCTTGTTCCGTATCCGTCAGCATTACCTTCTCCACTCCTCCAGGATTGAGTTTTATGCCTAAGACACTTTGGTCTTTCCATCCGAGCACCGAAGGCCCCTTTTCCGACACATACAGCTTGCATTCGGCTTGACGACCTCTAAACTCAAACAATAAAGGACAATACCCCACCATGGGTATCCTTTGCACCGTGTAGGTGACAGGCCTCACATCCATGGGATGTAGTCCTTTCTTTATTACTTCCTGGAATTCTTCTTCCCATACCTTCCTTTGTTCGATCGTGATGGGAGATCCTGAGTCTGCCACTATGTCAATCATCACTCCTCCTATGTTAATTTTTAACACCGGTTTGCTGGAACCTTTTCAATCCACATCCAACACTTGGTCCTCTATGTAAAGAACTTCTTCGCCGTACTCTTCTCCTCCCTGCGCCTCCTCTTCGTCTGCGCTACCCTGGTCGATATACTTGACCGCTGCTCCTCTGGGCTTTCGTCTGCAGACTTTTTCGTAATGGCCAAATATTCTGCAGTATGCACACTTAGCTTTGAATGCTGGACACACTTTGTCATTTCCTGCGTGTGCGCTGCTTCCACACCGGTAGCAACCTGCTTTTTTCTCCCAACTCATCTTCTGCGTCGCTCCGGCGCTTTGCTGGTTTCTTTTCGAGTATTGGCTTCTGGTTGGTCCCGTTTGCTTAGGTTTGTCTCCTTTATTATTCACCATCACTCTACATACTGTCGGTTTGCTATTCGTGTCCTTCCTGGCCGCCTCTGCACATCTTTTGGACAATTCAGCCTTCTTCACCAAGGCCCATACCTCCTTGAGAGGCGCATCTCCGTTAACCCACAGTTTTTCTTGCACTGCAGTGTTAGATGTATGCATGATGATTTGATCTCTCACCAGTTCGTCATGTAGTGCTCCGAACTTGCACGTTAAGGCCAATTTCTGTAGCGCTGCTACATATTCGTCGATAGTCTCGCCGCTCTCTTGCTTCCTTTGGAAGAAGTTGCATCGGTCTATGGCCATACACACGACTGGCCAATAGTGAGCATCTAGATCTTCTATTGCGTGTTGGAACACGTCCGTGTCCGTCGCTGGCCTTGTTATCTTCACTATGTTGTCGTACACTTCCGGGCCTAGATTGTGCAGGAGTATCTTCTTCCTTTGTGGGCTGAAGTAGTCTGCGTCACTCTCTTCCTCTAGTGCCGACAAATAATTGAGAAAGTACATCTTCCAGTCCTCCCACGGCATCATGGGTTCGCCTCTTTTTGGCAGGAACAGCACCATGCTGGTGAGGGAGTTGGAGGGCGCGGCCATATTTCCGTTGTCACTTGGTATCGCTTGGGCTTGTCCGCTGTCGCCAGGCGGGCTTCCTGGTGCTTGCCTTTCCACTCGTCCTCTCACTGGGGTCGGGCTGCCGTCGTCACTGCCTGATGCCCCTCGGGATTCCAGGATTGCTTCCCACCTTCTCTCTCTGGCCTATGTTCTGTACACTCTCCCCAGACCGGTCTGGTCGTTTCGCGCCCTTGCCCCTCTCGTTGTGGGGTTGTCTGTAGCGGCGCCCCGGCACCCTCGTGGCCCTGGGTATGGTGCGTCGCCTAGCTCTTGGGCTTCCGTCTTCCGCGCTGCCCTGGGCTTCCTGTGTCCGCTAGCTGCGTGGGTTTAACTTTCCCCTTGTGCGCCTAGTTGCTGCATCAACCGTGGTGCTTGGCGCTTCGCCGCTGTGCGATGGCTGCTCTGGCCCGGTTTGCTGCCCACGTGCCTCTGTACTCACTCGTGTGGCCTGGCTTGACGTTTTCCCTCTGCCGCGCTCCGATGCGTATATTCTATTTCAGGTTTTTTTTTTCGTGGGTCCACGATGTTTCTCGGATCCCGCCTCGTCGCCATTTATAGAGGTGACCCCGCACCCCAAAGAATACACTGAGGACAAAGCTTGGTGTAGATAACTCTTTATTCCTCGGAGCGCCGGGGAAACGCTCTCGCTCAGTCGGGTCCGGCCGCTAACTAAGATGGCTGCCCTTCCAGTTCCGGTCTCCGCCTCTCCGGCAACCACTAGACCGTCACCACAGCCATGTTCGCAAGAGATTGAGTAAGGTGGGTACAGCCATGTGCTTATGGTGGAGGCACTAAGGGGGTAGGAGTGTGTTTCATGTATTAACCACGGAGTTACTTGTGCTTTGTTATTTAGAGCAGATACATATAGTGGAAGAGTTTTCCAATTGTGAGTATGGATTTGTTAGTTTTGGTGTAGGAGGCTCCAGATTTTCAAGCACTGGTGGAGTTTGTAAAGTTATTTTATTTCGTTTGGTGAACCTTTTTTCTTTTCACTGATCCTTCACTTTGTTTCACCACCCTTTCTTACTTTTTTTATCACTTTCTATATGAGTTAGGTTGTGTATTTTTGATTCAGAGAAGAGGATACAAGAAAGTTCTGCGAAGTGCTGAGTATTGTTTCATTGATTAGTAATGATGAACTCCTTGCACAGTCTTTTTGTTTTCTGTATTGAATGTAAATTTTCAACAATTAGATTTTGTTTATGTATTCTTGTAGATTCAGAGCCCCCGAAGTGGACAAGTCACGTAAATGCAAGGCACTGAGCCGGGTTCACCTACTCTGGCTCAGGCAAAGACCCTGCTGGTGGTAGGTAGCAACCTCTGGAGCAGGAATAGCATGTAGGTGTGATGCCATCCTGCCTGCACCTCTGCTTGACTGAGGACGATTTGGAAGAGAGCAACAAACATAACTTCAACCCAGGCCTGGAGTGCGAGCAGCATGAAGCCTGGTGCCCATCAGGATTACCATAATTAACTTTACCTCCTACTCATTAATGGCGTTTGAATGCATGAAGCTGCAATGGTGACAACTTGGAGTAGTGCTTAGAACCCCCCTCAATCAGACCTCATGGCTAATGGGTTTACATGATGGGACTAGCAGGACTTGCACTTGATTTTATTTATTTTTGATTTAAAGAGGTGACATTCCCCTACCACTACAAATATAGAATTTTATGTGGAAAATTCCACAGAAGCAGCTATGGATCCACGTAAAATGGCGAACAAAAATGGAAATGGACATAATGGCGCTGGTGTGATGCTATACGGCTTCAGTGGCTTCATGTCTGGACAGTAACAGACATCGAGACAGAGCAGACCCCACCTACCACCTCAGGAGAGCAATGGCAACATTTCTGGTTCCAATCTGGCGCCTGGGAATATTCAAAAGGTGAGGACTCTGCAGGTAGAAATATCTGCCAGAGTGTATTAACAAGCAGAGCAAGATACACGAAAACCCCTTTTCCCGCAGCAAAAACGTCCTTTATGAGCACCAATAGCAAGGAGGCAATTGTTCCTCGGACAGAAAAGTAAAAGCACAACGGCAGCAGTGAAAACCACGCTCAAAGGTACAGTAAGAGACACATACATTTCAAACAGCAAAAGCTTCCCTCACACACATGAGAAGCACATCAAAGCCATCAGATCAGACCAGAGCAGTTCAAGATGTTCGCAAACAGCCAGATGGATATGACATTTGTTGAAGCGCTTGTGTGAAGGATTTGGACGCTATCGCTTCCAGCTCTGTGTCCTGAGCTGGCAGCAGGTGTGGTCAGAAACGGCATGGGTACCCATTTACCTGATGCCTGTGTACTGCAGATCACTCCGAGTCGCACATGTCAACAAATCCTGCAGCGTGAAGCGGTGGGCGAGCATCTGGAAGGAGGAGAGAGCGATACGTTAGCATGTCTCTTGCTCTGGTAAGAGTGAACGTAAAGGGAGGCAGGGACGTGCACACACTTTGCGTCTGGCGGGTCCCACACCGCATACCATCTTTGTACACCCAAGGACATAGAGAGGAGTGGCAGGTGGGGACAGTATAGACAACATGTACTATATGTACGAGCCCTCATAAATTGGAGTTTCTGTGACAGGCTAACAGAGGACTTTTATCATCTTTACAGACATGATGCGCAATAACAGCCGACACAACCATTTATAAGGAGTTCTCTGAGGAGGGACATTTCACAAACAATCATTCCAGGTAGGGCTATGCCCTGGCACCATCCCTACTGGCCAAGTGGGCATCCACTGCTGCCTTCACACACAACACAAAAGGGAGCCTCCCCTTTTCTCGTAATAATACCTCCTGGCACAAACAATTCCAATGTTAGGGCGCCACTGAAACATGGCAGTTCCTGTCATTCAAAGCCATTGTCTATATGTAGCCTACTCGAAACACTCGAAAGGAACAATTCGGATGATCACTCCATCCTTTGCTCCACTTCCTTCACATTTCACTTACCAAGTCCAGACAATCTGCTCCTTAACCACAACCTTATGGTATTTCCCCACACTTTACAACTGGAAAACACCTGCTCTCCAATTGCATTTCCTTTGAGACTCTGCATCTTCAAGCTCCTGTCTGATGAGTCACATTTTAGCCTCCTTTACCCTCTTCTCTCTCTCATCCTAACAAAATCAAATAAAAAAATGTCCTGCTCGCTCGTGGTGCCCATGTTTGCCCATCTTCTCCTCTGCTGCTGATTTTAGTCTTGGTATGCTTTTGTATTCTACGTGTCTACGCACGTTTTAGTCCCTATCTGCCATATGAAATGATGTTGCCTCTGCCCTCTCTCCACTTTCCAAGTCACCAATAAACTCATTTGCACGTCTTCGAGTATTGTTCCTCTCGCCTCATTTTCCAAACTATTTGCTGTATCATCTCCAATCTGCCTTCAATTCTATTATTCCTACCATCAAGCAATGCCACTCCTTTTACTCTTCTCCTTTGGCTGCCACTTGCTATTTCCACATATTTCCCAACCTCTCTCGACTTCAAGTGACTGCATAGTCTTCCTCCTTAACTTTTCTCCTCTCACGGTCAAACTCTGGACTGGAGATAAAGTAAGCTAATCATGTTTATTAAAATAACTTTCTCATATCGACCAATGGACAGCTGTGGACCACAGCAGAAAGAACCTAATAGCACACCTACGCAGCTGCCAATTTTTCAGTTTGCATATGTGTGACATGTCCAGTTATTAGGTTTGCTTATGTGTGACATATTAAGGCCATACGAATAAGACTGAGTGACAATGTATTGTGAATGGAATAAAGCAGTTATAACCATGACATAACACACACACACACACACACATCAAAAAACACCCCTTTTGTGCAACAAATGTTCAGAAATTTCCTTAAAAAAATACAAGAAAGTAAAGTGATCTTGTACAGAAAGCAAGGACTAACTGAAGGTTTCAGTTACCCTAGGCACATGATTGCTTGCCAGCTATGTCAAGGCTTGCCCCTATGTGACAGAACACAAAATACACATGCATAGACAAATACACAAACACACTTAAAAGTTCAAATATTGCACGCTGTTCTGTTTAGTTTACTTTTGCAAAATGCAGGTCCTGTAAACATACATTTTTATTCGCTTCTCCACTATACTCAGACATTAATAGTGCAATAAGAAGCAAACCAAGACTAAAACTCCAAATCACTACTCTGGACTGGGCCAAACATTTCACAATAACAAGATAAGACAAGTTGGAATCAGTCAGGAACCTACGATCTTCTGATTATGAACTACTTTTAATTTACCAAGCTGCCTTACCATAAATGGATATCATGTCATTACGTACAATCTCCCAAGATCTTCCTCGGGTGACTCGAATTAAAGAATCTATCTGAAGCACAGGGATATTGAGATGAAGTTGTAGAGGAACTGTGGGCCCACTTGATATATACACTGCAACCTTGACTTTTTAAGAAAACTTTACACTTTTAGCACTGTCGCATCCAAAAGCAAAAGTTTAATGCATTTATATTTTATGGGGCTTTGTGTCACACACCAGTTGCAAAACACCACCTGAATGCGCCAAATAATGATAAATACGTTTTCAAACTTCTAAATGAATGACATCGTCACATGCAATCTTTTCTTGAAAAACGAAAATTTTTATTGGTGCAGATTCTTTGCACTGCTTAGCCGAACACTCAACAGAATGCTTTGGAGTCTCACAGGGGAGGTTGCTAAACTACCACTGATAGCCCAGGACGACATTCAAAACCAGCGGCTACTTGGCAGGTAGGTTCAGTGAGGTAAACAATGCGGTTCCAGTTTTTTTCCGCTCAGCAAATCAACTTTACTCAACCTGTGACTTCTACTCAGTGAGTGGGAGCTTGAGTTCCAGCCTCTGTTCCGCTAACTGACAAAACACGCTGGACTGTGTAGCTGTGTCCGAAGCCCAGGGCTTTAAGTGGGATTTAAAAAACTGGGGGGGGGGGGTCTCTCGAAGGTGCGTGGCCTATACTTAGGGGCCTGGTTTAAAATTCATAAGCTAAACACCTGCTTAGCATAGTGTGCCTCCCGAGTGGTATTTTGCTGCTTCTTTGTCTTTGCATCCAGATATAGAATACAGCAAGTAACATGATACATACAACTAGCAAGGAAGATTGGCTTTGCCAATGGTTGTTAGCAGCATAAGCTATATAATCAACAACTATGGCTTCGTTGTACATTATACTGAAAATGCTTCAGTTCTGAAACTATGAGACTATGAAAGACCTACAAGGAGTCTCTTGGAAAGTTATCTCAAAGGCAGTGAGGGTGGCACTGCTTCAGAATTAAGATTTATTTTTCACCGAGGATGAGGGCAAAAACGAAGAGCCCGATAGGGACCCGTCTCAGCACCTGCTCTTAAGAAGAGGACCCGGCCCGCTTTAAGCCCTGCCAAAGCCTGTTTGTGTATGTTTCTTTTCACGTGTGAAGCGGAGTCCGTCTGGCATTGAGTGCTACCTGGAGGCCCCACAGCTTAATTGTTTGAGAGAAAACAAAAGGTACAAGTGTTAAACTTAGCTGGGGCCCATGGCGTCACCTAGCACTACTCCTGCACAGAGACACAAGCCATTGTTGCCCAGGTAGAAGGAGCGCACAGAAAGAGCACTGGCTGCTTACTGGCTTGTTACGACCCACAGAGTCAGCTGCATGCATTGCCTTACCACCCTGCTATGAGCTTGTTTATTAAGGGTGATTAAGCATTTTAATGTGGTGTTGCGGACACCAGCATTACATTGCGTTAGTCTAACCTTTGATGCGTGAAACTTGACAGGAATGCATCTGAAAAAATAATGTGCTAGTAAAAGGTAAATGATAGGATTTAAGAGCCCCATTCGACCCACTGTCCAATACCAACTATCACTAAGAAATACATTGGAGCGATAACTGCATGAGACCACCTTAACTACAGTCGATCATAATGCAGAATTGTAAAGGGTGCCTACATTCTAGTGTGCAGTTCAAAGGCTGGCAACATACATATCCTCCTCAAAAAATATTTGCTTGGTTACATCTCAGCTCCTCTCACCATGTTACCAGTCTGCACTGTGTATTGATTGTAATATCTAATTACTGATTTTTCCAGAGTGCTTTACCGCTAGCACTTTATGAAGTTACTTCAATCACATGGTGTCAACATGGTTCAAGTCGATCCCACACATTCAGTCTGAGCTGCTGAGAGGCTGTGTCCTGGAGTCGCAATCTTGAATCACCGGAGCAGATGTAGGTTTTTGTCCTTTACGACTGTAATTGGCACCAAGAAAAAGTACTTTCTGCACTTCTGCCAGACAATCTGAAGACAGCTGAGAAGAGGGACGAAATGGGAGCTCTGGAAGCTGGAGCCAGTCCCTCGCCACGTAAATGATGCTTGCATCTTTTATAATGAGTTCCAAGGCCTGCAATTGGAGGACAACTGAGACCTCAACAGGTATAGGATATTTCATGCTCCTCAAAGGAGAGGATGGGGGCAGACCTCCTTGTTAGCTCCCTGCAGACTTTCTGCTGTTTCCTTCTCAGGGAATAGGTAGGATTACCTTATCAGTCTAGGTACCCTTTAAAGCGAAAAAAAACCCATGCAAATAAAGTCACTCTACAGGAAAGAAGAGGGACCATAGCAGGGATATAAGTCGGATTCAAAGCGATCATGGATAAGAACCATGCAAAGTACCTTTGTCCTTAGGAAATTGCTCATTAGTTGACTCAGCAAATAAATGATTCCCATGAATTGGGAAGCCCTTGGAATTTCCCAGAGCCTTGGGAGAGACCTAGGATAACTTAACATCTCAGGTCAATTTTCCTTAGTCACCTCGGGGCAGTGATACCTTTCCATCGCTAGACAGAGCTGAAACTCTCTTGTTATGTTATGTTAAAGATATTTGTTAAGCACACGTTGACTGGGCGGTTTCTTGGCGCTGGAGTGGAAGTTAGGCAGCAGAAGAGAGGAGAGCCTAGGTGTCATAAGCCTGAGAAAACAACCAGGTCTTCAGCTGTTTTCTGAATAGTGCACAGGAGGTGACCGACCTCAGGTCCACAGGGAACGAATTCCAGAACTGAGGGGCTACGGCTGCAAATCGAAAGCCACCAGGTTTCTTGTGTTTAAAAGTCGGAGTGACTAACAGATTCAGATAGGAGGATCGTAGGTTACGAGTGGGGACATAGCGTAGGATCTTGGAAGAGATGAAGGCTGGACTGTTGCCGTGAAGAGCTTTGAAAATAGACTTGTTCCAGCGTGTGCCCATTTATGTGGGTAGCTTCGCGCACATGTTGGGTGCAATTCTTTCCAGACAGAAGATCTGTCAGCTCTATTGAGCTGGCATTCTCCTGTTCGTCGTGGGGTCAATAATTAAAGTCACCAATAATGAGAAGTCGGGCGTGGTTGATGGCTAAGTGAGAAATCATTTCACCCAGTGCCTGGGGAAAAGTAGGCATATAATAAGGAGGTCTATAAAGAAGAGCACAAGTGAAAGATGACCGAGGGGATTCAATTTTGAGAACTAAACTATCAACAGAGGGAAAACCAGTAACCCCTAATGACTTAAACTGGTGATCCTTATGGATGATAGCTGCAACCCCACCCCCCACTTTCCCTGGGGGACGATTAGTTTGCAGGATGTAGTAATTATCTGGTACTACCACTAAGATGTCAGGGGCAGACTCTTCAGTAAGCCATGTTTCATTAATAAGAAGTATATCTGGCTTTTCAGACTGTAGAAGTTGATACATTTCGAGTTGGTGTTTCACCATGGACGGTAGATTCAAATACATGACTAAAAGACCTGTTATTTCCTTGCTGTGGAAAGTATCGAGGGCATGCACTATTATGGGGAGAAGGGAGCAGAGTTGTGCAGGATTTCAGGGTAAATAAGTCGCTGCCTAAAAATAACCGACTCATTTACGGATGTTATCAGCTATTTCATACATTCAATACATCTCTTTCAGCTCCGTGGCCGAGTAACTCACGAAATGGGCATAGTGGCTGGCCCCTGGACCCATACGGCCACATACGGGCTTGCCTTTGGCGCGCCCACTGCGCACGTCCGCTGCGTGGCCAAGCCCCCATCTGCCTAAATACACGTGTGAGCCGGCAGGCAGGAAGTAAGAATGCAGGGGAGGAGTTGCATCCCCTCCGTTCAACCGGCACTAACAAGCCGTGACAGACCAGGGGATAGCGAACATATGATGCCAAAGTAAGTGGCTCGCAGCAATACAAGTCGTCACAATTTTTAAAAGCAATAAGAAATACAACGTATTTAAAAGATGCCAATAAGCTTTAGCCTCATGGCGCTAGCTTCACACCATAGCACGGCCGAGCCCCCATCTGTCTAAATACACGTGTGAGCCGGGCAGGCAGGAAGTGAGAGAATGCAGGGGAGGAGTCACATCCCCTCCGTTCAACCGGCACTAACGAGCCGTGACGGACTGGGGGATAGCGAACATATAATGCCAAAGTAAGTGGGTCGCAGCAATACAAGAAGTCACAATTTTTAAAAGCAATAAGAAATAAAAATATAAAAAATAGTTAAAATATGCCAAAAAGCTTTAGCCTCACAGCGCTAGCTGCTCACCACCTGAGGCTGAGACTCTCTTGGGGGTGGAGTACTCCGTTTCGACACAATCAAGACCATCATATATAAATCATATATGTGGCAACATCAGGGAAATCAAAAGTAAAAACTGGCACACAGACCACAAGAGACCCACAAACAGCCAAAAACCAACCCACTCCCTGACCTGTCAGACCAGCCCTTCTGGCACTACCATATTCGCTAATAGGCCAGCCGACCCTGAATCACAGCAGTGTCATTCCCCCGCACACACGCACACATGGCCAGAAAAAATAACCGGTAAAACATTCATTTAAGGGCCTGGAATGTGAGGAAAACCTGCAAGAATTGATGTGCAAACACTTCCTGTTCTAACTCTCCTTACCCAAGTGAAAGAATTCGAATGATCCGGTATAGGGTACTCTCAAACCTTTGGTAGTTGTGGAAACCAAATTACCCATCCAGTGAATCAGCACCTCTCATTTTATTATTTCAACTCTATTTGTGGAGGTATATGTTAAGAACAGTCAGCGTTAACTGGTTGCAATAAAGAATTCAGAAAGCAATGTGGATTACAATTACACTCTCTCAATGGGCTGTATATAAAACAGTGGTAATGTAATATACATATAACATTGAAACTGATGTTATGACTGACCATACCAAACAAAATTAGAGGATATAATCAAATTATAAAATACAAAAAAAGGAACCCTTTGTGGTGTCAAGTTAGATGAATTGCTTTTCCTGCATGACGGCTTAAATATTTCCTGGTGAATAATTCAGGAGGGAGCTTCACCGTGGATGTTACTAAAGAATGCCCAAGTAGTATGTGAGTGGGAATTGTATGTGCATAGGCACCAGGGTAGCTGGTTCCTTTGGGCTCAGGGGCCCCGCCCACCCAATTTCCTTTGACATCATCAACATGTTAATTTTCGAATTACTATTATACAGATTACAATAGAAATTAGAACATTTTCTCTGCCTGGCTGACAGTCATTCTGATATCCGCAAAGCGAGGGTCAGGGTGCTTTTCACGGACTAGTGTGAATATGCTGAACTAATGCTGGGGCTAAGCCCCACGTTGTTCCTTCCCTGGCCTGCCCATCTTCAGGCCCTCCTGGTAACACCCATAATGATGTACTGCAAGAGTCACTTTGTAAGGTAGCTTTGGTGGCTGTGAGTTGTAGCTCTTTCCTGCACAGTTACCAGTTAATCTCGGAGGGCTCGAGTGAGGTCTAGGAGTCTGCCAGTGTAGGAGGCTGAAGGGCGGGACAGGTCTTCAGCATGTGACCTGGTGTCATCAGACTCAAAGCTCTGATGACTCAGTGGTGATGGATCACATGCAGTAAACAGATACACTGCACATGCTTTAGTTGTGCATGCACAGTCTATCTGTTTACTTTTACTTTCTCCATTGTCGGAGAATTGAAGACTGGTCAGCCTCGCAACTAAGGAACTTGCGAATTACGGATTGTTTGGCAATTTTGCGGACTGCGAAATTGCCAAAAATTTGCAAATTCCGCGAGCGGAACAAATTTTCAGCCCATGCATACTCGCTACGCAGGTACGTTGGCTCTATGGTCCGGACAGTCTTTCCCCTGGGCCCCAGGCTCCTTAAAGTCTTCTACTAATTGAATGTGTTTCCTACACAATCTCCATTCTCAATGTTCGTGGACGCCAGCTTTCATTTGAAAGTACAATGCTACGTTAGGTTTTAGGTTTCTATTCACATTACCCTAAATAATGGCAGAAGTGCATGGTTTTGCATAATTTGAGACTCATCCTCAGCTCAAAAGCACATCAATGCCAGGATCATGGCAGTTCTGAAGACTCCTACTATGACCAAAATGATTACGGTAACCGAGTTATTGGTAAAATTATTTCGATTGCAGCTTCTCCAAAAAACAGGAACCAAAAATAAAAAAAAGTGAAGGTTTGAGTTTCGCGATGATTGTCTAAAATTGCTGCTATTGACCCCAGGAATGATCTCTTCTTACCGAATTGGAAGTACGGATGAAAAATATACCTAAAGATATTTTATGATTAATTAATGGTGCTGTAGCCACATGTTCTGCAACATCAACTTCAAGTAGTTGTCCAACTGTATGTAGTTAACGCTTTTCAGTATCTGAAGGTGTAGTTTATTTTACCACTTGATTCATTGCTTTCCGTCATGCTAAGACCACTGACGAACCCTATGTGGAATAAAATACTTGTTGGAACAACTTTCAGCATTGGGGTAACAAAGCTGGTCACACATACACACATAGGCTTTAGACTGCGATGCTAATACAAGCTTTTAAGAGAAATTACTCAATCTAAAGAGTGTGCCTCTCCAGTAAGATCTTGGCCACCTCGACTCCTCAGCACCTTTGTATCCCGTCCCTCCCATGACCTCAGGAAAGCCAGGTTTAGTACAGGGAATGGTCTAATGGCGTAGTTTATTTCCTATGAATCTAAATCTACACAAAGTATGCTCAAAAAGAATACTCTAATCCATCTCAGGGCTTAGGTGGCGTTGTTTGGTGTTATTGCTCGGATATGAATTTACCTTAAATAAATGAAAAGGCAAGAGGTGTTTGGCAGGACAGGAGCAAGTTAGTTTAATAAAACGCTGCGTCCAGGAGAGCCTCGACAGAGTGTGTTGGCTCAAAGTCTCTCGGTGTACAAAGTTTTGGCTGTCATTATGTACAGTTCATGAGGTACAATAAAAAATTTCTACATTCGAAAAAAAAATCTCAGTCATAAATTAACAAGAGCGGCCATCTGATAAGGACACAGATGGCTCTCAACCTTAGGAAGAGCCACAGTGTATGTGTCCAGATGTCCGGCATGAGGAGCGTATGGTGTGCATGTCATGCTCTGATTGGCTGAGTGTTTCTATCTACATGTGGTATTTAGCTTGGTAGTATTTTTGGGGAAAGCAAGCCTTGGCCAAATGTGTTTTATTGGGATAATTTGCCTCAGACCTGCTTGTGGTGCAACTATCTATCTGTGGGATCGATCAGGGTTTTCCCTGGGCACACATTTGTCTTTGGGTTAGGGGAGACCCTGGTATTCGATAGGCGTGGGTCGTAGAACCTGTCTCACCACATATCTCTGACTCGGGGTTGATGGGGACCCAACCCCCAATGTTGTGAGTTCATTAAAACTCCTGAAAATAACAGGGCAGTTACTGGCATCATTTTTATCGACATTCTTACAATTGTGCATACAGTGGTCATGGAATACATTGACATTGTCCTTATTGGACTGGACACGGGTATGCTTGCATAGGTCATAACGTACATCGACATTGTTCTTATTAGTAACATTGTCATTTGCGCATGAATTATGGCATACATTGACATTGTTACTGCCAGTGTCGACACTGCTGTGCGGGCGCAGATAATGGCATACATTGACATTGCATACCTGGGTACTGACATGGTTATGCGGGCACAGGTTATGGCGTACATTGATATTGCATTTATTGGTATTGATGTTGTCAATGAATACCATGCTATATGTGCAGGCCCAACATCTTATTTACCCATTCCAGCATTCCCCCTCTAGTTGATTCTTCAACTACTCTATTCTCCTCATATGTCATGACAGTTCTATTATTTGAAAGTGTGCGTGTTCGTAGTGTCTGTTACTTTTTCCCTAGCTAAGTGCATACTAACTAATTTGAGGACTGTTATTTTACAGCAGGGAACCCCCCACTAGTAGGAAACCACATAACAGAAGTAAAATAATCAAAACCAGCATTAGTGACGTAAATAGTTTGGACACCCATAAATGGATTCCCTTACAGATACAATGCAACCAGTCTTGCTAAGGGCACCTCCCTCCTTCTTCATGTGGGCTTGCAGATGATGCAGTTCTTGGATGGCATGAACCAATGTCCCATTGTCCATGTCATTTCCGGGAATAAAAGTACATAGAGAAAGGACCAATCTTGGCACACACCCCACCCTCATTCACGGTCAACAAGTCTAACATGTTGCATCACCATAAGGCAGATAGCTCTCAGTTCTTTCCTTGATATCGTTTAGGCCGAGCTCAGTACTATTTATCATCTTCATAATTTCCCACCTGATAATTTGTAACCTGTGGGTGTTCGCTTTTCTTTGCATGGTGAAGAAGTGTATTGACCCTCTTGCATTTACTTCAGTCTCTGTGAACAGCCTAAATTCTTCTGGAATGTCCTTGTACTGAGCCCAGCCAAAATAATCAGCATTTTGTCTCCTTCAAGCCTGTGAACTCAGGCAGACCTTCTCCAGGGATGACCAGGGTTGGGGTGTGTATGGTCACAATGGTGCAGAGGCCCTGCCATCCGGGGACAAGCTGGGGGTAGGCAAGGTCAGCGCATTGCCAGAAGTAATCCATCAACGTGGAGATGCCGCATTGCAGGTCTGGTATGTGCATTACCCTGCCGCAGTTCTAATATTTGCCAACCGTATTGTTACTTTGCCTCCTAAACAAAGAGTACAGTGTAAGTTTCCGTACACTTAGGGGTTGCCCCTTCCCATCCCATAATATGTACCTCCCGATCACGGTATCCCAGATTTCCCAGCACGGGGTGTCAGTGCTGGCATTGTACCCTCTCCCATGGGACTCACCCCGCGTGATTGAGATGAGCTGCCCTACACTGGAATTCCATGTCCGGGGTCCATTAGTCATTATAGAAAGTGGCCCCAAAGATATTAAGGTCCGCCCTGGGGCCGCAGACAGACGGGAGCGGAATTATTTGTGCACTGGTGTGGTGGTCTTGCTACCTCCAGGAAATTATTTTCTACGAAATCCCGGGGCCAAACAGTGTCCTCCCCTATGGTATCCAAACCTCGGATTGGATGTCACTTGGCTTGGTGAAGAGGTATAGTGCAGTGGGGGTGGTTTCATACCCAGTGATGTTTATTAGTGTCCTATGGGGTTCTACTTTATTGGGTTGCATCTTTGCCCTGATCCTACATGGATACAGGGGAATGAGGCACTTTTTCGGGGGCTAAGCCTGTCTGCACCTTCGGCATGAGGTATCAGTGAACAGATATAACATGACTGGTTCGTAGATTGTGCGCCAACGTTGGTCATGAGTTGATACCAGGTGATGTGTAGAAGTGCGCTGTGTAGTGCATGAGTAAGAAAATAAGTTACTTACCAGTAACTAAGTAACTATGGTTATCCAGTATTGGTATCTTTCATAGGTTCACATGATTGAATCATTCCCTGTCGTCGAGATGGGAGTCCCACTGTAACATAATCAATCAGTATTTAATTAATGCAATAGGCTACAATGGCCCTGAGCAATGTTTTAAATGACCTATGTCCTTAAAAAAAAAAAAAAGAAAAAAGACCAAATGCTGAAAAGTAACCACTCAGCTGCTAGCACCCTCCCAGCAGAGGCAGTTTCCCTCAGATTTTCCAAGCACAAGTGATTATCTAAAAAAAAAAGAGAAAAAACCTCTACGGGGAAGAGGGTGGGTTGCATTTGAATCTATGAAAGATATCAATACTAGATAACCGTAGTTACAGGTAAGTAACTTATTTTCTGATCTAGTATTGGGGTATCTTTCATAGATTCACATGCTTGAATCAGAGTAGCAAGCAGTAATATCCAAGATCATCTTGTCTTGGTGGGAGACATCTAAAGTAAACTGACAAAAATGTTTATAGTTATACGATTGATACACTTCATGATGTCTATGTGTTCTTTATTCCTTTTCTCCCATTTACATTTTTTTTTACAATAAGTGTAGCCTAGAAGGCGGGAATAAATTAAATTAACAGAACATATTCCCAAAGAATGTGAAGTTATCTCTCTCATATAATCGCATTTTCATCAATAGAGTAGCAACGAGAGGTGCAAAAAACAGTGTAACATATAACTCAAGCCATACATTTATATCTTACATAATCATGATGTTGTAAGTATATGCAACCAATATAACAAAAAGCTCTTTCTACCACTTAGAAAGAGGCTTACCTTAAATGGAAGAGGTGACGAATCATCGCCTGGGTCACAGCTGCGTCTGCACTTTGTGCGGAATCCAGGCAGCAGTGCTGCATGAAGGCATGAGTGCTCCTTCAGGCTGCAGCACGACAAATCTTCTCTAGAGTCACTCCAGCGAAAAGCAAAGCTGACGTAGCTACTGATCTGGTGGAGTGGCTTTAGTCCTCTTCTCCAAAGGCTTGTTCGCCTTGACGTGACAAAACTGTATTGCCGCTGAAATCCATCTTGTGACAGCAGCCTTCATTATCGCAGTTCCTTCCCTGCCTTGGCTGTAAGCCGCCAGTAACTGATCAATTTTTCGAAGCCCTTCGTTCTCTGAAGGTAGATTTAAAGCATCGCTTAACATCAAGTGTATGTCATACTTGTTCTGCAGGCATCAATAGTTTTGGGGAGAAGCAAAGGAGTATGACCCGCTCGTTAAGGTGGAATTGAGATGGTACTTTAGGGATAAATATAGGATTAGTCCTTAGAATCACAGCATCTTCTTTAAATAGTAGAACAGGTTCCTTGATGGTGAAAGCTTAAATTTCGCTCACTCTTCTAGCTGAGGTGAGGGCCAGGAGAAAAGTGACCTTCCATGTTATGAACTTTAATTCAGCTTTATGAATTGGTTCAAATGGTAGTTTCATCAACTGTGCCAAGACCACGTTAATCTTCCATTCTAGGGGAGGTGCTCTCACCGTAGGAAAAGCGTAGAAAAGCCCTTTCATAAATTGCTTCATCAAGCTTAAGGCACATAGAGAAGGGGCATTGGAAAGTCTTCTATAAGAGGAGATGGTGGCTAGATGTACCCTGACTGAGGCGAAAGATAAGCCCGATCTTGCCAAAGTACAGAGGTCTGGCAAAATCGGTGTGGTGATGCTTGAAATGAATGCAAGGTATTTTGTTGGCATCAAAACCATCATCTTTTCCATTTCAGCTTGTACGTCTTGTTGGTACTTTCGGCTCTAGATTTCACAAGGATGTTTCTACATTCTTGCGAGATGTTCATGTCTAAATTACAGGAACTCAGGAGCCAGGCATGCAAGTGTAGAGACTCCGGATTTGGATGGCACACCTGCCCATTGTATATGGTCAGGAGAAAGGGGGACAGCTTTAGTCGTATGGGTCTGGTTTCCAAGAGATGAAGGAGTTCCAGGAACCAATGTTGCCACGGTACACCTGCTGGCATAGAACTGGCATTGGGCAGTGATGTTTGTAGCAAAACGGTCTAGCGCAGGTTTTCTTCATCGTGCAAATACTCTGTCCAGCTGGTATTGGCCGAGTTCCCATTCATGGCAATTCTTTGTTGCTCTGCTGAGAGCATCCGCTAATGTGTTGTGCAAGCTTGGAACGTGCTCCGCTCTGAGAGAAATTCCATGCTCCGTAGTCCAGTTCCATATTTCTTGAGCTTCCTGAGAAAGCACGAGAGACGGTTCCCCCTTGTTTATTTATGTAGAATATAATAGTAGTATTGTCTGTATGAACCAGCACGGAGGCACCAGTTATCCTAGACAGAAAGGCTTGTAAAGAGAGGTATACAGCCTTCAACTCCAGACTGTGCTTTAGCTTTTGAGAATTGGACCATTTGCCTTGAATCTGAAGGCCCTGCAAGTGTCCTCCCCGGCCTACATAGAGGCATCCTTTGTCAGGATGTAGTCTGGAATCCCTTGCAGGAAAGTGAAGCCTTTCAAAAGACTTGGTCTGTGGCACCACCATTGCATTGCTGCATTTGTGGCAGAGGTGACCTGAAGGATCCTGATGTTTGCAGTTAGTTGCTAAAGTTCCTCCTGGAGAGGTCTTCTCTTGAGCCTGGCAGAGGGGCGCTAGGTCTAATGCTGATGAGAACATTCCAAGGAGCGCATTCCTAAGAGCGATGTGACCCCTTTGTAGAGTTGGAACTTCCTCAATCGCAGCTTTTGAGAGCATGATCTTTGCCTCCTTGTAGAATAAGTGAAGACCAGGCGTGGGAACTCATTTGGGTGGAGTAGTTGGGGTTTGTTCGTGAACTCTAGAGTATGACCAAAGGTAATCAGATCCAATACCCATTGGTCCGTTGTTATGCTTTCCCATTGCTGATAGAAATTGCAAATCTTCGCACCCAAGGGAGGGGTAGTGGGGGGCTAGCACCCGGCCTTGATCATTGCTTCCTTACATTGTCTCGTCCCTGGGATTGTTGATGAGAGAAACCAGCCGTAGAAGACTGACGTTAAGTAGGAGGCTGATAGATTTGCCTGTATAGTGGTTGATAGGGTTGGTATTGCTGTGCCCTCTGAAAACCACCTCTGTATGCGGCAAAACCGAATAATACTACTACTCTGAAAGGCATCTTTTTGTATTGGAAGTTGCCCAATGACTTTGCTGTGTCAGTTTTTATGGACAGCAGTGCCTAATCAATGTGTTTGCCAAACAAAGCGTCCCCATCAAACGCCACATTTAAAACCTTTGTCTGAACTTCAGGTCTAAAGGTAGTGGCTTTGAACCATCCTTGGCCCCTCACAACTGCTCTGCTTGCCAGTTCGGAAACCTGTGTTGGCTATATCCATAGCAGTCAGTTGTCTCAGAGGCTGCTCGTTCTCCCTCTAAAATGATCTTCCTCTGGCTATACAGACTGTGGGAGGTGGACGGGATGGAAAGGATCACTACTGGGCTTTATCACACGTTCCCTAAGTTTGACAAAGCCTGGGGGTCTACCGTGGCGTACCTCTCCTCTGAGTTTGTTGAGCTCACATGCCCTCGATATCTCAGGGTTCTGCGATTTCCCACGTCCCCATGTACGGCCCTACCCTCGCCCCTGAAGGGACCCCGGCCTTGAGTTCCTACCTGGCCTTGCTTTGAGCCCTAAATGATTTCTCTCTATTCTTTGCTATACTCTATTCTCTTTCGACTCGCTCTTTGTCTCTTTCTTTTGTTCAGCTTTGTGTTTGCTTTAATAAAACATGAAAACAACGGCAAGTTCCCCGCCGGCCTGTGGTTGTAGGTGGGTGTATTGTTATCATTTAAGACAAAACTCAATAAAAAAGATTTAAATCATAAAACGATCTTCCTAGCCTCCTGTTCCCTATCTTCAGGGATGAGGTCTAGCATAGAAGCCATGTCCGACCACATCTGCTGAACGTAATGGCCTATGATCGCCAGAGCGTTGGCGACCGGATGGTAACTGCAGCCATGGTGCAGAAACGCTTGCCCAAAATGTCCAGCCTGCACCCTTCCTTATCAGGGGGAGTTGAGATCGGGGTGGCTGGATTCCGATCTTTGAGCCGCCTGAGAAATGACAGAATCCGGCCTCGGGTCATCAGGCAAGAAGGGGAATTCTTTGGGGGCTCCTTTTTTTAATCTATTCGAGGGAGCACTAGTAATATTGCGGTTGGAGTCTTCATCATTTTCACACCCTCCTGACAAACAATCAATTATGGGGATTGTCTGTATGGATTTCCTAGCCTCCTCTTTGTGAAGCATACAGATTGTTTCCTGTATGATTTCTGTCATGGGAAGATCGAATCTGGTAGATGCTCTCTCCATTAAATTGTGGAACCACCCGCTGTCTTCTGGGGATGAGTCCACTGGATGATGTGACAGAGGAGATTGAGTAGGAATGATCCAAGGATCTACAGGTGGGTGAGGCTTCGGGATGCCCCCCCCCCTCTCTCTCCTCATCTTCCGTGTCTGATGCCTGCATTGGAGGGTGCAGCACTGAAGATGTCACTGGTCGAGGTACAGTCTGTGTTCCTTGGGGCTGCGGCTGAGGAGTTGGTGGCTCAATTTAGACATCTTGAGGTGGAAACCTCTGTCTGTAGTCAGCCAGCATAGCCTGTAGGTCTTGGATCAGAGATGGTGGTAAATGTGCAATTTCTCTAGGGCAAAGCTTAAGAGGATAGCCATAAGGTTGGTAATGGCACAATGGAGCTAGATATGGCTGATAGTATTCTTATTTGTCCTCTTGGCATTTAACATGCAATTCAGAGGGGCTAAGAGCCACCACACACACTCCATCGTCATCCTCAGACTCTTTCAAGTCCAACAGGTGCAAGGCGGCAATGGGGAAATCTCAGTAAATGAAGAAACCTCCGGATGCAAAAAGGTCTTTGTCACCTAGGCAATATTCACCATCCTCGATGGTGGCGTTGAATGTACCATTACCACTGAAGAAGGAATGTCCGCCGTCAATGGTGCAGTCATCACCGGTGTTACAGCTGACTGTGTCATCATCGGTTGATCCGTAGTCGACGGTATGCTCGTCGATGGTGCCTTCAACAACTTCACTGATGGAGTCTTCGTCAACGGAATAGACATCGACAGCAGAGACATCGACAATGAGATTCTCGTCAATGGGATAGGGCTGTAGATGGCCACTGCCGTCGACGGAGCATGATTGTAGTACTTGTAGTCGTCGACGATCTAGGGGTTGTCGTCGATGCAGTCCTCGACTGATATTTTGTCTCTGTGCCTCACAGAATCTGAAGAGGCGGCTTTATGATGTTCCTTTTCCTTTCTCACAGGAGTGGTGTGAACAGATGACGCAGGTTCTGAGGAGACTTTATGATGCTTCTCCTTTTTAGAGTTCTTGCTCTCATGGGAGGGCTTGAGGTGCTTCCTGCCCTCTCCAGAAGTGTCATCCTGGGATTTGGCACTCTTGTGAGGCCTGGATGAGCCCACACTGTCCTCATCAGACTTTTGTTGCTTGGTGGACTGAAGACACAAAAGCAGCCTCGCCTCTCTACCCCTCAGAGTCTTGGAAAAGAAAATGTGACAGATTTTGCACTGTCTTACCTCATGGGTGGGATGGAGGCAATAAAGGCAGTCCTTGTGTGGATCGTCCACATGAACTCTTTTCTTGCCACAGGTCTTACATGGGCTGAAAAGGCCTTTATTTAATCAGACATGCTGTAGGTAGAACTAAGGGAGACTCCCTTTACACATGATGCGCAGCGAAAATCTGAGGGAAACTGCCTCTGCTGGGAGAGTTCTAGAGGGGGGTAGCAGTTAATAAGTTGCTTTTCAGCATTTGGTCCTTTTTTAAAAGGACATAGAATACTTAAATCATGGCTCAGGGGCCATTGTAGTCTATGGCATTAATTAAATAGTGTTGGTTATGTTACCATGGGACTCCCATCTCGACGACTGGGAATGATTCAAGCATGTGAATCTATGAATGATACCCCAATACAGGATAATATTTGTGTTTGGTTCAGTGTAGTTGTATGTGAGGTGAAAGAGTCTCTGCACATGTGTTGCAAGAATATAGAAGCAGAACTCACAAGATTAGGCATACTTTTGGCTCCGGAGGGGCCAAAAGGAGATCCTGTACAAAAATTCAAAAACACAACTTAGAAAACATTCATAGGCTGTAAGATCGTCTTCAGGGGAGATGTCTGTCGCCTGGGGCTGTTGTCTGTTGTCCACTGTGTTGTTTGGGCGCCCAGAGGTGTCTTGGTGAGGTGCAAAAAAATGTCTCTAAAATGAGGTTGCAAAAGTCAGTTCAGAATCTGTGTTACTTGAGCAATTGGCCTTGTGATAAAGTCTAGAAAATTTTGATCGAAGGAATGGCGAGCCGCGACAGAGACCTGTACGATAAGAGCTGCGGGTTGTAGGTTAGCTTGGAAAAACACACATTATGAGGTAGTTCTGGAACATTCCTATGTTTATTTGTAAACAATATGCTCTATGGTTTTACTGGGAGTGACGTTTTCTTAGTGGTACTGGAATGAGGTGATAAGATTTTAGTGGAATGGTCTGGTTTAAACTGATTTTAGTAGGTGCTAGAATTTTGGGGGGTGTAATGGTGACTTCTAAACTGTTTTAATGCTATTCGTATTATGGGTTTCTCCCCTTTCCTTTCTACAGCAGGGAACAGTACTCTTTCCTGCGGGCTCCTCTATTTAATGGTGCAATGTTTTAACCAGTGCGGGGCGTCCTTTTTTACCTTCATGGGCTGTGCAACTGTGAGGAAGCAGATGTTTAATTGTAGGCTTATGTTTCCATTGACACGTTCATGTCTCCAGTCTCTGCACATGGCGTAGAACAAGTTTTTTCTCTAATTATGTTGAGCTAATGGATTACCTTTTTTTTTGATGGATCAATAAACTTTGGGCTGTTTTGTGCGGGTCCTAGTGTGCAATTACCGGTACTTTTGGGCGTTTTTAATTTCAACAAAGGATACTGGAGGAGGCTGGAAGATCGTGTGTGGACCCCCATTGGAACCTGCAGGAAGGAAAATGCTACTTAACATAGTATGCATTTGTTATAGGCATGTAGAACTGTAGAGTCAAATGCTGTGCAAAGCCCGCCACCTGGTGTTGGGTCCGGATGTTTGCACCTTATTTTTGTTTGAAGAATTCTTTCCAGTCATAAGGTAGGTGTCTCCTCCTTTTGGTGAGTGTGCGCCTGGGCATGGGCTCCATCGTTAGATTGTTTTGCTGCCAAGGGTGATGATGGAATTAGTAAGAGAGATGTCCATGTACATTTTATCTAAGTAAGATATTACTGTAACAGGTACAAGTACCCGGGGAGATGGGTGGGCGCATGTGACTCTACAGCTCTACATGCCAAGAACAGATGCATACTGTGGTAAGTAGCATTTTCCATTCGAGGCATGTGAGCTGTAGATCACATGCTGTGCATAGACTATATAGCAGTAACTCATAAAACGGTGGCTAACCTGTAGCTGTTGCAGCAGTCTGAAATAGTGTACGTGAAACTGCTTGGCCCACACTAGCTTGTTGTCTAGCCAATACAGCTACACAATAGTGTTTTGTGAATGTGTGATTATCACAGACTTCAGGAGGCAAGTCAAATGGAATCAACTGTTGCCGCTCAATCTCCACGAATGGAGGTGGAAGCTGGACAGGTTAGGGTGGAGGACCGTCCCCTGCTCCTGCGACAGAAGATCCTCCCAAAGAGACAGTCTGATCGGGGATTCACGCTCATACTGAGTAGCTCGGGATACCAAACTGTTCGAGACCAGTCCGGGGCCACAAGAGTGACTTGAGCCCAGTCGCGCCTGATCTTCTTCAGCACTCTGGGTAGAAGTGGTATAGGCGGAAAGACGTACAACACACCGCAACGCCACTCATGACGAAAAGCGTTGCAGAGCGAGTGCCGCCTTGGAAATTCCAACGTGCAGAACTGCTGACATTGCGCATTCTCTTCGGTGGCGAATAGATCTAACCAAGGCTATCCCTACTGTTGAAAGAGACCTTGCGCCATCTCAGAGTGAAGACGCCATTCGTGATCCATCATGCACCTGTGGCTGAGTTCGTCCTCCCTGGTGTTTAAATAACCCGCCAAGTGTTGAACAACCGAGGAAATGCCTTGACTTTCAGCCATGTCCAGACGCAGAGCCTCCTGACATAGGGTCCACGACCCTACCCGCCCAGTTTGTTACACTACCACACAGCAGTGGTGTTGTCAGTGAACACCTGCACTACTCTCCCCTTGACAGAGGGAAGGAATGCCTTCAGTGCAAGTAGGATCGCCCTGAGCTCAAGAAGGTTGACATGGTGCCGGAACTCCGCCGGAGACTAGAGGTCTCTGATCTCCGCCTCTCCCATGTGGCCGCCTCCCATCCCAGTAAGGACGCATCCGTCACCACAGTGTGCTCCGTTTGGGGAAGAGAGAGTGATCTGCCGCCGACCCAATGCTGGTTCAGAGGCCACCACTGCAACTGTTGTGTAGTGGCCTCCGAGATCTGGACGTACTCAGACAGGTCCCCTTGATGCTGCGCTCACTGGAACTTCAGGTCCCACTGCAGAGCCCGCATATGCCACCTGGCATGATTGGTCAGCAGATGCAGGAGGCCATGAGGCTCAGCAGCCTCAAGGTCATCCTGACAAACTCAGGACAAGGTCCGAAAGATCGGAATCATAGCCTGAATGTCCCGGAATCGCTGTTCGGGAGGATAAACCCGAAACTGCGCTGTGCCCAGAACCGCTCCGATAAAGAGGATCTGAGAAGGAACAGGTGCGACTTGGACATGTTGATGAAGAACCCCAGCAAATGCAGAAGGTCAGCCGTAGTCTGGAGGTGGGAAACGATTGCCTGGGGAGAGCCCTTCTTCAACAACCAGTCGTCGAGATAGGGGAAGACTGAAACCCCTGATCAGCGCAGTTGAGCTGCGACCACCGCCATCACTTTTGTGAACACCCGAGGGGCGCTGGTAAGGCAAAAGGGGAGCATGGTGACTGAAAGTGCTTGTGGCCTACCGTGAACCGCAGGTAACGCCAGTGGGCCGGCAGGACAGGGACATGAAAATAAGCATCCTGTAAGTCTAACGCTACCATCCAGTTTTGCGGGTCTAGGGCAGACAAGACCTGAGCAAGTGTGAGCATCTTGAACTTCTACTTCCGGAGGAAGCGATTGATGTTCCGAAGGTCTAAGATGGGACGCAGGCCCTTGTCCTCCTTTGGAACCAAGAAGTAGTGGGTGTAACAACCACAACCAACTTCTGGCATCGGAATGCGCTCCATGGCCTCCTTGGCCAAGAGGGCCACAACTTCCTGCTGGAGAAGTGTCAAGTGATCCCCGACATGCGGTGGTACTGAGGTGGCATGGCTGGAGGGGTAGTCTCGAAGGGGAGGGAGTAGCCCCTTCGGACTATCTGTAAAACCCACCTGTCCGAAGTGATGGCGCGCCAGTGGGGGAGGTGATGGTGAATCCTGCCGCCCACTGGCATGTGATGGGCCTGAAACACCGGACTAGGAAGGTTTAGAGGCAGTGGTGGTAGGGGTGGAGGTGGACTGACGCGTCCACTGGCCCCGTGACCCACCTCGGCGGGTCCCACGTCCGCGGCTGCGTTGAGACTTTTGCTGCACAGGCCTGTGGCTCTGAAACAAACGTGTTTGGGCACCCCTTCCTTGGCCACGAAAGGAGCAAATAGCAGATGCCGAAGGAGTGTGCGTGGCCGAAAGACCCAAGGACTTGGCCGTAGCCCGAGAGTCCTTAAAACGCACCAACACACAGTCTGCCTTGTCGGCCAAAAAGGCGAGTGCCATCAAAGGGCATGTCCATCAGACTATTCTGGACATCCCCAGAAAAGCCAGTTGTCCTCAGCCAGGTGTGATGGCGTAACGCCACTGTCCTGGAAATTGCTCTGCCCAGCGAGTCGGCAGTGTCAAGGCCACAACGAATTATTAACTTGGCTGCGTCTCTCCCCTCAGCAATAGCTTGCGAAAGCACTGTCCGGGCCTCCTCTGGACACTGAGGCAGCACTTGCGCCACCTTATACCACACAGAGTGGGAATAAAAGTCCAAGAGGCATGCGGTGTACAAAGACCGCAAGCCTAAACCGGCGGAAGAGAAAATCTTCTTCTCAAACTCCTCCAGTTTCTTGGATTGCCTGTCTGGAGGTGCGGAAGGGAATGCGCTCGGGAATGCAGAGGCTTGGACAACCAAGCTCTCAGAGGTAGGGTGTTGGGAGAGGAAAATGGGGTCGCCCGGGGCCGGGCGATGGCGTCGGGCCATGTTCCTTTCCACATGAGGCCCTGTATTGGGCCTGGACCAGGTGCCCCAAAAAAATTCTTAAAGTGAGTCATTGAAGGGTAGCATTGGCTCCGCAGAGGAAGCCGCCAGCCGAAGCACTTCTGTCAGGAGGTTAGTCCTTACGGCCACTGTAGGGAGCTCGAGGTGAAGAGCCTCGACCGCCCTACGCAACACCACTGGTTAAGTACCACCCTCCTCCGTAGCCACGGTAGAAGGAGACAGTGTGCCAGGTTCTGGAGAAAAATCCAGTCCACCTGCGTCCTCCAAATCCTCTTCCCAGTCCGGGTCTAACTAGCATTGGGCTGCGAGAGGGTCTTCAGACCCCTCCCAGTCCTCCCCATCCTCCGTAACCTGCTGGGCAGGAGGAAAAGAAGGAGGACGATGGAGAAAGGGATAGAAATTCCCCATCGGCGTTGGAATCGGCATCGATCAACACCGTCTCCATGTAGGGGTGGAATCCCGGGATGGCAGCGGCCGGGAAGCCAGCCGGCGCTGTAGACGCCGATATCTGTGGAGGTCGTACGAGGCCAACCAACATCGGCTAGGATCCATGCATGGATCCATGGGGGTCTCGCGGCGCCAAGGCCGGAGCCGTCAACGTCGGGGCCGGAGCTGGCAACGAAGAAGGGCGAGGACCCCCCGTCAGGCCCGAAGGCACACCGGCGGGGCCCGACAGGCCAAAGAGGCAGGCCATGAGTGACAGAAATTCCTGCAGCTGGGCCGGAGTCGCCGACTGACCCCGAAAGGGCAGGTAGGCCGTCGGCAACTGCGTAGGCTCTGCCCGAGCCGCGGGGGTGGCATCACCCGCACCCTCAGCCGTGTCGCGTGACAGGCTAGGCGAAGAGCGAAGCCGCTTCTTCGACTTCTTGTGCTTCGCCTTACCTGACCCCGAGTGAGAAGACTTCGTCGAACGATGGTGGCGGCTCTGCGACCAGTACCTCGACCTCCCACGGGACAGGGACCTTGAATGGCGCGGAGCTGACTCCTGGGCATCAAGCAACTTTCGGGACCGCTCCCGCAAAGTTTTCGGAGCCATGGCATGGCAGTCGGGCACAAGAAGGGATCGTGGTCGCTTCCCAGGGAGTAAAGACACTCGCGCGGGGACAAGCCTTGCAAAACTTGAAACCGGGCATCCCTATACACCAGGAGTCAAAGACTCAAGAGAACAGAGACAAAAAGTCCCAAAAAAACTCAGTCAAAAATTGACTGGGGGTACTGCTCTCTCCAGATCTACGCCTGCTGGCGCGGAAAAAGAAAAAACTGACATCAGCGCGCAAGGGCGGCGTCTAAGTAGCTGCCGTGACGTCATCCCAGCGATCATGACGCCTATGACGGACACGGAGACGCACAATGCCACCTTCCAGCGTGCGGGGTACTGCTGACTAAAACTTTCCGGATCCAGTCTGATGCCTGGGGGTAATTCTAAGGTAAGGAATCTATCACTAACGTGTCTCTTTCAGATACTGTCCTCTGATACTGCCCAACTGCTCGGCCACTCTACCACAAATAGAGAGTAAGGCTCTATTTAACTTTAACCTCTGCCTACCTCTTGGGTCACCTGAACTCTATACATACTATCTCATTTTGGTGTAGTATATATAGAGCCAGTTTCTTACATTGGTTAATCAGTGGTGAGATACACAACTTGCATTTGTTGGACTACTTGGTTACCACCTGATTACACCACAGAACTCGTAAATTGCCTTTAGAATTCTGATTTTTTCAAACTGGCATTTTTGCAAAACTACTAAAAGTCTTGTTAGGGCCTTGCTTAAGTCCCTTTAGAATTTAAGAAAATAAAAAGTCATTGTAGTCAAGGGTTAGAACTTTTTTTGTGTTAGAATGTCTCAAAATAGGAACCCAGCTATTAGTGAAGATAACCATAATGACATACAGGGCATGGTTGAGGAGCTTGACCTCACCCCTTAACTTCACTTGTCTTACAATGAAGTAAGGTCCTTATGTAAAGTTAAAAATATGCCAATGGGCCCTCACCCAACCAAACAAAAGCTCCATGAGCTGTTGGCCGAGTATTCAAAGGCCCACCCCTCTGAAAATGGTGATGACCAGTCAGAGGCAGAAGGAGGTGAGGGGGATGGAGAAAGGTACCTACCTCCACCACTTCCTAGGGAAGAAGGGAACCATGTTCCCTTACTTCCAAGAATCAACCCATGGGGACCTAGACGCCACAGAGGTGATTCAGGTTCCGGAGAGGACATTGAGGACAGCCTCAATGAGGAGGACAGCCTTTTAGCAAGGCTGGCCAAAAGACTGGATCTAGAGTCCAGACTCCTGGCTCTAGAGAAAGAAAGAAAGGAGATGGGTGTAGCACCCATCAACAGTGGCAGCAATCAAAATAATAAGGATATAGAGCAATCTTATGATCCTAAAACCCAAAGGGATTTTCCCTCAATTTGAGGTGGGTGATGACATCACTAAATGGTTCACAGCCTTTGAGAGGGCTTGTGACATGAGAAACGTGAAGAAACCTCTCTGGGGGCACTCTTGTGGGAACTGTTCTCTGGTAACTGCAGAGACAGACTCCTGACCCTCTCTGGGCCAGATGCTGGGTCTTATGACCTCATGAACAGAACTCTGATTGAGGGATTTGGGCTCACAGCTAAGTTGTACAGAATTAGATTCAGGATGGCTCACAAAACCCAAAACCAGGACTGGATTGATTTTCTAGACTACACAGTAAAGACACTAGATGGTTGGTTAACTGGACACAATATGCATGACTTTACTGGAATTTACAACTTGTTTATGAAGGAACATATTTTAAGTAATTGCACGAATACAAAGTTACATCATCATTTGGTAGACCTTGGTCTAAGTTCTCCCCAAGAATTGGGAAAAAGGCAGACCACTGGGTCAAGACTAGAGTGACTAAGACAACCACTGGGGTGACCAAAAGAAAGGGGTTACAAAACCTCCCCAGGAAAAGGTGGTGAGAATACCCAAAATAAAAAGTCAAGAGTCTTCTAAAGTTCCCCAAAACCCTGCACAGGGAGGTGGGTCCCAAAACTCTTCCCAAAATGGCCATAGATATAGGGGGATAACTTTGATCCTGCAAAGGCCTGGTGTAACAACTGTAAGAAGTTGGGACACTTAACTGGAGATAATGCTTTCCCTGGCAAAAAGGCCCCATGTCCTACAGCTACAGCTACAGCTACTCCTAATGTAGCAAGTCTCCAGATGGGATCAACAGTGTGCCCAGAGCAAATCAGGTTGTACACTGAAGCAGTTCTAGCGTCAGATGGGAAAGTTGAGTTTGCCACTATAGCTCGGTGGGGCCACCCAACTTAAAGACGTACATACAATACCCTTGGATTGATGGAACTAGGATAGAGGTTCCGAAGGATACAGGTGCCAGTGTCTCTATGGTGAGAGACACACTGGTTTTGCCTGAGCAATACTTGATTGAGTGTACTTACCCAGTCACCAAAGTGGACAGTGTTACCACTAACCATGCTATAGCTATGGTGACATTAGACTGGGGGGGGGGGTTACTGGCCTGAAACAGGTAGTGGTCTCTCCAAAGCTACCAGCTGCATGTCTGCTTGGCAATGACCTGCAAACCTCAGCCTGGGCTGAGGTTGAACTACAAACCCATGCAGCAATGCTGGATATCCCTGAATTTGTGTGTGTAAAAACAAGAGCACAGAGCAAAAGGCAGGGTGAAAAAAAGTGTTGGGAGCCTGAATGTATAGCCCAGCCTTCCAAGAGAAAATATTAGTAGACTAGGCAACCAGCTTCTGTTCAGCAAAAGGATCAGGACCCCTCTCCTCAGGGAGAGGACTTGGACACCCCAGAGGAAACTGAGCCTATGGAGCTTGACCCTTACCAGGTTGAACTCTTGGGCCCAGGGGGACCCTCTAGGGAAGAGCGGTGCCAGGGTCAGAAATACTGTCCCACTCTTGAAAGCCTGAGGCAGCAAGCTGCTTCAGAAGCAAAGGGAGTTGTCAGTGGTACCCACAGAGCTTATTTGGAAGAGGGATTACTGTACACTGAGGCAAGAGACCCCAACCCAGGAGCCACCAGAAGAGTGGTAGTGCCACAGAGGTACAGGGAGTTCCTCCTAACTTTAGCTCATTACACTTCCCTAGCTGGACATCTGGCCAGACCAAGACTTGGGAAGGGCTAGTTATCCACTTTTACTGGCCTCAGGTGCACCAAAAGGTGAAGGAGTTTGTCAGCTTCTGTGTTACCTGTCAAGCCAGTGGCAAGACAGGTGACGACCCAAAGGCCCCCTGATACCACTGCCTGTGGTGGGGGGTCCCTTTGAAAGGATAGGTGTGGATATAGTAGGTCCACTTGAACCACCCACAGCCTCAAGGAACACATTAATTGTAGTGGTAGTGGATCATGCCACTAGGTACCTGTAGGAAGGTGGATACCCGACTATGGTTACCCCAGATTTTTTGTCTAGTGTTTAGCTGGTTTTCGACTTAGTTGGCCTGGGATCCTGCTAATCAGGGCCCCAGGCTATCTGCTCTCACTGTAAAATGGACTCCATGTAATCTAGGTACATCTCCAATTGGATATTGGGTCACCTTATGAGCCCCTGTATAGTGTACTATAGGTACCCAGGGCATAGGTGCATCCAAGGCCTACCAGGGGCTGCAGCATATATTATGCCACCCTTGGCTGGCCACCTAAATTGCCGGAACTTGAGCACAGAGCTTGACAAGACCTCGACTCCAGGACTCCTCTGACCCCACTGCAGGACTCCAGCACAGCTGAGCTCCGTGGAAGGCGTCAGAATCCGTGGAACCAGGCAACTTGGAAAGTCTTCAACTTGCTAACAGCACAGCCCCTGAGGCATCCTTGAACCTGTGCACTGGGGACTGAGACACCCCAACACCGAGCTCCACCTGCACCGGAGACCAGCCCTCCATACTCCACGAGATCTGCGTGGGGCCCTTCTGCTTGTGTTCTGCTCGACGCGTTGTCCCGCCAGTTGGCTAGTAGCCCTGTGACGACGATTCCTTTGAAAATCCATCGCTGGTCTGGTTGCTCCAGACTGGCACTTGCTTCCCTGAAAAGGTGAAGTACCTCAGACCCTCCTGGTCTGCACCAGAAGCTCCTTGTGTATCCTGCGTGGGTTGCCTTTGCTCAGGCTTGTTGGCTCCAATCTTGAAGTCGACCCCTCTATCTGCGAGAACCTTCGAGGGACAGCTCCTCTACAGCACCTGGTCGCCCTCGACGCCTCCTGGTCCGCGTGGCTGCAACGACAAGCTTCACATCCGCACCGATTGCTCCTCGACGACGTCTGGTTCCTCCCTGGTTCCACCCGGTCACTGGCTAGTGACCTAGACTCTGTCCCCTCTGCTTTCAGGTCCTCTTCATCCTAGAGCCACCCTTGGATCCACCCGGACATCTTCCTCCCGGTCACCTGCAGCATCTTCTTCCAAGGCTCCATAGGAATCAACGAGAAATCCCGACACACTGACACCTATGCACCCGCAGCCCGTGGGTGAGGTTACGCGAGTACTTCGGTGCTCCTGTAGGGATTGACTATCCTAGTGTCTAGTTTTGTTAGTTGTACATTCCTAGTTAGACCGGAAGTGTCCTAAATCTTCGATTACTTACCTTTAAAGTTCCCATTGACTTTCTATTGACTCTCGCGTGAGTGTACCGACACTGCACATGCAGCCTGTGGGCCTCCTACTCCTAACCTTAGGGTCAGACAGTGTAGCCCCAGCAATTCCCTAGGCCCTAGGCCTGCTCCTTTCTCAAGTCGTGGTTCTTATACCACTTACTTAGTATATGGTTTTACGCGCCCCTAGGGCCTAACTGTAAATTGTGCTATTTAAAGTATTTCTAAGTGTAACTTATGTGCTTTTGCCTCTGACCTCATAAAGAGTTCAGAGGAGTGTGTTAGTGAATAAATACATATATATTTTATATATATCCAGTGTGGTGTCCTTTCATTTGGTATTCAAGGGGTTACATATGGTAAAACAGCTGGCTTTACACGCCCTCAAGAGTATTTTAGCCTACGACTGTTCTGTCCACGCTACTACTAGGATAGGTGGTCTATAAGGTCTACTTACAACCATCACCATAAGGGTTGTTTGGACTGGTGCAAGGTGCTCACTAGAATAGTGAACATCATATACCAGGCCAACTTCTCACATTGGTGTGCAGCGGTTGGGATTAGAGCTTGCTGTTGTTATACCACTAGTAATTTTGAGATATCATTTGAAAGATCACACAGGTACCTGTAGGTACATATAAAAACAAGTCTTAGTATACTTAAGTTCTACTGAACTTAGCTGTTGTAGAGCCTGGGCCTAGCACACCCTGACTACAACTCCTAGACAGGTTCTGTAGAAAAACACAGTGTAGGTAGGTGCAACACTCCACCTCACTAGAAAACATGTCTCAGACAGTGAACCCCAGTGGTTCTCTGCCTGCAGAAGTAGATCCCTTGAGGACTGCTTCATGATATGAAGCCTTAGCCTTCCAAGAATTGAGACAATTGTGTACTTCTAGAAGGCTAAAACAGGGTTCAAACCCTACCCTCAAATTCCTAGTTGAGCTCTTAGAAGAGTATGATGCTCAAAAGACACCTGACTCAGGTGCTTCAGGTAGCTCAGATGACGCCCTGCCCTCCACAGAGGATACCACTGATACTATAGTACCAGAAGAGGTAGAAGAGGTAGAGGAAGATGATTCTGATCCTGAGATAAACAGCCAGGTCCCAGTCAGAAGACCTAGCCAGGCTAACTTAAGCATACATGGGAGTCAGTATGGGCAGCCCTCATACAGACCTCCAAGTGGGCTTAACCAGAGGCAGAGAAGAGGGAGATCCCACTCCAGGGACTCTCTCCACTCTCAGGCTTCAAATGGCTCCCATGGCCCTGCTCAGAGAGGGATGACCTCCCCTCAGAGAAGGGAACATGAGGCCAAGATGAAAGAGGCTGCTCTTAGGATTGAGAGGCAGGAACTAGAAGTTGCCTTGGCCAAGGAGAAGATTGCCCGTGCTAGACAGCATAGAGAGAGTGGGTTAGAACCCACTGGTGGCAGCAATATCCCTAAGGATAACGACAGGTCCTATGACAATAGACACCTGAGTAAGATTGTGCCCACCTACAAGGAAGGGGATGACATCCACAAATGGATAACTGCTTTAGAGAGGGATTGCAAAGTACATCAGGTACCCCAAAGTCAGTGGGCAGCAATCTTCTGGCTCTCCTTTTCAGAAAAAGGTAGAGATAAGCTCCTCACAGTTAGTTATGAGGATGCTAACAATTACACTGTCCTGAAGAGTGCTCTGATTGATGGGTTTGGCTTAACCACTGAACAGTACAGGTTGATGTTCAGGGATACCCAGAAGACACAGACTCAGGACTGGACTGATTTTGTAGATTGTGCTACTAAGGCTCTGGAGGGCTGGTTATTGGGCAGCAAAGTACAGGACTTTACAGGATTGTATAATTTGATTATGAGGGAGCAGATCCTTAGTAATTGTCAAAACCAGCTTCTACACCAGCACCTGGTGGACTCAGATCTGACCTCTCCACAAGAATTGGGTAAGAGGGCAGACAAATGGGTCAGAACCAGGTTTAGGCCTAAAAATCAGGATGGTGATCAGAAGAAAGATTCTACCAAGCCTCAAGAGAAAGGTGGGGATAAATCAAAAGACAAGTCCTCCACAGGGCCCCCAAACTCCAATCGTGGGGGTGGATCCCAAAATACTTTCTCTAACCAAAAGAAACCTTATTGCCATGTCTGTAAACAGCCTGGCCACTGGAAGACTGACAGCAGTTGCTCAAGGGCCAACAATAAGGAGAACATTCCCCCAAGTAATAGTCCCAGACCTCCTGCTACTATTAGTAGTAGTCCCCCAGGTGGTGGGAGTGCCCCCAAGAATTTGGCTGGGTTTACTTTGGGAACTCAGGTGGACTCTGGCCTAACCAGGTCCCCTACCATAGCTACTCTTGCCTGTGAAGATGGCATGGGGTTTGCCAACTTCACTGCTTGTCCCAACACTTTGAGCAAGTGCAGACAGGAGCCCCTCATCAATGGTCAGAAAGTTGAGGCCTATAGAGACACAGGGGCTAGCATCACTATGGTGACTGAGAGTCTAGTCCCCTCAAGGCAACTTTTACCTGGAGCCACATACCAGGTGACCAACATTGATGGAGTACAGAAAGATCATCCCATGGCAGTAGTTAATCTTAGCTGGGGAGGTGTCACTGGCCCCAAGAGAGTGGCAGTGTCTACAAACTTGCCTGTAGATTGTCTACTGGGGAATGATCTGGAAATCTCAGCCTGGGCTGAGGTAGAACAAGAAACCCATTCTAAAATGGTAAATCTCCATGGAAAGGTTAGTGGGCCTGTAATGGCCACAGCCCCAGCTCAGGAGATCCTCCCTGAAAAGGTTGGTAGGGCTGTGCTGGTCTCAGCCCAATCTCCAGCAGACTCCTTCCCTAGACAGATTGACAGGGCTGTGATGGTAACAGCCCAAACCCAAACTGAGTCCCTTACTGAAAAGGTTGGTGGGGCTGTGATGGTCACAGCCCAAACTCAAACAGATTTTAGTGTTGTGAAGCCTGAAACTATGGATCACTCCACTCAGACAGAGAGCATTTGGGAGGAAGAAAAGTCTCCCTCCCACCAGACATTAGGTGAGAGTCAGCCTCCTCAGGGAACTGACCCTACCCCTTGTGAAGGAACTGCCTCAGAGCTAGTCAGGCCTAGCCTGGCAGAGCCCCTGATGTCAGTGGATCCTTCCAAGGTGGGACCCAGTCTGGAGCAGGTAAACTGCCCCTCTCTACCCTGCCTCAGTCAGCCCAGGGCTGTAGAGGTCAGGAAGGCCAGTGGACCCCAAAGGGCCCCCTGTCCACAAGAACTCCCCCCTCAGCAGATTAGGGGCACCAAAGCTAGCAGCCCTAGCAAGGTGAACGTTTTTAAAACTCCTGAGGGATCTCCCTTACTCTTAGTTAGGAACCTCCCCCAGATGGACACTGTTGGGCACAGCCAAATATGGGACCCAAAGGACCCAAATCTGACCTGTCCCTCCAGTAAGCCAACAAACGGGACCCAGCCTCCAGCTGTAGGCAGCCAGAGGTTGAGCCTGAGAGCACAGTGCAACTCAGTCATGGAAAGAAAGGCATCCATGGTGGATAGTGATTGGAGGAAGCTGAGCCCTACATTAGTGGAGCCTCACTTCAGTACTCCATCTCAACACCAGCCTTTTACTTTGCCAAAACACACCACAGGTAGAGATTCCTTATGGTGGAGACCCTCTGATACCCTTAGGGTGAGGGATTGCTTAGTGGACCATGAGACAGGGGGTAACCATGCTAGTGTAGGTACTTCCTTATATGGCCACTTAGGCAATATATGCTTACCTGGTCAAGGATAGCCTTATCTCCTTTCGTTTTGGGGTGGGGTTGTGTAGGAAGGTGGATACCGGACTATGTTTACCCCAGATTTTTTGCCCAGTGTTTAGCTGGTTTTCGACTTAGTTGGCCTGGGATCCTGTTAATCAGGGCCCCAGGCTATCTGCTCTCACTGTAAAATGGACTCCATGTACTCTAAGTACATCTCCAATTGGATATTGGGTCACCTTATGAGCCCCTGTATAGTGTACTATAGGTACCCAGGGCATAGGTGCATCCAAGGCCTACCAGGGGCTGCAGCATATATTATGCCACCCCTGGCTGGCCACTTAAATTGACAACTGGCTGATCACTCAGCTGGGGCAAGGCCGTGTAATCACCCCTTGCTTAGGTATAGTATCCCTATACCTGCCTTATATATAGACACATAATAACCTATAAGTCACTCCTATGGCAGGCCTTAACAATCCTGGAGGCAGAGTGCTTGGTTATGTGTGAGATGGCGCTCTAGCATGAGCTGAGCCTGTCTGCAGCTTTCGGAACCATGTCCTTATAGCTGTTCTATGATATTGCCATACCATATACTCTTAAGTGCATTATAATCCTCGCAGTTGAATGCTAACTTTGGTTTGGCTTTATCTAAATATGTTGTTAAATGTGTCATACGCTTTGGAATACTACCCCCTCGCCAATTCTGGCGACGGGGGTAGCATTCCACCCTTCTAGAGGGAGAAGACATGTTGAAACTACTGTACCCGGTTAAAGTTAACCAGAGCCCCAGCATCACAAAATGGATGCTGTTGCCACAGACACAAGTCTGACCTCCTGCTGCTGGGAGTCCTTCCAGTCAGGGCGGCTTGGACAATAGGTTTCCTGCCTGGGGAGGTGCGAGCACCACCCCAGACAGGACTTCGTGTATTGGGACAGGGAGGGCTGAATAGAAACAGACACTGCCTGGAGCACTCTAGGTGCTCCATGCATACCCCAGTTCAAACCGGTTGCTGGGGCACTCCAGCCCCAGCTCTGGCGCAAAACTGCACAAAGGAAAGGGGGTGTAACCACCCCCCTTCCTGGTCCCACCCATAGGAGGGACCTAGTGAGTAAACCAGCCCCCTTTAGTACTATAAAGATAGGAGCTGACCCAGGAGATTTTAGATTTGATCCTGAACTGAAACTTGAAACGAAACTCTGGATCCTTCGACATTCAACCGACTTGAAGACTGAAGAATCTCCCTTGTGGCCAAGGAGTGACCACCCTGGGAAACCAGGCACCATCCAACAACTCAACGGCTTGCTTTTTCCCCGTTCCCGCCGGAACTCGAGCGCAGAGCTTGACAAGACCTCGACTCCAGGACTCCTCTGCACGACTCCAGCACAGCTGAGCTCCGTGCAAGGCGTTGGAATCTGTGGACCCAGGCAACTTGGAAAGTCTTCAACTTGCTAACAGCGCAGCTCCTGAGGCATCCTCGTAGCTGTGCACTGGGGACTGAGACACCCCGACACCGAGCTCCACCTGCACCGAAGACCAGCCCTCCACACTCCACGAGATCTGCGTGGGGCCCTTCTGCTTGTGTACTGCTCGACGCGTTGTCCCGGTTGCTGGCCAGTTGGCTAGTAGCCCTGTGACGACGATTCCTTTGAAAATCGATCGCTGGTCTGGTTGCTCCAGACTGGCACTTGCTTCCCTGAAAAGGTGAAGTACCTCAGACCCTCCTGGTCTGCACCAGAAGCTCCTTGTGTATCCTGCGTGGGTTGCCTTTGCTTAGGCTTGTTGGCTCCAATCTTGAAGTCGACCCCTCCATCTGCGAGAACCTTCGTGGGACAGCTCCTCTCCAGCACCTGGTCATCCTCGACGCCTCCTGGTCCGCGTGGCTGCAACGACAAGCTTCACATCCGCACCTGATTGCTCCTCGATGACATCTGGTTCCTCCCTGGTTCCACCCGGTCACTGGCTAGTGACATAGACTCTGTCCCCTCTGCTTTCAGGTCCTCTTCATCCTAGAGCCACCCTTGGATCCACGCGGACATCTTCCTCCTGGTCGCCTGAAGCATCTTCTTCCAAGGCTCCATAGGAATCTACGAGAAAACCCGACACATTTTGACACCTATGCACCCGCAGCCCGTGGGTGAGGTAACGCGAGTACTTCGGTGCTCCTGTAGGGATTGACTATCCTAGTGTCTAGTTTTATTAGTTGTACATTCCTAGTTAGACCGGAAGTGTCCTAAATCTTCGATTACTTACCTTTAAAGTTCCTATTGACTCTTGCGTGAGTGTACCGACACTGCACGCGCCGCCTGTGGGCCTCCTACTCCTAACCTAACGGTCAGATAGTGTAGCCCCAGTGATTCCCTAGGCCCTAGGCCTGCTCCTTTCCCAAGTCGTGGTTCTTATACCACTTACTTAGTATATGGTTTTACGCGCCCCTAGGGCCCAACTGTAAATTGTGCTATTTAAAGTATTTCTAAGTGTAACTTGTTATGTGCTTTTGCCTCTGACCTCATAAAGAGTTCAGAGGAGTGTGTTAGTGAATAAATACATATATATTTTATATATATCCTGTGTGGTGTCCTTTCATTTGGTATTCAAGGGGTTACATATGGTAAAACAGCTGGCTTTACACGCCCTCAAGTGTCTTTTAGCCTAAGACTGTTCTGTCCACGCTACCACTAGGATAGCTGGTCTATAAGGTTGACTTACAACCATCACCATAAGGGTTGTTTGGACTGGTGCAAGGGGCTCACTAGAATAGTGAACATCATATACCAGGCCAACTTCTCACAGTACCCTGAAGCAATTTCCTCCTCCTGCAGTAGCCAAGGCCCTCATTGGTGTCTTCACCAGGGTAGGGTTTCCTAAGGAGGTGGTTTCAGACAGAGGTTCCAGTTTCATTTCTGCTTACCTCAAACACATGTGAAAAGAGTGTTGACTGCAGTACACGTTTACTACACCCCATCACCCACAAACCAATGGCCTTGTTGAGATTCAACAACTTATTGAAAGGCATGAGTATAAAACTCACTGAGAAACTCAAAAGGAAATGGGATGTCCACTTACCATGCCTGTTTTTCGCTTACATAGAAGTGCCACAGAAGGGAGCAGGGTTTAACCCCTTTGAACTTCTGTTTGGCCATCTTGTGAGGGGACCACTCGGTCTTGTAAAAGAGGATTGGGAGAGGCCTCTCCAAGAACCCAAACAAGGTATTGTGGACTATGTGCTTGGCCGAAGGTCCAGAATGGCTGAGTACATGGAAAAGGCATCCAAAAATCTTGAGGCCAGCCAGGAACTTCAGAAGCACTGGTATGACCAAAAAGCTGCACTGGTTGAATTTCAACCTGGGCAAAAGGTGTGGGTTTTGGAGCCAGTGGCACCAAGGGCACTCCAGGACAGATGGAGTGGCCCTTACCCTATTCTAGAAAAAAAAGAGTCAGGTCACCTACTTGGCTGACCTGGGCACAAGCAGGACACCCAAAAGGGTTATCCTTGTGAACCTCCTAAAGCTCTACAATGAAAGCTCTACAATGACAGGGCTGACATCGCCATGAGGAACAGGAAGCAGAGAGTGAACCTCTCCCTGACCTCCTCTCCTACAGCCCAAAAGATGGGTCAGTAGATGGAGTTGCCTTTTCAGACACCCTCTCTGCCCAACAGCAGACTGACTGCAAGCAAGTCTTACAACAGTATGCTAAGCTCTTTTCCTTGTTCCCTGGTCTGACAAACTGGTGTACCCATGATGTGGACACTGGTGACAGTGCACCAGCAAAAATAAAATCTATCGACATTCAGGCCAAGTCAAGGAAAGCATTAGATCTGAAGTCAGCAAGATGCTGGAGTTAGGGGTTATTGAACCCTCTGAGAGCCCCTGGGCCAGCCCAGTGGTTCTAGTCCCCAAACCTCATCCACAGGTTGGAAAGAGAGAAATGAGATTCTGTGTGGACTATAGAGGGTTCAACTCTGTCACCAAGACAGATGCTCACCCTATCCCAAGAGCTGAAGAGTTGATAAACAAATTGGGTGCAGCCAAATTTCTAATTACCTTTGACTTAACTGCAGGGTACTGGCAAATTGGCATGGCCCCTGGAGAAAAAGAGAAAACAGCAATCTCCACACCGGATGGGCATTATCAGTTCACTGTTATGCCATTTGAGTTAAAGAATGCCCCTGCTACCTTACAAAGGTTGGTAAATCAAGTCCTTGCTGGGCTGAAGTCCTTTAGTGCAGCTTATCTTGATGATATTGCTGTCTTTAGTTCCACCTGGCAGATCTGATCCACCTTGGGAAGGTTTTAAAGGCACTGCAAACTGCAGGCCTAACTATCAAGGCATGCAAATGCCAGATAGGGCAGGGAACTGTGGTGTACGTGGACCACCTTGTTTGTGAAGGCCAGGTACAGCCCTTACAGCTCAAGATCCAGGCCATCCTGGACTTGGCAGCTCCAACCACCCAGACCCAAGTCAGGGCATTCCTTGGTTTGACAGGGTAGTACAGAAGGTTTGTGAAGAGATATGGGTCCATTTTGACTCCCCTCACAGAACCCACGTCCAAGAAAATGCCCCAAAAGGTAAGCTGGACAGTTAGTTGCCAAAAGGCTTTTGACACCCTGAAAGAAGCAATGTGCTCAGCACCAATTCTGAAGGCTCCAGGTGTATGAGTGACTTACCTTCGATAAGGATGTATCTGATAGAGACGATTTTAGCCGCATATTCCTTCACGTAGAATTATCCCCTGGCGCGAGACTGGATCCGGAAACTTTTTGCCACAGCATCGCTGCGCGCCGGGTGCGGGGCGACATCACGCAACTCCGCCCAGGCGTCGTACGTGATGTCAGCGAGATGACATAAGTCTCACCCCGGCGCGCCTACGCCAGTTTTCTTCGGAGAACTTTTCTGCACCACAATCCGGAGCCACCAGACAAAAAACTGCGGCAGCATGGGAACAGTGTGCGAAAGAGCAGAAAAAAGAGAATGGAGACAAACCACACCATAAGGAACAGTGCAACACTGCATTGTTCAAAGGCAGGGGCAGAAGAAAGAACAGACCAGAGCCCTGAGCAGCCACCCTGCCAGTAGGTAGACAGCATTCTCCCTCCCCCCCGTGTCCCGGAGACAAGGAACATGCTTAAAAGGCATGACCATGTAGCAGGCCGACCACCCCCCAGCCAAAAACAAGGAAGGGGGGAGCCGGTCCCAAGACAGACAGGAACAACAAACCTCCAAGCCACCCAGCATAGAGGGCAACCACCCCCCCTCCCCAAGGAAAAAGGACAAGGCATGGCCAGTGGACCACTATTCAAAGGTTAGCAGAGGGGCCAGGACCCCTAGCAGCAAGAGGAAGGGAGGGGAGGGACAGACAGAGATTGAAGGCAAACCCCCCCAAACCTGGACTAGCCAGAGCAGCGGGGCACAAGAGCTCCGTAACTCCATCCTCCAAGAACCAAGAGGAGGATTGAATTGCAACCAGATGGAGCCACCCGTCAAGAGCAAAAGAAGGCACAGCCCCCACCGGGAGGGGAGTACCCAAGACCAACCTAAGGGTCCTCGCAGAACGGGGAGGAAGGGCGGGCTGTGAAGGAATCTGCGGCTAGAATCATCTCTATCACATACATCGTTACCGAAGGTAAGTAACTCGTACATCTGATAGAGACTACTAGCTGAAGATTCCTTCACGTAGAATAGATACCCTAGCAATACCCATGGGGAAGGAGGGTCTACGAAAGGACCCCACCAGCCTAGACAGAACAGAGGGTCTCACATGGGACCAGATCTGCGGACCAGGTAGGAAACCTCATCCCCACCAGGCAAGAGGAACCGCCACAAGCAGAACACCACTGACCCCAAGAGGATGTAGGAGAAAGAAAGAAGACTGAAGAGGCCCTTACACTCACAGCAGAGGAACCAAGGGCAAGGCCAGAGAGGCCGAAGCACCCCTGTCCCCTACAAGGCAACAGAGCTTCCATCCAATGCCTAGACAGGAAGAGGAGGAAGAAGAAGAAGAAGCCTAGAGGGTCCAAGGAAATGAGGGAAAGGAAGGCAACTCCCCTCCAGATGGAAGGCAACAGGCCAGCCAGAACGGCGCCGACAGTCATAAGCCACCAGAAGCAAGAAGAACCGCCCGGGGCACCAGGAAGACCGGGCAGGCGGTGCCTAACAAGGGAGTACACAGAATCATCCCAGCCTTCAGGACAGGAGCAAGAAGGTGAGGAAATGGCCGGACCCACCACTACGAGGGGCCACGCATACGGCCTCAAGAAGCAAAAGCAACATACATAAATGCCATGGAGAACCGGCACCCGAAGGCGACTAGAACTCCCTAGCAGAGCGCAAGATATATAACAGCTACCACTACCCCACATAGGGTACATTAAGTCCCAAGATATGGGAACCCTCTTTGGAAGAACTTCCGCAGCAAAGAAAAAACCAAAAAGAGCCTCGGGGAAAGAAACCCCCACGGAAGACTTGTTAAGCAGCCCAAGAGAAAAAAGAAGGCCTAGTCTCAGGGCCAAGCCTGTGCAAACAACTCTGGCAAAAACACGCACACAACAAGGGGCCGTCCAGCAGCCAGCCAGGCCATAGTCCCAGCAAAGAGGACTCCGATGGCCATAAAACGCGCTCCACAGCAAGGGCAACCGGCCCACAGAAAAGCCCAGAACCAGCTCAACTCAACAGTCACTGAGGAGGGGAAGGAGAAGGAGGATAGGGCGGAGGAGGAGGAGGACGACAAAGCCCCGCCAGGAACCTTTGGATGGCGGAGTCAGCCGGGGCATGGAATAACAGGCTGCCATCAAACGGAAGATCAATCAACCGCTCCCGGATATTTTCAGGGAACACTCCGTCCCGAAGCCAAGCATGGCGACGGAGGGCGACTGAGGAAGCCATGGCCTGGCCCAGCACCTGAGATGTCCAGAGCGGAGCGGAGAATAAATGCCGCTAGCTCCCGGCCATCCAGCGCATGATGCCGTAAGTCCACCTGAACAGTTTCTTGTGAAGCTGCGGGTCCCAAAGACTCAGCCGAGTCCCACAAACAAGAGGAGGCCCTAGCCAACACATATAAGGTGTTAAGGGCCCGCAGGGCAGCGATACTCGAGGCAAACATGTTGCGCTTCCAAGAGTCCAGCCAGTGGGCCTCCCGGGACAGCGGCGTCAACAGTGGCGGCAGGGAGGGAACAGCAGTCCGTAGAAGAGGCCTGGAGGCAGAGGGGTGGAGGGAAAGACACACCGGGTCACGCGGCGCCAGGAGGTGCCAGTGTTGAAGGTGCTGAGGCACCGGATCCCCTGAGGCGGGGTGCCTCCAAGCCCCCGTCAGGAAAGAAAGGAGCTAACTCTCAAAGGGAAGCAAGATCTCTCTCCCACCAGAGCCCTGGTGGAGACACTCCAAAAGATGGTCCGCCGGGAAGTGAGCAATCGAGCCACCATTGCGCAGAATGCCCACAGCTGTGGACACCGCGTGAGTGAAGGTCGCACCCGCCTCCGTAGGGCCCGGCGGTGGAGAAAGCAGCTCCTCCGTGGGCAAAGACTGCAAACTAAGGTGGCCGCCCCCAAAGCCAAGAGGGGCGGGCTAAGGCCAGACCTGGAAGTCAGAAGGAACTGAAGAATGGGGGAACTGCCTCTCCTCCGATGAACACCTCGGCCTCGGAAATTGCAGGGAGCCGCCCTTCGATGAAGCCGGCGAAAAAGACACCATGCGGCGGCCTGTCTCCGAGGAGGATGACACCAGTATTCAGTCAATCTCCGGAGAAGAGGGCGCGTCGAAGACTAATCCGCTGCACGACCCCTGTGCGGAGCCGTAGAGTCTGCCGCCCGAGGCAAGTTATCGACGCCATCCGGCATCAACGGAGACACCAGACAGGGATCCTCCAAGTCACACCGCGCCGGGGGACCGGAGCGGAGCCAGAACCGAAGTGGTCAAGGGGCGGTGCCGGAACAGCACCCACTCTTCCTCCGCCGAGGCAGCCGCCTGGCTGGAGGAACGAGAGGGACCAGGGGAGTGACACGCAGCCCTCCGCCAGCCTCAGCCCAGGATGTAGCGGAGGTGGCCCGGCAACCCATGCGGAGGCGCCAGGGACGATTCAACCTCCGACTCGCCCTCCGAAGAGGCAGTCGCCCACTCCGAGGGACTATTGGGCCCCAGAAGGGGACAAGGGGTCCCCACCCAGCCTCGAACCAGAGCGGGACGAGGAGGGTCCACTGACCCCTGTGGCGCCGTCCGGACCAGCAGGTGTCGGCGCCGTTGTGGCGTCAGCTCAGCCGTGGACAAGGCCTTCGCCTACCCAGAGGGCCGAGCAGGGCTCAGGGATGCGACCCTAGCCCTGGCGACCTCCCGCCACACCACAGGAACTCCCGCAGGAGTTTGCCGCGAGACGGGGGCGCCGTGGTCTGAAGGAGGGACCCTCGAAGGGCCGCACCCCAACAGCACCACATCCTCCAAGCCTGGATCCGAACCTGTCGGCGCCGGAGCTGCCGGTGGCGCCACAGAGGGCCCCGCACAAGGCAAGGGATCTGCTGACGCCCAGGAGGGGAAGGGAGGAGGAGGGATGCTGTGGCAAAAAGTTTCCGGATCCAGTCTCACGCCTGGGGATAATTCTACATGAAGGAATCTGTGGCTAGTAGTCTATCAGATTATGAAAAGCAGTTCATAGTGCAGACTGATGCCTCTGAGCTAGGGATAGGAGCGGTCCTACCCCAGATCAACGATGAAGGCCAAGACCAACCTCTTGCTTTCATAAGCAGAAGGCTTCTCCCCTGGGAGCAGCATTGAAGTGCCACTGAGAGGGAGGCCTTTGCTGTGGTTTGGTCCCTGAGAAGTTTTTCTGCATGGTATACCCCCACGTTCTGCTGAATTGCTGATGTTTTTTGACTGAGTGTGCCCTGGGCTCCTGCTAATCAGGTACCCAGGGCCTATGTTTCTTCCCTAGAATTGCATTGAAGCCTAAACCCAATTGGCATCTCTTACCACATGTCAGCCCCTGGTAAATGGTACCACAGGTACCCAGGGCACTGTGACCGGAGAAGGCCTCTAAGGGCTGCAGCACCTATTGTGCTACCCTTAGAGGTCCTGTACCCTGACACACACACACTGCCTTTGCAGGCTGCGTGTCTTGGTGCAAAACAAAATGAAGAGTCGACATGGCACACAGGGATGTGTGCCATGTCGACTCTTCAATTTGTGTGTTTGAAGGAGAAAATGTTTTGGAAAGCTAGTTGAGATGGTGATGAGAATGATGTACAACAAAGTGAGAGAGTCGTCTTTCTTGTGGGGATTTGTGTAATTTGGTGTTTATGAATATTACATTTTGTAAAGGTGTCCAGATTCTATAGAGAAAATTGTAAAGTTGAAAAATAAATAGATTCATTCAAACTGAAAGTTTGGTTTAGAAGGAGTGGTTTCATTCTGTTTCTTCTTTTTAATTGATTAAAAAAGCAGCAGTATTGGCAATTGCTGTTGTTCATTGTGAATCTAGGTATCCAGCACTGAGTTAGAGAAGTAACGTGAAAAGTAACTTACCTGTAATTTACTGACAAAGCCTATTCATTTCAATGTACTGTATCTGCTAAGTATTGCAACCTACTGCATCCCCTGTAAGTAAAAAAAAGTGCAATTCCTATTGCATTTTCAAACTGTTCTACAATCAGCAACTTATTACTATAAATTACTTAATGCTTACCAGTGCCAGGCTTGCTTGGTTCTAGAAATAAAACAACAGTATATTTTTTATACAAAAACAATTGGTCTAGAGTTGAGCCCTTGAGTGTGTGAATTCATTTGCTGGCTGAGTGCGTACATCAAATGCTTAACACTGTCCTCTGATACTGCCTTACTTCTCGACGACTCTACCACAATCAGAGAGTAAGTTTCTATCTAACTTTAACCTCTGCCTACCTCTGGGGTCACCCGGACTCTATACACTCTAGACCTGATGTTGGTGTAGTATATATAGAGCCAGTTTCCTACAGAGGACCTTAATCGCAGTGGTTTGTTCTGCCACAAGTTCCTTACCTGCAGGGGTGAGTGGGAGCCAGTGGGACTCCCAGGACCAGGAGTCTCCGCCGCAGGCAGCATCAGCGCGCTCCTCCCCCAGCCCCCGCCTCATTACCGCTCGCGGCCCCCGCTTCGCGGGAGCCGCTCGCTGCGTTTTTTTCTGCCACAATTTCCTTACCTGCAGGGGTGAGTGGGAGCCAGCGGGACTCCCAGGACCAGGAGTCTCCGCTGCATGCAGCATCACCACGCTCCTCCCCCTATTTTGTTGACCTATATCTTTGGAGACGCCCACCGCTGCACGCGCAGGCGCGCGTCGTTTGCCGCCCGGGCCAAGGGCGGGCCCGTTTGAGGCCGGAGAAGGCTGGGCTGGGCCTACCCTCCAACATTTACCTTGATACGCTGACTGTCCATCCCCCTACGGTAAGACTTAACCCCTGGTTACAAGACTTGTAAAGTATGACGGTGTAAACTTGTGTGGGGGCAGCATCTTCAGTTATGGCAAGTGGTGCTGCAAAGAAAGGGCCCAGGGGGGGGGATATGGGAACTCTGGACTATTTCATTACTAGAGCCTCGAATGTGATTGCACAAGAGATTGAGATAACTGAACGACGGCTTTCACTTGGCCTGGGAGCAGCTAAGACTCCTATGGAGAATGGACTATTGCGGGACACTTTATCCCCCCAGGCCCTAAATGTTACCAATGACCTCCTGCCATTGGGTAGTAATACCCTAACTTTGACCGAGGATTCCGCCCTAGAAACAAGGTCATTGAACCAGACAGCCTGTGGAACAACTAGATCCAAGTCTGCCTCATACAAGCTAAGAAAGTAAAGTAATCTTCGAAGGACAAACAAGGCCCTAAAAACAAGAGGGCTGGGCGCACACAAAAGGAAAAAACTGTATGGGCAGTGGGAGGTTAACAAGGTTGGCGGGAGAGGGGTGAAAAGATGTGGACCAAAGTGTCGAGTCAGAGATGGCGGAGATGGCGCCACCCCCAACCCCCCCCAATCCTACCGGACATACCAGTGGTCCCTGTGGTTACTCTGAACAGTGTCTTCTGGGAGAAAGTGGGGACTATAATTGCTGAATGTCTAATGCCCCTAACAAATAGAATGGCAGCCATTGAAGCAAATCTACTCTCACTCACTAATGCACTAGATCAGACTTCTGGCGCACAAATAAATCCTAGCACTCCTATTACTGAGCAACAACCCCTAACTCCCTCTGGAGCTAACGACACAAGCGGAGTTCGGTTACTGCCAGACCATCAAAGGGTACAGGGAGTTGGGAGCCCACCATTGGCCAAATCAGGACTAGGTGTGATTAGGTCGGAAAGACAGGACCTAGTGGGTGGGAGTTTACAACCGGTCAAACCAGTGTTAGTTGCCAATGGGTTGGACAGGCACCCTCAAAGTAAGGCTACATCAAGGATAAATCAATATGCTGTCCCGAAACTCTTTAGTAAGACCAAATCAGCAAGTACACGAATCGACCTACCCCCAGAATGCAGTCCCCTTGTTTTAGTTCTTGCAGGGGTACCTCCACTGACAAATGAGCAAGAAGAAACACATACCTCCCTTAAGAACAAAGTCACTGATTGGCTAAACAAAAATAGACCACTACCGCAAGATGTTACAAGCGAAATCCTGCTGGTCCGAAAAGTGGCATGGGTGGGCTATAGAACCAAGGATCTTATGGGAGATTGTGTCCTAATTAATTTTAGGGATACACGGACAGTGTCTCATGTATGTCAGTGGCAGTATTCCACACCAGCGCCAGCCATTCAGTCCCTTTCCCTCTCGTAATTCTATCCACCAGTTCCACCGCATTCCACCAGTGACAGAGATGCAGGATGGAACTTGGTAGGCTCCACAACAAGAAAAGGATCAAGACAGGGAAGGTGTAGAGAATCCTCCCTGGTACCTGAGGACACACGTCTATACAACAGATTCAGCTGCTTAGACATGGTGGATTGACTAACTCCTAGTGAATTGGATAATAACTTCGGGGGCACACAGGGGGCAAGCCGATAAATCGAGGGGCTTGAACTGGGAGGACGCATACAGGAAGAAAAATTGGTAGGGAACGGCTTATGCGGTGGGGCAGTCTTACCGAGCTTAGTTGATGCAACCAGTCCCCAAGCATCCAGAGGGCCTGTACTGGACACCAGTAGGGGGGGGGGACAAGCTAATGCCTAGTCCTGGTGGTGGAGCTGGCCCTCCAGAAGAGGGCAACGAGGTACAAATTGAGAGAAGAGTTCCTGGCATAAATCTAGAATGTATCAAAATTGTGTCATGGAAACTGGCAGGACTATCCAATAAAATTACATGCCCAGAATGGGGATCATTCGTGGATGAAAATGATGTGTGCCTCTTTCAAGAGACCTGGGCACGCACAGAGGAATTTAGAGTGGGCTTCGCCTCCTTCCACTATGGGGTGGGAGAGGGCGTCCCTCTGGAGGCCTCACAATCTGGGTGGGAACTCACTTGGGTTGTAAGGCTAGTATACTCACTCCAGAGATATTCAATGTGTGGTCCTTGCATGGCCAAATATTTTTAAATTAGCATTGATCAATGTCTATTCACGCCCGGTTAGCCTAGGCAGAGAGTCCAGCACTATTGATGATCTCTCCTCCTTCATCTCAACTATCTCTAATGATTGCCATATAGTGGTAGGGGGTGATTTAAACTGCCACTTTGAGCCCCTAGAGGGTCTCAATGAAGGTGCCCTCAATTCCAATGACCCAGGCCCCATTTGCTAGGGCATGGTCCCCCCCTAGCTGTTCAAGTCACTGCACTAACTATTACCCACTCCCTACGAGCATGCAATGGCCGTACACCCTCGGATATCCCAGCCAAATGTACATACAATAAACCAGGACAAATGTCACATCTTGACTATATCCTGGTGGAAACTAGGCTCTGGACGAATGTTATCGATCTCACTGTGACGATAAGAGAGGATAGTGACCACAACGCCCTCATTTTAGAAATGGCAGGAATGGGAATCCATCGACGGGCGAAGGCATTAACAATCTGACCTTGACAAGCAACAGGCGCAGAGTTAGATGGTCGAGATTAAGGGAAAAACCAGAACAGATAGCGAAACTGTATACTCTGGCAGTTCCTCTGCTGGCAGAAGCTGCTGTTCTGAATGAGCTACCATCATCCCCTGACTCTCTCGCACGGATAGAGGCTTTGCATGGGGCCTAGTATGCAGTTTGGCTGAAGTACTGAATCCTAGGGTGTCCAAGAAAGGAATTAGGGCCTCTTGTTCCTCCTGGTATAACACGGCATGCAGGAAAGCAAAGTGAGAGCTAGTGGCAGCTGTTAAAGATAACAACAGAGTTTTAATAAAAGACAAGAGGGTTCACTATAAGAAGTTAATCAAGCGCGCAATGGAAGAATGGGACCAGGAAAAGTGGTCTAGCTTATCCTTTGCCTTAAATTCTAAAGATTTTAAAACATTTTGGTCGATAATAAGTGTAGGCTCAGGACAAGCAGAGCAAGCGGTAGAACCCAACCTAGTCCCTGAAGTATGGGAAGACCATTTCCGGGCTTTGAACTCTTGCGAGGCTATCCCTGAAGATGCGTTTGTAAATCTAACTACCCAGGGCTCGCGCACCATCTGCTCAGAGGAGTGCACGGTCACGGTGGCTGAAGAGTGCACTGCCATTGATAAACTTGCACTAAATAAAGCACCCGGCTTGGACAAACTTCCGGGCGATCTATTCAAGCATCAGCCTAAAGTCTGGGGCCCCTATCTCTGTCTTGTTTATAATGCAATCCTGAGAGGTATGGCGCTCCCCAGTACTTGGCTGGGAGAAGAGATAGTCCCTATCTTTAAAAAGGGTTCGCCTCTGCTCCCATCCAACTACAGACCTATAAGTCTCATCGACGTTCCGCAGAAGATCTTCGCAAGACTTATTCTAGATCAACTACAGGACTGGATGGAGGAGTTTTAAATACTCGGCCCCTATCAGGCAGGGTTCAGGAAGAACACCTCCACCGTAGACCAAATTTTTCGATTAGTGTTATTGCACTGGAAAACAGTGCATATAGAGGGTGGCAGTCTCTATATGGTGTTCGTGGACCTCCGCTCCGCCTTTGATCTTGTACCTAGGGGCAAATTGTGGAAAGTCCTTTTAGAGCTGGGCATCCCCATTCATCTCCTCTCAGTCCTGATTAGGCTACATGAGGCAAATTTTGCCCAAGTCAGATGCGGGAAGAGTGGTACTTTCACATCCAGATTCCCCGTTGGCCGGGGGGTAAGGCAGGGCTGTGTGCTTGCACCGACCCTGTTTTGTCTCTATGTCAACGGGGTAATCACGCATCTGAATGGAGTGTTGAATAATGATGCACCTAAGATAGCCGGGAATAGGGTACCGGTGATAATGTTCGCCGATGATACCCTCTTGCTTTCTAAATCCCCTATGGGTATCCAGAGAACATTGGACAGCTTTGTAGAATTTTGTAACAAGCGGGGTTTGGAGATCAACTCACTGAAAACAAAATTCATGATCTTCAACCCACCCAGAACCACAAGACCCAATCCCACCCTGGGCAAAATATTACTGGAAAGGGTAAGCACATTTGTTTATCTTGGGGTAACGATTAATGAGAGCTTGACGTGGGGTCCCCAGGAAATTAAATCCCAGTTAAAACTTGCCCAATTATCGGGTGGGATCCTGAGGCTATCTAATGCTTCAACGATAAAGCCTCTTGGTCCACCACTGGAGGGCTACAAATGTTATGTTATGTTATGTTAGGCTCATTTATTAAGCACACAGATGCTCCAGCGAAGGAGCGTCCTGGCGCCCGACAAGGTAGCAACACAACACAACTGGACAGAACAGAGCAGGGAAAATTTAAGGAAACAAAAAAGTTTTTACTGCTCGACGGAAAGAAAGCAGATCCCTAAGGGCGCGAATCGCCGGGGGAAGGGAGTTCCACAACACTGCGGCGCGAACTTGAAAAGAGCGGCCGCCTGCCCTGCAACGCTTAAAGCGGGGGACGACCGCAAGTTCTAGGTCGGAAGATCTTAAAGCCCGGACCGGAACATAGCGGGACAGAAGATTGGAAAGGATCATAGCAGGGGATCCCTTGAGAATTTTGTAGGCTACACAGAGGGTCTTGAACTGGATCCTTTGCGCAATCGGAAGCCAATGCAGCGTACGCAAGGTGTTAACAATTGGGCAAGATCTGGGTAGTCCCACAACAGCTCTCGCTGCGGCATTCTGGATGCGCTGCAGGCAGGTGATTTCCAATTGATTTAATCCCGCTAGAAGGGAACTGGCGTAATCAAGCCTAGAGATCACGGTTGCTTGAATCACAAGTTGCCTGGTGGTGGCATCAAAATTTTTTAGTACAGGCCGTAGTCCACGCAAAATGCCAAAGCAGCAGGCCGCCGTGCGCTTGGTATGGCAGACAAAGGTGAGAGTTGGATCGAGCCATACCCCAAGGTTTTTTAACTCAGCGACCGGGGTTGGCGTAGGACCCAGATCCGACGGCCACCACCTGTCTCCCCAGAGTTCCGTTTGTTTGCCAAAGATCATGACCTCCGTCTTGCTTGCGTTAAGCTGGAGACAGTTGGAGGTCATCCAGCTGGCGACCGCCCGAAGTCCTTTCTGGAATCTGGGGGCATCCACATCCGCATCCCCGCTGATCGTGACCGCTAACTGGGTGTCATCGGCATATGACACCATGGTCATACCCCAATGCCTGACCACCTCAGCCAGCGGTCTCACGTATAGATTGAATAATGTGGGACTCAGCGAGGAGCCCTGGGGGACCCCCAGATCCAGAGGAGCGAGAGAGTGAGGGAGAGCAAGCGAGGGAGCGAGGGAGAGCAAGCGAGGGAGCGAGGGAGAGCAAGTGAGGGAGGGAGGGAGAGCCAGCGAGGGAGAGCAAGGGAGAGCGAGGGAGAGAGAGCGAGGGATGGAGAGTGAGGGAGGGAGGGAGGGCAAGCGAGGGAGGGAGGGAGGGCAAGCGAGGGAGGGAGGGAGGGCAAGCGAGGGAGGGAGGGAGGGCAAGCGAGGGAGCGAGGGAGAGCGAGGGAGCGAGGGAGAGCAAGCGAGGGAGCGAGGGAGAGCAAGTGAGGGAGGGAGGGAGAGCCAGCGAGGGAGAGCAAGGGAGAGCGAGGGAGAGAGAGCGAGGGATGGAGAGTGAGGGAGGGAGGGAGGGAGGGAGGGCAAGCGAGGGAGGGAGGGCAAGCGAGGGAGAGCAAGGGAGAGCGAGGGAGAGAGAGCGAGGGATGGAGAGTGAGGGAGGGCAAGCGAGGGAGGGAGAGCGAGAGAGCAAGCAAGCGAGGGAGCGAGAGGGAGGGAGAGCAAGCGAGGGAGGGAGAGCAAGCGAGGGAGAGCGAGGGAGGGAGAGCGAGGGAGGGAGAACAAACGAGGGAGAGGGAGGGAGAGGGAGGGAGTGAGAGGGAGGGAGGGAGAGGGAGGGAGGGAGGGAGAGCGAGGGAGGGAGAGCAAGGGAGGGAGAGCGAGGGAGGGAGAGCGAGGGAGGGAGAGCGAGGAAGGGAGAGCAAGGGAGGGAGAGCAAGGGAGGGAGGGAGAGTGAGGGAGGGAGACAGAGTGAGGGAGACAGAGCAAGGGGGACAGAGGGAAGGAGAGAGAGGGAGACCTCAGAGTGAGGGACAGGGAAGGGGAGAGAGAGAGGGAGACCTCAGAGAGAGGGAGAGCTCAGATTGAGGGGGAGGGAAGGAGAGAGAGGGAGAACTCAGAGTAAGGGAGAGTGAGGGAGAGAGAGGGAGACCTCAGAGTGAGGGAGACCTCAAAGAGAGGGAGACCTCAGAGTGAGGGAGACCTCAAAGAGAGGGACGGAGAGAGAGGGAGGCAGAGGGAATGAGGGAGAGGGAATGAGGGAGAGGGAAGGAGAGAGAGGGAGACAGAGGGAAGAAGAGAGGGAGACAAAGGGAAGGAGGGAGAGGGAAGGAGAGAGAGGGAAAGAGTGAGGGAGAGGGAAATAGAGTGAATAGAGTGAGGGAGAGGGAAATAGAGTGAATAGAGTGAGGGAGAGGGAAATAGAGTGAGGGAGAGGGAAATAGAGTGAGGGAGAGTGAGGGAGAGGGAAACAGAGTGAGGGAGAGGGAAATAGAGTGAGGGAGAGTGAGGGAGAGGGAAACAGAGAGAGAGGGAGAGGGAAACAGAGTGAGGGAGAAGGAAACAGAGAGAGGGAGACAGAGAAAGTGTGAGACAGTCAGGGTGAGTGAGACAGAGGAAGAGAGTCAGAGAGACAGTCAGATTGCGTGAGACAGAGGGAGAGATGGAGAGAGGGAGTGAGAGAGTCAGAGAGAGACAGAGAGGGAGAGGGAGGGAGAGAGAGAGAGAGAGAGAGAGAGAGAGGGAGAGGGAGAGGGAGAGGGAGAGGGAGAGGGAGAGGGGGAGAGGGAGAGAGGGAGAGGGAGAGGGAGAAGGAAACAGAGAGAGAGGGAGACAGAGAAAGTGTGAGACAGTCAGGGTGAGTGAGACAGAGGAAGAGAGTCAGAGAGACAGTCAGATTGAGTGAGACAGAGGGAGAGATGGAGAGAGGGAGTGAGAGAGTCAGAGAGACAGAGACAGAGAGAGAGAGAGAGAGAGGGGGAGAGAGAGAGAGAGAGAGGGGGAGAGGGAGAGAGAGGGAGAGGGAGAGGGAGAGGGAGAGGGAGAGGGAGAGGGAGAGGGAGAGGGAGGGGGAGAGGGAGGGGGAGAGGGAGAGGGAGAGGGAGAGGGAGAGGGAGAGGGAGAGGGAGAGGGAGGGGGAGAGGGGGAGGGAGGGGGAGAGGGGGAGGGAGAGGGGGAGGGAGAGGGGGAGGGAGAGGGAGAGGGAGAGGGAGAGGGGGAGGGGGAGGGAGGGAGAGAGAGAGAGAGAGAGGTGTATGCCGGGTCTGGTGGCTCAGTGGATGAAGGCATCCGCTGCAGGAACCTGTGATCAACCTCATGGTCACAGTTTTTTTTTGCTCTTGCCCCGCCCCAAGACCACACTCAGAGGCACCCTCCTCTACAGGCCACCAGGACCCCGTGCACAATTCAGTGAAGACATCACTGACTTTATCACCCCACACGCCCTCCCCTCCGAGGACTACATTCTATTGGGAGACCTCAATTTTCACCTGGAAAAGAGCAACGACAGCAACACCACCACCCTTCTGGACAATCTCGCCAACCTCGGACTCAGACAACTTGTCAATACCCCCACTCACTACGCAGGTCACACACTCGACCCCATCTTGACCTCCAGCAAACATATCTCCTTCACTCACACCACAGCTCTCCATTGGACGGACCACAGCTGCGTTCACTTTATCTACAAAAAGACCACAACCCACAACCATCCTCAACCTACTCTGCGAAGAAACTGGAATAAAATCACCATTGACCAGATCTCCTCATCACTTCTTCAATACCCCCCTACCCACTCTTCGAACCCCAACCAAGCAGCCATTAACCTCACTCAATGGCTAACCAACAGCGCCGACAACCTAGCACCCTTGAAAAAACGTCAAATCAAATTAGGCAGCAAAAACGCCCCCTGGTTCAACGATGATCTTAAGAAATCCAAGAAACTCTGTCGCTGCCTTGAGAAGGCCTGGAAAAAGGACCCAAACACCAGCACCAGGGACGCCTTCAAAAACGCCACCCGCATACACCACCAACTGATCCGGACTGCCAAGAAAGCCGCATTCAAAGACCGACTAGACAACAACGCCCACAACAGCAAGGAATTATTCAACATCGTTAAAGAGTTTACCAACCCCACTGCCAACTCCAACGACATCACTCCCTCTCAAACCCTTTGCGACTCCCTAGCTTCATTCTTCCACGACAAAATCGCAGACATCCACAACAGCTTCGACAACCAACCCGGAGACCAACCCACCCAACCTTCTGCCGTACCTTCACCCCCTGAACATCCTTAATGACTGGAACCCAATCTCCACTGAGGACACCATCCGCCTGATGAACTCCATCCACTCAGGATCCCCCACAGACCCATGCCCTCACCACATCTTCAACAAAGCAGATTCCATCATAGCACCACACCTCCGAGACGTCATCAACTGCTCCCTCAACTCCGCCACCTTCCCTGAAAGCTGGAAACACGCCGAACTCAGCGCACTTCTGAAAAAACCCACAGCTGACCCCACCGAACTCAAAAACTACCGACCCATCTCGCTCCTTCCATTCCCGGCCAAAGTCATCGAGAAAGCCGTCAACAGCCAGCTCGCCGCCTTCCTCGAAACAAACAAATCCCTGGACTCCTCACAGTCCGGTTTCCGAGCCAAACACAGCACCGAGACCGCCCTCATCGCAGCAACAGACGACATTCGAACTCTACTGGACAATGGAGACACAGTCGCCCTCATCCTCCTCGACCTCTCAGCAGCCTTCGACACGGTCTGTCATAGCACCCTGTTACAACGCCTCAGAAACATCGGAATCCAAGGAAAAGCACTGGAATGGATCACCTCGTTCCTTGCCGGAAGAACTCAGAGAGTCCGCCTGCCACCATTCAAGTCAGAGGCCACTGAAGTCATTTGCGGCGTGCCACATGGATCTTCACTCAGCCCCACCCTCTTCAACGTATACATGAGCCCCCTCGCGACCATCGCACGACAACACAACCTCAACATCATCTCCTACGCTGATGACACTCAACTGATCCTCTCACTCACCAAAGACCCCAACACCGCCAAAACCAACCTACATGAAGGAATGAAAGAAATGGCCGAGTGGATGAAAAACAGCCGTCTGAAACTGAATTCAGACAAAACAGAAGTCCTTATCTTGGGTACCTCCCCCTCCGCCTGGGACGACTCTTGGTAGCCAGAGGCCCTTGGAAAAGCACCCATCCCGACGAATCACGCACGGAACCTGGGCGTCATCCTGGATTCCTCACTCTCAATGACCAGACAAGTCAACGCCGTTTCATCATCTTGCTTCAACATTCTTCGCATGCTCAAAAAAACATTTCGCTGGATCCCCACCGAAACTAGAAAAACGGTCACCCACGCACTGGTTACAAGCCGCCTGGACTACGGAAACACCCTATACGCCGGTACCACCGCAAAACTTCAGAAAAAACTCCAACGCATCCAGAACGCATCAGCCAGACTCATACTAGACATTCCGCGTAAAGACCACATTTCTGATCACCTGAAAAACCTCCACTGGCTCCCCGTCAATAAGAGGATAACATTCCGCCTCCTAACCCACGCACACAAAGCACTTTACGAACTTGGACCCGAATGCCTCAACACACGACTTTCCTTCTACACCCCCTCCCGCCAGCTACGCTCTTCCAACCAAGCCCATGCCGCTGTACCTCGCATCAACAAAACCACCATGGGAGGAAGATCCTTCTCCTACCTGGCGGCTAAAACCTGGAACTCACTTCCCATTCACCTTCGCCTCACTCAGAACCACCTAGCATTCAGAAAGCAACTTAAAACCTGGATATTCGACAAGTAAATCCCCACCCTTCTTCAAGCGCCTTGAGACCCTCTGGGTATGTAGCGCGCTATATAAATTATCTGACTTGACTTGACTTGACTTGACTTGTAGTGTACGCATAAAGGTGACATGCTGCTCCTTCTGCATCTCAATTGTGTCTCTGTCAGGCTACTACTTATTTCCTGGTCCAACACTCTCCAATGCCGATGCCCTGTGATGTGTGTGATTTGGTAACTTTGATTTTGTAACGGTGTATGGTAGGGGAGATGCACATGCCTTACTTAGAGACTCGGGGATAGTCTTATAGGCCGGGCCCAACTGGAAAGTGGCCCTTAGTTCTAGTTGGGCCTACAGCTTAGCCTTTTATATGTCGCGTATGACCGCTCTGTATGCGAGTCTTCGTATGTTCTATGGAGTTGGTGTCAAACGTCCCCCCTCCCCCCCCTCCGGGGCCAGTGACTTGTGTGAGCTTTGGTATGGATGTGCCACTTGCGGCAGTGTTTCTCTAGTTTCCTAGCCTGGGTAGGGACCCTCACTTGCATTTGGCTTAGTAGACTCTCCATAATTGATTGGGGAACTTGTTTTAAGGATTTTAAAAATTTGGATTGTCTGGAGATTCTTTATATAATTACAAATTCTATTCTAATTGTTGGGAACAGTGTACACGAGGTGGTACTGAAAACGATTTACTGGTCAGGAGCTTTTAAATAAAAAAATAAAAAAGATCAAAGCATAACAAAATGGACATTTAACATTAAACAAAAGATGAATGCAATGAAATAGTAACAACCTGAAACAGAACGCAGTTGTTAATTCAGAGCAGTACGAGTTGATTTGAAGTAATAATCTAGCAATCATTTGTTATTTCATAAAGCATAGACTCCCTAACATGATATAACATTTAAACTTTCAGCATGATTGGTAAAATTTCAACAGCACCACAATATATCTATATATGTAGAATTGGGGAAAATGTAGAAGAGTCTAAAAGAGAAAAGGTTTGACAGAAAAAGTGTTTTCTACCCCCAAAACGTGGCCCCATCCTAGTGCCTATAGCCTGAGGATAGGGGATGATCTGCATAGTGGGCAGAGCTAAGTGAGCCTGATAGTCTGTCCATATCAGCTTGTGGGCAAAAATAGCAAGGATTTCAGTGGAGAAACAAGCATTTGCGATGCAATAGGTCTCGCTTTTGCGTGAGTTTGAGCTATTCGCATTGTAAATGACAATGCCTTTTATTTATGTGTTTTGAAAACTTGCAAGAGGTGCGTAAACATGCACTCTGTACTTATAGCCTTTGCTTACGAGAAGCAAGGCCGGCAATAACTGCGCCTCTTTTACTGACAGCCTTACTTCTCGTAAGCAAGGACTATCTGTGCAAAGTGTGTGTTTACGCACCGCTTGCAGGTTTTCAAAACACATAAATTATAGGCATAGTCATTTACAATGCCAATAGCTCAATCTCTTGCAAATGTGAGACCTATTGCATTGCAAATGCTTGTTTGGTATACTTCAGTGCGCCGCCCTTGGTGGTGCTGACACGTCCAGACATAGGTTTCATGCTGGCTGTGCCACAGGAACCAAGATACACCTGACTGTAGACCCCCAATCACGATGAAACCAGTCCTGGGTCACACAGGACCAGGCCTCGCAGTTCGGGCCTGACTGAAGCAGGGTGAAGACTGATTTGCATATAGCTGGGTCCACACTGAGGAGCCATGCTGTGCAAAATTATGATGGATTGGGATGGAACCCCGAGTGATTACCAGGGGTTGGGATTAATTCTAACATTCGATCCATCACATTTTGTACACTGCAGTTACAAAGTGGTACACATCTGTATAGGACTGAGAAGCCTGGCACTGGAGGTGAAGAGGGGGCCTTTGATCCTTCAGTATGTATGTGGGGGGCGAGGGGGATGCCTCTGTCGTGTTGATGTGTGAATAAGTCTAGTGCTGGTTTCTGACTGTGCCCTTGCGCCGGGCTGGCGGCTGTGATGTCTAGTCGCACTGTGCCTTCAAGCTGTGAATTGTGGGCCCTGCGACTCCTGTATTCATTGCTGTTAATGAACCAAAGAATCGCTTAGTGACCGCATGGTATTCACTGCCTACGGGGAAGGGGAAATGTCCCTGCCAATCAAATAGCAGGGCATAGGGGGTGTGTGAAAGAGGCTGGCCTCACAGAGGCTGCTTAGTGGCCCGCATTCACCATAAGAGGGACAGATGTGTCAGCATGAGGGAGAGGGCGTGTGTGGAAGTGGAAGAGAGGGACTGTCCGCAGGTGAGAAGTAATCGAGAGAGAAGAGACCATGATAGTGTTTTAGAGCAGCTGGGATAGAAAAGGCAGGAAGTGAAATCACTGGATTCAATCACGTGCTATCTCACTGACTATCCGAGAGCGCATAGTCGTCCTCTCAAAGCCAATCACTCGGTGTCAGTCTCACTATAGACGCACATGCAGTGTACTCTGTCTCGCAGCATGGGCAGGGATGCACACCTCGCAGTCTCATAGGCGCGCAAGTACTCAATGTTTCGTAGCACTACAAAAAAGTTACATGTTACCTGCCTCGCAGTCGCCGCCTCACAGTCCCGCAGGTCAGAGAAGATGGCAGGAGTTTCACGGTACTCATGAGCCTTGCAGGTCCCCTCAAAGCTCTGAAGACACGCACTGTCCTACGGTATTTCAGATAAGAACTGGCTGTCACCACCTCTCCCTCCCCACACATACACAGATAAGCAGGTTCAAAACGGCCTCACTGCCCAGCAGAGACGTGCTGGGACCTGCTATTCCAGAGAAATTAATAGAAAGGCTGGCCCTCGGGTCTCCGAGCACTGCAGAGAAATCCAGTTACTGCCAGAGCGACACGGTCCAACCGAGAAGGCAGAGTTTCGCTTAGTCAGCCTCAGACAGAGAAGTTCATGGGCTAGGTAGATAGGTCAACACTGAACAAGCCCTCGCCATTGCGCGAATGTAAACAAATACAGACTTGTTAAAGGAGACTGTGCGAGTCTGGATGGGCGGAGCCAAAAGGAGACAGGGCAGTCACCAAAAAGCCTCACTTTCAATCGGAGGCCAGCGTTTACCATAAAGGATGACGCCGGCCAATAGAAAGGATGGGCAGAGCTTCCACTCCACTTCCAAAATCGATGACAATAGATCTCGCAGAGCGATCAGCGCAGGCGCTGCAACGCTAGGAGAGACCTAAAAAAGGAGTAACCTGACAACTATCGGCCCTCTGAGGCCAGACCCAAGCTACACCTGATTCACCAAGGTCCGAATTTTCCCTTACTTCCGAATGACAACCTATATCACACGCAAGCGGAGAGAAAATAAGACACCTTTCACTTCTACTAGATGCTACTAGTGTTGAGATCAATAGCACTAAGAAAACTTTTGTGTCTAAAAAACAATAGGATTGAAATGTTAGCTCTATGTCACACCTAGAGCATTTGCGTACCGACTTTCCAGCATGCCCAGCCATCCAAGCAACCCTTTACTGACACCCAGGGACGATGCATACCCTCCGTTCCATGCCAAGTGGGCCAAGTGCTCTCCCTTACCGACACTCTGGAACAAGCCGTATCATGTGCTCCACGCCAAGGGTCAAATACCAAAGAAATTGTAGCTACCTTCGCTTTCCTCTAGCATGCTGCCTAGGGGAAAAACAAAAGTGATCTATGCGCTTGTCCTAGTTTGCCATACACTAAATACTGAGACTAAGGGTCAGATGTAGTCTCTTACGCTACGACGGCTGTCTTCGGAAGGACCTTCACCCAATGGATTCACAGACATTCTAATCAATTATGACATCCGACCAATCGTTTCGGTCAGATGTGAATCCGTTCAGGCCGGGGTCCTTCCGTCGACAGCAGTCTGGCTCAATAAACCAATCTGTTCTGGCTGGCTCACCAGAACGTTGCTCGGATAGGAATTTACCTTAAATAAATGAAAAGGCAAGAGGCATTTGGCAGAACAGGAACAATTAAATGCTGCGGTCGTGAGAGCCTCGACACAGTGCGTCTGATCAAAGTTTCTCTGTGTACAAAGTTTTGTCTGTCATTGTACACAGTTCATGAGGTACAGTAAAACAATTTCTACATTCCAAAAAGCATATAAGTCATAAATTAAGAGTGGACACCAATGGCTCTCGAAATTGGGGAGAGCTAGTGTGGGCCAGTGTATATGTGTCCAGATGTCCGGTGGGGGGAGCACATGATCACGCCATGTAGTGTGCATGTCCTGTTAGGATTGGCTGAGTGTTTCTATCTTCATGTGGTATCTAGCTTTGTGGTATTTTTGGGGAATGCGAGACTTTGTGCGAATGTGTTTTATTGGGTCCATTTGCCTCAGACCTGTTTGTGGTGCAACTATCTTTGTGTGGGATAGATCAGGGTTTTCCTTGTCTGTGTTAAGGGAGATCCCATCTGTGACCTGGTAATCAACAGGCATAGGTGTGGGTTGTAGGGCCTGTCTAACCACATATCTCTGACCCTGGGTTGATGGGGAGGTCACTTTGGGTGAATCCGACAGCAATGATGTGAGTTCATTAGAACTCCTGAAAATAATATGGCAGTTTGGTATAATTTTTATTAACCTTCTTAACATTGTGCATTCAGTGGTCATAGCGTACATCGATATTGTCCTTACTGGTATTGAGATGATGTACATCGACGTTGCTCTTACTGGTAACATTGTCATTTGCAAATGGACTATGGCATACATTGAAATTTTTACTGGCGCTGTCCCCAGCGCAATAGTGATCCCATAGTAATTACCATCCCGAGTGCTCCTGCATGCGCTAGCCACAACCGCCCAGATTCCCGCTTGCATGGTACTTTTTAAGTAATAAGAATAAACAGTCGGCATGCCAACTGTTTTTATCATGCCACTGGGAGCACTAAGTCACTGAATTAAGTAAATACTCAGTAGGGCAAAGTGCTAATTTAAGCTTACCTTTACAGTTTTAGACTGCTCACCCTGTCCTGAAGATGATCTTGACTCAATAAAGATCCAAACGTCGTCGACCCCCCCCAACGAAAATCCCTCCATTGTATACATTTTTGTGGATTTCCCTTTGTTGTTTATGTGATATTTCGTCTATTCTCACTTTCACTCAGTCACAATACGCACCCTATCACTTATGTGAGCACCTGAACGTATTCCTGTAATACCAACATGTTGAAAAAGCACAATGATTAAAATTACACGTTGCCCTACATGCTCTGCTCCCAAATTGATTTAGTATCTAGTCTAAATAATTGTTTTCGCTTTTGGACCTATTTAGGCCACCCTTGAACCATTGTACTTCTTATAGACACTGCTGTGCAGGCACAGGTTATTGCATACATTGACATTGCATAGACTGGTTTTGAAAAGGTTATGCAGGCACAGGTTATGGCAAACGTTTGCATTCAATTTATTGGTATTATCGTTGTTGGGCCTGCACATATCATGGTATTCATTGACATCGTATTCACCCATTCCAACAGGATGTAATGAGACACTTTGAAACAGCATCCTGATTTCTCAACAATAACTGTAAAAGGTATTCAATGTGAGCGATACAGTCTCTATTTCCATTTCACGTTTTACTTCTTCTAGCATTCACAGAGGGTATTTGCTTTTTCTACGACTCTTGAAAGTTGCTTAGTGTGAACTGAGTTGTCTATATGTGTCTAGGAGAGTTTAGGTTGTTATTAGGTGTTCAAAACAGGTCACCATTGAGAGCTCCATGATTGAGGCTGAAAGCTATTCCAGATTCTCATAGTGCAATGTTGTGGGTGATAAGGGTGTGCAGACTATATTCTCATCCAGTTCCTGGTATGGCCCCTCTGCTGAGAACACAGAGCAATGCTTAAATATGTGCCAATTTTAACTACCATCTTAGGTGGAAGTATAAAGAATCAATGCACAGCAGTTAACAATAGTGACAGCTGCAAGCGAAAAGAAAATTCTATGTTCACTGGTGAGAAGAGTGGGTGCTTATGTGAGACAACAATTGAGTGAGAGCAAGTAGTGGGGAGTGAGTAAGAATAACTGCCTGATTGAGAATGAATGCAGTGAGTGATGGGGAATGAATGAGAATAAGCATGAGTGAGAATGAGTTTGAGTGAGAATAAGAATACTTTGGGAAAGTTTGCTTTGCTATCTGGCATTCCGTGCATGAATTCGCCCATCAGTTTCAATGACCACCAGCCGCTACTGATAGGCACACATATAGGCAGAGGGAAAGCATTAGTACAGTAGCGAAGATCAGGGTTGGCACCCTAGAGAGGAGACAAAGTCGAAAAGACAGGAAATCATATTGACTCAACAACCAAACTCACTATTTCCAAAGTTCGATCATCCACATTGAGGTTCTGCAACCACGAGATAAGTGCTAGATCTTCAGCATCTGCTCGATGATTCTTCATGGGACTGGCCCCCAACATTTCTAGAAATCAGAAGAAAACAGAGGCAAGACGTTTATCAAATCAGAAGGTAATTCGTTTCACTGGTTCAAGTGCATTTATTGTAAAGTGGACACTATTCTTACACATGGTTACGTAAAGACCTTTTGAATGAAATAAATAAACAGCTTGTTATCCATTTAAGCCAAAATGTTGTGAGCTGCTACCCATTTTATTTGTTTCTAATCTAAATAACCTGTAAAAAGTAAATAAACATACTAATAGGCTTCATTCTATTTTACAGTGGGCTAGGCAGACCATGCTTTAGGAGTCATCCTTTCAGAATCTGACATCGTAACAGAATCAAGACCTTTTTTTCTAAAAAAAATCTTTGCCCTTGAATATGCAGATTGTAGGAAGATGGCTTTGTATACACTTGTTTTATTTGAAAAGTTTTATATAGCGCTTCAAGACCCGAGGGTAGCAGAGCGCTTTACATGAGCATTAAGATTCCAGTTGGTACAGTAGATTCAGCGGGATCGGGAAAAAAATATACAGACATTACACATGTAACAAAAAACACTTCTTAAATAAGCAAAATAGACTAACAGATATGGCCATAAGTAGAACGTAGTTGCACAGAGTCCAGTGGATCCCCAAAAGTAGGCAGAGGCTAAAAGTAGATACTTCCTTACTCTCTATTTGAGGAAGTGTGGGCGAGCAGTAAGGCTTGATCAGAGGGTAGTGTTAAGCATTTATTGAACACACGAAGGCAAGGAATGATGTCACACACTCAAAGCCTGAACTCAGACCAATTTGTTTGGTATGAAATATTATTTAGTTGTATTTTATACCTAGAACCAAGCCCGGCCTGGTATGGGTAAGTGTAATAGCACTTTCAAAGAATAATGCAGTTAAATACAGTTTGCATGCAGTTGAATGCAATTGGATTAGTTAACATGAAGTCACTTGCTAAAAAACAGTTGGAATTACTTTTCAGTTACTTTTCAGATTACTTTACAAGTTACTTTACAGGTTACTTTTAAGTTATTTTTTATACTCAGTGTGAAATGCCTAGATATCACACTGGGACATTTCCTAGATAAAAGGTAAATCAGTTGTTTTATAAATATACACTTTAAGGTTTCATACAATCTAACTCCACACTTTTCACAGAAAAGCAGCCAATGCAATCCTATTACATTGGCTGCTTTTCTGTGAAAATTGTAGATATCGAATTTGAACATATCGGTTTAAAGGTAAGTACTTAGGTTTGGGAGTTGGTTTAATGGGGTTAGAGCAAGAGTTCCCCAAGGGTCAAGGAAGCACTCTCAAAGCACCCTCAGCAGCACTAGGGAGGCCGACTGCAGAGTGCTGAGGCCCAGTGTTATCCAATGGGGGAGAGAGGGGCCTCCAGTTGGTGGCTGCTCCCGAGCAGACCAAAGATTGTGGGAGCAAAGCTCCTGGACTTAAGCACAGGGAAAAGGGGGTTCAAGTTAGCACCCGAGGAGCGCCCACAGAGGCACTCGGGTGATGGGTGCAGGGGGCTGTTTTGGTGTATGTTGACCTGTTAATTTCAATGGGTATTCTCCGGTTTGAACAAACACTGCAGGCTCTGGCATGTAGATCTTCTGGAGGTGACCACCGGTTGGTGAGGTAGGTTGGGATGTTGTGGGATGCCCGGACACCGTTGGTTGAGCTACCTAAGGCTGTGGGGGTGCATGGATGTCTTTTGGTGTCTGGATTTTCTTACCGGGTCCGCTCGCGGTCAGGGTGATCCTCCAGAAAGGGGCTGCAGGCATCACCAGGGGGACTTGAGGCAGGTCAGGGATCACCAGATCCTAGGTCATGATCGCTGGGTAGACCTCTTCCTCGGGTTGGGCCACTTGAACTCAGGCGTGGGCATCTGGTGTAGAGTGGTGCAGACTTGTGGATTCAGCCGGAGCCAGAGTCTGTTGGCAAGCAAATCCGGTGCTCAAAGGAGACAAAGTCTTGTTTGGGAAGGCAAGGCAGGTCCTCCAGGTTCTGAGGGGTTGCTGTCTGCAGAACACACTGGGATTTCGCTGGAGCAGGTCGAGGTCAGGGCCAAATCAGTTGATGTCCTCCTCTTCTTCTTCAGGACTTCTCTTCGGTACTTCCTCTGGTTTCTTCTTGTTTGAGGAGGCAAGGTTCAAGGTTGCCCCTAAATACTAAATTTAGGGGCGTTACAGGTAGGTACAGGTTGTGACCAATGGGTCCCTTCCTTGGGGTGGGTACACCGCCTATTATGCCACCATCCAGTGGGAGGGAGGCTTAAGCCTCACTCTGGTTGGCTGGGTCCCCCATCTTCAAGATGGCGAGGACTAAGAGTTGGGCTTCACCTCGGCTCCAACTGAGGGATGGGGTATCAAAGGTGGGCACACCTCTCCTCTTAACTTGGTTTTCCCGCCGATTCTCCTGCCAAAGGTTGGGGTCAGAACCGGTGGGGGCCAGTTGCTGGGAGCAGCAAATGGCTGGGCAGCTTACAAAGGCGGCAAGCCTTTGAAATTTCCCCTTCATGGACCCTGCCCATCCGGGAGAGGAGGCTTAGCACCTTGTCCAAGGATGTGCTTTGTTTCAGGTCCAGAAACATGCATGGTGGCGGCAGCTGGCAAGCAGCCACTCAACCAGGACACTAGAGTTAGGTCGTTTTACAGAGGGCATCTTTGCGATGCCCTCTGAGTGCATTTTCTTATTAAATCCCACACTAGCATCAGTGTGGGTTTAATGTGCTGAGAAGTTAGATACCAAACTTCCCAGTTTTCAGTAAAGACATTATTGTGCTGTGGAGCTTGTAATGACAACCTCTTATACCATATACTCTTTATGGCTTTACTGCACTTACAATGTCTAAGAATGGCCTTAGACACTGTAGAGGTACAGGGCTCATGCGCCTGTATCCTGACCCCTGGTATAGTGCACCCAGCTTGAGGGGTGGATTACCAATGCCAGGGTGCCATGTCAACTCTTCACTTTGCTCTGCACCAAAACACACAGCCTACAATGAATGGGGTGTGTGTGGGTGTGTGTGTGTGTGTGTGTGTGTGTGTGTGTGTGTGTGTGTGTGTGTGCGTGCGTGTGTGTGTGTGTGTGTGTGTAGGGCCTCTAAGGGTGGCACAATGAGGGCTACAGCCCTTAGAGACCTTCCCTGGTCACAGTGCCCTTGGTAACTTTTACAAGGAACTTACATGTGGCCAGAGAGTTGCCAATTGGGTTTTGCAACAGTACAGTTTAGGGAAAGAACTTGGGACCTGGGTACCTGGTTGGCAGGAACCCAGGGCACACTCAGTCAAAGTGCATCAACATTAGGCAAAAAGTGGCGGCAACCATGCAAAAAGGGGTACTTTCCTACAATCCCCCCCCATCCACCAAATGAAAGAGGATGAGACTAACCTTTCCCTAGAGAGTCTTCATTGTCTAAGTGGAAGAACCTGGAAAGTCCACCTGCATTAGCATGGGCAGTCCCCGGTCTATGTTCCACTTTAAAGTCCAGTCCTTGTAGGGAGATGGACCACCTCAAAAGTTTAGGATTTTTACCTTTCATTTGCATTAGTCATTTCAGAGGTCTGTTTGAACCGTCAAGTGAGTGCCAAACAAGTATGGTCTCAAGTCCTTCATTGACTAAACTACAGCAAAGTCCTCCCTCTCAAAGGCACTCCAACGCTGCTCCCTGGGGAGTAACCTCCTGCTGATAAAAGAAATAGGCTGGCCTTGGCCATCATCATTGATCTGGCATAGGACCGCTCCTATCCCTGGCTCAGAGGCATCAGTTTGCACAATGAACTGCTTGGTGTAGTCTGGAGCTTTGAGAATTGGTGCTGAGCACATTACCTCTTTCAGGGTGTCAAAATCCTTTTGACAGCTAACTGTCCAGTTTATTTTTTTGGGTATCTTCTGGGAGATGATTTCTGTGAGGGGTGTCACAATGGACCCATACCCTTTCACAAACCTCCTGTAGTACCTAGTCAAGCCAAGGAATGCCCCGACTTGGGTCTGGGTTGTTGGGGCCCCTAATTCCAAGATAGCCTGGATCTTGGGTTGTAGGGGTTGAACTTGACCTCCAACAACTAGGTGGCCCAAGTATACAATTGTGCCCTGCCCCATCTGGCATTTGGATGCCTTAATAGTTAGGCCTCCAGCTTGCAGGGCTTTTAAAACCTTCCCCAGGAGGATCAGGTGATCCTGTCAGGTGGTGCAGCTAAAGACAGCAATATCAGCAAGGTATGCTGCACCAAAGGCCTACAATCCAGCAAGTACTTGATTCACCAACCTTTGGAAGGTGGCAGGGGCATTCTTTAGACCAAAGGGCATAACAGTAAACAGAAAATGCCCATCAGCTGTGGAGAGTGCTGTTTTTCTTTGGCTCCTGGGGCCATGCCAATCTGCCAGTTCCCTGCAGTTTAGTCAAAGGAACTAAGAAATTTGGCTGCACCCAGTTTATCTATCAACTCATCAGCTCTGGGTATAGGGTGAACATCTGCCTTGGTGAGAGAATCAAGACCTCTGTAGTCCACACAGAATCTCATTTCTCTCTTTCCACCCTGTGGATGAGGTTTGGGGACTAAGACCACTTTGCTGGCCCAGGGATTTTCACAGGGTTCAATAACCCTGAACTCCAGCATCTTGCTTCAGCGTTGATGCTCTCCTTAACTTGATCAGACTGTCGAAAGATTTTATTTTTGACAGGTACACTGTCCCCAATGTCCACATCATGGGTACACCAGTAGGTCTGACCAGGGGTCAAGGAGAAGAGCTTAGCATACTGCTGTAAGACTTGGTTACAGTCAGCTGGTGTTGGGCAGTAAAGGTGTCTGAATAGACAACCCCCATCCACTGACCCATCTTTAGGGCTGTAAGAGAGGTGGCCAGGGAGAGGTTCACTCTTTGTCTCCTGATCCTCATCAGTAACCATCAGCATGGTTATGTCAGCCCTCTCATGGAAAAGCTTTAGGCGGATCACATTGATCACCCTTTAGGGGGTCCTGCTAGAGCCCAGGTCCACCAAACAAGTGACATCACTTTTCTAAGATGGGTTACGGGCCACTCCATTTGTCCTGGAGGGCCCTTGGTGCCACAGGCTCCAAAACCCACACCTTTTGCCCTGGTTGGAATTCCACCAGTGCAGCCTTTTAGTCATACCAGTGCTTCTGGGGCTCCTGGCTGGCCTCAATATTTTAAAAAGCTTTTTCCATGTACTCTGCCATGCTGGACCATAGGCCTAGTACATAGTCCACAATATCTTGTTTGGACTCTTGGAGAGGCTTCTCCCAACCCTCTTTAATCAGAGTGGCCTCTTACAGGATAGCCAAACATAAGTTCAAAGGGGGAAAGGATAATGTTACTTACCAAGTGAGCATCTGTACTTGGCATGTAGAGCTGTAGATGCATACTCCTGCCATCCAGTGCTGGGTCCGGATGTTTGCAAGTTGTTTTTCTTGGAAGAAGTCTTTCCTAGTCACAAGGTAAGGGGACTCCTCCTTTCGGTGATAGTGCGCATGGTCATCAACTCCATCATTAGATTGTTTTCCCACAAAAGGGGGAGAATGGATTAAGTAAGAGTAGTATAGAGATGTCCATGCGTATGAATGTATAATGAAGAACTGCAACAACTATCGGTACCCGGGAAGGTGGGTGGGCGCATGTGAATCTACAGCTCTACATGCCAAGAACAGATGCTTACTGGATTAGTAACATTATCCATTCGAGGCATGTGTTCTCTAGATACACAAGCTTTGCATAGACTACAAAGCAGTATACTCCCAAAGCGGTGGCTAACCTGTAGATGTTGCAGTTTGAAATAGTGTTTTCGGTACTGCTAGGCCTACATTAGCTTGTCGACGTGTTAACACATCTATGCAATATTGTTTGGTAAATGTGTGTAGTGTAGACCATGTATAGAGAAATTGTACCTAAAAAGGCCATAGAAGCCCCTATTTTGCGAGTGGAATGCGCTTTAGGGGGTATGCAAAAAGTTTTTGGGCTTTAGCGTAGCATGTTTGAATGCATTTATCAATCCATCTTGCAATACCAGATTTAGAGATGGGATTGCCTTTGTGAGGTAGAGCAAATGCAACAAACAGCTATTTTATTTTGCAAAAGTCTTTTGTCCTATCTATGTAGAACAATAAAGCTTCTAACAACAAGTGTGTGAAGAGTGCTTTCTGCTACATAATCAGGTTGAGGCAAAAATACTGGTAACTCAACCGATTGGTTTAGATGAAAAGCAGAAACCACTTTGGGAAATAATTTAGGGTTGGTGTGGAGAACTACCCTGTCTTTGTGTAGTTGAAAGAACGGTCCTTCCAAGGTTAATGCCTGTAGCTCACCAACTCTTCTCAATGATGTAATCACAATGAGGAAAGCAACTTTCCATGAGAGAAATTGCAAAGGGCACTTGTGCAATGGTTCAAAAGGTGGACCCATGAGCTTTGTGAGGACAATGTTAAGATTCGATATTGGGGCAGGAGGAATCCTTGGTGGTATTACTCTTTTCAAGACCTCCATGAAAGCTTTGATTACTGGAACTTTGAATAGTGCAAATGTTGCCTGTTCTGCAAATACGCATCTACAGCTGCGAGGGGCAAAATGATAGATGTATAAGCTAGTTTAGTTTCCTGTAAGTGTAACAGGTAACAGATAATGTTTTGTATAGAAGCATCTAAAAGATTGATTTTGTTGTTATTGCAGTAGACATCAAATCTTTGCAACTTTGCTACGTAGCAAGCTCTGGTGGCAGGCTTTCTTGCTTCTTTTAGAATATTCATACCGTCTGGTGGTAGGTTAAATAACTAAACTCCATGACTTCAGGAGCCAGATTGCTAAATTCAGTTATTTGGGATTTGGACGTATGATTTCTCCATGGTTCTGTGTGAGGAGACGTGAGGTGCAGCTTTTCAAGCGGAACTAGTGATAGCTCCAACAGGGTGGTGTACCATGGTTGACGGGCCCACTTGGGATCTACTAGAATTAGTGTGAGGTATATTTGCCTGAGCTTCCGAACCAAACACGGAATGAGCGGGAGAGGTTAAAAAAGCATAGGCAAATATCTCTGACCTGTTCATCCATTGGGCATTGCCCTTTGAGAGCGGGTGTGGGAACCTAAAGCAGAAGCTTGGGCATTTTGCGTTTTGTGATGTGGGGAACAAGTCTATTTGTGGGAATTCCCATTGTTGAAAGTATGGAAGGAGAATTTGGGGATGAAGTTCCCACTCGTAAATTTGCTTTCTCCTTCTGCTGAGAAGGTCAGCAATCTGATTGTTTACTCCTGGGAGGTGTTCTGCCAGAAGATACATCTTGTGATGGATTGCCCAATTCCAAGTGGCTTGAGCGAGTAGTGACATTTGCAGAGAGTGTGTTCCCCCAGCCCCTTGATTTTGCACATGATACATTGCTGTCATGTTGTCTGTTGGGACTAGGAGAGTTTTGCCTATGAGGTCAGTTTGAAAAGCTTTGAGTGCTAGAAAAACTGCCAGGAGCTCTAGATAGTTGATGTGGATGTTTGTGTACTTGTTGCAATACAGGCCTTGTATTGGGTAATCATGGAGATGGGCATCCCAACCTGTCAGAAATGCGACTGCTGTGAGAACAATCTGTGGAATAGGGTCGATGAAAGGCCGTCCTCTTGATAAAGTTTGTGGGTTCCACCACTGCAGAAAAAGATGGGTACTGCCGTCTACCAACACTAGATCAGTCAATTGACCCTGCGACTAGTAGTGGACGCATGCGAAGTCTTGCATGGGGTGCAATTGCAATGCAAGACGCCATCATTCCCAGCAGCTGCATGAACACTCTGGCTGGTAAGGCTATAGTACCATAGCCTGAATATTGTGAATTCTGGCGACATTGGGAGAGGATAGAGCTTTGACTGTCTAGAGTGGCTCCTAGGTAAGACTGCAACTGCGAAAGATGCAGGTGAGATTTTAGTGCATTGACCGTAAAGTCAATTTGATGAAGAAGGTATATTGTTATCTGTGTGTGTCAGACAATTTTGGTAAGTGCTCGCTTTGATGAGCAAGTCGTCTAGATAGGGGAAGACGTGAATATGCTGTCTCCTGAGATGATCCGCGACTACTGCCAGACATTTAGTAAATACTCTAGGTGTGGTTGTTACTCCGAAGGGAAGTATTTTGAATTGGTAATGCTTGCCTGCTATCACCAATCTGAGGTATTTGTGATGAGCCAGGTGAATTGGAACACGAAAATATGTGTCTTTTAAGTCTAGAGTAGACATAAAATCTGCCTTCTGTAAAACTGTAAGTACCTGCTGAAGGGTCACCATGTGAAAGTGTTCTGACAGAATATATTGGTTTAACTCAGATGCAGAATAGGTCTTTGGGAACCGTCCTTTCTGGGAATGAGAAAATACAGAGAGTAAGTCCCTGAGCCTTGGTATTGTGCTGGAAACGGCTCTATAGCTCCTTTCAGTACGAGGGATTGCACTCCCTGTTCGAGCAAGTGCAGGTGTTCTGGAGACAATTTGTGAGACCGAGGTGAAATGTTTGGAGGATTGCTGGTAAGCTCCAGGCAATAACCATGTTGAATAATTCCAATCTGCTGTTATAGATTGCCAAATGGAGAGAAATTGTTAAAGTCTTCCCCGACAGGTGTGGTATGGTCGGGGGGGAAGCGTTGGTCAAGTCACTGCTTATTAGGGGAAGGGGAGTTACGGGGTGTGTTGCCCTTACCCCTATCTTTAGAGTAGTTCCCTCTATAACCACCCCGAAAAAAGCCTCTGGAAAGAGAGGACAGTTATTAACTTTGATGGGGGAGGTATTCTGGTCTGAGGATGTGGTTTTAGACACTCCCTCGGTAAAAGGAATGATGAAAGGAGACTCTGCTTGCAGGGGCAGGTCCTCCACTAGGGCGGAGGAGCATTACCTCAATGCTTTCTTGCAGTGCGAGAGGCAGTAACATAAAATGGTAAAATAAAACTACCATTTTATGTTTCTGCTTCTCGCACTGCGAGAAAGCAGAAGTGTCTAATTGCGGGTGGTCAGGGATGCTCTACGAGCATGGCTGGACAGGGGAGGAGTAGTGTGCCCCCTACTGAGTGAGCATGACTGGTTTAGACAGCCCTCTGAGGCCACCCAAACAGTCATGCACTCACTGTCCTTTCTCCATGCAGGCTGCAATGCAGCATACATGGAGAAAATGCTCCCCCCATAGACGTCTGGACGGGCGCCGTTCTGATCAAGCATAACCCTGCCATTGCAGTGTTGTGATTTGCTTTCTGGAGGGGAGGGAGGCTGTCTGCTTTCTGTTGCTGCCGGAAGCATAACAGAAGCAGGAGCCGAGAAAATGCGGGACCCGGCCGGCGGACAGGTAAGTTTTTTCAATTGATTTTATCACTCCCCCCCTCCCCGCACGACCCGTGGCCCTCCCACCCGCGATTAATGCCGGCCAAGACTGTCTGTTTGAAAGAGACTGGAGCACTCCCATGGACTTGGCCACTTCAGTGTCCTTTTTATTTTTAGGTCTTGGCTAAATATAATTATTTTTTTCTTCCTAGCGACGGATCACTTCCGTGGACACTAGTTACTTTTATCTGGCGATCGTTTTAATTCAGTAAAATACTACGTTCTGCAAGCGAATGACCTGCAGTTGTACCACAAGGTCGCCCAGCCTTTTCTCTGGTTTTCGGTTTCAAAGGTCACCCGTCGCGCTATCGCCTTGCACACAGGTAACACAGCACAACAAAGCCAAGGCGTGTGCACGGAAATGTGTTTAGACAGGAGCCGGCCTCCATCGTAAGAATACTATACTTGGGGGTCCTTATTTTAAGCGTTGGTAGGTCACGATAGAATGCCTCCCAGGGGGCAGTGCGCTGGATGTAACTTTAGAATAGAAGTGTCACTCATCCTGGCTTGGGGTTTGTGAGGACTGCTACATTGGTGAATGCTTTTAGGCCAAAGCAGCTCGGGCGGAAAGGAACCTTGCAATAAGATGAACAAGCCAGGTCAGTTTTTTGATCAGTCGGAGGCGATACCCTCATTAACTCTGTATTCGCTTATCCTGGTGATGGTGACGAATTTATATATTTGAAATGTGATTCCTCTGCAGCGTGTGGCTTGTTTCCAGTTAGAGGCATACAAATCCGAGAACTAAATGTCACTGCAAATTCTTTTTCGTGTGATGTGCATTTATTTATGATTTAAAAAAAAAAAAGTCATGAGCAATGCCAATAGCTCTACCTTTAATAATGCCGAGACCATTGCATTGTAAATGCTTGTTTCTATTGCCTGATCTACCTCAGGACCAAAAGATGCTTCAAATGTTGTGTTTAGAATGGATTGTTGGACCACAGGCTTAAACCCGGAGATCCTTAACTAAGCATTTCTCCTAAGAAAAATGCTAGTGTTCATCTCTCTAGTCGCAGTATCAGCAGCATCTAGAGCACACCTTATGGAGGAATTTGAAATGAGTTTCCCATCATTTACCAAATCCTGCACTTTTATTTTATGCTCTTCTGGGAGATATTAAAGCAATTGCTCCATTTCCTCACAGTGTGCCCTGTCATACCTGGCTAAAAGGCCCTCTGTATTTGCAACGCGCCTTCATTAATTTTCGGTCCTGATGAATGCCACGCCCCGATCGGGCCATTTGGCAGAAACATGTTGACCGCACCTTCAACGGTGAGGGGACAGTAATTTCCCCATTGCACCGTTCACTTGTTTTTAATACCATATAGTTGCCTGCCACAATAAAATTGATTTGGTAACTGTAATGGTTTTTAAACCTCACTCACTTGTCACGGGCCCCCACTTAGTTTAGAAGGGCATCCCTGATGTCAGGTGTTTGCCCGCGCTCCACCAAACCAAGTTTCTGGAGGGTGAGGATTGGTCAATGATGAAGCATGACACCAGGTGGTGTGTGAGACCAGTCTGACACTTTTTGTGAGATGCCATCACTCACAATTTAAGCTTGACTTAGGTCACTACCCTGGGAGCGGCCCCATTTTGTGTTGAACATTGTATGTTGGAGGCTGGACTGCTCCTAGCTCCCCGTGCCTCTAGTTCCTTCCCCCAGGAGCCCCTGTCATCACAGCTCTCAAATTTGGGGACAATCCCTTTGGGGATTTTGGGATTATAAGATTACTCTCTGTCCATATTTATTAAGTTGCTGCCACCACTGATGGGAGCTAAGCCCATCTCTGCCGTTTCTTTTTCTAGAGCCAGGAGTCTGGTCACTAGGTCTAATTTTTTGTATTGTATAAGCTTTATTTCAACAACTCATGTCATAAAAGCTATAAAAACACCAGTTATAAAACAAAAGGTATAAAAATAGACAGTTCATACAGCAGCTTATTACAGTAACTTGCAACAAAATTATTCATCATGGTTTACAGCTACAGCAAGGGAGCAAGATAACATTTGACAAATAAATAATAGATAACAATTGACACGACATTACAATAATAACATACTTAAGACAATGTGGCAAGGAAGGAAGGGTGTCAAGGTATTTCCACGCTACAAGCTACTATTAGTTGATCTTGATGAGCAGTGCCCAACAGTTATTTTAATTTATTTTTTGTTTTAAATTAGCTTTATTCGGTTGAAACAAACAACCATAAAAGCACACAAATGATACATAACAAATTAAAAACAATTCATTAGGGGTCAATATCCATTTAAAACTGGTAAATCTGATTTCATTCAAAAAATGTACATTATGGCACTACTCTTACTAGGTACAATAGACAAAGACAGCTTGACAGAAAGTGCATATGTTTGGCATAAGGCCTGATGTAACCAATTAACACGTAGCAACTTTTAGGGACAATAAACATAATCGCTATGAGAACAGTAAACACGTTATAAATTTACACTATTAACAATTAAAAGGCTAATACGAGACAGGCACAATCCCAACATAATAAATAACCAGTATTAATGTAATATGGTTACGTTATTAAAAACCAAGTTACACATGCGATATAAAGTGCAAAGTGCTTTAAACTTCTTGTTCACCTCTGGCATTATGCAGATTATAAATACATTAAAACAACATACTCTTCCTAGCCTTAATTGAACTGAGAATAAATGTAGCAGTGAAGAAACAAATCCCAGGTTCTTCAAGAGCATATAATAGGGACATAGCAGCTTTTATGGTCTTGGCCTCATATTTTTTAATAAGTGGTTTAAGAAACGCGATTCTAAAAGGCAAAAACAAATCACATAAAATTAAAAGTGCATGGTGCTCAGCTTAGTGGTCCCATCACAGGGGCATGGGGAAGACGAATGCTTTTTCATAATAGGAAACGCAACCAAAAGGTGCACTAAGCCTAACCTCATTCTAGTTAAAACAAAGCGGTGGGAGGATCTAGTAACAAAGGAAAGGTACCCTTGAAAACCCAGCGTATCAGTATACATAATTTACAGCTGGTACGTGTTCTGTTTCCTAACTATTTCCTTTCTCTTTTCAATCCTATGGGACATAAAAGTTCTTTTCAACTCCTGTTTAGACAGTGGTGGTAAATCATTAAGATTACCCAAGATCTCTCTGTCATATATGTCACCATAGGATTTAATTAAATAGCTAAGACAGGGTATCTTTGTGCCATTATCCAAAATCAGACAATCGTTAATAATGGCCTTTGTAAAAAAAAGTCTCCTCCTTAGACCATATTGATCTCCATAGCTGCAGTGGTCTCATGGCAATTAGGTCCATCAAATAGTTAAGAAAACTTCACTGTGAATAAGTTCCGTGGATGCTGAGGCTGGAAGACATAAAAGCTTTTTTAAAAAGGTATTCTCTTCCGATTGTAAATTCCCACTAGGTTGGTGGCCCCAAAGCCACGCCCCATAAAGTGCGACCGATGTGCATCTGGCTTCATAAATATCAATCATATCTTTAATCCGCCGGTCCCCCAAATTAATGGCAAATTTAAAAACACCGTTTATGCTCTTACTAAGTTTAACCTGAACATGTGACCTCTCATAGTTCCATTCCCTATCTGAAGAAAAGGAGATACCTAGATAACAAAAGGTCTCCACATTTTGTATTTTGTTACCTTCGATGGAGAATGGTTTCAGACTTTTATATTTCGGGCCGCACACCATTGTAAAGGTTTTAGTCTTATTTATCAACAACATCCTCTTGTTAATAAAGGCAGAAAACCCATAAATTAACTTCTGGAGGCCCACCGGTGTTCTTGATAAAAGCACGGCATTGTCTGCATAAAGCAGAACTTGTGCCTCCTTGCCTTCTACTGAAGGGGAATCCGCCTGGATCAATTTAAGGGCCGCATCCACTTCGTTAATAAATAAAGTTATTTTAATTGCTTTTACCACTCTCTCAGGACAGAGATGCAAGATAATTATATACAGTAAAGTGCGTGAGCATAGCGATTTAGTGTGACATAACTTATCATTAGGCCCTTGAGCAACTGTGCGTGAGGGTCGCCCTGCTAGATACTACGACGTTCCTATCAAAACCTTCCTCCTTATAGAGCACGCGTGACTTAAAATCTTGGCCACTCGAGGGACCAGAATTATGTTATGTTATGTTATGTTATGTTATGTTATCCGCATTTATAGGGCGCACAGAAGCCCCAGCAAAGGGGCGGCCCGTCGCCATTAGAACAGAAATCCGGACACAGGCGGTACCAAACAGAAAAACAACACAACAGCCTTAGAGATCACGTGGAAAAAGGAAAGTTTTTACAGCTCTCCTAAAAGGCAGAAGACAATCAATAGCACGAATATACATAGGGAGAGAGTTCCACAGCTTGGCGGCAAGCACACGGAAGGAGCGGCCGCCAGTTCTAGTCCTCTTAAAGCGTGGAACTGTAGCCAAATGCAGACTAGAAGATCTCAGGGGGCGAGTGGGAACATAAGGGGAAATAAGATGCTCCAAAATCTGAGGAGACGAATGTTTAAGAATATTAAACGAGAGGCAGAGGGATTTAAACTGAATTCGCTGGGCCACCGGCAGCCAATGGAGCTGCTGAATGTTTTTTTTGGCTGAACAGAATCTCGGTAAGCCAACCAGGGTCCTGGCGGCAGCATTCTGCACGCGTTGGAGAGTTCAGCCTGATTGGCCCCAAGCAAAAGGGAGCTAGCATAATCCAGTCTGGACAGAATCGTAGCTTGTACGATAAGCTGTCTAGTAGGAGCATCAAAAAATCGGAAGGTGGATCTGAGTCTGCGGAGAGTGCCAAAACAAGTGGCAGCCACTTTTTTTGTATGGTTGACAAAGTTAAGTTGAGAATCAAGCCAGACCCCTAGGTTTTTAACCTCGGTGACAGGGATAGGGGTCGGGCCGAGCTCAGATGGCCACCATTTATCATTCCAGAGATGACTCTGCTTACCGACAATGAGCACCTCGGTTTTTTGGGCGTTCAATTGAAGGCAATTGTCCGTCATCCAATGTGCCACTGCAAGAAAACTCTCGCGAAACCTGGCAAGTTCCAGGTCAGAGGCCCCACTTATTGCAACCGCCAGCTGCGTGTCGTCAGCGTAGGACACTATGGTAAGGTTCCAAAGCTTAGCGACAGCAGCCAGTGGCTGCACATACAGGTTGAATAAGGTGGGGCTGAGGGCCGAGCCTTGCGGTACTCCTTGGTCAATGGGATAGGGTCTGGATTCAAATGGTGGAGTGATAACCTTGAAGGTACGACCAGATAGAAAAGATCGAAACCATTCAAGTGCCACGTTATCGACACCTGCCTCAACCAACCGCTGTAAAAGGACAGCGTGGGAAACCGTGTCGAACGCGGCACTGAGATCAAGGAGCACCAGTGCCGCGGTGTGACCAGAATCCACCAGAGTCCGAAGATGTTCGACCATAGAGAGCAGAGCTGTCTCGGTACTGTGACCGGGCCGAAACCCGTTCTGCGAAGGATCTAATATATTCTCAGAGTGAAGATGGTTAGATAAGATGGCATTAACATGGACCTCGGTCAATTTAGCAGCCCAGGGAAGGAGGGAAATGGGGCGGTAGTTCTCCAATTTCAGAGGATCCAGAGCCGTTTTTTTTAAGATGGGAATAACCTGGGCCTGTTTCCAGATAGCCGGAACCATACCTGATGATAGAGATAGATTAACAAGATCTCGCAGAGGAGGAAGACAGAGAGAAGCGGACTCTCTGAATTGAGTTGGTCGTAAAGGATCAATCGGGGAGCCAGTTTTAACTTTCACTACAAGTTTGTTAAACTCCTCCATCGTCAATTCTGGAAAATGAGTCAGGCACATAATAGTTTTGGGGGCCAATTCTTGATTCTTAGTTAGCATAGTGGTGATAGGAAAAGAACGATAAATGTCCTTCACCTTTTTAACAAAAAAAGCAGCCAGATCCTCACAATGTGAGAGGGAGCAAATCTCAGCAGCTGGAGCTCTACTAGCTGTAAGATCCTTCAGCACCTTGAATATAAGTTTACTAGGATTGGAGCTAGTACTAAATTCAAGTTAAAAGTGAGCAGCACGGGCCTTACAGATCGCTTTATGATATTGCTTGATCCTAGTAAGATATAGGATTTTCTTCTCAGGCTGATAGGACTTGCGCCAAACTCTCTTAGCTTGCTTACAAGATTTTTTTAGAAGACGAAGTGACTCATCGTACCAAGGGCTAGAATCAGTACGGCGGTGTTTACTCTCCGAAATGGGAATCAATCTATCTAAGGCTTTAGTAAGCCAGTTACACAGGAGAGTATAGCCAGATTCCACATCTAAAAAAGGGCCCAGAGGGTGAAGACCAAGCAGCTGATGGAAGTCAGACAATTTCAACTTTTTCCAAGGACGTTTAAGAGTGGCAGGAGACGAAATGCTTCGAGGGGAAGTGTTGATAGCGAGATGTACCTCCATTAAGTGGTGGTCGGTCCAGGCCATAGGCGGCAATACTTTGGCCGACGTTAGATTGGTGAAAAAAGGGTCCAGAGTATGACCACCCACATGGGTATGAGAATTAACTAATTGAGATAACTGGAGGGCCTCCAAGTCTGCGAGAGTAGCGCTGACCGCAGGAGAACAAGGAGAGTCAAAATGAAGATTTAAATCACCCACCACACTAAAGTTGGCAGAGTTTAGAGCCAATGAACCTACTATATCAGGGAGAGCAGACCTAAAAGCAACATCCGGGCCCGGAGGCCGGTAAATGAGTATGCCGGAAAAAGTAAAATGATGGCTAATGGCGATAGAAGAAATGGGCACATTCACTACCAGCCAAAACTATTGCTTTCCAAGTACAAGGATAACAGGTCTTAACAGCAGCCGCAATGCCACCACCTCTCGAATTACGATTGAGGGGAAAAAAACGAGTACTCGGAGGGAAGTGCTAGGTTGCCTGCAACCAAAGCCTCATCATGAAGCCATGTTTCTGACATAAACAGAATGTCAGGAGTCTCCTCCGTAAGATAGTTATAAATATCTAGATGATGCTTAACTAGAGATCTTACGTTGAGATGGCATATCCTAAGGTCATAAGATCCCTGAGGAATCACCTGAGGGGGCTCCATAGTGTTAGGAGGTTCGGGGGAGACTATCTTGTGGACAGAGATAGGGGCCGGGGAGGTAAGATGGAAAGCACAACCTGGGCATTGAAAAGGGCCACAAAGAGGGTGTAGGGGAGCCTGAGAGCAGGGCAAGGTGCTATACCGAAAGTGCAGTAGATCGGCGCTAGAATACATTCTTACCTAAAATAGAGGTGATAAAACAAATAGCCCGAAGCCAAACAATAGGGCCCTGCCCTAGCGCTTCCTTAGCGCGGACGAGCAGGACTCTAGCGCGACTCCGGCGCAGTGAGGGCGCGACCGCTGCGCGTCACCGCTGCACGCTAGAGGGCAGGTTTAAGTAGGGCGGCCGTGAGATCGCCGCACCACTAGAGCGCTCGACAGGCGCCTCCAGAACGGCGCAAACACACCCAAGATGGCGGCGCTAGAACGAGATGAAGATCCCACAGACCCGGACCCGCTAAGCAGCGGTGTAGTAGCTTTTAAGGTGCAGGTAAGGGGCAGAAAGACCCTAGTAAAATCAGGGTTAAGAAAATTAAAATAAACACAAATGACAAAACGGACAATTTAAAAAGCGCGTGGCGCTAGCTCAAGAGAAGCGTTGCAGCATAGCAGCGTGCAGTTCCTTCAGCACACAAGTGCTCGAATTCGTATCCTAGCTGACCCCCTAAAGGACTGACCTTAAGTAGGGCAGCCGTGAGATCGCCGCACCACTAGAGCGCTCGACAGGCGCCTCCAGAACGGCGCAAACACACCCAAGATGGCGGCGCTAGAACGAGATGAAGATCTCACAGACCCGGACCCGTTAAGCAGCGGTGTAGTAGCTTTTAAGGTGCAGTTAAGGGGCAGAAAGGCCCTAGTAAAATCAGGGTTAAGAAAATTAAAATAAACACAAATGACAAAACGGGCAATTTAAAAAGCGCGTGGCGCTAGCTCAAGAGAAGCGTTGCACCGTAGCAGCGTGCAGTTCCTTCAGCACACAAGAGCTCGAATTCGTATCCTAGCTGACCCCCTAAAGGACTGACCTTAAGTAGGGCGGCCGTGAGATCGCCGCACCACTAGAGCGCTCGACAGGCGCCTCCAGAACGGCGCAAACACACCCAAGATGGCGGCGCTAGAACGAAATGAAGATCCCACAGACCCGGACCCGCTAAGCAGCGGTGTAGTAGCTTTTAAGGTGCAGGTAAGGGGCAGAAAGACCCTAGTAAAATCAGGGTTAAGAAAATTAAAATAAACACAAATGACAAAACGGGCAATTTAAAAAGCGCGTGGCGCTAGCTCAATAGAAGCGTTGTAGCGTAGCAGCGTGCAGTTCCTTCAGCAGACAAGTGCTCGAATTCGTATGTCAAGGTAGGGCTCCAAATGTCTAATCTGTTTTGAAGGAGAAATTCTGTAGTGGGTTTACCCAGATTAGAATTACTAAATGTTTTCTATTCCACTCATTCCCAGTAGTGTTTGAGGACTTTTTTTTGGGGGCGGATCTTGATTGCTCCAATGCGCTTGGACCCCTATTTCAGACATCAGTTTCCTGGCATTCGTGATCCAGCCTACCTTATTACTCGTATCAATCCTAATAACCTCAGAGAGGGTTTCTGCATAGGGTAGGAGCTCAGGGGTCTGCTAACGCGAGCCCAGAAAAGCAACGGGCTGAGCCTTGCAATGTCGCCAATGGCGCGCATAGCCATGTCAAACATTAAGGGAGTAAGCGGGATACTTAGGGGCAGCATCACAAGGTCCCTCAGGAATTTATGCTCAGATCTGCAAAGTTCGGGAGTCCTATGAAATCCCCACAGCTCTGCTCCCTACAGAGCTGTGCTGCCTGCTTTCGAGTCGTAGACCTGGAGGGCTGGTGCTATGGGTCTTTTATGTGAAGAGCGATGTTCCTTTCCTAGGGACCCCGTTACACGCTTATGGTCCAGTAGCATCTTAGTTAGATGGGGCTTCCACAATATTTTGTCTGAGAGATGGACACCAAGGTAATCAAAGGTGCCAACTCTTTCCAAGGGGGTCTCCCCTAGCGTTGGGCTTCCTTTGTAGGACTTGTGGGGATGTTGAAGGCCATAAATTCAGATTTAGAGGTGTTACTGACTAGACCCCTAATGTCACAAAAGAGATGGAATCTATCAAGGAGGAGCTGCAGCTCTGATGGGGTCGTCGACACTAAGAGGGAGTCATATGCGAACAAAAGAGTCGGTACCATGTCCCCCCCCAAAGTTGGTGCATCAGCTGGTTCACTTTGCAAAAAGCTGACCACTCCACTCATATACAAGGAGAATAGAGTGGGAGCCAGAACACAGCCTTGTCGGACTCCCCTGCTAACTGGGATGCGCTTCGTCAGTTGGCCCTGATCTGGGCGTAATTCCCTTTGTGCAGCCTGATTACCAAGTTAAGAACGGGTAGCGAGATGCCCATGCCTTTAAACACAACCCAAAGATTATGCCTGGGGACTAAGTCGAAGGCAGTCTTTAAGTCAACTAAGGCTAAATAAAGACTGCCAATCTCTACCTCCTTCCAATAAAGGAGTAGAAGGCAAAATGCCTGGTCGAGTGCCCTCTTTCTTCAATGGTATGCCCCCACTTTTTGCTGAAGTGCTTTGACTGAGTGTGCCCTGGGTTCCTGCCAATCAGGTACCCAGTGCCTGTGTTCCTTCCCTAAAACCTGCATTGAAGCCTAAACCCAATTGGCATCTCTGGCCACATGTCAGCCCCTAGTAAATGGTGCCCTAGGTACCCAGGGCACTGTGACCAGAGAAGGCCCCTAAGGGCTGCAGCACTTATTGTGCCACCCTTAGAGGCCCTGTGCCCTGAAAAACACACACTGCCTTGGCAGGCTGCATGTCTGGGTGCAGAACAAAACAAAGAGTCGACATGGCACCCATTCCTGTGTGCCATGGCCACAAAACACTGCCCTGGCATACATCAGTCACCCCTCTAGCTGGGTGCCATATGCCAGTGGTGAGGGTACAGGTGCATGAGCCCTGTACCCCTACAGTACCCAGGTCCATTCCTGGGCACTGTAAGTGCAATGCTGCCATTAAGAGTATATGGTGCTGGGAGGTTGTCATTACGAACTCCACAGCACCATAATGGCTACACTGAAGACTGAGAAGTTTGATATTAAACTTCTCAGCACATTAAAACCACACTGATGCCAGTGTGGGATTTAATGTAAAATGCCTGTCAGAGGGCATCTTAGAGATGCCCCCAGAAACTCGACCAACTCCCAGTGAACTGACTGAGTGGCTGCCGAGACTGCCACCCCCAGACTTGTTTCTGGACCCCTGGTTTGAGAGCTTGCCGCTCTCGGGGGCCTGAAACAATGCACATCCTGGGACGAGGTGCCACGCCTCCTCCCCCAGGATGGGCAGGGTTTACGAAGAAGAAGCTTCAAAGGCATACCGCCTTTGTGAGCCTCTCCAGACCACTTGCTATACTCAGCAACTGGTTCCCACTGGTTCTACCCCCCACTTTGGGAGGGAGACCCGGCGGATAAAACAAAACAAGGAAGAGGGATGTGCCCACCATTGCCAACTCCACCCCTAGGGTTGGGGAGGCAAGGTGAAGCACAACCTCGAGTCCCGTCATCTTGAGGATGGGGGGACCCAGCCAACCAGGTTCAGGCTCATGCCCACCTCCCACTGGAGAATGGCAGAATAGGGGGTGTACCTGGTCCCTGATCTTTACCTAACTGCAACACCCTTAAGGAATATGCTACTTACCAGTATGCATCTGTTCTTGGCATGTAGGGCTGCTGACATTCATATCTGTGCATAGATCGCCGCCTAGTGTTGGGTCCGGATGATTGCATATTGTTGTCCTAGAAGAGTCTTCGAAGTATCACGAGATAGGTGGCTCCTCCCCTGGACTACAGTGCGCATGGGCATCCTCTCCATCCTCAGATTATTTTTCGCCATTGTGGCAGAGATGGAGTATGATACAGTAAGTGATGTCCATGCTAGAGTTTAATTCTGAGTGCTACAGCTGCGACAGGCACCGGGGAGGAGGGCGGGCGATATGAATGTCAGCAGCCCTATATGCCAAGAACAGATGCATACTGGTAAGTAGCATATTCCGTTCGAGGCATGTGGGCTGCTGAATTCATATCTGTGCATAGAATGGATAGCAGTCTCCCGTGCCAGCTGCGGTGGTTGCCCGTGCCAGCTGCAGCAGTCTGAAAAAGAGTCTTGAGAACAGCCTGTCCTACAGCTGCTTGCTGTTTGGAGTGTACATCTACACAGTAGTGTTTAGTAAATGTATGTATGGTAGACCATGTGGCTGCTCTACATATCTCTTCTAGAGGAATGTTTCCTAGGAAAGCCATGGATGCCCCTAACTTGCGTGTTGAATGCGCTCTTGGGGGAACTGTTAATGTGCGTTTAGCTTTCTGATAACAAATCTGTATGCACTTAATGATCCATCTGGCTACACCTGATTTGGAAATGGGGTTGCCTTTATGTTGTGGTGAAAAGGCAACAAACAGTTGCTTAGTTTTCCTGAAATGTTTCGTTCTGTCTATATAGTACAGGAGAGCTCTCTTAACGTCTAGTGTATGTAGAGCTCTTTCTGCCACTGAATCTGGATTTGGGAAGAACACTGGCAGTTCTATTGTTTGATTGATGTGAAACTGGGATACCACCTTTGGCATGAATTTAGGGTTTGTACGTAGCACTACCCTATTTACGTGAATTTGGATGAATGGCTCCTGAATAGTTAGGGCTTGCAGCTCACTAACTCTTCTAAGTGATGTAATCGCTACTAAAAAAGCCACTTTCCACGTTAGGAATTGTATTTCACAGGAGTGTAGAGGTTCAAAAGGTGGTCCCATCAGTCTGGTTAGAACCACGTTCAGGTTCCAGACAGGTGAAGGTGGGTGTCTTGGAGGAATTACTCTTTTGAGTCCCTCCATGAAAGCTTTAATAGCAGGTACTCTGAAGAGTGAAAGGTGCTGCCTGTTTTGAAGATAAGCTGCCACCGCAGCTAAATGTATACGTATGGAACTGTATGCTAGATTGCATCTGTGTAAATGTAACAGATAACATATGATGTTTTGCGTTGATGCATCTAGCGGATTTATGTCATTATTGTTACAATAGATGACAAATCGTTTCCACTTTGCCGCATAGCATGCTCTGGTTGTAGGTCTTCTTGCCTCCTTGATAATATTCATGCAGTCAGGAGGCAAGTTTAGGTAACCAAACTCTATGACTTCAGGAGCCAGATCGCAAGGTTCAACTGTTGCGGATCTGGGTGCTGAATGTCTCCATGGCTCTGCGTTAAAAGACTGGGTGTTAATTGCAGCCTTTGATGAGGCACCACGGAAAGTTCTAGGAACCTGGTGTACCACGGTTGCCTCGCCCACGTTGGAGCAACTAGGATGAGGGTCATTGAGTGTTGTCGTAGTTTGCTTGCCACTAGTGGTATGAGCGGGGCTGGTGGAAAAGCGTACGCAAAGATGCCTGACCAGTTCTTCCATATCGCATTGCCCCGAGACTGCGGATGTGGAAACCTGGCGGCGAAGCTTTGGCATTTTGCGTTTTCCCTTGTGGCGAACAGGTCTATCTCTGGGTGACCCCACTGCTGGAAGTACGGTTGTTATGAGAACAACAGTGGTCCCATGCAACATTAAATAAGTCTCTAGATAAATACAGACACAATGGAACCTGTATTCGAATGACTTGTCCAGCCGGACAGTGGTCACAATCCTTTAATCAATTCAACAGAATAAATGGAGAATATCCTTCAACACTCTCTCGTCGTGGGGTACAAGCCTGTACCACATTTAAACACACAAAACACTTTAGTACAATCAAAGTGCACAGAAAGGGCTTTTAGGCAAAAAAGCAAAAATTGTTCTTTGAATCATAATATGAACAAATGTTTTCAAGATGCGCCATTACAACGACAAGGTACATATTATATACACATAGTATATGGCACACAATTAAGTCGACGGCGTTTCGATCCCACTTTTTGAATCAAAGGGATCATCATCAGGACAGTTTAATAAGTGCCTAATAATTACAAGCCTGAAGAACCTAAAAGGAATAGGAGAGGGAAAGCTTTAGAACTTTAAAACAATGTCATTTTATCTACGTGACATTAAGTGCAAGGCTGTGATTAAAATAGGTCAAGGTCATATTCAGGTGACGAGCTGAATGCGTGTACAAGGCAGGAAAAGACGTGGCGACCTATAATTGTGCCTATTTGTGGGTCCGTAGCGTGAGATAAGAAGGTTAATTCCCAGTGAGCGGGGAACAACCGTGAACGTACCCTATCAGGTAGGATGAGTCCTGGTTGCCGATGTCCGGAGCGGTAAGGGTCCGTGATTTGATATACAAAGGGGTTTGAAGTGCCCCGTGCCCGGCGGTTTCCAGGTGGGAACAAAGTGGAATCCCTTGTAGGGACGGCGCTGTGAAGAAATATAATGGCGCAGTGAAAAAACACAAGAAGGCTCACCATAAGATACTTGGCAGAGGGTCAAGATATATGGGGTCGCCGCGATGGGGACCAATCAATTGGAATGGAACGGTACCTAAAATTAAGGCAAACCGTCAAGGTTGTGATCAGTGCCCGAGTAACAGGCAAGGAGAGACTAAGTCAGCGTGAGGAGACTTACCGGTTTAGTCGGTATCAGGCCATTCTCGGCAATGCGAGCTGGATGATGTTTGCGGGAGGCGGTAGCCACGCGCCCTATTTTGTGAGTCTGGAGGGATGTCAAGGACAGTGAAAAGGGGCTACGAGACTCAGTAGTGCTCGGGAGTGCGGCGGCCATCTTGAAGAGGGAATGTGCACCCAGAGGGGTGGGTGAGAGTGACAATAGTGCTCGTGAGTGAAAACATAGCAACCTACGATCATCAATTTACAATCACTATGGTACATTATAATAAAACTGCAGATTGACTTGGGAGAATGAAATGAAAAAATGAAACAATTGCAGAAATTGGAAAAATGAAAAAATGAGGAGCAAGGTCGATAAACACACAGTGATATGTTAGACCAGATTGGTCCAATCTTCCTGGAGGTTAAGTCCGGTGTTGAGACTGTCCGTTCTCAGTATCCATTTTAATTCCTCTTTGTTGAGCAGTCTTGTAAGGTCACCTCCCCTGGGCGGAAGTATGACCTGATTTATCACTGTCCAACATACATCATTCTCATTATGCCCTTTCTCGGTAAAATGTTCGACAAGTGGGGCATTTGCTGTCTTGCACCGAATTCGACTGCGGTGCTGTGAAATCCGTAGTTTTATTTTCTGCGTTGTCTGTCCCACGTAGATTTTATTACAGGGACAAAAAATAGCGTAGATCACATTACAGCTATTACAATTCCTTACATTCTCAAAGACGAATTCCTTACCCTCAATGCAAAATGAACAAACAATACTTTGGGTTTGGATTCTAACAATGTCTCACGGTGGCAGTACCATGCCCTCTTCATTGCATTTCTCCCCAGGCGGCGTGGATAGCCCCTGTGTTGTAATTTCTCAGACAAAGTATTTGCCTCCAGAAAGAAATTAACTTTCTGGAAGCAATTCCTCCTCAGTCTAAGGAATTGAGAAAAAGGCAGGCTGTCCTTGAGTGCCCTGGGGTGGGAGCTATGATAGCTAAGCAAGGTATTTCTTTCCGTAGGTTTACGGAAAAGGGTGAGACATTGTTAGAATCCAAACCCAAAGAATCCACTGACAAACTTGTATGTGTAACCACCTTCTCTCCCATTTCCAACAGAGTTTGTAAAACCATAAAAAAGAATTGGCATATCATCAACGCAGGAACGTTGGACTTTGAAAGACCAATGTTTGCTTTCAAGAAAAATAAAAGTTTGAGGGACCAACTTGTTAGGGCTGCAATGCCTACCATAACATCTTCAAATGTAACACTTTTTGACCATTTGGAGTTGCCCCCTGTGAAGGGTCATCACAAGTGTGGTTCCTGTATTGTTTGTTCATTTTGCATTGAGGGTAAGGAATTCGTCTTTGAGAATGTAAGGAGCGAGCATGGCACATTCACAAATTGTAATAGCTGTAATGTGATCTACGCTATTTTTTGTCCCTGTAATAAAATCTACGTGGGACAGACAACGCAGAAAATAAAACTACGGATTTCACAGCACCGCAGTCGAATTCGGTGCAAGACAGCAAATGCCCCACTTGTCGAACATTTTACCGAGAAAGGGCATAATGAGAATGATGTATGTTGGACAGTGATAAATCAGGTCATACTTCCGCCCAGGGGAGGTGACCTTACAAGACTGCTCAACAAAGAGGAATTAAAATGGATACTGAGAACGGACAGTCTCAAAACCGGACTTAACCTCCAGGAAGATTGGACAAATCTGGTCTAACCTATCACTGTGTGTTTATCGACCTTGCTCCTCATTTTTTCATTTTTCCAATTTCTGCAATTGTTTCATTTTTTCATTTCATTCTCCCAAGTCAATCTGCAGTTTTATTATAATGTACCATAGTGATTGTAAATTGATGATCGTAGGTTGCTATGTTTTCACTCACGAGCACTATTGTCACTCTCACCCACCCCTCTGGGTGCACATTCCCTCTTCAAGATGGCCGCCGCACTCCTGAGCACTACTGAGTCTCGTAGCCCCTTTTCACGGTCCTTGACATCCCTCCAGACTCACAAAATAGGGCGCGTGGCTACCGCCTCCCGCAAACATTATCCAGCTCGCATTGCCGAGAATGGCCTGATACCGACTAAACCGGTAAGTCTCCTCACGCTGACTTAGTCTCTCCTTGACTGTTACTCGGGCACGGATCACAACCTTGACGGTTTGCCTTAATTTTAGGTACCGTTCCATTCCAATTGATTGGTCCCCATCGCGGCGACCCCATATATCTTGACCCTCTGCCAAGTATCTTATGGTGAGCCTTCTTGTGTTTTTTCACTGCGCCGTTATATTTCTTCACAGCGCCGTCCCTACAAGGGATTCCACTTTGTTCCCACCTGGAAACCGCCGGGCACGGGGCACTTCAAACCCCATTGTATATCAAATCACGGACCCTTACCGCTCCGGACATCGGCAACCAGGACTCATCCTACCTGATAGGGTACGTTCACGGTTGTTCCCCGCTCACTGGGAATTAACCTTCTTATCTCACGCTACGGACCCACAAATAGGCACAATTATAGGTCGCCACGTCTTTTCCTGCCTTGTACACGCATTCAGCTCGTCACCTGAATATGACCTTGACCTATTTTAATCACAGCCTTGCACTTAATGTCACGTAGATAAAATGACATTGTTTTAAAGTTCTAAAGCTTTCCCTCTCCTATTCCTTTTAGGTTCTTGAGGCTTGTAATTATTAGGCACTTTTTAAACTGTCCTGATGATGATCCCTTTGATTCAAAAAGTGGGATCGAAACGCCGTCGACTTAATTGTGTGCCATATACTATGTGTATATAATATGTACCTTGTCGTTGTAATGGCGCATCTTGAAAACATTTGTTCATATTATGATTCAAAGAACAATTTTTGCTTTTTTGCCTAAAAGCCCTTTCTGTGCACTTTGATTGTACTAAAGTGTTTTGTGTGTTTAAATGTGGTACAGGTTTGTACCCCACGACGAGAGAGTGTTGAAGGATATTCTCCATTTATTCTGTTGAATTGATTAAAGGATTGTGACCACTGTCCGGCTGGACAAGTCATCCGAATACAGGTTCCATTGTGTCTGTATTTATCTAGAGACTATTTAATGTTGCATGGGACCACTGTTGTTCTCATAATCATTGCTCCCCGAGGTCCTGTGCTGACGATATTGGGGTACCTTGTTGTTTGGAAATATGGAAGTACGGTTGTAGCACTGAGGGATGTATCTCCCACTCGTGCATCTGGTGGCTGTGTCTGCTGAGCAGATCCGCCATCTGGTTGTCCCTGCCTGGGAGGTGTTCCGCCATGAGGAATATGTTCCTCTGAATGGCCCACTTCCACATGCTTTGCCCTAGATGTGACAACTGTGGAGAGTGTGTCCCTCCCTGCTTCTGTATGTAGTACATGGCAGTCATGTTGTCCGTCCGGATCAACACGACTTTGTTGCACAAATGTACTTTGAACGCCTTCATTGCCATAAAGATTGCCATCAGTTCCAGCAGGTTGATGTGCATCCTCTTTTGCAAGGTAGTAATGGAGGACATGCGCCCCCCTTCCCAGGAGAGATGCGTCCGTAGTCAGCACTATTTGTGGTACAGGCTCTTGGAACGGTCGTCCCCTGCAAAGGTTTTGTGGGTTCCACCAATGCAGAGAGTTGTATGCGCGACCGGTCACCAACACTAGGTCTTTCAATTGTCCTTGAGACTGGTTCCACTGCCGTGCTAAGCACTCCTGTAGCGGGCGCATGTGTAGTCTCGCGTGAGGGACTATGAAGATGCAGGAGGCCATCATGCCTATTAACTGCATAAACACTCTTGCTGTGAGCGAGTGTTGGGGTCTGAATTTCTGAATCAGTAATTGAATGCTGTTGATTCTTGCTGAGTTTGGCTGCGCCTTTGCTGCCAGAGTGTCTATTGTTGCTCCCAGGTACTGTTGTACGTGGGCGGGTTGAAGATGAGACTTTGGGTAGTTTAATGAGAATCCGAGGCTGTGTAGGAGGTGAATAGTGCGGGACATGTGGCTGGCACATTGCTGGGCTGACTTTGCTTGGATAAGCCAGTCGTCCAGATAGGGGTAGACGTGAATATGGTCCCTCCGTAGGTGCGCAGCTACTGTCGCTAGGCACTTGGTAAACACCCTGGGGGCTGTTGTCACCCCGAAAGGCAGGACCTTGAACTGGTAGTGCTGATTTTGTATGGTAAACCTGAGATATTTCCTGTGTGCTGGATGTATTGGTATGTGGAAATATGCGTCTTTTAGGTCTAGTGTTGCGAGGAAATCTCCCTGACTGAGCAATAGTAGAACCTGCTGTAAAGTGAGCATGTGAAAATGTTCTGACAAGATGTATTGGTTTAGGGGCCTGAGGTCCAGTATTGGCCTGAGAGACCCGTCCTTTTTGGGGATTAAGAAGTACAGCGAGTATACCCCTGTACCTTGCTGCTGTACAGGTACGAGTTCTATGGCTCCTTTTTGCAGCATGCTGATGACTTCTTGCTGCAATAAGTGTATGTGCTCTGCGGACATAGGACGGTGTCTTGGGGGTATGTTGGGTGGAGTGGAGGTGAGCTCTAGACAATAGCCGAACTGGATAAGTTGTCTCACCCACCTGTCTGTGGTAATGCTTTCCCAGACTGGCAGGAACTGTTGTAATCGTCCCCCGACCGGTGTTAGATGGTCTGGGGGCAGTGACAAGGCGTCACTGTTTAGTATTGGCGGAGGATCTGGTGTTGTTATTCCCTCGTCCTCTGCCTTTGTTGCTGTTGCCACGGTATCCACCTCTATTGTTTTTATTATAGGTGGTCTGCGTGCTCCCTTTATTGTATGGAGTCTGCTGGGATGCCTGGCCTCGTGCAGCTCCTCTGTTACCGGAGCGACGAAAGGAGCCTCCTCTGAATTGTTGCGACTGCAAGGCACCCATAGACTTGGCTGTCTCTGTGTCCTTTTTAATCTTCTCAAATATTGCGTCCACATCAGGACCAAATAAATAATCAGGGTTCACAGGCTGATTTAATAATGTGGTTTGAATCTCAGGTTTGAACCCAGAGATGCGTAACCAAGCATGTCTCCTGAGCATGACACTTGTATTGATAGCCCTGGCTGCGGTGTCTGCTGCGTCAAGCGCACATTTAATGGATGCGTTAGATATGAGTTTTCCCTCTTGTATCAGTGTTTCTGCTCCCTCCTAGTAGGCATCAGGCAAATGTTGTAGCAGTTGCTCTAGTGTGTCATAATGAGCCCTATCATATCTGGCTAATAGGGCTTGTGTTTTAGAAATTCTCCATATATTAGCTGCTTGAGCAGCCACCCTTTTACCAGAAGCTTCTAATATCTTAGACTCTTTGTCTGGAGGAGGAGCATTACCAGTGGTTTGTGAGTTGGCACGCTTACGAGCATTTGATACCACCAAAGAGTCAAATGGCAGCTGTCCCTTAATATATGTAGGGTCCACAGGTGCAGGTCTGTATTTTCTTTCAATTCTGGGGTTAACAACCCTTGCCCTTGTGGTTTCCTTGAAAATGTCTCCTGCGTGTTTAAGGACACCTTTCAACATTGGCAATGTTTTGACTGATTTCTCTGAAGTGGAGAAAGTGTCAAATAGGAAGTCTTCTTCAATTGGGTCAGCATGCATTTCCACATCATGATTGTGTGCTGCCCTTTCTATTAATGCGTTAAACGCAGCTGTATCCTCTGTTGGCGAAGTCTTGACAGGATAAGAAGGTGTGTCAGGAATAGTCTGGGACTCCCCCGGGTCGACAGGGTCTGTCCAGGCTTGAGTTTGGTCATCCTGATCCGTGTCCACAGGGTAATTAAATTCTTCATTGTAGTCATACCCCATATCCTCATCATTGCGTGTGGGTGAGTATGCATAGGTGTCCTGGCCATGGTACCTTACAGTCTCAAAAAGGACAGGTGATGTGGAAGAATCCCTTTTCTTTTTGAGTGGAATTTTATATGTGTCAAGAGGATTTTATGACCTGATCTTCCTCTGAGAAATAGTAAGTCTGCCAGAGTCGGTGTCGATAAGTAGCTTCGACTGCTCATCATAGGAGGGCTCTTGGTACACAATGTCCTCTGCAAGAGAATGCCTCCTTTTCCCCATCGACACCTTCTTGGACGTTTCGATCCCTGTCTTCGGATCGAGCGCCTTAGGCCGTGCAGTTGGGGGCAGTCCGAATTTTATCGGTGGCATAGTATTTGTAGACTGACTGACCTTCTTTGGGGCTGGCGTCGTCATTGGTCCGACCGACTGTCTTTTCGCCAATATGTTTTTGGCCTTGCATAGACTTAGGCGCCTGTTGCGTTGGAGGCGCGCTCTTCTGCTTCGACTCGATGTGGTCCTTCGAGCCGCTCTTAGACTTCGGCTCGAGGCCTTTGACGAACTGTGGCCTGTCGACTCGTTGCTTCGGATCGAGAACCTTCCGAGACTCGAGTCCCTTATTTGTGTCGCTGTCCGTTGACGTCGTCGGCTCGACGTGCCTGACTTTAGTTATGGACTTCAGCGTACCGATTTTCGGTTCGACACCCCTTATTTGTGACCCCACAGGGTCGACACTTTTTCTTTGTCGAATCCGATGGATCCGAACTCTTCGATCCGAAGACTGTCCCCAGCAGTTTCGGTTTCGGTTTTGACTCCATGGCTTTTGGTTTCGATTTAACCAGTGACTGGTAATGTTCGACCGATGGCTCGTGTGATATATTCTTAGCCGGGCCGAGACACGGGGCTATAGAATGTTCGTCATGATCTTGGCTAAGGCCTTTTGGCGATGCCTCGACCTGAGCCCTTGGAAGTCTTTCCGTGTCTGTTTCGGGCCCCGTACACACTGTTGGGCCTGGGTCATCGCTTGAGTCGTCATCGACGGCTTCGATGGCCGATGCGTCGTCCCTTACCTCCACGACGTTTTGATCCTCGACGTTTTCTTCCTCGTCTTCATAATAGTTGGAGTCATGCTCTGAACCGGGATCCGACTGCTGTTCCGGATCCTCAGTCTCGACAACCTCATTGTCTTCTTCATCGAAGATATTCACTGGGTCAGGCGCTGGCCTCGTCATCGTCTGCCTCGCTGCGCGTCGAAGTCGAAGCGTCTTCTTTGACCTGAATTGAGCACAAGCTAGGCAGTTGGCCTCATTGTGCCTTGGAGATAGGCACTTGTTGCACACCGGGTGTACATCGATGTGTGGGTACTTAGAGTTACAAAGGGGGCATCGTTTGAACGGACTCCGTTCCATCGACGATCGGGCCTCGGGTGTCGAAAAGGCCGAGCGGCTCTCTTCGACGTCCTGCTCGAAAAGAACTGGAACAAAGTACTCGGCACCGATCGAAATGACAATACCGACGACCCCGAAGGCCTTTTGGCCTTTAGAAAAGTTTCCGAACTCGAGTAAAGAAAGTACATCCAAACCCAATGGCGGAAAAAAACAATCTGAGGATGGAGAGGATGCCCATGCGCACTGTAGTCCAGGGGAGGAGCCACCTATCTCGTGATACTTCGAAGACTCTTCCAGGACAACAATATGCAATCATCCGGACCCAACACTAGGCGGCGATCTATGCACAGATATGAATTCAGCAGCCCACATGCCTCGAACATTTAGTATTTAGGGGCACCCTGAACCTTCCTTCCTCAGATTCCGATTCCGAAAATAAAGAAGAACAAGAAGAAATAAGATCTGCTGTGCAGCTGCTAACAAGAGGACAACACCAACTGCCTTGGCCCCAGTCCAACCGGCCTGTCGACCCTCGAACCTGCTCCTGCTAAACCCCAGCGTCTCCAATGGTCAGCAACCTCGAAAACCCCGGAGGACCTGACTGCCTTGCTCAACTAAAGACTGGGACTCCCACGAGCAGTGGCTCTGCTCAAACATCTGCTCTCTGATACAGGGACTAGTGTTTAGTGAGAAATCAATGCTCAAAACACAGAAAAACAAAGTCATACGGTCAAAGTATTGTATTATACATATTAATACATGGTTGCTTCTATACAAATCCGAATTACTTCATTCATGGATTGATTTTGAGTACATAACAAGACCGTCATATAAACTTGTGACTTTTTGTTTTATGCTGCACTCGGATACAGCCGCTGAGAGCGAGTGAGAGCCTCCAACCGCTGGTTCAACACTATAGATGCGACGGGCCATTGAGCCATACAAGATCAACCTGAGGAACCCCTGCTTTGATCTTAAAACTGTCCTTCCCCATCTGTCTTGAGAAAGACCCGCCGTGACCACCTACAGGGGCACACTAGGGTCGAAACGTCAACGCATCCATAGGTTCAGAATCACCAGGATTCCCACAGAAATCATAGGAATCCCTGGTTGAAATCAAACCATCTTCTGACCAAACTTGAACTGTACCTGTATATACACCTGTATAGATTCATGTCCCCACATTGTATATATTATCACGTTCACTGAGCACTTCTTCACAAAAAGTCACAAGTTTATATGACGGTCTTGTTATGTACTCAAAATCAATCCATGAATGAAGTAATTCGGATTTGTATAGAAGCAACCATGTATTAATATGTATAATACAATACTTTGACCTTATGACTTTGTTTTTCTGTATTTTGAGCATTGATTTCTCACTAAACACTAGTCCCTGTATCAGAGAGCTGATTTGTTTTCATTTGCATCTAGGAGCATAGTTCAAATAATCTGTGTTACCCAACAGAACCAATTTCTTGTTTAACTATCAAATACCCAGGTACTGAGGGACACCGGGTCACCCCTTTTTTGTAAATCTCTGCTCAAACATCGGCAGCCTCTGGTGCCAACCAGGAACCGCAAATCCAGCACACATTGCACCCGCAAAGCCCGGCCAGTGCCTGAGTGAACAAAGACCACGAGGACGTCCCCCCGGCGACTGTGACCAAGAATTCAGCACCCAAGGACCCATCTTGACGCTCCGGACGACGCCTGCAGCCTCAACACCAGGGCCCCCCCAACCACGACCAGTAGAGGGTAAGATTTCCCAACGCCTAAAGACACTTGTGCACCCGGCGCCCCGCGGTCCCCTGGGCCCAACTCCTGGGTGTCTACCCAACCTACAGCTTCCCAACTTACCCTTCGAAGTGGTGGTTGCACCTGAAGAATCGCCGTCCCCGAGCCTGCAGCCTTTGTCCGTCTTGCAGCTTTCCCATTGAAATCCACTGGGCGCCCGACGGCCCAAAAGCACCTGCGCCAGTGCCTAATTTGTGCCGGTGCTTACTTTTCAGGGCCGGGTCTACACCAGTCCGCACAACTTCACGTTGCCACATATGATGACAATGATGTTACTATAATTAATACTGACTGTTCAGTGACTCGCAGTCGGCACAGAGTGGTTCTGGATCTGGTCTCCTGAGTCCCAGTGTGCTTCAGTTGAGTCAGTCAGTGTGGATGGGAGCCGGACAGTACTGGAGCCGGACAGCTGGAGCAAAGCAATTGCTCACTGCATTCATCATTAATCATAATAATGATACTCACTTGACTCTTGGCATCATCATGGCTGCCACGGTGTCGCGGGGGCACGGCCCTTAGTTGAGTGGACTGTTGTGTTGCTGGTGGTGGGCAGGACTCGGGAGCAGTACTGGGCGAGAGTCGGACGATAATTGGGTCGGATTTGGTTGTGTGCGCCGCATGCAGATTTTTTCCCGCTTGCCATGGTCCTGCACACTTGCATCTCATCACGAGTTAGAGCCAGTCCAACCACGTCAAGGGCAGGCAGCACCACCACCACCAGGCAGCTTATCAGTTAATAGCCCCGGCTGACCCCGACGAGTGTAACGAACCGTAAGTAATATATCACAATAGGGCCTCCGCCGGCCGGGGTTACGTTTTTAAAGAAGGCCCTCCCTGCCTGCCCCAAGTTTCCTCAGCATTCGATTTATGCACTGCACTCTGCCTGGACTGGGCTGGTTTGGCCTACTAGCGGCCGCCGACGCCGTAGTCCGGTCCGCTACACATTATTATAACAATAGGGCTGGGCCGGCCGGTGTTAAAGTTAAAGGCCCTGCCCGGCCCCTGCCTTTGAACTTAGTAGTATCCTCCGCTCCTCCCCTCCTAAACAGTTTACTACTGACTGCTTAACAGTGGCTTAGTTTTAGAGGCTATATCGGGCAAAGCCGGCGCAGAGAGTTGCTCTGGCCTGGGTCTGCCAAGGCCAGCCGGCCGCCTGGCCCGGGTTAAATTGTTAAATGCCTGCATGCCGGATGTTGTAGGTGCTGTGCGGCAGGCAGCGCGGGCAGATTTTTCGCCCAATTGCCACCACAGAGAGTTTAGCTACATAAATCTTAGTAAAATCCCGACAGAGGCTGGTGGCAGATAATAGAAAGTCACTACATTTCACGCATGAAGTGGTCTATACTGCTTTGTGGCGAGTTTGAAAGGCCCTGCCTATCGCGGCCATTAGGCGCTTTACCCTGTTGTGTGGAGAGAACATTAACTGCTCGTGGAACAAATTAAATTTAGTAAGGCAATTTGCGTGGAACAGGAAATCTAAAATAACGCCTTGTTTCAATGAGGCGGAATGTACAGACACACCAGTGATAAGGGTGTAAGGAACTTTCCGTCTGCCTTAGATCCATCTGTGCCGTGCGTATTGTCAGATGCTAAATAACCCGGTCTCTTTTTTTAATTGGTAGAGTTACTCTAGTACGTGTGAATATTATAGTGTGTGTTTTAGGGCGTTCCTGGCAAAGCACCCCCCCCCCTCCCAAACACCAGTTGCGGTTGAAGGGTATGGTTTTGAACGAGGGGTGGGACAAATTTATGTGAGCCGCTTGCTTGTTGATCGGGTGGTCAGCTCTCTCGAAGTGAGTTTATGGGTGCATTTTTTGCCAGCACTTAGGAGGGGGAAACTGGATATGTACTGATTTTGCTTTAACCGGTTCTATAATATAAATCATTAATGAGGGACAGCCACGGAGCTTGCACAATTTGACGAGCATTGGGCGTTATCGACATAAGATTGGTCCAAAGAGGCATGGAGTACAGTAAAAATAGAAGCGCCTGCCTGTAAGCGAATGAATAAATATAGTACTGTCTAGATATTCTAGAACATCGAAGATTATCAGAAACGCAAGTGATATATTATTATAACTACGTAAGTGAAGATTAGCAGTAACGCAAGTGATATATTAATATAACTGGGTAGGACCCACAGTGGATAGGGTATACACGAACAAAGAAGAATATATTTTTTTGCCCCTCCTAGATGGTGAATTGAAAAACCCACAAAAGAAGCATATCTACTGAGAAGTGCACCATAAATACGCCTTCCAGCCATATGATCAACTCGGGACTCAAATTGATTAGATAATTTTTTAAAAATCGGGTAAGTTGACTGAAGCAACCCTTGGGTAGAATTAAAAAAGTACAAAGACGAGCTTAACAGTAAACAATATGGTTGTATACTTACTCTCAACAGAACCCTCTGAGAATAAATGTAGAATTCGGTGGCTCCCTTGTATATCCATATTCATCAAGATAACAAGATTACCTTAAGGTAAATGATTTAATTCCTCTTAAGGGTTAGATATTCAATACGTCAGACTAAAAGTGACTGAAAGATATTTTACTTTTTCCTACAGTGGTTTTTAACTTAAAGAATTCCAGTTCTTACAAATTGACGAACCAAAGATCACGAAAACTGTCAAAGAAAAAACTTCAGACTAGGGTGAAGTTTTGTATGAGAAATGACTAATATTGAGGTATGGAACAAACCTTAAACATGCGATACACTGAGAAATCGTTTTTTTTAAATATATATATCCGAGGTTGATAGCTAAACGCTTCTCCTCACATGATAAATACAGACCCAAAAAAAACTTTTTTAAATGTTGCCCCACAGACCATGACCATGACCGATTAGTTGACTTCAAGTAGTGCCTCTGAGTACCTAATGTGTGCCTTAATATAAGCGACAAATATTTAATAAAAAAAGTAGCCTAAATGAAATTTGTATATACACTGTGATGATTCAACATGCTAATTGCATGTTTCTCTTATTAAATAGACAACTGTCCTGATGAAGGTGTAAATCTACATACCGAAACGCTGCGTCGACTACATTGTTGTTTCTTTTGTTTTTAATACGCTTATGTGTATTGACACATATTTTAATTGCATTCTGTATAATGGTACTCTCATATAGAAAAATTTATTGTTTAAAATAAATTCTGTATTTTTTGAAGATCACTTGTTATTAATATTTTATTTTTATCTATTACTTTGTGATATTACCTGTGGCACTTTCTTTGATGGTCTGAGAGGTCAGTGGTTGCTCACTTAAAAAATTCTCTTTGCACATACCCATAGGTGAAACTATAGGGACCCCGTTTGTTTCTTTACATTTCTCTCCTCGTCCCTTATCAGATCTTTTGAGGCGACCTCCCTTTCCTTTTAATTTGTCTATTTCAGATGGACAATTAGCTCTGTTATACGTATTCCCACCCTGCCTATCTGAGCAAGTTCTTCCATTTACAGCCCTCAGTCCATGCTCGACATTAAGGGCATCGAGTTGGAGCTCCATTTGTGTCCACTTTTTAATCGGAAGGAGGTCAGGGGGGATTGAGGGGGAGAGGGGACAACCCATTTGAGGTCATCATCCTCGGAGCCTATTAGATCATCTTTGTCGAGAGGCTCAAAGGTGCTATTAAAGTGACCTGCTACCATAAATCTTGAGTGGGCTGGACAACTAGCTAGACTCATTCAATAGGGAGAAAGTCTGCCCCCTTTGGTCCCCCTTGCATAGAAATTGAACAGATCAATGGAGTTTCCCCCCACAGGTCCTTTGATGTGGATTCCTAGGATGTCAGGCCAAGGCGATGCCCACCCATATGATCAATCCCCCTGCCGGACGCCCTCTCCCTATTGTAGTTGCAGGTGTACAGTAGCATGCATAGCCAGATTTAAATAGAGGGACCAGACTCCAGGTCTCCTGAAAAATACAGATGTCATATCCCTTTCCAATGAGGGAGTGACATTTTGCTGTTTAGCCCAGCTACATTCCAAGATATTAACCTAAACTGCTGATGATCAGGGCTAAAGTACATTGCAGCATTTAAGATGGAAGGGCAATGGTTAATGCGGGCCTGGGTTGGTTCTTGAGGGTTACAATTCGTGCTGAGAACCATCCTACTAGGATTAGTCGGGTCGCTACTTGCATCTAATCTTTCGGTCAACCTCACTAAGAGGTTGGTCTCTTCATTGAGGCTGTCCTCAATGGACTCAGAAGCACCTGACCCACCTGTGTGGGATCTATGCGCTGTAAGTTGTATTCCTGGAGTCAGAGGCACAGGGACCCTGTTCTCCCTATGAAGTGTGTGGGGGGGGGGCTGGAAGTTATCCTCACCTCTCCCATCTAATCTTCTTCCCCATCTGAGAGGTCTTCACCTTGCTCAGAGGGGTGGTCCTGGGCACACCCTGCCAACAGCTCCTGGAGCCTTTGTTTGGAGGGATGATACCCCACATCAATGTTTTTAAGCTTACATAGAGACCATAACTCCCTAAATTCTAAGTGGAGATAAGGGGTAAGGTCGAGCTCCTCAACCATGTTCTCAATGTCATTGGTTATATTTTCACTAATAGCGGGGTTCTTGCTAAGAGACAATCTAACAAAAATTCTAACACACTTACTCCTATCTATAGTGAGTTTTTATTTTTCTAAAAAACTTCTAAAGGGACTTAACGAAGGCCCTAACACAACTTAGTAATTTGAAAAAATTATCAATTCAAAATTCTAAAGACAATTTAGGAGTTCTATTGTGTGATCAGGTGTTGACCAAGTCAGACCAACAAATGCAAAGTTGTATATCCCAGTGCTGAACCACCAATGTAGGATGCTGGCTCTGTATATACTATACCAAAGTAAGCTATACAGTCCAATGAATCCCCAAAGGTAGGCAGAGGGTAAAGTAGATACTACCTTACTCTCTATCTGTGGAAGTGTGGGCAAGCAGCAAGGCTTTATCAGAGGGTAGTGTTAAGCATTTATTGTACACAAGGAATTATGTCAAGCACTCAAAGAGTGAAATCAGACCAATTTGTTTTGTATAAAAATATTATTTAGTTGCATTTTATTCCTAGAACCAGGCCAGGCCTGGTATAGGTAAGTGTAATAGCACTTTGAAAGAATAATGCAGTTAAATACAATTTGAATACAGTTAAATACAATTGGATGAGTTAGGGAGTCAATTGTTAAAAAAACTGTTGAAATTACTTTTCAGTTACATTACAGGTTACTTTTTAAGTTACTTTTTCTACTCAGTGAGATATGCCTAGATATCACACTGGGACATTTCTTAAATAAAAGGTAAGTCAGTTATTATAAATGTACACTTTAAGGTTTCATACAATCCAACTCCAAACTTGGAACAATTTTCACAGAAAAGCAGTCAATGCAATCCCATGGGAGGACACAAAGATATCGGTTTAACGGTTAAGTACTTAGGTTTGGGAGTTGGTTTTCTGGGGTTAGAACAAGAGTTTCCCCAGGGTCAAGGATGCACTCTCAAAGCACCCTCGGCGGCACAAGGATGGTCGGGAGCTGAGGCTCAATGTTATCCACTGGGGGAGAGGGGGCCTCCTGAGCAGGCCACAGAGTTGTGGGAGCAAAGCTCCTGGATTGAAGCAAGGGAAAATGGGGGTTCGGGTGCAGGGTGCTGGTTTGGAGTCGGGCGCCCTGTTGTTTTTAGTGGGGATTCTCCGGTTTGAGCAAACACTGCCGGCTCGGGCACGAAGATCTTCTGGAGGCGACCACCGGCTGGAGAGGCAAGTTGGGATGTTGTGGGATGCCTGGACACCTTCGGTTGGGCCACCCAAGGCTGTGGGAGCATCGGGTGCAGGGGTGTGTCTTGACGTCGGAATTTTCTTACAGGCTCTGGTTGCAGTCTGGGGGATCCTCCAGAAAGGGGCTGCAGGCGTCGTCTTGTAGTGTGTTTATCTAGGTACCTATATCGATACTCCTATTTCTGACCCTTGTCCGGTTAATAATTCATTAATATCCATACAACGGCACAGAATCCCGTTTTCAGATTAAGTCATAGCGCATGCTGTCACATTGAGCAAGCACTATTCCTCCAGCCCCCTAGAAAGCACACCGAGTTCTCAAAACAAACCAAAACTCCAGCAAACCTGGGAAATCCCCCGTAGCTATTGTTTTGATTTCGTTCGAGAACTCCTGTAAAGAATCGCAAGAACGACCAGTTCTTATGACATCCTTACTGACGTATTATGTCCATCCTTACGTCAAACACGGCACCTTTCAGGTATAAATATACCGACGCCGCTCTAAGCAAAGACACGGTGGTGATAAGCTTGGAGCAGCGCTACTTGCCAGAGAGCCCAGCTGATGCAGGAAGCCCACGGACGCTGCCCCTCCCTTTTGACGCGCTGAGAGAGACGCTGTCTTTTCTCCTGCCGAGAAATCCAGCCTCCGGCGTTTCCGGCTTACCTTCGCGGGTAACTGGGATATCGAGTCCTGAGAAAGAGATACCAGCCCTCCTACCTTCTAAATCCCAGGTACTGAACTGACTAACCCCTTACAGAGAATTCTTGAGTCAGATTCTTGGCAAAACAAACTTAACTTAAACTGCTACTTATTTACTCCCTCCCATGTATTAGGCTCAGGTCAGGTACACCGGGGTAGGCGTAGTTAGAAGCACCAGTTGAGCACGATTAGTCAATGTATGTATATATGTATGTATATCTTTTATCCATTTTAAAGTATCATATGGCTAAGAAACCATATCAATGCTTTTACAGTATTATTTTATAATCCTGCTTTTACTGTATGCACTTTACTTAACCTTAAGTATTGCTACTGTAGCGATTCATTTCTCTTGTATGAGAAAAAGAGACTGATCAATAAATAACACCTTTTATTGAACACGCCCATCTCTTCTTTCTCTACAATCTAGTGGAACTAAGTATGCACGTACTGACTGAGTAAAATGATTGTCTTTTGTTTTCACACAACTCTAGAGATATACTCTTGATTAGGGAGAGCAAAGTTGTCATGTTCTATGGTTGTCAGAAACTAAATCCCTTCTTGTCTATCCAGGGAGATTAAACTCCTCCTCGCCTATTCGAGAAAGTTTCTAGTGAACTCTGAGCTAGCTGGCACACAAAACTTTAAGTCTAATATCGTCAGTAGAAGACCTAGTTAACCTCTGTCCTATGTCTTTACTATTGAAGATATTATTCCAATGCGCAGAGCCTATTGGGAATATAGGAACTACACTACATGGCGCCCAACGTTTGATAAGGCGATAAATCTAACGCAAGGCATTAGAGTAACTCAGTCGTGCTTTTCCACACAGACCCTTTCTCCCATAAAAACTCCAAAGACGTCTGGAGTGGGTCAAAGGTTAAATCCGCCAAACTTAGTAGGAGGAGACTCCTATGTATAGTTTTTGGTTTATTCAACGTTGAAGGATACAGTGTTCCAAAATGTTGTGCAGCTAATCTTTGTTTCCGTGAAAACCTGATCTGCAACAAAAATCTTCTTGTCAGTAAAATGTCAGACAATGAAGAAGATAGGGAGACAGCTAAAATAGCAGCTCAACTCCTAGCGGATGACACAAGTCTCCTACAGCAAGACCCGGATGCAATACTCATTCAGGTCAGCATAAGAAAAACTATAACACTAAAACTTATAGAAAATGGACTGACATCGAGAGGTGGTACAGTCATATTTGTAATTGAGGCACATGAATATCGGCAGACAGAGGTATTCTATTCATGGATAAACTTTCCAGCAGCAAAGGCTGTAACAAAGGAGTTCCACTATTACAAAATAGAGGAACCACCGGATGAGTACACTCCTTTCGAGGAGGTGGAAATACCACTCAAATACCAAGAGCACCTGCTCTGGTTTAAAGGCGCCCTAAAACATAATGATCACATCACCAGGCTCTGTCCAGTAGGTAGACCAGGAGCAACGTGGCCGGTTCTAGCCAGCTACACACCACATCCAGACATTGAACAAATGTCAATACCAGAACTTTTAGTACAGCTAAAACAACTGATTAAAATACACAGACAATTAGTCCAATATGTAATGCGGACTTCAACAGTCCAAACAGCTATTAAAATTCCACAGCTGACCCCTCATCAGGGGAACACAAATAAAATCACACCACAGAACATACAGTCCTGTCTAGGTAAAGTACCCATTAAAAGGGAACACATTCCATTCTGGTTAGCACAGAAAATCACTCAAATAGATGCAGTATTTCCAGATACCACCCCTGTTGAGAAACACAGAATTCTGACTATCTGTCTTCCAATGGGGATCGCACCACATGTGGAAGACTGTGACACTTGGGGCACAGTCTTTGCTTCCATTTACACAAAAACACATGGTGTTCCGTCCATGTCGGTAATACCAGAAGTGCTAAAACAGATTCAAAGCGAATACGGTCCAGAACCTGCTTTAACTCTGGGTATGAAATTACTGAAAGACTTCAAGCAGGTCTCGGCAATATTACTAGCCAATATAAAGGGGGAAGCAGCAACTGTGGCAATCCGCCAAAGGTTGAAAGAAACAGATATAGCAGACCAACCATTTGAACTTGCCAGAATCATACAAAAATCCTATGAAGAACTAGGAAGAGATAGTTTGGGTGGAAAACCAGTGAAACCCCAACTAACTGAAAATCCTGAAAAGGTATTTATTAAAAATAATCTGAACACTCCAAAAAAGAGCTGGGATGGAAATAAACAATCCACTCCCAAAGAAAAAAGATTCCAGTCCAGAGGAAAGTCTCCTCGGCGGAGAGAAAGATCTCCGGACCAAGGACACAAGTCTCCCCAGGGGAGCCCTCTGAGAAAAAATACAACCTTAGAAATAGGGATAATTTGAAGAAACCTGATAGATATCAAGATATTGATACACGTCCATCTCGATCTTTTCAGACTTCCTCGCAGAAATCGGAAAGAAGAGGACGGTCAGAACACAGGGAAGAGCACGTCAAGTACAAAGACAAGGATACTGCTCATCAAAATAAAAAGTTACAATTTCCAAAGAAGAAGGTAGCCAGTATTAAAGTAATCAAACATGCCGAGGATCCTGAGGACACAGCTGAAAAACAGTTAAAATCTCAACCAACTGCACAAAGACAGTACCCAATTAAGCAAGAAGCTAAAAAACAGGTCAGGGAGATCTTAGATAAACTTGAATACCAGGGGGTGATTGAAACTTGCACCTCACAAATTAACAATCCTTTGTTTCCTGTCTCCAAGCCAGATGATTCATATCGTCTAGTTTTGGACTACAGACACCTTAACTCATGTTGCAAAACTTTTGCAGTACAAAACTCACACAGTGCAGCACTAATGAATAGCATAGTGCGCAAAAAATACAAAACAACATTAGACATCTCTAATGGATTCTTTTGTCAAAATATAGCACCAGAAAGCAGATATTTGACCGCTTTCTCAATAAATGGCTCGGAGAAAAATTTCTGTCGTTTGCCACAGGGGTTCAAGAACAGCCCAGGATTATTCTCAGCGAGAGTAACAGAGTTACTACAAATGTATGATGCTGAGGCATTATCTTATGTCGACAACATCTATCTAACAGATGATGACTTGGATACTCACTTGAAAAGAGTGAACACCATCATACTTGGGTTCGCTGCGGAGGGTTACAAATTCAACTTCAAAAAGTCTAGAATCTAACTGTCCTGTTTTTAGGATATGAATTATCAAGTGAAGGCAAAAGCCTGGCAGAAAATTTCCTAGAGAAATGTGCTGTAGTCCAAGCACCAAGAACGCTGAAAAACTTACAATCAATTCTAGGTTTCCTGAATTTCGGAAGAACATACATTATAAATTACGCGGAGAGGGTTAAACCTCTCTATGACTTAAGACCAGATTTTAAAAGAATCAATTGGACTCAAAAACACACAGAAATTTTGAGATCTTTACAAACAGACATGTTAGTTAAAACAAAATTGCAAACACGCGATAACACACGCAACCTTGTATTTCGAGTCATCCCAGGAAGATGCGGATTCACATACCTAACCTCTAAGAGGGAGAAACGGTACCAATAGCATACAAATCTCATTTGTACACAGAAGCTGAAAAAACATTCAGCATAAAGGAAAACATTGTTCATACGGTTCAAACAGCTGTAGCAAGAGAAAGATTCCAAGCTGATGGCAGACAGATTACAGTCAGAACAGCAGAATCGGCCTTTGAGGCATTAACAAGCCCATGTAATTTACCTACTATGGCATTAAATCCAAAATGGATACAATGGGAGAATTCTCTTGCTACAGACAGAGTGAAATACTATTTTGACCCGGAATTGAAAAAATTAAATAATCTTGAATATGAAAGAGAATACCCTCTGCCTAGCGATATTCTGCCCATACAACTTTACGCCTGCGTAATATACACAAACATTTATGCAGATCCCTCGGTTTGGGGAAAACAAGCCTACAAAGCCACATGCGAGATTGTAAAAGACATGTGGCGCGGAGGTAAATTGAGACCTCTGTTTACAAAAACACACTCAGTGGAAAATAATTCAGAACAACAGACTGAAATAATAGCATTAAAAATGGCGCTAGATAATGCCGATCGTGAATTCCCGACACTAATAGTGTGCGATTCGTATTACTGCGTCAAATCATACAACGAAGACTTGCAGAAATGGGTTCGAAACGGTTACAAAGATGACACAGGTGCCACAATAAAGCAAAAATCGCTTTGGGAACAAGTAGTTCTTGTACAGAAAGAACTACAAAAGGCTCACGTGATACACTCACTGAGTCATCAGCGTGATGGCGTTCACGCTGCAGGGAATTTATTGGCTGAGACAGCCACAGCGGAAGCAACTAAACCGGCTTCGTAGCTACAAAAAAGCGCTCAGGAAAATACATTGACGGGGAAACAATGCTTGCGGTAAAAACGTCATCAAAAGGCGACCGCTCAGCGCTACCCATCAACTATCCACTCAATTATACATACATAATCGATGCAAACTCCGTTCCTTTTGCTCAAATCCCTGGAGTGGGGGATAGGGTAATTCCGAACAGGAGAGGCTTCTTAATACAAGAAGCACATATGGGATTAGGTTTAAGGCATCAGACAATCAAAGAATCTTTGACAGAATTAAAATCAGAATACTGGTGGCCGGGGATGAGCGTGGATAATCACAATTTTGCAAAAAATTGTGAAAACTGCAACAGAGATCGCAGTGGCGAACCGGCCGAGGTAGTGCCAGAACACATAATAGAAAGCATAAAGCGATCTATTCGCATGATTAAACAAGAAACATGCGTCCCAATGTACATTGTTTGAGACTATCTTCACTTAAAATATAGACCCCAGCTCTCGGCTGACGTCAGAACTGTTATTAAAAGATTTGCGAGTCTATAATGGCATATACGCATGGGGCATGCTACATTCCGACCATTGCCCTGCTGTTAGCTCTCGAGCTTATGGGGGGTGCATGGCCAGCATGGGCATTGCATTGCGGGACTCTTATCACTTCCTTCCTGAGGGAAATGGGATGGTGTAAAGAAAAAACCAAGGCATAAAGCAATCTATAACGGCAAAGGTATTAGGTTCGGGAGCTGGGTGGGTCAAACATTTAATAAGTGTCCAACGTAGTCTTAATAATCTGCCAAGAAATTCTCTGAGAGGTCTCAGTACGTACGAACTATTGTTTGGGACTAGAATGCTAATCCAGGACCTCGATAGTCAAACTTCAGTGGTTAAAGAAAAATGCTTTGATCTCAAAGATCGTTTGGCTATTTTACAGGACTTAAATGAAAAAAGAAAAGACCTGAGCAACATAAAGTTGAAGCAACAGCCAACAGCCACTGAAGAGAAACCACCTGTCCCAGCAAGGCCTGTCTGGATTCCAAAAATCGGGGATCTGGTCAGAGAGAAGATCGCGGTAAAGAAGGAATTTGGGCCTTCTTACAGAAAAGCAGTACCTGTCTTGTCTATCAACGGGACAAGATCAGTGGTACTACCGCCCCTTGCTGGTAAAAAGGAGAACCGAGTTGTATCCATCGACCTGGTTAAACCACAATCATGTGGCCGATAACAAGTAGTAGGCCAAGTGGACTCCCAAGAAGTAGTAGAACACCAAAGTTTGCTACAAATACAGAGGTTCAAACTGAGAAACTAATCACATTTGATAAACCTACAGTGAATCAACAAGGACTATGCAACAAAGCAATGGAACTTAAACCTCTTGAAACCCAAATCAAAATCTTACATCCAGAAAAACCAATCTACAACGATGTACCTGCTGACTATGCTAATGAAACAAAGCAAATTAAAAAAGCAAAAATGAATCCAGAAGCAATTGAAACAATTGACAGAACAGCATCTGGCTACTTCATCAACTTCGATGACTTTTCTGAGGATCCAAGTGAACTTGAGGAACAGCCAACAACAAAAACTTTTAAAGACAAAGCAAAGGAACTCTTTCATCAACTACAAGAAACATCTTATTTCTCCATGGATTGAACTTTGGGTGGCACAAGGTGAATTTATCCTCATACTTTGGCTCATCATGGTACTATGCTTGGGACATTTCATTGAGGGAAAATATGTTACGATGGACACAGCAAGTCAGAATATCAACTTGGTCCTGAAACCACACAAGTCTTCACACATCGAGAAAAGAGAACTTTCTTCAGTAAACTTCACAGCCAATCCTATACCCGGTGGGGTAGCATGGGACAAAACTGATTACGAAATCTATGGTCCGGTTGAGCTCCTGAAGTATCCTCACCAATTCAAGATTTCATTAAGTGACTTTGTAAAACCAAGCACATTCGCTGATGATTGGGACTTTGAAAGTATTAATGATATGATGTCAGATCTAGTGATGTCAGCTAAATTTACAGAACATGATTATTTACAGGGTTCATCTAATTATGACCAGATGTATTGTTACAACCACTATGGTCACCATTATCTGCATAAATCTGCTCAACCCAGAAATTTTTTAATTATAATCAATGGGAACATTGTGCTACTCCACCAAAAGGTAGCTCAAAAACATTTTATGAAAATTTTTCTTATTTCTCGGGGTTTAATACAAGTGATGCAGAAACATTTTATTTCAAATTAGACAGGAATGAAAACCATGCTTACAAACACAAAATTAATCTATTCAGAGACATTTTTTGAAAAAATAAAAACATTTGGTTTTGATTTCTGGAACAATAATATTGAAACAAAAACGATCTGGGGTACAAAAGATTGGCAAGTGCAAGGTATAGAATCATTATTTCGAGCCTGCATGTTCCCAGAACAAATTATATTTTTGAATGATACAAATTAACAAACAACCTGTCTTGGCCTAGCCAAAATTAAAGACTTAAACAAACCGTCTATTCCAAAACCAACACCCGACAGTAATAGCACTACAGATGTTGAGATAGACGTATCCCATATTTTAAACCAAAACAGAGCACATCCTGATTGGAAGAAATGGTTGATCTGGCCCACAGACACAAATAACTGTCAAGATAGATTCCTGAACAAAAAACAGGGGTTCACATTGACCAGGCCAGACCCTAGTTACTCCCAGAGACAACATCCAGGGATTATAACTACATACAGTGTAGGGAAACTCTTGCCTCGAATGGCTACGAACATCCACACTGGCAGAAATTAAGCAACACTTGACTTTACTTAAAGAAGGTGCTGACTTGCGTGATTTCATCATGGGACCACACAAACAGCGTCAAAAACGTTTCATAGCGGCCTCTATATATGCAGCTTACAACGAAGCTTGGAAAGTAACTCAAATTGAAACAGCAGAGAAAATACGGGAAATTGACCGTGTTAATTTGGAAAAATCGCTTTCTGTTGTGGACAATGGGTTAATGACTGTCTTCCAGAATATATTCACTGGACAGTATTGTATCATCTGCAATCGATATAATAGAACAAGACTTACTGATGTTGCAACACGGTCAGTCCCAATTGCGTTCTATTGTACAGCTTGGCTGGACGTTTCAAAATCTGCGTTCAGGCTACGTGCCTTGGCGTTTAATCAACACAACGTCACTATTCACTATCTTTACCCTTACTGATACACAAATCAGCTTGGCACAAAAGGGTGCAGAGTATACAATTCTGAGCATTGAAAAACTTGAGAGATTACAATTAACAATGTCAGAACGACCTGTCATTGAATGGATAATACATGGAATCATAACTAATCCGATAATGACTTTCCAATTTCGATACTGCCAAAAATATATACAGGCAGGCCAGTATGAAAGGTTGGGTAAAGGATACATTAAGTCAACATGGAACTTACCTTATACACACACATGTTACAGTAATAAAGGACAGAGTGTATTTCTTAGTGGTAATAATTGTGAAAAATCACTAAGTGGTATACTTCTGTGTCAGGGCATAAGTTTACATGGGGCCTGCGAGGGGACTACAAATAACCTTTCATGCCACCAGCTCAGCACACCTGCAGCGCAAATAGAACCATTCTTTAGAAGGCTTTTTAACGGGAGTTACATTCTAATTGTGGATCACAGATGTTGTGGCTTGCTGCCAGGAAAACCTTATCTAGTAAGCGTGACTTCCATGGTCATTTGCTGTGAGCGAGTATTGTTTCCGAATGACACTCCAGACAGGGAGGAAAAAATTTGGCCCAGTTTGAATATCTCTTCTATTCGAATTGATACTTTAAGCAGAATGAAGACTGTGCTCCTACAGACGCCAACCCATTTGACGTCATCAAAAGAAACGTAGGATCTCCAAGTTGCAAGGACAACAGGAGAGATACATGCATTGTTATCAACAAATTGCCCCCTACACTTCGCAGAAATGCTAAACGAAATCTTAAACATTTCTGATACAAGTGGTATCGCGAGTGTATTGAAGACCGTTTTTTCGGGACTGTTAACCCCATTCAAAGCAGTCCTGGGTATTTTTCCAAATTCCGTCCATTCCATCTTTGGCGGACTTCCACTCCTGTTGGGACTCGTAGCAGGCATCATATTTTTGCTACTCTTGCTTCGTTATGGCAAGCCATGTCACAGACAAGACTCCAGCAACAATGGAAGAAACGATCCTAGCTATACGCTACCGGGACCGCATAACTAAAATCCTTGGCTTAGGGGGAGGAGCCAAGCTCGCGACCGTGATGGCCGCGTTGTAGCTCGGCTCCGTCGAATCTTCCTGCCTGACCTGTCTATTCTGCACCTTATCCTGCCCCGAGAAGTCTTATTTGCTGGAATATGGACTTATGACGTTTTGCTGGCACTCACCGTCTGCTCCGGATGTTCCTAAGTGCCGCGAATCCTGAGCTGCGCCCTTGTTCGCTTTGTGGCCTCCGGGGCGGGCAGGCCTGGTGCTCGTCTGCGGCGCCCGGTCGGGGCGGAGTGCCGGGGCTGACCCCTTGGTGGAGGAGCGGGGTCGACCGGAGCTGCCATTGTGCGGTTGGACCGGTGGAGACTGACCGGGCCTGGTCTGGCTGTCTGGGGACCTGGTGGTGGAGTGCTGCCTTCCACGGACGGGGGTTGACCGAATGGACGACTCGTCTCCCCTTTGTTCTCCTGTCCGGCCATCTTGAAACCCTCCGCCCGGCCTCGGCGGGCGGCGCCCGTGGGTTGGTGGCGCCGGCTGCCTCAATATTCTGGTGGCCTGCCTTTTTGCCCTGAGGGGTCCATTGCTTGTCGCCGGCTTGTTCCCATTGAGCTCTGTTGGTGGCCGGATTGGGGTCAGGGACTGCCGCGGCCGCGCCGGGCTGCAAAGATGGCGGCCCACACCCTGCATCTACGCCCATTTGGGGACGGCGACATTGGCTCGCCGCACGGCACGTTTGCTGAATACTGTAAAGGTGAGCCTACAGTTGGCGACGTTTTCGCCGCCTTGTGTTCCTGGCGTGCTTCCATGACTGTGCCTGTCGATGGGCTGGATGGTAGCCTTTGTTCCCGGCTCGTTGGGCCGTCCCCCACGTGTGTGGCTTCGCCGCTTCATGGTGCTGCGGTGCCTTTCCAGGACATTGAAAATACTAAGGCCACCGCTTGTTTGGACGTACAGATGCCTGCTGCCTGGTATTGTCAAGAGTTCTTCGCTGTGGTGGATGCATTGGAGAGCCTCCGGCCGAGATCCGTCCGGATCGGTCTCGCCGGGTCCCCCGGTGATTTTTTGCCTCGGCCTGCCGAGCGGAGATCCTGTAACTGTTTCACCGGGGCAATTTTTTCCCCTTGGTCTGCGGAGCTGCGCTTGAGTTGCCTGCTGCTGTTGCTGTCCTTTTTTGCTCATCCGGTCCGAAGCCGTTATAACTTGTGTAGTAGCTCGGAATCCCTGTTTTTCACCTCTGGCCCCTCATGTTCTGGTTCTTTGTGCACTCTGTGCCTATGGCACTGGACAGACTAGGACAGGGTTGAGATGAACTTGCACCGCCGGACTATTGTTTTGTGGCGTGGCCGGATGACCGCCTTGCGGCTCTACATGTATGATTGCTTTCTTTTCATATTCCTAATACCTGTTTATTGTTTTGCAATGACTTTATCTTCTCGTGGGCTTTGAATGTGCTCAGACGGGAGAGTTGGGGGCTGATAATTTTGATTATGTGTCTCCTCTCCCGATAGTTCTTTCCTTCCTTTCCCCTTCCTCTCTTTTTTGCCTATATGGTTTCTTCCTTACTTTGACTCTTCTATATTTCGGGTTTCCGGTTAGGGCGACAGGCACGCTGCTGGGGGGGTAGGCCGTAGCCTTCTGCAGGGGTGCAGGGTGGGGTGGGTGGGGGGGGGTCTGTCTTTTTGTTTTTCTTTTGTTCTTGGTTCTATGGCTCTTGTGTATTCTTTTTCTGGACGCTGCGTCTGCATGTAGGCCTCCTGGGGTGTTTTTTGCTAGCGTGGGCCCACGGCCTCCCTGCTACCGATGTTCATTGCGCTTCCATTACTCCTGTTTCCTTTGGCTCCGTGGGCTGCCCTTTTTCGTGTGCTTTACTTGCCATGGGGCATATACTGTGGGGCCGCGTCCTCTTTTCCCTGTTTTTTCAACCCTTTCTCCTGATGCTCTTTCCCTTTTTTCCCCTTCCTTCTCTCTTTTCCTGGGTCGATGTAGCGGATGGCTTCGTATTGCAATCCTGACTTCCTTTCTATGTGTTGATACGTATTCTTGTGATAACGGGTGGGCGTTGGGCAGTGAATGGTATTGTTTGCTGATGTGGGACTCATGTTTTGCCCTTGCTATAATGTAGCTGTTCTTTTTTTGAAACTCGCTGTGTTTTGTTTCACTGCCTGTTGACGACCCGCCACGGACTTTTGGACTTTAATAACTGCAATGTTCCTGCTCCTCGCCCTATTATATTATAAAATTAACCTTCACTTTTCCTTCTCACTGTGGTTTCCTTGTGGCTATAATCTTCGCATTGTTGCATCTGTTATATCGGAGACCTGCTGGAGTTTCTTTCCTGGCCTATGTGCTAATACAGTGTGGTGGCCGGCCCGATGGGTTGTAGGCCCGTATTTGTCAGCTATTTCTGCACAATAAAGGTTTTCCCAAAAAAATAAATAAATAAATAAATAAATCCTTGGCTTAGCCCGGCTACGAGATCTAAATATGACCTGGTTTCTTTCATTCAGACCCATATGGCAGAATTGTGTCTTACCTGTATTAAGATGCATGCTATGCGGCGAGGAATGCGTGTTGGACACCTGTCTTACACTACAATCAGAAGTACCATTGGATGCAGATAGTTTGTTGGGTCCAGTAAAGGCTCATGCATTGTGCTGTCCCCAGCGGCTACCTATCCTGATGACGGCATTCGTGGAGACTTCACCACTACGATTGGAGGGTAGTGAAGTACAGGATGAGAGCAGCATCAACCAGGTACGACCTTCTGTAAGCAGTACTGGTCTAAACATCACTGAAAGCGATCATGCTCATGACTGCATGGTAGCGACATTTTCCACCTTGGTCGAACTTTCACCAGAAGCGGTAGACTGTTTTTTCGAGAGTCTGTCTGGAATGATGTTTTCACCCGAACAGGGAGAATAACTTTAAACAAATGAACACACAGCGTTCCCTGAACTCTGTATTTGGCCTTCAGCTTTGGGAAAACAAAGCTACTGTGAACTATTTTTTGTCTCTTCTCCCCCGACAAGCAGAAACTTTTCTCCCAATCCAAAATATTTACCTTTTTTTTGGCACTTGTCTTCTGCTTACAGTAGAACTATTCTTAGAGAACAGAGCTTCTATTTTTATGAACTCTAGAGACATTAAATCAACCTCTAGCTTATTTACAAATTATTGTATTTATATGTGATGAGATGGTCTCGCATTTTTTTTTTCTGTATTAAGAGCCATTTCATGTGTAATTTTCGCAAATCATTCATGCTGATATAACATGTGCATCTCTTTTTGAATGTTTATACTGCTTGAATGCATACAGTACCTATACTCATTTTCGTGTATTTCGCATATGCCATTTATTTTTGGGTGGTTCGGTATACACATGCACTATTAGTTATGTTTACTATTGCTTAGTTAGTAAATATGGACATAAAAGCGTGGAGTGGGTGTAGTGTGTTTATCTAGGTACCTATATTGATACTCCTATTTCTGACCCTTGTCCGGTTAATAATTCATTAATATCCATACAACGGCACAGAATCCCGTTTTCAGATTAAGTCATAGCGCATGCTGTCACATTGAGCAAGCACTATTCCTCCAGCCCCCTAGAAAGCACACCGAGTTCTCAAAACAAACCAAACCTCCAGCAAACCTGGGAAATCCCCCGTAGCTATTGTTTTGATTTCGTTCGAGAACTCCTGTAAAGAATGCAAGAACAACCAGTTCTTATGACATCCTTACTGATGTATTATGTCCATTCTTACGTCAAACACGGCACCTTTCAGGTATAAATATACCGACGCCGCTCTAAGCAAAGATACGGTGGTGATAAGCTTGGAGCAGCGCTACTTGCCGGATAGCCCAGCTGATGCAGGAAGCCCACGGACGCTGCCCCTCCCTTTTGACGCGCTGAGAGAGACGCTGTCTTTTCTCCTGCCGAGAAATCCAGCCTCCGGCGTTTCCGGCTTACCTTCGCGGGTAACTGGGATATCGAGTCCTGAGAAAGAGATACCAGCCCTCCATGGGCGTCCGCAGGGGGGGGCAAGGAGGGGCACTTGCCCCCCCCTGGATCCAGTCCTCTCAAGTGCCACGGATCGCACTGTAATGCATTGTAACCTTTATGCATATTTGTTTGTTGTCTCAGTTGCCACATAAAGCGCCAAGGCACGCAGCCCACAGCAGAAACTTCACTGGCTGGTTTGCTGGCGGCATCATAAACACTTTGTTTGCAAGAGTTTCTTTCGCATGAAGGGAAAAGTCATAACTCTGACAGTATCTAACTGGAAAAGTTGATATCTGTTCAGAGAGCACGTACTGAGGCGGAGTCTTGACAGCATCAGCGTGGAGGGGAAGATGTACTATGCTGCAGGTAGAAAGGCTCAGCCGAAGGCAGGGTGGATTGGCAAAGCATATATGCAGTAAGACGTCTGTGTTTTTAAAATGATATAAACGGTTTCTGTTTGCTACATAGTACGTGCTAGTCTCTTAGTTTATTAACCAATTAATGTTAACTATCTGAACTCGCAATAGAAGAGGGCTGCGCAGCAGGGACATCTTAAGGATTTTGGGGGCCCTGGGTCAAACGAATTTTGGGGGCCCCTTTTCGAAACAGCATCCAATTTATGATACCGTTTCAGCTCTTTCATGCCCTCTTTGGCCAGGTCACTGACAGTGCACAGGCCCACTGGTCCAAATTCTAAATGTGTTTACATCAAATATTCAGGGACCACTCGGGTTTTCAATATTGTAATACAGCAGCAGCTCAGGAATAATACTGCAAATAATGTCAGTGACAACCTTCCATTTCTCATATGTCAGGTCCTGTTTTGATAGAAAATATTTTTTTTTATGGATGTTGCATGAATCATAAACAAAACATTCATCTGAAAAATGTCTGGAATAGACTCTCACACTTCACCCACATTAAACATAAAATCAGGGAAAACGGTATTATGTTTAAGAATTATTTAAGGTAGTCAGGGCAAGACTCTCGGCAGAACAGAGCTGGCTCCATAAGGCCCCCCCTGAAAGCCTGGGGCCCAGGGCCAGAGCCCACTTTACCCATGCCACTTTACCCACACCGCACACCACACCCTGGGGCCGCTTGCTTCATTATACTTGTGTGACATTTTTGAAATAATTTTTAAAAAAATTGTCAGCCTGCTTTAGTGTGACCGCTTTGTGTCTCTCACAGGCTCTCTTGAGGCTTGCCCAGCAATCATGCTACCTATCACACATATGCTGACTGTGGCGCGGAAGTCTGCAAGTCATCGGACTCTTATTCATTTATAGTATGGGCCTGAGGCAGTTGAGATCTGTGTTCCGGCCTCTCACACCCTGTTATAGTCTGGGCCCAGGTCTCACTGTCCCACGTGGGACACAGAGAGCGGCATGGAGTTTAGTGATTCTTCTCTCCTGGTTTATTATTTGAGCTCTCCCCAAACAGCCTCAATGCCACCAGTTCACAGACAGGTACTCTCATCAGCATGCGTCCTCACAGTCTATTTTTGCACTTACCTGCGTGTATCTGGATCTGAAGGTGGGGTCTCGGATTTAGGGGTCTTTCGACACTTGCTGTGCTGCAGGCTTTAAGCATCAATACAGGGCGGACAGAATACCCGACTTAACACCATGCTGCTTCTGTGCCATGCACAGAAAAACAAATTTCAATCTTTGTCCGAAGTGTCGTCTGGTGTATTTACACTTAGTGTGTAACTTATCACTTGCTGTGTGACACTAGAAATATTTATGCCAGGACCTCAGGGCAGGCTCTGGTGATGCTCATGCCACTACAACTCTGAATAGTGCATGTGCACCCAGCAATACCCCTTCTACATTGGTGGGCCGTGTTCCAGTAAAGAACTGTGTTCTCCACTAAACTGTTGTCTTGTATTGTCAGTGGCACTTATTGCACACCTTCGCTCCAGTGGTTCTACAGTCTAAACGCAGGTCCTTGCTCTTTTTGGTGTTAATTCTTAGCGGAGCCATGTGACCTGCTTTCTAGATGTCCATAGCTGCCAAGGCTTTATATTGCTATGTGTAACATTTTCACAATTTCATTTTAATTATGAGTCAGCTGCAGCAGGGTTTTGCAGCAGTTTTATATCTTCTTAGAATTTCTCATTGCTCAAATGGGTCTAATTTCTAATATTTATGTTTCCTTTGTCTTCATTGCTTGATTTTTGCTTTCAAGAAAGCGTCACTCATAGTTGTTTAAATGTCACTCATAATCACACTGAAATTATGAAAATGTCACACATACCAATTTGAAACCTTGCAGCTATGTGGATCGCCAGTCTGTCCGGTGTACTGGTGGTGACGTGGATGGTGTGGCTGGGTGGCAGCAGCGGCGCTGACAGCCAGGCGCCAATATTTTTTGTTCCCTCAGTTTCATTTTAGTTGCCAGGTCGTCTGCTATGGTGCCTCACAAGATTATTCTCTCCCCCCTATGGGTTTATTTCTTTATTTAAATTATTTGTCTTATTAGATTTGTATTTATTTATTTATTACTTGTGCTCAATCATGTCAGAGATTGGTGATGAAGTTACACTTTTGCCCCCCCCCTGGAAACATTTCTGCGGACGCCCATGCAGCCCTCCTACCTTCTAAATCCCAGGTACTGAACTGACTAACCCCTTACAGAGAATTCTTGAGTCAGATTCTTGGCAAAACAAACTTATCTTAAACTGCTACTTATTTACTCCCTCCCATGTATTAGGCTCAGGTCAGGTACACCGGGGTAGGTGTAGTTAGAAGCACCAGTTGAGTACGATTAGTCAATGTATATATGTATGTATATCTTTTATCCATTTTAAAGTATCATATGGCTAAGAAACCATATCAATTCTTTTACAGTATTATTTTATAATCCTGCTTTTACTGTATGCACTTTACTTAACCTTAAGTATTGCTACTGTAGCGATTCATTTCTCTTGTATGAGAAAAAGAGACTGATCAATAAATAACACCTTTTATTGAACACGCCCATCTCTTCTTTCTCTACAATCTGGTGGAACTAAGTATGCACGTACTGACTGAGTAAAATGATTGTCTTTTGTTTTCACACAACTCTAGAGATATACTCTTGATTAGGGAGAGCAAAGTTGTCATGTTCTATGGTTGTCAGAAACTAAATCCCTTCTTGTCTATCCAGGGAGATTAAACTCCTCCTCGCCTATTCGAGAAAGTTTCTAGTGAACTCTGAGCTAGCTGGCACACAAAACTTTAAGTCTAATATCGTCAGTAGAAGACCTAGTTAACCTCTGTCCTACGTCTATACTATTGAAGATATTATTCCAATGTGCAGAGCCTATTGGGAATATAGGAACTACACTACAGTCTGGCTACTCAAGGCAGGTCAAGAATCACCAGATGCCAGGTCAGGATCTCTGGGTAGACCTTGTCGTGGAGTTGGGCTACTCAAACATGGGTGGTGGGCGTAGGGTGCAGAGTGGTGCAGACTCGCGGCTTTGGCTGAAGCCAGAGTCTGTTGGTGAGCAAATCCGGTGTTCACAGGAGACAAAGTCATGTTTGGGATGGCAGGGTAGGTCCTCCGGGTTCTGGGGGGTTACTGGCTGCAGGACACATCGGGATTTCGCTGGAGCAGGTCAAGGTCGGGACAGGCCGGTAGGGCAGGGCAGGGGACAAGTCACTTGGTGTCCTCTTCTTCTTCAGCACAGCCCTTCGGTCTTTCTTCTGGTATCTTCTTGTCTGAGGCAAGGTTCAGGGTTGCTCCTAAATACTATATTTTGGGGTGTTACAGGTAGGTACAGGTTGGGACCAATAGGTCCCTTTCTTGGGGTGAGTACACCCCCTATTATCCCACACCCCAGCGGGAGGGGGGCATAAGCCTCACTCTAGTTGACTGGGCCCCCATCTTCAAGATGGCAGGTACTGAGAGTTGTGCTTCACCTCGCATTCTCACCTGAGGGGTGGGGTTGGCAAAGGTGAGCACACCTCTCCTCCTAACTTGGTTTTCCCGCTGATTCTCACACCAAAGGTGGGGGGTCAGAACCAGTGGGGGGCAGTTGCTGGGAGAAGCAAATGGCTGGGGCAGCTTACAAAAGCAGCAAGCCTTTGACGCTTCCCCTTCGTGGACCCTGCCCATCCTGGGGAGGAGGCTTGGCACCTCGTCCCACGATGTGCTTTGTTTCAGGACCCACAGAGCGGCAGGTTCTCAACCCAGGGGTCCTCAAACATGTCTGGCGGTGGCAGCTGGCGAGCAGCCACGACACTAGAGTTAGGTCGTTTTTCAGGGGGCATCTCTAATATGAGTGTATTTTTGGTTAAATTCTACATTGGCATCAGTGTGGGTTTAATGTACTGAGAAGTTTGATACCAAACTTCCCAGTAAGTCATTATAGTGCTGTGGAGTTCGTAATGACAACCTCCCATACGATATACTATTTATGGCTTTCCTGCACTTACAATGTCTAAGAACGGACTTAGACACTGAAGAGGTACAGGGCTCATGCACTGTATCCTCACCACTGTTATAATACACCCAGCTAGAGGGGTGGCTTACCCATGCCAGGGCCGTGAATTGTAGGCATGGCACACAGGGATGTGTACCATGTCGACTCTTCACTTTGCTCTGCACCAAAACACACAGCCTGCATTGGCAGTGTGTGCAAAGGTACAGGGCCTCTAAGCGTGGCACAATAAGTGCTGCAGCCCTTAGAGGCCTTCCCTGGTCACAGTGCCCTTGGTACCATGGTACCTTTTACAAGGGACTCGCATGTGGACAGTGTTGAAAATTGGGTTTTGCAACAGTACAGTTTAGGGAAAGAACATAGGCCCTGGGTACCTGGCTGACAGGAACCCAGGGCACACTCAGCCAAAGTGCGTCAACATTAGGCAAAAAGTGTGGGGGGAGGGGGCAACCAAGCAAAAAGGCGCACTTTCCTACACAGATTGATAAAAACATTAACAATGGAAGATAAGGAGTAGAAGGGCGGTTAAACATTTCGAAAGCGAGAACTGAGAATGCTCTCTGTTGCATATCTGGGAGGAAGACAGTATTTGGTCTGTCACCAGTGCCTTTTGAGGGATACACTGATATGAATGCAGAACCTTATAATAATGGACTCCTATTTCTGTAGCCTGGCCATCATTCAAGACCAAATGCCCATAGCCTGGGTTGGTTTGTTTTGATAATGTTTGTTTTGCATTGTTAGGTGGTGACGGAGGTATTTAGAGCAAAAATGCAGCATGTATATTCCTGCTGGTGAATTGCAAACACCAGGAATCCCTGTTTTATAAGAGAACTGCCTTGCACCTGTGCACCCACCATGCTGCCTGCCTATAAAAAGGAAGCTAAATATGGAGTTAAAATCCCGACAATACTTTACTGGGAAATATAATACTAGTGACGCGCCTCATGAGGATCCCTAGAGTGTCTGGTTTCTCTTTTGGTGTGCATTTGAGATCCCACCCCTTGATCACTTCCATAGATGACAAGAACTGGGACTTTGAGATAGAAGAAAGAGCTAGAGTGTGTGTTTAGCATACACTATCTGGACGGGACTAGTCCTTGTAGGTTGTGAAAGAGCCATTAGTCATCAAGAGGGAAAGGTAGATGACCAGCGTGAGAGAGTATGTTGTTACATTGTACTTCCAGGAATCCCCTCCAGGCTCACTGACTTTAAACAATACTACTTCCTATTCTTGCCCCCTGTAAAGATGCCATCTTGCTTCATAAACCACACGCAGATTCCAATTAAAGTTTGTAATACACATATACTGCTTTGTAAGTTCCAGATCTCGCTATGCGCTCTTCTCTCAAGGGAATGGTAAAGCATTTCAATTTTATTTATATTCAGTAACTAAACTGCACCCTCTCACCTCCCCCTAACAAATACATTGCAATACAATCAATATTTTAAAAATAAAACATTAAAATAAGACTCTTGGAAAAGCACTGATGAAGGCAGAGGAAATTGGTCAAAAAACAACTGTAATATCCATCACGAACAGCTTGAGACTCACATTGGACAAAGAGAGGGCGGGAGTGTCAATGAGTTTTAATGTATCACCTTAGAGGCAACACAGAGAACTAATGCAATACCCTACACCCTTTGATTAAATGGCCTGCAGGTGATCTTGGACAATCTAGATGTTCGGGATGAAGACTGGTACAAAAGTCAAATCTCAAAGAAGACTTCAACATCCCAGGCAGAGTTGGAGCATCAGTGGGTGAAATGCTCAAAGAGCAACTCCTGGCATATTGCAGCCTTAGTTTAGATACTTAGTGTATCTAAGCAAGACACTGAAAGACTAGTCTGTAAATGTGTGCAAAGACAGCCTGAGATCAGGCATGGCCTCTCAAAGACCCGGCTGCCATGTTTGTGGGTAGGAACTATGTGTGCTTACCTATAGGCCCAGACTTTCTCCTGAGGGCCTGAAGCCTGTTCTCTGCAGAGTGAAGGGCTTGCTGGAGTAGATCCTGGTGGTGTTTCTCCTTCTTAACCAGTTCGGCCATTAACCTGAAACACAAAACACTAAAATGAGTGTGGAGTCACACAATGGTGGTCTGCGGAGGTAATTAAATAAGGAGTGTACCCTTTGCTCAGATTGGAGTGTTAATTTCACCAAATGTATACAAGGGTGTAATCCACAAACTGACAGTGTGAATGGGGGTGCAGAGAAAGTACAGGTGTGTGTATGTGTGTGTATACACTGCCTTAGTGCATGGGCAAGGTGGGTGGATGTTGTACTCGAGTTGCAAGGGTCAAGCCTGGTGCTGTTGCCCAGTGTAGTCAGTGTGTGAATGCTTTGGTCAATGTCCATGGAGGGTGAATTTACAGCGACCACACTTTTACCTCCTACTCTCTGCCCGGAGATGGCTCAACTGTGTCACAAGTGACGAACTGCACTGTGAGGGATCCTCAGAGGTGTTCAAACTCAGCGTGCCCACACCAAAGCTGGGGGTCCTGGTGCCCTGAACACTCCCAGATTGCCCTCTTTCCTGAGGCACTAACACTCCCTGCTGAGGAATTTCTTTTTCAGTCTCCTTTTCATCATCGTCATCACTCTGATTACTGGGGTCTTTGTCCACTGAATTTTGAAGCTGCACCTTTAGCTCTGAAAAATAAGAAAGAGTGATATGAAGCCATTCTCTATCACGTGATCTTTGTTACTCTTAAACACCAGATTACATCCATTTACGTGTGGGGCCTGGAATGCATTTCAAAAAATAAAAATCTCAGTTTTAAAGACAGTCTCAAAGGTAATATTAAAGACAAAGTCAGCATCTTCTGCAATAGAATGTATTACAAATAAAAGTGGACACTATAAAACATATCTCGAATAGCACCTTTTAACTACCCCCCCTGGCCCCGAAGGAAAATAAACAAAGGAGGAAATGGTGCATGTTTAACAGAGATACATTTTGAAAGTTCTCCTTTAATGTACCAAAGTACCCCAGTGACCAAGAATACACAGCAATCGTAGTTATGCATTTTATTTTGACGGAATGTCTGATGAAACAAACTGACTATTCTCCTGGTTTAACAACAAAAACTGCAAATGAAACTAGATACCTTAGTGTCTGAAGGATAAGTTACTTACCTGTAATCCTAGTTCTCTTCCAGGGGTATACTCATCAAAGTCATAAGCACTGAATTATCCCCGCCCATGTGCGGGACCCCGGAGCCTATACCAATATATATATATACATATAAAAATATATGTAACTATGCAGCCCTATAAAATCTAGACCAAAAAAGGGACAAACAGCCAGAAAATCACTCAGTAATACTTGTATAGTAACAAGAACACTTAAGAAAGCTTGTAATAGAGACCATACAGCCAAATGGCTTCATACAAGGATTTCTTTATTTTCCAGAACAAAGGAAAAAAAACAAGTAGTTGAAGGCAGTTTGGCCCATAGGCTGCATAGGAATTACTGTCCTGAGACAGAAAAGATAACTGGCACCTCGTCTTTAAGACTTCCAAGAATCTAGGTACTTTGCCTTTAAGAACCTCAGAGAGCCCTATGCTCCCAGCATGCACCACAGGTGACAGTTAGGTCAGTTCTTTTTGTAAAGGCATATAAAAAAACCACTTAACAACTGTACTAAACATTGCTAGACCGAGGAGGAGGGCGGGGTGCTTATGACTTTGATGAGTATACCCCTGGAAGAGAACTATGATTACAGGTAAGTAACGTATCCTTCTCTTCCAGGGGATACTCATCAATAGTCATAAGCAGTGAATAGAACAGCAAGCCCATACCCCACACTTCGCGGTCTAGTAATGTAGCACTTAGTGAAAAAGACAATCTTAAAGTACCAGGTACCAATAATCAACCAAACTGATTCCTCAGAGATGCTTGACCTACTCAAGCATCTGCTTGAGTATCTGAATCCAAGCAGTAGTGGCGAGAAAAGGTATGAACAGACCGCCACGTAGCCGCTTTGCAAATTTCTGCTACGGGAACATTTCTGAGGAGAGCCGTGGTCGAGGCTTTTCCTCTGGTTGAATGTGCCTTTGGCCTACTTTGAAGAACTGTATTAGCTAACTGATAGGCCAAGGAAATACAGGAAACTATCCATCTTGCGATGGACCTCTTACAAGCTGCTAATCCATAATTAATGGGACCATAATTAACAAATAAGCGGTCCGATCTTCTAATATCTTTAGTAGTATCTAAATAAAACTTCAACACTCTCTTAAGGTCTAACGAATGTAAGGCCCTTTCAGGAGGTGTAGAAGGATTGGGAAAAAAAGTGGCCAAAGTAATCCCCTGATTAATATGGAACTCTGACACCACCTTTGGCAGAAAACTAGGATGAGTCCTACGAACCACCCTATTTCCATGAAACACTGTGTAGGGTTCATTACAGCACAGAGCTTGTAATTCACTTACTCTATGAACCGAAGTAATTGCGACCAAGAAGGCCACTTTCCAAGATAAGTGCTGCAAAGAAGCTTTGTGTATTGGTTCAAAAGGTGTTCTCATCAGCTTGGTTAGTACTACATTGAGCTCCCACGGAGGAGAAGGTGCTCGAACTGGTGGATACACCTTTTTTAATCCTTCTAAAAAATCCTTCACCACCGGCATCTAAAAGAAAGAACCCTGTGTAGGAGATTTTCTGTAAGCCTTAATGGCTGCTAAGTGCACTTTGATGGAGGAAAACTGCAGCCCCAACTTAGCCAGATACAACAAATATGGCAGAATGACCTGTTCCTGCCCCATAACTGGGTCATAACTGTTGTTCAAACACCATATGTAGAATCGCTTCCATTTGAAAGCATAAGAAGCTCTATTGGAAAGTCTTTTAGCTTCCTTGAGGATGTTCATACAGTCATCTGGTAAGTCTGTGTCCATATTGCAAGACTTCAGGAGCCATGCCGTCAGCCGCAGCGAAGGAAGGCTGGGATGAAACATTCTCCCTTTGCTACTGGACAGCAGGCCCGGGCGGCAAGGCAACCTCTGGGGTGGAACTTCTGAGAACTGTAGAAGGTCTGGGTACAACCACTAGTGCGGCCACTCCGGAGCTATCAGTATCATCCTGGACGTGGTTTTGTAAAATGTGGTTATCACCACTGGGTGAGAGGCAGAGGGGGAAAGGCATAGAGCAAGTTCTGGGTCCATGTTATCAGCAGAGCATTCCCGCTTGAACCTGGTTGGGGAAACCTGGACGCGAAGACGGGGCATTTGGCGTTTGTTGTCTCTGCGAACAAGTCTACGTCCGGAAAGCCCCAACGTCGAAAAATGCCTTGAACAACGTCGTTGTTGAGCACCCAGTCGTGAGCGTCTACAAACTCTACTGAGAAAGTCTGCCTGCACATGCAGGACCCCCGGCACGTGGACTGCCTTGATGGTCAGATGTCTCGCCAGCAACTACTTCCAAATTGCTTGAGCCTCCTGGGACAAAGTTCTGGACCTGGTCCCTCCCTGCTTGTTTAGGTAAAACATTGTTGTTGTGTTGTCTATCTGAACTAACAGGGAGTTGGATCTCAAAGACGGGAAGAAGGATTTGAGAGCGAGCTGGACTGCCCTCTGTTCTAGGAAATTGATATGATAACCCTTCTCTGTGTCCGACCACCGGCCTTGAACTTGGAGGTGATCCATATGGACACCCCAGCCCTGCAATGAGGCGTCTGTCACAATAGTTTGCGTTGTGGGTCTCTTGGTGAAAAGGAACACCCTGCAGAAGATTCGATCTCTTTGTCCACCACCTGATGGAGTCCTTGGCCGACTGGGGAAGAGCTATCCGATCCTCCCACTTTCCTGAAGACTGTGCCCACTGGTCCTCCAGAGCCTGCTGAAGAGGACGCATGTACAATCGAGCATTGGGGACAATGAAGATGCAGAAGGCCATGGACCCCAGGAGTGATGACACTTGTCTGACCGTAGGGAAGAGAGTCTGAAGAAGCTCCTGCGACTTCTTCCTGATAGATGTGAACCTCTCCTCCGAAGGACACACGCTTCCTTCCACGGTGTCCAGAGACGATCCTAGGTAGTGAATGTTCTGAGTGGGGTTGAGAACCGATTTCTTGAAATTGACTCGAAGACCCAGATTGCTCAGAATGTGTAGACTGTAAGACAGGTTCGACTGAAGGAGAGATGGAGTGGAACTCTTCAGAAGCCAGTCTTCGAGATATGAGTAAAAGAAAATTCCTCGTTTGCGCAGGAAAGCCGCCACCACTGCCATGCACTTTGAGAACATTCTCGGGGCTGATTTGAGCCCGAAAGGCAGGACTCGAAACTGATAATGATGTTGAGCTACTTGGAAACAAAGGAATTTTCGATGCTTTTTGGACACTGGAATGTGGAAGTAAGCCTCCTGTAAGTCTATGAAGCACATCCAGTCTCCTTGAAGTAAATGGGGGAAGATCTGGTGTAAAGCAAGCATCCAAAACTTTTCTTTTCTTATGTATCTGTTTAAGATGCGAAGATCCAGAATTAGTCTGTACTCCACAGAAGGACCCTTTTTCTCGACCAGGAAATAACGAGAGTATATACCCTGACCTTTTTGATGACTCGGGACACGTTCTATGGCTTCATTGGACAGAAGACTGCCTACCTCCTTTTGAAGGATGGGGTGACACGAACCGAGTTTCCTCGGAGGAATTGAAGGAGGTGGAGATCTGAAACGTAGAAGATATCAATTTTCGACAATATTTAGCACCCATTTGTCGCTTGTTACATTGCGCCACTCCTCCAGAAAACCAGCAATACTTCCTCCTACCGGAGTGGACGTCACGTTTAGAGGAAGTAACTCCTCATTGTCTTGCTGGCTGCTTTGTGTTAGAGGCCTGTTTGTTGTTGCCTCTTCCTCTCCCTGGTCGTCTCAGTTGGAAATTAGACCTTTGCTGTTGCTGCTGACCTTGCGATGACCACTGGCTCGATTGACCTTTTCGCTGAAACTGGCGTTTTTTCATTGGATCGAAAACGCTTATGAAAGTCTTTCTTTCTCTCACGACCTATAGCTTTCACTGTGTCCAGTTCCGCTTTCATCTTTGCCATGTCTTCTCAATCAGCCGCATCAGCTGAAGCGCTAATAAGTTGGTTAGCAACAAGACCTCCTTCTTGCAAGATTTCTCTTGCTGGTCTTCTTTAGGAAGCTTTAGCACAAAACGATCCAGAGAATTCCATAAGGATCTGTCTTATCTTCCCAATAGCGCAGAAGCACTAGAAACCTTCATGAAAGAGGCCGATGTGTTGCACATTTTTCTGCCCGTAGAATCCATCATTTTGCTGTATCTATCTGGGGGAGCTGAGGATGAAGACAATTGATGACTGAGTCTTCCTAGCCGCCGCCACAATGATAGAATCCGGAGGTGGATCTGAACGGAGAAATAATGGATCCTGGTCAGGGGCTTTATATTTCTTCGCTATACGTGAAGGTACAGAACTCACTGTTGCAGGAGTCAGAAAAGTTTGAGTGGCAAGGTCAATAATGCCAGGGACAAGAGGAAGCAATGGTCTGACTGAGGAACGCTGATGTAGGGTTTCAAAGATTACTGAAGTAGACATAGTAGGCACCGACATTGTAATATTTAACTTACTCGCTCCTCTACATAACACCTCATTGAAGGTAGAGAGATCGTCCACAGGTGAAACTCGTGACGGAGGTGTTGAGGTACAAGTAGGAGAATAGTCTCTCAAAGAAGACTTGGTAGACGTTGTAGATCAAGTGCGAGGACTTCGCTGCCTTCTCCTTGGTGAAGAATGAAAGGATCTAGATCTGACCCTTGAATGCCTATGACGGGATCTTGGAGAGCGTGATCTTGTCAGAGTTCTTCTTTTTGAAGATACCACAGTGGGAGATCGTGATTTGCGTGGGGATCTCTAAAGCGCTGGAATTGGAGACTTCGATAGGCGGGAAGGAGAGTAAGTACGGGAGAAGTCTGAACCAGGACTACTGATAGACCTGGCTCTTTTCCTCCTAGGTTGTTCACCAACTTCTGGAGATTTCTCTGGTGAAATCTGTACAATATGCATACCAGGTGACGAAGATCCTGACGGAGAGTGAGATGCGCCAGCAACCTCCTCCGAGACCCCCGCAAGTTCCTTTTCTCTCGTCGTCGATGCCCTGTAGGTGTCAAGGGCTGTACCGGCTTCGACGTCTTCAGAGGGGATCTCAGCATCGATCTGACATGACGTCGTGGTGACTTTGACCTCGAATTACGTCGACGTCATCGGCGTTGACGTCGAACGGCGTTGACGTCGTTGAGATCTTGACGTCGAACGATGTACTCTCGACCAGTCTTCAGGCCTTTTCGACGGCGGCAAGCTTCTTGACGTCGACCTACGGCGAGGCGACGGAGAGTGTCTCGACGTCGATGGGGGTCTAGACGACGATACATGCTTCGACGTCGACCGCCCCACAAATTGGCCGTACCTCGATTCCAAAGCAGGACGCTTTGAGGTCGAGGCCCTTCTCGACGACGGAGACTCACGCCGTCTCGACGACGGAGACTTGTCAGGCCTTTTCTTCGACGGCGGTTGTGACACAGATGGTGAACAGTCTGGAACCTGCCTTTTTCTCGATGTTATAGATGCAGACTGTAGACTGCTTCGATGTTTTTGATGAGAGGAGGGCTCTTGATCCCCAAGGCCACTCTCCATCACCGCCTGAAGCCAAATCCTCTCTCTGTCGCCAAGTGTTCTTGAAGAAAATCTTCTGCAGTGATAACAGTCATCTTCCTTATGAGAAGAAGGCAGACAGGCGATACACACAGAGTGTGGATCTGACACAGCCATCTTTTTACTACAAGATGGACACTTTGCGAAAAGTGCTGGCATTTTGACAGAAAAAGATGACAAGTTTCTGTCAGAAAAAGAAGGAAAAACTTCTTACAGCACAGGAGAAATGCTAAACAGCAAGAAAAATAACACTTTCTGACTAAAAAGTCAAAAAACTGCTGAGCTCAAGCTCCAGGATCCTCACAGAAGGAGCCGGAAAAAAGAACAGGCCTAACTGTCACCTGTGGTGCATGCTGGGAGCATAGGGCTCTCTGAGGTTCTTAAAGGCAAAGTACCTAGATTCTTGGAAGTCTTAAAGGCGAGGTGCTAGCTATCTTTTCTGTCTCAGGACAGTAATTCCTATGCAGCCTATGGGCCAAACTGCCTTCAAATACTTCGTTTTTTTTTCCTTGTTCTGGAAAATAAAGAAATCCTTGTATGAAGCCATTTGGGTGTATGGTCTCTATTACAAGTTTTCTTAAGTGTTCTTGTTACTTTACAAGTATTACTGAGTGATTTTCTGGCTGTTTGTCCCTTTTTTGGTCTAGATTTTATAGGGCTGCATAGTTATATATATATATGTACATATGTATATATATATTGGTATAGGCTCCGGGGTCCCGCACATGGGCGGGGATAATTCACTGCTTATGACTATTGATGAGTATCCCCTGGAAGAGAACTAGGTTTACAATCACATTTTCCTTCTTAATTAGGGATATTTTTTGATTTTCATAAACATTGTTAACAGGTAATTCATCTGTTTCCAGACTTGGGTAAATTAGTAGCACATTAAGATAGAAGCCCAAGCATAAAGGTGAACGTTTTGAAGTTGGAGTCAATGCAGTGATGTTTTACCGAACAGTAGACTGATTCCCAATCAGCGTCCCTGCAAATGCAAGAGATTAGGGGGTAGATGTACGACCGGTTTCTGCAGCCGCAAACAGGAATTCGGCCCGTTTGCGACCGCAAAAATGTCAGCCCCATGTACAAACCATATTTTGCGAGCCGCTAAACTATTAGCGACTCACAAAATATGGTTTGCGACTCGCTATTAGGAAGGGGCATGCCAAGGGTGACCCTTCCTAATAGCAAGTGCAAATGGCATGTATCATTGTATTGCGACCTCATTTACGGTCGCAAAAAACTTGCAGTTTAGCACCCTTTTCAAAAGAGTGGTAGACCCCTTCACCTTTGTGAATGGGTGCGAAAATATTTTTTAAGAGCAGGCAGTGGTCCCAGAGACCACTGCCTGCCCTTAAAAAAAATCAAACTGAAAAGTTTAATTTTTCTTTTTTAAATGCATCCCGTTTTCCTTTAATTCCTTTTAATTTTTATTGAAAAAGCAGTCACAGACATGGTGTCACAGACATGGTAGTCTGCTGATCCCAGCAGGTCACCATCCCTGTGAGTGCTAGCCATTCCCAAGGGGGTCGCAGTTTGCACTTGCCTCATGAATACTGAGGAGGTATGCAATGTGCGACCCCATTGGGAATCGCAAACAGTGTCTGGGACATTGTTGTACATTGAAATTTGCGAGTATCAAAATGCATGCTTTGTACATCTGGCCCTTGGGCATTTCCATAAAAGCAGCAGGAGACTATTTCCCCATTTTGGAATGGGCAGTAGGGCTTTGCTGGTAGTGTTTGTTGGCCTTTTGATAAAATGCAGGAGAATCTCCACCTAGCTACGAATGTTTTCAGAATGCTGCAACACTGAAGTCAGAAACTCTGTTGAGAAACTGCTACTCCGACTTATGATTATCTTTACATTTTATAAAGATAATGCATCAAGGTCCAACTGTAGGCTATGAAGAGGCTTTTTTGTAGGAGAAGTCCGATTCAGGAAGATGACAGCAACCCAATGGTATGATCTGCATGAAAATCTGCTATGATTTTTGGAAGGAAACCTGGCTGAATCTAAAACCATTTACTCAGGACCAGCTGCAGTTTCCTCATTTGGATGTGGTGGCGTTAACCAGCCACCCCTGTTGCCCCCAAAAGCATTGTCAATTACAGAAAGTTCCATGTTGCCATAGATTATTTACTGCAATGTGACAACGTGTTTTTCATGTGTTTGTCTGGGTACGACCGGGCAGTCAGCAGATAAAGCCTGGTGCGCATGTCAGGTTGGACAAGTCTGTTACCGTGGCCAACCAGACATGCGTACTTTAGGCTTCTTGAACCCGTGCTGCTAAGGAGCCAGGGGGAAACAGCACAGCTGCCACAGTCTCCTTTGGAACGCTGGGGTCACCAGCTCACATCAATCCTTGCATTGCTCTCATTAGGTTTGCTAATAAAAACAGCATGATATTAAGGAAAGGATTGGTTGTTTCTAAAGCAACGAGTGCTCAGAAGGAAGTGAGGGGTGGGATTAGTACAGAACATGGCCAATCACTGTATGCCGTTATTTTTTTAACCCTTGCAGTGATTGATCATGCTTCTGTTCCTTGCACAGTTGCATGGATCGGTCCAATCCATTTCCGAATGTGAGGCTTTGAAGAGAGCAGAATAGCAGATAATTTTTTGCGTCATCGTCTCCACAGTGTGTGCTTTTAGGCCCTGGTGACCAGTGGTGAGTAGCTGTTTTCTGATATTATTTCGACACTTTGCTGAAAGTTGTTGTAGGAGCCCTAACTTATATATTAGATATTGCACAATTTTGATAGAGTGCGAAATCAACTTAAAGGTATGAGAGTGCATTACATTAGCACCAGTTACATTACACAAGGAAATTTTTGTAGGCACTGGGAGAGTAAGTGATTTTCTCAGAATCACAGGACCTTGAGCCAACGCAGACACTCGAACCTGGCCCCATCCTCTGCCCATCTGGTTGAATGTTGTTGTCCATGAGAGAGATTGTGTACTGTCAGTCACATGTTTTGTTCACTAAATTTTTCATTTAGAGCAAAGGTTCGGAGCACCAAGTTCAAACAGAGTTAGTCGTCTAATCCAGGGGTTGAACGTTACTGGTCCACTTTAATCCAATTCATCAATTCAAGCCAAAGGGAACGTTTCTGTACATCCAATTGATACAGCAGTGACACAACTTAGACTATCAGCCAACACATGTTTCGTCGAATAGCATGTTATGCATAGACTTCTTCAAGGCTAAAAGTATCAAATAAATAAAATTACAGTCTCAAACTTCTATTATAAATGGTCACCCCCACAGGTGCCAGAACAATACCCTTCACAACTGTGAGATTATAAAAGTAAATCTACTAAACTGAAACACAAACATCTCTATTGGATAACAATAAGTTGGAAAGAATAAGACTAAAGAAAAGGCAAAATTTGCCAGGGTTATTCTAGTCGCCCGTAGTACCTCTTAATACAGATTAAGTATTGCAAGAGAAGTAAAAGGAAAGAGAAAAGCATCTACCAACATGCAATATTCCCATTTCGATTGCAGGACTATCCACGTTAATTGTACCCATGTGTGAGAGTAAAAAATTCAAGGAAAAAGTATAATAAGAACCTGATATAATGTGGAAGCAGTATGCATCTTAATATGGAGAATCTTCAGCTGTCACATACGAAGTCAGTGCTGTTTCAATTGGATGTACAGAAACCTTTCCTCTGGCTTGAATTGATTAAAGTGGACTAATAACATACGACCCTTGGATTGGACGTCTCTGATTCTGTTTGAACATTGAGTGCTCAGACTGTTGCTTACAGTGACTGACCTCCCCCCTGTCCCCTCCCGCCGTTTTGGAGGGTTAAATATGGGGTTTTTCTGGTAGCTGACCCTACCTCTAGAGCACCAACAAACTAGGATACCATTTTCTACCTTTTCCCCGGCATATTGAAGAACGCCCTGACTTTTGCCCTAGCTACAGTTTCTTGTTGTTTACAATTATTCATTTAGATTTGCACCTTGAGGAAAGGCAGTTTCACCCAGCGTGACTAGTAATTTAATGGCTCATCATTACATCATCAGCGTGATAACTGGTGATATAATTCATGATGTCATTAATGACGACATCACATGTGAAGTCATGGACACTGTTGTGTTCAGTCTTTAGCTTAGCATAGCAGGCTCTTGGTGAAGAGGCGTGGTCAAATGTTATACCTGTGCTCGCTACCCCTGCCCCGAAAGCCCACAGAGCATGGCCTACGCTGATACACAACTGACTAGGCCACTCCTCTAGAGCCCACCTACAGCCATGCAGGGTGGACGGAGGGTGGCAGGGTACATCTTTCAGCTATGCCCTTCGGCTCTTTGCCTATGTGACCATAGGCATCTCTGTGCATTTTGCCCAGCACTAGAGCAGACAGGGTACAAACCTCAGTCATAGGAGCAGATACTGGCCATAGGGTGTGCCCATGTGTGAGAAAGGGCCATCTTTCTTGCATGGTATGCCCCCACTTTTTGCTGAATTGCTGATGTCCTTTGACTGAATGTGCCCTGGCCTCCTGCCAATCAGGTACACAGGGCCTGAGTTCCTTCCCTAAAACTGTATTGAAGCTAAAACCCAATTGGCATCTCTGGCCACATGTCAGCCCCTGTTAACTGGTACCCTAGGTACCAAGGGCATTGTGACCAGAGAAGACCCCTAAGGGCTGCAGCACTTATTGTGCCACCCTTAGGGGCCCTGCACCCTGACACACACACACTGCCTTTGCAGGCTGAGTGCCTGGTGCAGAACTAAACACATAATCGACCGGTACACATCCCTGTGTGCCAGGCCCACAAACCCACTGCCCTGGCATACATCAGCCACCCCTATAGCTGGGTGCCCTATGCCAGTGGTGTGGGCGCAGGTGCATGATCCCTGTGCCCCTACAGTACCCAGGGCCATTCCTGGGCACTGTAGGTGTAGTGATGCCATTAAGAGTATATGGTGCTGGGAGGTTGTCTATACGAACTCCACAGCACCATAATGGCTACACTGAAGACTGACAAGTTTGATATCAAACTTCTCAGCACATTAAACCCACACTGATGCCAGTGTGGGATTTAATGTAAAATGCACTACAGAGGGCATCTTAGAGATGCCCCCTGAAACCTAACCTACAATCCACGTCTTGTCTGAGAGGCTGCCTAGGATGCCACTTAGCAGACATGTTGCTGGACCCCTGGGGGGAGCGTCCCCGCTCTCCTGGGCCTACAACAATGTAAATCCTGGGGGAGGTGCTAGGTCTCCTACCCCAGGATGGGCAGGGGGAGGCTTCAACGGCATGCTGCCTTTGTGAGCTTCTCCAGGCCACTTGCTGTACTCAGCAACTGGCCCCCACCAGTTCTGACCCTCACACTGGCGGGAAACCCTACGTCAGGAAAAGGGGTGGGCCAGCCTGTGCCAACTCCACCCCCCAGGTGGAGGAGGCGAGGTGAAGCACGACTCCAGGCTACAGCCATCTTGAGGATGGGGAGCCCTACCCACTCACAGCTAGGCTCATGCCCCCCTTCCACAGGAGGAGCAGGTTAGGGGGTGAACCCACCCGAGGACAGGGACCTATTGGTCCCTGCCCACACCCTACCTGTAACGCCCCTAAATTTAGTATTTAGGGGCACCCTGAACCTTCCTTCCTTAGATCCCGATTTCGAAACAAGAAAGAAGACCAAGAAGAAGAAGTCCTGCCGTGCAGCTGCTAACAAGAGGACGACACCAACTGACTTGGCCCCAGCCCTACCGGCCTGTTGATCCTTGAACCTGCTCCTGCTAACTCCCGGCGTCTCCTGCAGACAGCAACCTCGAGGACCCCGGAGGACCTGCCTGCCTTGACCCTCTGGTGCCAGCCAGAAACCGCGAACCCAGTCCACTCTGCACCCGCCGAGCCCGGCCTGTGTCCAAGTGGACAATGACCCTGAGTACGTCCCCCCCCGCCCCCACACCCCCCCGGCGATTCGGACTTGGAATCTTGGAATCCAGTGCACAAGGACCCTCCTCGACGATCCAGATGACGCCTGCAGCCTCAGAACCAGGGCCCCCCCCCAACCGCGACCAGCAGAGGTAAGATTTCCCGACGCCAAAAAACACCCCTGCACCCGGTGCCCCCTGGCCCCTTGTGCCCAACTCCGTGGTGCCTACCTATCCTCCAAGATCCCAACTTACCGCTCAATGTGTTGGTCGCTCCAGAAGATCCACCGTCCCCGAGCCTGCAGCCTTTGTTCACTTTTCGAGATCTCCATTGATTAACATTGAGCGCCCGACGGCTCAAAAGCACTCTGCACCCAGCCGCCCGAGTTCCTCTGGCAGTGCAACCTATCCCCTATCCTACTTACCCATTTGCCCTGAGCAAGTGACCAGGAGCCCAGCTCCCACAGCCGCGTGGCCTGCTAGCCAGCAGCCACCAACCGAAGGCCCCCTGCCTCTCATTGGATAACATTGGGCCTAACTACCTCTGCACCTAACTGCCCCTGTGCCGCTGAGGGTGTACCAACTGTACCTACCTGACCCTGGAAGACCCCCTGAGTCTATGCCCAGAACCTTAACTCTGCCAGTCGAGTACTTACCTAAAAGCCGATAACTCACTTTTCTTCCATAGGCTAACATTGACTGGTTTCACTTGGAAATTCTAAGTGTGGAGTTTTGGAACTTTAAAATATTCACCTAAAATCAGCCGAACCACAAATTCCAATTTACTCACCTGTTGTCAGGAGAGTACTAAGTGCTGCATCTTTTAGTCCAGCACAAACCCTGAAAAGTAATTTTAACCGAACTTACCAGTAACCTGAATTTTCTTCCATATGAAACCATTGACTGTTTTTCTGTGAAATTTCTTCTAAGTGTCGATTTCTGTAAACTACAAATATTCTTTAAAAACCGTATCAACAACCAAAACGTAATTGCTTACCTTTTTTTAGAAAGAGGTCCCAGTGCTGAACCTAGAAGCCCAGCACTGGATTACAAAAGTAACGCAAACATACCTTACCTGCAACTTGAATTTCCTTCCGTAGGATAACATTGGTAATTTCACCTAGAAAAGGTTTCTAAGTGTCAACTTTTAAAATACAATAATATTCCTTAGAAATCACTACTATAACCTTAAAGCTTTTACCTAACTGTTTACAGGACATTTCCCAGGACTGAAGCTAGGATCCAGTCTTGAGGTTAGACAAGTAATCTACAAAGTAACTAATTACATATAACAAGAAATTCCCATTGAGCTCAATGTTGCATTGTGTTTGAAATTGTGTTGCCTACTATTGCATTCAAAAAGTCTATTGCCTGTTTGAAAGGTATTTAACTAAACTAATTCATTCTGAGAAAGTATATTTTGATACCTTGTTGGTTCTAAAATAAAAGAACTATATCTTTTGATACAAAACAATTGGCCTAGAGTTCAGTTCTTGAGTATGTGAGACCATTTGCTGACTGAGTGTGTACAACAAATGCTTTACACTGTCCTTTGATACTGCCTTACTGCTCGACCAAGCTACCACTTTAGAGAGTAAGGTTATATCTAACTTTAGCCTCTGCCAAACCTCTGGGGACTGATGACTCTATACACACTGTACCTTACTTTGGTCCAGTATATATAGAGCCACTTTCTTACACCTATGCCTTGTCCTCAGTACTGAAATATCAGTACACGGTGCAGAACAACGGTCAGCAGCATTGTTAATGTATTAAATGGATTTACGCTGTTAGTTTTAGAACTGTTACTGTCATCTAACTACGGATGCATTGCAGCCCTCCACATTTTCTTTCTTGCCTCCTCTTGGAGGACACCATTACAAAGTGATGCTTTTAGCACTGGTAAAGCGGAGGTATGCAAATGCATAATAGGCAATATGACTCTAAGATTGCCCCTACCTCAGCCAGACGTGATGTGGCTACTGTGGCTGTGCGCTGAGCTGCCCTGCTAGTCCGTGTTCTGGCTTTCTTCTTTGTGCTTCATTGTGCTGCTAAGCACAAATAGTAGAGCGTATGTACTTTTCAGATGCAAGAAGTTATTTGTCTTAATTCTTCTGCCTCCTTATGTGTGAACGCTGGTTCCCTGGGAACACAAGGCAACACCCAGGAGCTGCAGTTGGCCAGGCCTGAGCCTTCCCTAGCCTTGCCACCTATGTGTCCCACTGTTCACTTCCTGTATTAAAGGAAGGGGCACTGGCTCCCAGGGTCCATGTCAGAGAGCCCTCATTACAACATTTATAGATGAAAAGCTATGCAAGTCTTGCTGTTGCAATGGGTTTCTAAGGAGCTAGTCTTTAACCTCCTTTTCTCTCTGCCGCTCTCCTCTTGTTTAGTTGTGTCATTAGGTCGAGCCTAGCGCAGCGCACATGCGCTACTCGGCAAGGCATGCTGTATCTGGTGTATGTAGTTCAATAACCTCTCATCTTTTCAATTGGCTTGTGTTAGTGCCCTTCTTAAATGCTTGATTTCATTTGGTGGATGACCTTAATTAGTCTTGCCTTTTGGAGATTTGGTCCCTCCCAGGCGACAGTCCCTGTTACTGTGGCGTTACTCTTTTTAAAAATATATTTTCATTCCTACTGCACTCTTTTCTTTTTTTGTTTTCCCTCCGCTTGTATATTAGCACAGCGCCTGCTTCACGGACACCGCACTTCATGTTTTAGAAACCTTTAGATTACGTCTGTGTTATCTTTCCTTCGCTGCCTCTGTTTCTGGCTTTCCCCTTTCACTCCTGGCAATAGGAGCCCTCCCCCCCACCCCCTGAGCAGCTGTGGGTTTCTTATACATGTGCAAGAGCCAACGCCTAGAGTTTCAGTAGGAAATATGCTATCAGAACAAAATAAACAATGGAAACAAAAGTACAAATGCAGATCATACTAGGAAAAAATTCCCAGTATGTTCGGCATTTGTAATTTTGTTTCAATTGTTTAATTTGATGACATTTTTTGTAGGCACGGGGTAGAGCTGATACTTGAACCGGTTCCCTGCTCATGAAGACAGCAGCTCTGTAGCTTACATTACAGCCTCTGAAAAGTATAGCCGACACCGAAGCACCACCCGTACGGCTGCATCAAAATGCTGATACATGGAGGTGACTGAAGAAAAACAGCAACGCAACGGAAGATGAAAGAGTAGTCCGGGCCATTGGTACACTACCGCTAGCCCATGCCAGCAAGCACATTTGTTCGTGGAGGGAGAAAGCAGTGCGGGCGGGGGCTGAACATGTACAGCAGCCTAGGAGAGGTGAGTGCAGGCTGCTACTGCTTCCCATTCACTGCTTCCGGGTCTTAATATTTGGCCCTATTCTTCATGCACTTTTCTCGCCCTGCATACTGTTACTCTCTGTACCTCATGTGCTTTTCCCTGCCCGTTACTTTCTTCAATGCTTGTTGTTGCTTCCTCACTTGCGCCCTCTGTATTGATTACCCCTTCCCCCCTGTTGCTTCCACCCTCTTCCACCCCCCAATGTTGCTTCCAAGTACCCCCACCATGTGTGTTTCTTCAGTGTCCCCCTGCCACCTCCCATGGAGCTTGTGTCCTATGACGCATCTACCTCCCGTTCCTTATGCCCGGAGTTGCTTTCCCTGCCCCCATCCTCCTGATTTAATAAAGCACTTGCTTTTAAATGCCGCCGCTTCTTCCTGATAGTAGTGTCAATCTGTTGCCCATGTCTACTTGTAGATCTTTCCTTTCGTCACCGACTGTGATGCGTGAAGTCCTCTGAGCTCAGCAAACTATCATATCTGATCTTTGGGTAATGGTCAGACTTCTATTCAATTGCTAAGACTGAAGCGCGCATGGTTTTCTTGTTGGAATTTGCACTTCGGATGCACCCATTCTGAAAACAGGATAACAAATCCCATATTGCATCATAAAAAAAAAAAAAGAAGAACGATGATGCTGCCGCTGGGCTGTGTTATATTATATAAGCACAATCACATTTAAGGCATGCACATGCCTAAAAAATGGCCCAGCCCATCGGCCGAGCAGAAAGGCAGGGAGTGTTTTATCTCTTGAACTGCCCTTGGTGTTCGGCTTGGGCTTGCAGCGCGCAAGGGTTGGTTGATGTCATTGCTACGGCCCTCTTTAAGAGGGAAATCCGGATGGTATGACGAATGGTCACTGGCCTTTGAAGGTAGTGCTGGACCATACAGCCATTTATGCCCCCCTTCGTTTGTTAGCTTGCTGGCTGAGGTGATCAGATTGATCCCAGGACATGAGGGCCCCCCCTCCTCCCACACTCAATGAAGCTTACGTCTCACTACTCTTTACGAATGCAAGCAGATGCCAGTCTAGACGGTTCTATTAAATATCACCCACACCTATTTCTATCCGTGTTCACCTTCACCCAATCTTCTCTCCTTCTCAATAGGCTGTGTGTGGTTTGCAGTCTTGCATCTGTTTATCTTCAAACATGATTAACATACTGGTCAAACAGGTTACAAACTTGCTGATTATTTTTTGGTTTGTGATAGGCCTCTTTTCATAATAATTAAAAAAAAAAAAACATTTTGCCTTGCCTCTTATAGGGTGATTATTCTTTCTGACCCACTTGTCATCCATGTTACCGTCGATCGTCGAATGCAGTGCCCTACAAGTAGTGAGACGTCACAGCCAAGTGTCACTTGACTGAAAGGCGGTTAAGAGAATGGTTTCCACCTTTCTGCTAACGCCCTCAATGTGAGAAGCTCTTCCTGAGCCTTTTTCGACATCTTGTGAGCTGAAATCTTTAACACCACTAAATATAACAATGTTTTTTTCCTAAATAGATGCAGTTTACGACATGTAAAATGTTTTCTGGAGGTTCTCAGTTTATTGACTAATTGTAGTTTCTGCTTGCATGTTGCCTTTTCTTACAGGGTTAGTAGAGAGCCTGGAGCTGTTAGCCTAGTTAAATGGGTTTTATAATTTTAAGGATTATCTCAAGGAATGTCTTCCAAAGACATCATTTAATGGCTTGACGGAGTATGATTTTCAATGTGTTTATGTCTTGTAACAGGCTAGGGTAGAAAAGGTTCCACACTCAAGTCCCTGAGCAGAGTTAATAATTATAATTTCTGATTATTATCCACTTGGCGTGCTCTGCTATTTTGTGATGGCCACAAAACAAATTTTGCTTTTCACAATGCTTACAAAATGCCAATAATCACAACTGAAACTAAGCACTATAAACCGGGTTTAGCAGGCGCATGTAACATCAATCTCATGGTTATGTCTTACTGTAAAGAAAAGGTATACTTCATTTATAAAAAAGAAATACTGGATTACTTGAAGTTTAACTTTTTTTAAACTTTATTTTTATTGCAGAATTAGACAATATACATCCAACTGTTCTGGGTATCCCGCTAGCAACACACTTATACTCTTCGCTCTCAACACAGCTTATGCATATAACAGCCATTTAGCCCACATCCCGCAGGTCGGGCGGCGTTAGCAAAGCAATATCACAAGTGGTGTCTCCTGCGGGGGACCTTAATTCTTTGCCACTCGGATCATCTAGTATCTGCTTTTCTGTAGTACCATGCTCTATAGCCCTGTCAGGTAACCATATATATAATCTAGGTGGTTGTATCTCCGGTGCTGTCAGTGTAGTACCCATGTCTAGTGTCAAACCCCGTCCCTCCACCGTAATCCTCAGTGTAGAGCCCGTTTACTTCGGCTGCTCCTCAGAGGGAGTTGCCAGACTAATTGCACCTCCTCAATCCACCTATCAAATTCTAAAAGGTCCGTCCCCCCTGGAGTAACAGTAGATATCGTCAGTATCCTAATTAAACCCACCCCCCCCTAAACTGCAGCTGGTGTGGGTCTTCGTTCAGTCTCTTAGCACCTAAAAAGGAGGAACCTGTAGGATCGTAATTATCCTCCTGTATCGTACATGGAACAACTCATAGAACTCTCTTGCGTTAGTCTTCTGCTGGGGATAGGCTGTCACTTAATGCTATGACTAGTTCCGCCCACGCGTGCGCCGCTTCTAGACTCCTCTCGTTAGCTGTGCGGGCCGCCTGGCGTAACATGATCGTGCTCTCACTATGGGCCCATTTATGGAGTTCGTTCGCCCACCGCCTACGAGATGGACCCTCCTTCGATTTCCAATGCCAGGTTATTTCCCTCTGGGCCAAAATGAGGCCCAAGTCAATGAATTTACTAGTTATCTTGGTCGTTTTAGTGTGAGGGAACCAGAGCAGCAAACAAGTTGCCATGGTATATTCCACTTGCCGCTCAGTGATGTCATTAAGAAGCGTGCCTACCTCGGACCAATAGGACCCCAATTTCAGACAATCCCACATCATGTGGTCTAGTTCCACATCAGGCGCCAGACACCTAGGACACGCTGCATTAAGCACGTGGAAATATTTCCGTATCTTTCCCGGAGTGAGGTAAGCTCTATGTATTATAAAAAAGTGTACCTGCTGAAACCGTGCATTCCTGCACCCTTTCCAGGTTCTCGTCATGATATGACCCCAAGCTGTGTCCGGAATGGCCCTCCCTATACTCGCCTCCCATTTCTGTTTGAGTGTCGTCAGGGGTTCTAGACCTTCGCACAGCATTCGGGAATGTAGGCAGGTGACCGCCTTAACCGTACCCGCCGCCATTACCACATATTGGCATGCCATCGTGGTTTGCGGTTCTAACTGTCCCGTCTTCCAATGTTTCCGCATTGCTGTAGTAACAGCCATGTGCAATAGGAAACCCCGTCAGGAAGGCCAAATTGGTCTTGCAGCGCCCGGAAGGGCAACAACTCGCCATCAGCATACAAGTCTCCCACCATTTGTAACCCCAGCTCCTCCCATTCCAGTAGCTGGGACCAGTCCCCTCCATGTGGCAATGCCGTTAACATGCCTAGAGGGATTTCAGGTGCATATGGGTGTGCCACTCTTGCTCTCTTTTGGCTATTATTCCAGCACAACCTCTGGGTCTTCTCCTCCAGGGTTAAGTTCCGGACCACCAGGCGCTGCTGCATAATAATATATGAGAGGACATGCCTCTGTATCCCCACTCCATGAGTTTGTGCCGGGCCCCTAATTTCCCATGCTATTTTCTGTGTAAGGATCTGCAGCTGCGCCGCCAGGTAATAAAGTTCGAAGTTAGGCACTGCTAGTCCCCCCTCCGATTTCGGCCTCAGTAGCGTATCTAGTGCCACCCGTCTCCTTCCCGTCCCCCACAGAAAATCAATGGTAAGCGTCCGCAATTCCCGAAAATACCGAGGTGGCACCCAGAGCGGGAGTGTACGGAAGTAATAGAGTAGACGTGGCAAAGCCACCATCTTGAGCAGTGCAACTCTCCCCAGTACCGAAAGGGGCAGGGTTGCCCAAAACGCCATATTGCCCCTCAATGCTCTGATGCAGCACCCTATGTACCCTTCCAACATATTCTCTGCCCTGTGGTAGATCCGGACTCCCAAATAGGTGAAGCACGATCGCTCCCATATTAAGTCAGCGGCTAGTTGCGGCTGGGGCATGTCTGACCTGAAAGGAAAGACACATGTTTTAGTCCAGTTCACATGGAGTCCCGATAGCTTCCCAAAGTCCGAAAACATGCGCACCGCTCCCGTCAGTGCGGCCGTCGTATCCGCCAGGAACAGCAATAAATCATCCGCCTACAACGAGATGTAGTGCGGAAGCCCACCACAGACCAGGCCATCATACGCTATCCCCGATCTGGCGTAGACCGTCAGAGGTTCTATCGCTAGCGCGAACAGCAGGGGCGAGAGCGAGCACCCCTGTCTCGTGCCCCGCTGCACCGGATATTCCTGTGATACGACAGAGCCCAGACGCACCCTAGCAGTAGCGGAGGAATAGAAGATCTTCGTCCAGCGTCGAAATCGCTCGCCTAAACCAAAGTGTTCCAGCACCCTATCGAGATATTCCCACTCGAGGCTGTCAAACGCCTTTTCTATATCCACTGATAACACAGCTGGCGTCGCTTGATCCTCCAGGTCACTACCCAACACTCTGATAAGGCGACGGATATTAATCGAGGTGTTCCTAGTTGGTATAAACCCTGCCTGATCCTCATGAACCAAAGCAGTCATGTGGGACATTAGTCTTGTAGCCAATATGCGACTCAGTACTTTGTAGTCCACCGTCAACATAGACAGCGGTCTATAGGAGGTCACATCACCTTCCCTCCCGGGTTTCAACAAGGGGACGACCAGCGCCACCCTCATAGATTCGGGCAGGTGGCCCAGCTCCAGCGCCTCATTGTACACCTCCTGTAGTTGGGGCGCCAGGGTATCCATGTATGTCATAAAATTCTATGGGGAGACCATCTACCCCCGGGTTCTTATTCCTGGCCATGTGTTTGATCGCCCCCCTGATTTCAGCTATAGTGATAGCCTGACCCAGGGTTTTTGCGTCCTCTTCCTCTAGCCGCGGTAGCTGAATACCCATCAAGTAGCCCTCAATATCCAGCGTATCCGCCTCCAGGTGACTCTGATACAATGTTGTGTAGTAACCCAGGAAGCGCGAGATGATCTCAGATTGAGAATAAACTAAAGTCCCCGACTCCGATCGAACACTCAGGACCGGGCATCCCCCCGGCCTTGGATTCGCCATTCTTGCCAGGAGCGTGCCCACCTTATCCCCCTCAGCATGTACCTTTACCCTATACTGCTTATAGTCATAATTGCGCAGCCTTTCTGTCTCAGTGGCCAGGAGCTCCCTAGCCGCCAAAAGCCGGTCCTGCAACTCCCTTTGTTCCAGTCTCTGTCTCTCTACCTCCCTTAGTGCCTCCTCTGCTTTTTTGACATCATTTAACACCACTGACCTTTCTCCCGAATGTTTACTTATACATAGCCCTCTCACCACCACTTTAAATGCATTCCATTCCATTCCTCTAGTGGAAGTCGATTTCTTGTTCGAAGCAAAATAATGTTCAATACCCTCTTGGATTTCGGATCTAAAGACTTGGTCTTCCAGGGTGTCTTGGCGTAACAGCCAGATGGGTACCTCCGCCGTCATGCGCTGCCATTTAAAGGACACTAACTGTGGGTTATGATCCGAAATGGTCCTAGCCAGGTACTCTGAGTGTGTCGCCAGGTGTGCCAGTGTCTGGGTGCATAAAATAGTGTCAATTCTAACATGCAGTTCGTGGAGAGCAGAGAAGAAGGAATAATCCCTATCCCCAGGGTGGTGCACTCTCCATATATCAATCAGCCCCCACCCGCGCTGCCACTCCGCCCTCTTCTTCGCAATCTTGCGGACCTGGGAGTCCCCCAACGGGGGGTGCGACCTATCTAGTGTTACATCTGTAAGTGAATTAAAGTCTCCTCCCATAATCACTTGGCCTGAGAGAAGATGTGCCAATTTTCCTGATATGATATCGAAAAATCGGGGTTGATCTGTATTCGGTGCGTATATGCTACATAATACCACCTCTCTGTCATACAATCTCCCTGTCACTGCCACATATCTACCCTCGGGGTCTATCACAGTATGCGCTGCCTGGAACGGAATCCCCACACGCACCCACACTAACACCCCCCTGGCGAACGCAGAATAAGCAGTGCCAAACACCTGACCTCTCCACCTCCTCTGCAGCGCAACACATTCTTGCTTAGTGAGATGGGTTTCCTGAAGCAACGCTATCTGGACTCCCCTCCTCAACAAATATGCATGCACCTTGTGACGCCTTGACATAGTATGCAATCCACGTACGTTCCATGTTATACATTTCAACTCAGGTAATGTTCCCATTACAGCACTCCCAGTCTACTTCCTCCCTCATGGTTCGTGTACCCACACCAGCGCTGCCATACCCCAAACACAAAACACCCCAAAAAACTTCCATAACCCTCCTCCCACAGAACAGGTCCCAATAACACATTATCAGTCCCCATCCAAACTACCCTAAAGAAAATCACAAAGTACTATCCTGCAGTAGCCACTACAGGCTGCCTTAAGGGCAATGGGGTTGGTGGTCCGGCCCCGACAGGTGGCAGCTCCCGCGCCAGCCCCCAGCCCTCAACATCCCGCAATAATAAGGTACAGTCATAAAGTTCACAGTCGTCGCCAGGCCGTCCAGTACCACCACGCTCAGTTCTTCAGCAGTGAGACTCAAGCAGAGGTAAGCAACCTACAAATCATCAGCCGATCTAGGCGTCACCTCCGGGCCTTTGGTGCTATCATCATCCGACACCTCCGTGCCAGATCGCCTCCCGTCTCCCTCGGATTCCGTCCCCTTAGTCGAGTCCTCCTGCTGCGAACCAGTTATTGCCACAGTGGCCGCCAAAGCTCCTTGTTTATCAGCCGCTATCTGTGCACGCTGCAACGCCTGCTGTAGTCTGTTTTTCTTGTGGAGGCGCTGTGATTGGCGTATCCGCGGTGGCCTGGGCAGTCCACCTTCACCCTTGCCCCTACGATCTGTGCCCGCCCTGTAGCTTTCGAGCCAAGACCAAGCGTCCTCAGGTGTTAGGAAGAACTGTGTCGACCCATCCAGCATTACCCTCAGTTTGGCTGGGAATAGTAGCGAATATTGTATGCCTTCATCCCTAAGCTCTTTCTTCACAAACAAGTACGAGGCCCTACACCTTTGTATCTCCTGAGTATAATCCGGAAAGATGGTTACAGCGCTATTATCCATGTGGAAAGGACCCATTTAGCGTGCATTGTGGATCAGTAGATCCCTGTCTTTATAGTGAAGGACTCTGGCCACCACAGGGCGGGGAGGGCGGCCCGGCGCGGGCGGCTTGGCCGGGACCCTATGCGCTCTCTCAAGTGTGAAGAAAGGAGATAGGCCCTCCGGAGCAACGGTAGTCTTGAACCAGCCCTCCAGATAAGCAACCATGTCCGTCCCCTCGATATTTTCAGGCAAGCCTACGACCCGAACGTTGTTGCGTCGGTTACGACTTTCAGCATCCTCAGCTTTCTTTTCCAATGTCTCTAGTCTCCTCAGTGTGTCCTCCAATTTGCATTCTACCGTGACCACCGATGGTTTGAGGTCCTGAAGGGTCGATTCTGTGTCCTTGACCCTGTCTACTAGTTTCGAATGATCCGCTCTCAGGAGCCCCAGCCCCGTCGCAACTTGCGCAATGTCCTGATGGAGGGACTCCTTCGTTGCCGTTATGGCTTCTAGGATTTGATCAAAATGTTTGTTCAGCCTTTGTTCCGAGGTCGTGGTCTCATCTTCCCCTCCGGCTCCGTGGGCTCCCGGGGGGTCCATGGTGTCCTCTTTTCTGCCGTTGGGTTTCATGCCTTGTAAAACACGTGACCCCCTCCACGCCACCCAACTCCGTCCAGCAAAGCCCTCGCCAACTACCCTCGGATTGAAGATCAGGGTCGAAACCTGCGCGATCCACGGGAGACCCACAACAGTTAATTTACCACGCTATAGCCTCCACGCCTCTGTGTCCATAGAAGCGGTGCACTCCATCAGCTCTCCTCTCGGTTCGCTCTGGAGCCCTTAACCACGCAGTGCCTAGTATGTCGGTGTGGCTGCCCCAGTCCCAACACCCCTCTCCCGATAAAAGTCCGCTTCAACCGCCACTTCGCTCCATGGGCAGTCCCCCCGACCCTCCAGTGAAGGACTCCAGACCTCCGTGCCGGCACACACAATCACACTGATCCAGGCCTCCACCTCGCCTCCGGTGCAACTGCGCGATGGATCCTTGCTGGTCACTGGCTGCTCCCCTCCTCACTCCGGTGCACCCGTTGAACATGAACAATGGCGGCCGCTCCCCAGACCTCGCCGCTGCCCCCTCCAGGCATCACCGCGGTTGCTCCCCGCTCGCTGCACCCTATTCAGCCCTCCACGGCCCCCGGCTGCCCAGCGCTACGAGCCTGCTCCCGCCCCCACCTCCGCAGCGCCAAGATGAGGCCCGCAGCACCGCACTCACTGGCGGCCCCAGGAAAGGACCCTCATCTGCCACAGTTCCTTTCGTCCGCTGCACTCGCTCTGCAGATCGGTTCACTCCTGGGCCCCCAGTGCTCGTCTCAGGTCCCCCGCGGTCACATTTCTCTGCCGCAGCTCCCACGGTGCTACAGCGACGCCTCTGTCCACAGATCCGCCCCAGCGCCTCAGTCGTCAGTGGGTAATACCGTGGACCAACCAGTGCCCTGCTCCCGGGCCGCGATGGTCTCCTCGGCGTCACCAGGCAGGGAATACGAAACTCAGATCATTACTAGCACGGGCGCCATTTTGGGTCCTCCAGCCTCTCGGCAGCCCGTCTTCCGTGGCAATTTGGGACCCGCCACAACCAGCGGCAACCACCAATTTTCGTGCGGAGCGGCGGACCGCCTGCCGCGCCCCTTCCGCAGTCGTTCCGCCGGAGCAATCTCCAGCACACAGCAAGTAGGGGGACACGGACTATCTCCCTCGGGCGAGTCTGGCCGCCATCTTAATGCCGTTCCTCCTATTATACCCACGGAGGCAAAACCTCAATTCAGGGGTGCCCGGGGACACCAAACTGCATCCCGGTGGGCAGGAAGGCCTCCGAATCCGTTCCGACGTCCGGTCCTGCCAATATCACCGTAACCCAGGCAGTCCTCAGGATAATCGGCAGGATCAGGCATGGAGCTAGCTGCTCACGCCGCCTCCGCCATCGGCGCCCAAACCACACCCCCCTACTTGAAGTTTAATAGTACATTTTTTGCATTTCGTGTTATGAAGATATGCGGTCCATTACATTTTATAAGTATATAATTTTTTTCCGCATTTGGAACTTGCCCACACATATTTTGCCTAACTGCAAACAGTACGTGGGATTTCTCATGGCAAAAAGCTTCATTTAATTAAAATTAGGACTACAATTAACAAAATATAAATAATGCATCAGAACAGGGTATAGAATATTGATACCTACGGCTGTGATGTTTTATGTACCTGCCAAAACACCTCTAAAAACTAAAACCTCTTGACTAAGTTACTCCATCTTCAGGGATAATAGTCATGGCATTTTGACTGTTTAATGCACTTACTTAGATTTGCCAGTTTGGGTTCAATGCCACAAAGTTTTCAGAGATAAGATGGGATAAGATGGGAAAGAGCAGTACCAGTGATTCATAGTCCCAGTTGACCTGTGTGATGCACTAAATCACACTGGCAATATGGTTGTCATTTTTACAATATTCGGCATGGAATCCAATGGTGCAGGTATTGTCATACCTGAACATCTACATAATGATGTCATTTTCATGTTTTCTTTCTGCTTAGTAACCCTTTCCCTAACACTCATCCTTTTTTGCCTTCTGATCTCTCCGTTGATGTTACTCTTGTTGTTCCTTTGTGCCTCTTATATTTGGTTGCCTTTCAATCTCCAAAACATGGTTTCGTATTCCCGATCTTGATTTAATATTGCTTACTTCCAGTATGATCTCTTACATCTGTTTGGTACTCCTTTTTAATTTTCCATACCTCCCGTCTTTGATTTATTTGTAACCCCAGCCATCAAGTCTTGCTTTCTTACAGTATCATCTGCTATTAATATTGGGTTTGTGGGCAAGTTACTGTGAGGTGCTGGTTTTCTGTTGCAGTAACCCCGCCCCCTTTTTGCCAGACTACTGATGCACTTTGACTTGATGTGCCCTGGGTCCCTGCCAATCAGGTTCCCAGGGCAAGCGTCAAGTGTCTTTCCCCAAAACTGCCCCCAATTGCCATCTCTGGCCACAGGTCAGCCCCTGTATATTGGTACTACAGGTACCCAAGGCACTCTGACCAGGGAAAACCTCTAAGGGCTGCAGCACTTATTGTGCCACCCTTAGAGGCCCTGTATCATTACACTCACACACTGCCTTTGTTGGCTGTGTTTCTTGGTGCAGATCAAAGTGAAGAGTCGACATGGCACCCGTGCCATGCCCAAAACCCACTGCCCTGGCATAGATTAGTCATCCCTCTAGCTGGGTGCCCTATACCGGTGGTGAGGGTACAGGTGCATGATCCCTGCACCCCCTACAGTGTCTAAGTCCATTCTTAGACATTGTAAGTGCAGTGCTGCCATTAAGAGTATATGGTGCTGGGAGTTTGTCATTACAAACTCCACAGCACCATAATGGCTGCACTGAAAACTGAGAACATTGGTATCAAACTTTTCAGCACATTAAACCCACACTGATGTCAGTGTGGGATTTAATGAAAAATGCACACAGAGTCTCTTAGAGATGCCCCTGAAAAAAGACCTACCACTAGTGTCCAGGCTGAGTGGCTGCTTTCAGCTGCTACCACCAGACATGTATCTGGACCCGAGTCAAGAGCCTGCTGCTCTCCGGTGCATAAAACAATGCATATCCTGGGATGAGGTGCCAAGCTTCCTCCCTCATAATGGGAAGGGCCCAAGAAGGGGAAGCTTCAAAGGCTTGCTGCCTGTGTGAGCTTCCCGAGGCCACTTCCTGCTTTCAGTAACTGGTCCCCACTGGTTCTGACCCCCACTTAGGGCGGGGGAACCGTCTGGAAAACAAGTGAGGAAGCGAGGTGTGCCCCCCTCTGCCAACTTCACCCCTCAGGTGGGGGAGGCGAGGTGAAGCACAACTCTCAGTCCCCGCCGTCTTGCAGATGGGGGGGGACTCAGACAACCAGGGAAAGTCTCATGCCCCCCTCCCACTGGAGAGTGGCATAATAGGGGGTGAGTCCACCCAGGAAAGGGACCCATTGGTTCCAACCTTTTTACCTTCCTGTAATGCCCCTAAATCTAGTATTTAGGGGTACCCCTGAACCTTGCTTCCTCAGACTAGAAGAAACAACAAGAAAATAAGGAGGATCGAACAGCCGTGCCGAGGCTAACAAGTGGAAGACTCATGCCCCCCTCCCACTGGAGAGTGGCATAATAGGGGGTGAGTCCACCCAGGAAAGGGACCCATTGGTTCCAACCTTTTTACCTTCCTGTAATGCCCCTAAATCTAGTATTTAGGGGTACCCCTGAACCTTGCTTCCTCAGACTAGAAGAAACAACAAGAAAATAAGGAGGATCGAACAGCCGTGCCGAGGCTAACAAGTGGAAGACGCCCACTGACTTGGCCCCAGCCCTACAGTCCTGTCTCCACCTCGAATCTGATCCTGCAAAATCCTGGTGTGTCCTTTAGCCAGCAACCTCAAAAACCCCGGTGAACCGACCTGCCAGCCTTCAACCACAAGGACGGTGTCTCCTGTGGACACCGGATTTGTTCATCTCCAACCTCTGGCTCCAGCCGGACACCGTGAATCCGCACCACTCTGCACCCGCCGTCGACGTCCCGAGCTCTGGTAGGCAAACACCATGAGGTGGTCTCCCTGGCGATCCTCACCTGAGATCCAGCGACCCCTGACCTGCCTCAAACGTCCAGCCGACGCCTGCAGCCTAAATTCGGATGGTCCCCCCAACTGCGACCAGGATCTGAAAGAAACAGGTTAGTATTAGATTCCTTACCTTAGAATTTCCCCAGGCGTCAGACTGGATCCGGAAACTTTTGCGTAGCAGTACCCTTGAGCGTCGGTAGGCTCCGCGTCCGTCGTCGGCGTCGTCGTTGGCGCCGGGATGACGTCGCTGGAGTACTTGGACGCCGCCCTCGTGCGCTGACGTCAGTTCTTCTTTATTCCGCGCCAGCAAGCGCCGATCCGGAAAAAGCTGTACCCCAGTCAATTTTTGACTCGAGCTCCGGCAGTCTGCCCCGCGCCGCTCGAGGTCCCGGTCCGGAAGGAGGTCGAGGGACCGGTCGCGGGGCAGAGTCACCACAGTTCCGGGAGTCATCATCAGTCTTCGGGCTCGAAGTCCTCAGGTAAGAGGCACAAGAAGTCGAAGAGGCGCCATCGCTCTTCTGACCCACCCCCCACTCCCCCCGACACTCGCGCGATGCGGCCCGGGGTTCAGGCGACCTCCGCCGCAGGCGTTGCGGCCCGGGGTTCAGGCGACCTCCGCCGCAGGCGTCGCGGCCTGCTCCATACCCGCCGGTCCATGGGCAGAACGCGACGCCGAAAGAGATCGAGTGCTTCCTCATGGCCATGAGGTCGCTCGCTCCTCCGTCAGGTTCTGCGGCGCCTTCGGGCCAAGCGGCCCCGATTGGCTCCCCACGCAGGCCGGGTGCTTCGGCCCCGGCGTCGTCGGCGACTTTGGTCCAGACGCCGCAGGGCCCCACCGGATCCGGCTCCGGGTTGTCGCCGGTCGACCTCACGACCTTGCCGGCACCGGCCCTTAGGTTGTCGCCCCCGGCGCCGGCCCCTAGGGTGTCACCCCCGGCGCCGTCCCAGGACGACGCCATCCCTGGTCCTACCCTCGATTCGGGTCCGGCGTCGGAGCGGCGCCACTCTCGACGCCGATGGGAGACTTTTACTTCTACGACCCGGCCCCATCGTTTGAACCGGAGTACCAGGTGATGGGTGATGAGGTGGATTGGGAGGGGTCCGAGGACCCTCTGACACGTTAGTGTCAGTCTTCTCAGGACTGGACAGGTGAGCTTGGGGAGGCCAGTTGTCTGGACACTTCGCCCGACACTGGTTATGTCTCCCCTCCTACCGTGGCTATGGAGGAGGGGGCTGCCTATAGTGTGGTGTTGCCGCGGGCTGCCAAGGCCTTGGGCCTTGAGCTCCCCGTCGCGGCCGTGAGGACTAACCTCCTCACTGAGGTCCTTAAACCGCAGGCAAGCTCGGCCGAGCCTATGCTGCCTTTTAATGAGGCCTTGTCAGACATTCTTCTGGGCACTTGGTCCAAGCCCACTACAGGTCCGTCTGTGGATAGGATTGTGACCAGGTGCCACTGCCCGGCTCCGGGCGACCCTTGCTTCCTGTCCACCCACCCCACCCCCGAGAGCCTTGTCATCCAGGCCTCTAACTCCCAGACCACATTCCCAACGGCTCCCCCCGATCGGGAATCCAAGAGGTATGAGCAATACGGGAAAAAGGTATTCTCCTCCCTGAGTTTGGGGTTGCGGTCAGTCAACACCGCATGCCTCTTGGGCCGTTACACCCACTCTCTGTGGGACACGGTCGCAGACGTGCTGCCAAAATGTCCGGAGGAGGCCCGGACTAAACTCGCCCAAGCCCTTGCGGAGGGTCAAGATGCGGCACGGTATTCCATCTGGTGTGGGCTGGATACCACGGACTCACTGGGCAGAGCAATGGCAACGACAGTGGCGATTCGTCGCCACGCCTGGTTGAGGTCCACCAACTTTTCAGCTGATGTCCATAACACCCTTATGAACATGCCGTTTGATGGCCGTCGCCTCTTTGGCGACAAGGCAGACCATGCGCTTGAGCGCTTTAAGGACTCCAGGGCTACGGCCAAGTCTTTGGGCCTCTCGGCCCCGTGCCAGCAAACGGCTGCCTTTCGCCCCTTTCGTGGCCAAGGCCGTGGCGCCCCCACAAGTCCTGCCAGCCACAGGCCGCAGACGACCATCCAGCACGGTGGCGGATGTGGAAACCGCCGTGGCGGCGGTCGGGGACAACGGCGAGGCCAGTCCACATCTACCTCTGCAGCATCCGCCTCAAAACCCTCCTAGTCCGAGCTTTCAGGCCCATGTGACGCCAGTGGGGGACAGGGTTCGCCATCACCATCTCCACTGGCGCACTGTCACATTGGACAGGTGGGTGCTGCAAATTGTCCGATGGGGCTACTCCCTCCCCTTCGAGGCGTCCCCTCCAGCCATGCCACCGCAGTACCACCGCGTGTCGGGGGATCACTTGAAGCTTCTACAAGAGTAAGTTACGGCCCTCTTGGACAAGAGGTCCATCGAGCGCGTTCCTGGGCCAGAAATAGGGTGTGGTTGTTACTCCCACCACTTTCTGGTACCCAAGAAGGGCAAAGGAAGCCTATGCCCTATCTTGGACCTGCGGAACGTCAACAGCTTCCTCCGGAAGGAGAAGTTCAAGATGCTGACACTGGCTCAGGTCTTAGCTGCCCTGGACCCGGGAGACTGGATGGTAGCATTGGACTTGCAGGACGCTTATTTTCACATCCCCGTCCTGCCGGCCCACCGGCGTTACCTGCGGTTCACGGTAGGCCACGAGCACTTTCAGTTTACCGTGCTGCCCGTCGGCCTTACCAGCACCCCACGGGTGTTCACGAAAGTGATGGCGGTGGTCGCAGCTCATCTGCGCAGGTTAGGGCTTTCAGTCTTCCCCTACCTCGACGACTGGTTGTTGAAGGCGGGCTCGCCCCAGACAGTCGTCGGCCACCTCCAGACTACGTCCGCCCTCCTGCACCTGCTGGGGTTCTCCATCAATGTGCCGAAGTCACACCTGTGTCCCTCTCAGAAGCTCCTCTTCATCGGAGCGGTTCTAGACTCGGCGCAGTTTCGGGTTTATCCACACGAACAGCGGGTTCGGGATATTCAGGTTTTGATTCAGATCTTTCAGCCGTTAACCCGAGTCTCGGTCAGGTTGACGCTGCGGCTTCTGGGGCTGATGGCCTCCTGCATCCTTCTGGTGCATCACGCCCGGTGGCGGAAGTGGGCTCTGCAGTGGGACCTGAAGTTTCAGTGGGCCCAGCATCAGGGCAACTTATGTCACGGACCGCGATTGGGTCAGTGGCAGATCCCTCTCCCTACACTAACCGGAGCATTTAGTTGTGACGGACGCGTCCCTCCAGGGCTGGGGAAGCCACATGGGAGAGGTGGAGATCAGAGGCCTCTGGTCTCCGGCGGAGTCCCAGCTCCATATCAACCTTCTGGAGCTGCGGGCGATCCGGCTTGCACTGAAGGCATTCCTCCCCTCTGTCCAGGGGAGTGTAGTGCAGGTGTTCACAGACAACACCACCGCCATGTGGTACTGAAATAAACAGGGCGGGGTGAGGTCGTGGACCCTATGCCAGGAGGCTCTGGGCCTCTGGCAGTGGCTGGAACATCAGGGCGTGACCCTGGTGGTTCAACAACTGGCAGGTTCCCTGAACGCCAGGGCGGACAAACTCAGCCGTCGGTGCATGATGGATCACGAATGGCGTCTGAACTCGGACGTGGCGCAAGGCCTCTTTCAGCAGTGGGGAGAGCCTTGGTTAGATCTATTTGCCACAGAAGAGAACGCGAAATGTCATCAGTTCTGCGCGTTGGAATTTCCATGGCGGCACTCGCTCGGAGACGCTTTTTGTCGCGAGTGGAGCTGCGGTCTGTTGTACGCCTTTCCGCCTATACCACTTCTGCCCAGAGTGCTGAAGAAGATCAGGCGTGACCGGGCCCAAGTTATCCTTGTGGCTCCGGACTGGGCACGAAGATATTGGTATCCAGAGCTACTCAGCATGTCTGTCGATCCCCCGATTCATCTGCCTCTTCAGGAGGACCTTATGTCGCAGCAGCAGGGGACCTTCCTCCACCCGAATCTGTCCAGTCTCTACCTCCATGCTTGGAGATTGAGCGGCGACAGTTGAGGCCATTTGACTTGCCTCCTGAAGTTTGTAATGTGATTCTGGCAGCCAGGCGTCCCTCCTCAAAGTCCGTATACACCTGCAGGTGGAACAGATTTGTGGCATGGTGCACGGCAAAGGCTGTGGATCCACTCTCTGCCCCCCTTTCTGAGGTTCTCTTCTTCCTCTGCTCTGGGCACTATCAAGGGCTACCTTTCTACCATTTCCGCCTTTTTGAGGCTACCTGATCAGCCTTCTTTGTTCAAGTTCCTGATTGTTAACAGATTCTTGAAGGGCATCACTCATATGTTCCCCCCTGTTCCTTTCATGATGCCCCAGTGGGACTTGAACATGGTTCTGACTTACCTGATGTGCGCTCCTTTTGAGCCGCTTCATAACTGTCCTCTCTGTCTTCTTACACTTAAGACTGCTTTCCTGGTTGCCCTCCCCTCTGCCAGGAGAGTGAGTGAGCTCCAGGCTCTTTCCTCTAAGCCTCCTTTCCTTTCCGTCCATCCGGATATGGTTGAGTTGCGGACAAGACCCTCTTTCCTGCCCAAGGTAGTCACAGCCTTCCACATCGGGCAGTCCATAACCATGCCCACCTTCTTTCCGCCTCCGCATCCCTCTAAAGAGGAAGAGCGGCTCCACCGTCTGGACCCAAAACTTGCGCTGTCATACTATCTGGATCGCACACGCCAGTTCCGGGTGGATGACCAACTCTTTGTTGGTTACGTGGGCGCTAAGAAGGGGCAGGCGGTCACAAACGGACCATCTATCGGTGGGTCGTGTTGTGCATCAAGGCATGCTACTATTTGGCTAAGAAGGAGCCTCCTGTTGGGTTGAGGGCCCATTCCACTCGGGCCACGGCGGCTACTACTGCCCTGGGCCGGGGAGTCCCCTTGCAGGACATCTGTCAGGCAGCTACGTGGGCCTCGCTGCATACGTTCGCAAGACACTACTGCCTGGACAGCCAAGTCCGGAGGGATGGCTTCTTTGGCCGTTCCGTCCTCCAGGACTTTCTGGTGTGATCATTGGTTCGCAGACCCACCACCGGGGTTGGTATTGCTGGGGTATCTATTCTAAGGTAAGGAATCTAATACTAACCTGTTTCTTTCAGATGCACAAGTTACTTACCTTCGGTAACGATATATCTGTAAGAAACTGTAGTTAGTATTAGATTCCTTACCGCCCCACCCATCCTCCCCGTTCTGCGAACCGATATCTAGGGTTAAGGTCATCCCCTTTCAGGGCCCTAGTTTTATGGCACCAGTGTTGGTTTTTATCAAGGCTCTGCGTTTCTGGCGCGGAAAAGCTGTGTATAAGAACTGATGTCAGCGCGCGAGGGCGGCGTCTAAGTACTCCGGCGACGTCATCCCAGCGCCAACGACGCCGACGACGGACGCGGAGCTGCAGATGACGCCCACCGACGCGCAAGGGTACTGCTACGCAAAAGTTTCCAGATCCAGTCTGACGCCTGGGGATATTCTAAGGTAAGGAATCTAATACTAACTACTGTTTCTTACAGATATATCGTTACCGAAGGTAAGTAACTTGTGCAGCTGGTAAGAAGATCCGACCCTAAAAGACACCCCTGCACCCGACGGCTTTGGATGGCCCAACCAACGCAGCCTAACCAACCCCTACCATCCCAACTTACCTCTCGAAGTGGTGGTCGCCGCCAGAAGACCTTTGTCCCAAAGCCTGCAGTGCCTTTGCAAACTGGAGATTCCCCATTGCAAACAACAGGGCGGCAGACATCAAAACAGCACTCTACACCCGGCCGTCCTAGTGCCTCTGAGGGTGCACCTTTGGTGCTACTTTGTTTCCCCATTTGCCGTAAGCTAAAGTCCAGGAGATTTGCTCCCACAACCAAGTGGCCTGCTAGTCAGCAGCCACCAACCGGAGGCCCCCTATCTCCCATTGGACAACATTGGGCCTCAGCACTCTACACCCGACCGCCCTAGTGCAGCTGAGGGTGTAACGAGAGCGCATCCCTGACCCTGGGGGACCCCTGAGTCTATCCCCAGAACATCAACTTCCACTACTGAATACTTACCCTAAAACCGATAACACTATTTTGCTCCATAGGATAACATTGGCTGTTTTTTGTGGAAAAAGTTCTAAGTATGGAGTTTGAAAACCTAAAAAAAATTCTTTAAAATTGTACGAAGAAAAACGATTTTACTTACCTGTTTACAAGAAATGTCACAGTGTAGTATCCAGGTATACTACACTGTGTAAGAAAAGTAATCTCAAAAATAACTTACCTGTAATCTTACTGAATATCCTATACAAATTATATCTACTGTATTTACAAAGCATTGCATTTCTCAGAAACAATACTGCAAGTCAAAACAATAACTAAAATAACAAAAATAGTATTTTTATACAAAAACTGGTCTGAAGTTCAGTCTTTGAGCGTGTGAACTAATTTGCTGATTGAGGGTGTACAACAAATGCTTCACACTGTCCTTTGATAAAGCCTAACTGCTCGACTACACTACCACAAATAGAGAGTGAGGTGCTATCCAACTTTACTTCTGCCTACCTTTGGGGTTCCACTGGACTCTGCACACTATACCTCACTTTGGTATAGTATATTCAGAGCCAGCTTCCTACATTTACTCTTTGACATTGTCCAGTTTTTAGGTTGAGCCTAGGCAGTGCACATGCGCTATTTGGAAAACCTGCTGTAATCATTGCACGGAGAGGAGTCCCGCCTTCTGCTTGCCATTAGTTCCCTCCTGCGTTGCTCTTCTTTCCTGGCTCCTTATTGGTTGGTGCTCCCAATACATAATTTCCATCTTATGCCGAGCAGCACTTGCCAACCACAGTTCATTTATTTCCTACTAATCATTCATCACGGCTCCCCTTTCATGGGCAGCTGCGCGCATAACTTTTTTGTACACGGATGCTGCACTTTGTTATAGCACAGCGCCCAGTTTCATGTGGACTGCCATGCGCATAACTTTTATATAGATGGGCGCTTCGCTTTGTTTCAGCCCAGCGCCCGCTTTTATGTTTGCAACACGGGTGCCGCGCTTTGTTTCCGCACAGCGCCCGCTTTCATGTTTGCAACACGGGCGCCAGGCTTTGTTTCAGCTTGGCACCCACATTTAAATTTACCATCCCAGTTGCTCCAGGTCTCGCAAATGCAAGACCTACTGCATTGCAAATGCTTGTTTTAAAGAGTGTATGTAGGAACTCCACACAATTCCAAATTTAACTTTTGGGGAATCAGTTTTCTGTCCTGGCTTTACTGCTTGTTCTGGGCTCAAGACCTATTTAAGGGTGGCCACATTTGAAAATATACTGATAGTAGCAGCAGTCGCTGTTCTGATTCCTGGTCTCTTGGGCCCTGAACGTGCTGTAAAGACAGAGGGCAGATCATGTATGCTCTGCCCCAAACTGGCACTTCCCAGGGGGTAGCCAGCAGCTTCGCCCTTCACCCCTCCTGCTACTGTTTTGAGCCTTTTCTTGGTATACTCAACACACTGCAGGAACCGTCTTGAGGGGGTAAGTGGGGGAGGGGCAGAGAGTATTTGGAGCTGCTGCAGGATGAGGTCTCCGTGATTGCAGGAAGGATGGTGATTGATGTGTCTGCGTGACTGCTGGGAGAGAGCTATGTTTTTGTGAGTAAATGGTCACTATACAAAAAAATAAAAATAACATTATAGCCAATTTTCTTTTCTCAACGTTTTTGCAGGGGAAAAAAGAGCTTGCACCCTCCACCCACACCCATGTATGATTCAAATTCAAATGAACTTTATATTTAACTTTCTGCCCGACACTTTTTAAAAGCACCAGTCGCTACTGTTGCGGACGCCTATTTTGTACACCTCAAGGGCACAGAAAGCCTGATTCTAACTCTTTCTTGTGGATCATGTTAAACGACTACTGGCAAACCATTAGATCTGGCACTGGAAGTCAGCCTCTGACTGGGACAATGCTTGTTTTTTGAGTCCTGCTTTTTGCAAAACTTTATTGTTGTGTAGCAACCTATCGGGCCCCCATCAATCAAAAATAAAACAGCTAAAAGCAAAAATATTATTTTGGTCTCTAAAAGCACACTTTGTCATAGTTGTCTAAGGCACTGAAGGAATTACTTTGCATATGGATGTGCTCCTCCTGAATGGGCATAATGCGGTTTCTCACATGAAGTTACCCTATGGCTGAAGATAGCTGAACTATGTAGAGGAAGCATGACAAAAGTGAATAAACAATAGACCAATCTATAAAGAAGGCTAGTTGAAAGCAACTATAGGTTTGTTTCACATATGTTAATAAAATTGAAAGATATATACAACAATTGTACAAGGTTCCCCTAGGGAGGGGGAAGGAGGAAGGGGAAGAAGGAGAGAGACAGCCACTCTCAGGAGTGTACAACAGGGAATTAAGTAAACCCTTTTCGGAATTAGGATGCCTCACACAATTAGAAGGTTGGACAACAGTAGCCGTCCGTCCAAATAACTGTATCGTGTCATCATTGGCCTCCTGCTCCTACGACAAGCTGGCGGTGCAATGCCTGCCGGGCAACACGTAGTGTTACTCTTTTGGTGGAGTTCTTTTATTCCTGGCCAATGGGTGCATGCGTGTAAGGGACCTAAAAGGTGCAATTGTGAGCGTGAGTGAAAGCTAAAAATAAGTCAGTAGAGTCCATTAGAAAATTTTTTAATCGGATGGCTCACTGCTTAATTAAAATTGATAAAGGGAGGGGTAGCGGAGCACAACAATAAGGGTGATGTGGCTTCGTTCAACCCTCGCCTATGGTGTGGTCCAGGACCTATGGTTGCTCATCAATTAATAGCGAAGTCTCCCCCAAATCGAAGAAACTTCCATATACAACCTGTATATCAAGGCAGCAAGTGCTACTGCGATGGTCCTTGCCCTAAACCCATGATGGTCGGGCCCCACCGACTGTCCCTGGGAAGGCCTGAGCGGCGGGGAGTCCCCTGGATGCTCTAGGCTGCGGCGGGTCAGAACCTACCCATCCCACGGCGGCAGTAAAATAGAAGAACAGCCGGCCGAAGCCACATCACCCTTATTGTTGTGCTCCGCTACCCCTCCCTTTATCAATTTTAATTAAGCAGTGAGCTATCCTTTTCTATCCAAATAACAGACTAACATGTCTACCACTCAAATGAATTTCATATTTCCCTACACTAATTCACCACTAATCCTTTTTGGGTTCCGGAGTAAGGTGCTTATCGCCAAAAAAGCACTTTGACGCCTCGTCAGTGGTAGTATGTGCTATATAAATGCAATTACAAATGCCAAGTTAGGAGACTATCCATTGTATCCTACCAGATGTTCACTCCGTAGATCTAAAGGGCAGCTCTCACTCCGTAGATCTAAAGGGCAGCTCTCAACACCCAATCAGACAATAGTCCTCACAACTCTGTTAGGTTCCAGCACCCTGCAATAAATAAAGCGGCAGCATCCTGTTCACAGATAGCAACTCTTATAGAAAACCAGGGAGCATATCGTACTCAATTAGGCAGAAGGGTTTACCTCAATCAGGTGGTATGCCGATGTGACTCATTATGCAACAACCTATGTACTCAGTTTGGCAAAAGAATTTGGAACCTGTCTGGAGGCAGTCCTTCTAGCCTTGTCCAGCTCAGATGTGCAGAGCGATAACCTGTTCCATTCAGAACTAGCAACAAACAAAGAGACAGAAGGAATGTTTGAATTGATCTTAGCCACTAGCTATCGTTTGGGCCACATTACAGTCATTATTTTTGCCCACGATGTCACCTTAAGCAGAGACCAGTCATATACAAATCTCTATTGGTCAGGCAGTCAGGCTACAGCTTCTCTTAAGAAAGAAAAAACGAGTCCGTTTAGCAAATTCCCACACTGGCCTAGATTACTCTATATGGGTTTTCATTAGATCCACAGTCTTCTACTATATCCCTATGGCACATTACGAATTCTGTTTTATGACACAGAAAACAAATGTTGCATTTGGATTGAACGAAGGATATTGCTCTTCATGCATTGATATCCTTCCCATTTTCCTCTGTGGATGTTCCTAGTTCTTAAATTGTTGTAGAAGAGTCAGTAGCCTCCAAGATGCCTTCTATGGCTAGATGGGTAAGGGCTATTAAATAAATTGCAAAGTATGTATTTTTTCTGTCATTTGCATTCTTCATGAAGCAGGCCCTGAGAAATCCTTGCTCACAATATAGTGCTGGGTTTCTGTAGACGTGAGCTTGACTCGACTGTGAAGGCTTTATCTGAATACCCAGTCTTTATAATGTGTGTGTGAATGAGTAGCATTTCTTGCCCGGTTGATTGCAGAAAAATGTTAAGGTACAATGTCCATGGCGATCGGATGAAGGGAAGCACATCTGTGTTTCAAAGAGTCTTGCAATGGAGCTTCCAAAGGAAAAAAAGTCATTTGTGACAACGTTCATAGGATCATTGTTGTGTTGGTGTCAATCTGCACTGTCTAGAGTGTCACTTCTGTTTCCCAAACTGTGGGTCCTGACCCACTGATGGATTGAGAGATGATGTTTGGTGGGTCGCAAATGTCAAGCAATAAAGATGCCTTTAAATGCTGTATTTCTCTTATCTTATTTGTGGCGCTTCAACAAGAGGTCAAATGTCAGGTTATGGGGGGGGCGTGGCTAGCGCCGAAGTGAATGGCTGCTAGCTAGAGGCTCCCACACCCTCGCTGTCTATCCTGCATAATCCTGTGCCCGTAAAGGCTGTAAACCAGATTTAAAGATGGCTCACCAGCCCTACAGTCCACTGCTGCCGGTGACTGTGCGATGAAACTCCGCTGGGACGTGTAAAGCGAAGAACCGCAGCGACGATAGCGAAAGCACCAACATGGTGAGGCGGAGACCTCCGACAGCAACTTAGAGGTCAGTGTAGCGAGCGCACACTAGGGGGTCAGCAGAAGCCGACCCTCTGATCCGGACTGGGCCGCTGGCTGGCCCGACTGAGGCCACGACCGGTGCCCGCGGGGCTGAGGCGGCTGCTTGTAAGCGGCAATACAGGCGAAACAACGCGGCGGCCGCTACTCAAGGTCCCGGCTTCGGAGGCCCACTAGGCCCAGAACCGCACGCATCTCTTGGAGCCCTGGGCACTTACGGAGAAGTGGGGCGCGTATCATCGGAAGTGGCAACAGGACCATACCACCACAAAGGCCAATGATCAGGGCCCCGGCTCCTGACGCAGGCAAGGCCTAGAATTGAGCACCTCTCCAGGGGCCCGGGCAACTATTGACACTCCAGTGGATGGGGCCCCCCATGAACAGCCTAGCTCCTTGTGGCTAATGACTATTTGTGTGGGATTCACACTGAAGTTACAAAGGGAGGACAAGACTGCTTAATTGTGTGCTAGTGTCCCGATTTAGACCAAGGATGACGTTCCACGCAATGGGTGGGGCCCAGGGTTCTGTAACAGCGGCGGGAGGTACGGACAGCCTGAGGATCAACCGCTGGCACCCAAGGCTGCTGTTGGCCTTAGTGGGCCAAATACACGATTGCAGCGAACCGAACTTCCCCCATACCTGGAGACCCGGTAGGGCCCCGAAAAGATGTACATACTCCTGGAGGTAACCAAGATCCCCTCAGAGAAAGAGCTGACGCCAAGACAGGGGAATAAATAATCCCATCCAAGGTGAGCAATGGCATAAGGTAAAAGGATATCCTGATACAGGCAACTCATGTGGGAGCAGACAGGTGCACCAACTGCTGTACCCTGGTCAAAGGAAAGTGCTTAGACGCCGCCGGCATCCTTGATGGGCCCAGACTATCATTTCGTGGTGAGGACAACTGGACATAGTGGTTATCAGAAATCGGTCCTATGGAAACCTGACAGGTCGACACGGGAAAGGCATCCTCGCTGGTTAGGCGAAGGGGGACTACCTAGACTGATCTTCGACATAGTACCCTCCCACTTGCATCACAGCCCTGACATGGCAAGGGACCGAAAGCAAATGCGCACAACAAGCTAGCTAAATTTGCCTAAAGTCGGTGGAAGATAGCGAAGAGCAACAAATGGAAGGCTCCAGAGACGCAGAACAATCCTGGACCGCCGTCGGAGCCTACACTTCACGATGTCTTGGAAGCTATCAGAGGAGTGCGCACCTCCTTCGACTCAATCAACATAGGAGGTGTCCCTTATACGGGCAGACTTTGCGCAAAATGGATGACAAAGTGAAAGACCTCAAAATAGTAAAGACATCGCTACAGGCTGCTATGTCTCAACTTCAGACACAAGTCGCCGAACTTCAAAGTCAGCAGGCACGGATGATGCAACAACATGATGAATATCAAGGGAGGGCTCGAAGAAATAACATACGTATATTAGGTGTGCCGGAGTGGGCAGAGGGGCCAGGGAGTGACCTTTATGTGGAAGACTTCATATTGAAACTTCTACAGTCCAAGAGACTATCCAGTTATTTCTCGAATGAAAGAGCGCACCGAGTGCCAGGAGGTAGGACAAAGTCAGGAGCCCTCCCAATGCCACTTATTGCACGTGTCTTTAACTATAGAGACAGAGACATCATCCTACAAACGGCACGATCTAACTCTCCACTTAAGCTAGGTAATAACAAAATCACGTTCTTCCCAGATTTTTCTACTAAGGTCCAGGCCTAAAGGCGAAGCTTCCAGACAGTAAAGAAAGAGCTTCGGGAAGTAAAATATGCCACGCTTTTTCCAGCGAAACTCAGAGTGGAATCAGACGGCAAAACGTGGTTCTTTACCTCACCAGAAGACGCATTGGACTGGTGGGAGGGGTGGGGCAGAGTGGGAGGCCAACGTTGAGATTGAAACTGAGGACCAAGGTCGCACAGAGAGAACAGTGGGACTCCACCTGAGGACGACTCCGCTAAAAAAGAGATGACGCGCAGGTGATAAAATAACACCTGAGGTCGGGACTGCATGGAACCCTACTCAACAATGTGCTCCACTGCAGTGGTGAGACTGTTCTTAAGATGTTACTGAAATGTGGGTCACAAGTAGACTTGATTTTCGGAATTTCACAATCAAAGATGCCCAACTATGAGGTGTGACACTTAGACCGTTTACTAGTTGGGTTAGGAGCCAAAAGATTGCATGCATAAGACCAATAGCTATTAGCGGGGAAGGGGGGACAACTAGCCCACATCTTTCAGTATTTTTGGGAGGGAGAGAGGCACACTGCCTAGTTGGGGAGTGAGTTGTTTTAAATCTAAGGGCAGGATGGCAGGAATGGGGGATGGAAGGGGGTTGAAGGATGGGTGTTCACCTTCTCAAGGATTGTTCGATTTGCAAAGTAGTGATCGCATAGTGCCATGCACAGGTTCCATTGCTGATTTCAGCTGCAGGGGAGACCAGCAGGGCCATGCTTCACCAGTTACACTAGTTGAGAATGCTAAGCCTTAATATTGGATGATGGGGGATAAAAAGGAATCATGACTCTCTATACTTACTTGGAATGTGAACATGATGGGGGACAAAATCAAACGTGGAATTTTTCAGCAATACTTAAAGCACAAGTTACTACTTGTGTAACGATTTATCTGTAAGAGACATTAGTTAGTGATAGATTCCTTACCTTTGAATATCCCAAGGTGTCAGACTGGACCCGGAAAGTTTTTTCATCAGCAGTACCCCCGGCGTGTCGGTAGGTGGCGTTGTGTGGCCCCGTGAGCGCCGAGATGACGTCACGTAGACTACTTAGGTACCACCCATGCGCGCTGACATCAGTTCTGTACACTACTTTCCGCGCCAGGAACGCAGAGCCATGCAAGAAACTGACCAATGGTGCCATGAAACTAGGGCCCTGAAAGGGATGACCTTAACCCTAGAATCAGTTCGCCCTGTTTGTTGCAATACCACATGCTGGTGGTGTCATCCGTGAACACCTGCACTACACTTCCCCGGACAGAGGGAAGGAATGCCTTCAGTGCAAGTCGGATCGCGCAAAGCTCTGAAAGATTGATATAGAGCCGGGACTCTGCCGGAGACCAGAGGCCTCTGATCTCCGCCTCTCCCAAGTGGCCGCCCCATCCCGGGAGGGACACATTTGTCACCACTGTGTGCTCCGGTTAGGGAAGGGAGAAGGATCTGCTATTGACCCAATTGCGAATTGTGAGCCACCACTGCAATTGTCGTGCAGTGCCCTCCGAGATCTGGACATGATCGGCAGGTTGCCCTGATGCAGTGCACACTGGAATTTCAGGTCCCACTGCAGTGCCTGCATATGCCACCTGGCATGTTCCACTAGCAGGATGCAGGAGGACTTAAGGCCCAGGAGCCAGAGGGTCATCCTGACTGAAACCAGGGCTAGAGGCTGAAAGATCAGAATCAGAGCCTGAATATCCCGGATGCGCTGCTCGGAAGGATAAACCAGAAACTGCATCGAATCCAGAATCGCTCCAATGAAGGGAAGCTTTTTAGAAGGACTCAGATGCGACTTCGGCACATTGATGGAGAACCCCAGCAAATGCAGAAGGTCGGCCGTAGTCTGAAGGTGGGTGTCGACTGACTGGGGCGAGCCCGCCTTCAACAACCAGTCGTCGAGGAAGGGAAAGACTGACACCCCTGACCTGCGCAGATGACCTTCAACCACGGCCATCACTTTCGTGAACACCCGAGGTGTACAGGTAAGGCAGAAGGGGAGCACGGCAAACTGAAAATGCTCCTGGCCTACCGTAAACCGCAGGTAACGCCGGTGGGCCGGCAGGACGGGATGTGAAAATATGCATCCTTCAAGTCCAACGCTACCATTCAGTCTCCAGGGTCGAGGGCAGTCAAGACCTGAGCCAGAGTAAACCTCTTGAACGCCTCCTTAAGGAGGAAGCAATTGACGTTCCTGAGGTCCAAGATGGGGCGCAGGCCCCCTTTCTCCTCCTTGGGGACCAGAAAGTAGTGGGAATAAAGACCACGGCCTACTTCTGGTCCAGGAACGGGCTCTATGGTCCCCTTGGCCAAGTGGGCCGGGACGTCCTGTTGGAAAGGTGCAAAGTGGTCCCCAGACATAATGTGGAACTGAGGTGAGATGGCTGGAGGGGCAGACTCGAAGGGGAGGGAGTAGCCCCTTCAGATGATTTGCAGCACCCACCTGTCCGAAGTGACAGAACGCCAGTGGGGGAGGTGATGTTGAATCCTGCCGCCCACCGGCGTGGGGTGCACACCAAAGCTTGGACTAGGAAGGCTTTGAGGCGGATGCTGCGGGAGCGGAGGTGGACTGACCTGCACGCTGGCCACCTGTGCCGCCACGGCAGCCACCACGCCCGCGGCGGCTGGTTCTGCGCAGGCTTCTGGCTGAACGAACGTGTAGAGGAGACCCTTCCGTGGCCACGAAAGGAACGAAAGGTAGACCGACCTGGCCGGGTGTGTGGTGGAGATACCCAAGGACTTGGCCGTAGCTCGAGAGTCCTTGAAATGCTTCAGCGCAGTGTCTGCCTTATATCCAAACAGGCAAGTACCATCAAAGGGCATGTCATGAGGGAACTCTGGACATCCCCCGAAAACCCCGTGGACCGCAGCCAGGGATGGCCACGCAAGTCCACCGTTGTGGAGATGGCCCCCCCAAAGAGTCTGCTGTGTCCAGCCCACACCGAATGGCGAAATTCATCTGCATCCTTCCCCTCCGCAAAAGCCTGGGAAAGCACAGCCCGAACTCCTCCGGGCACTGGGGCAGAGTTTGCGCCACCGTGTCCCACACAGCGTGAGAGTAGCGCCCCAAGAGGCATGCTCTGTTGACTGACAGCAGCCCCAGGCTGGCAGAGGAATACAACTTTTTACCAAACTGCTCCAGCTTTCTCGATTCCTTATCCGGCGGGGAGGTAGGGAATGCACTTTGGAAAGTGGAGGCCTGAATGACCAGGCTCTCCAGGGTCGGATGAGTTGTTAAAAAGGCAGGGTCACCCGGTGCCGGGCGGTGAATCCTGGCCAAGTTTTTATCCACAGGAACCCCTGTGGCTGGTCTAGACCAGGTTCCCATCAAAACATCCGTCAAGGCCTCATTGAACGGAAGCAGAGGTTCCATAGAACTTGCCGCGGGTTGAAGCACTTTAGTACGGAGGTTCGTCTTGAGGGTAACAGTAGGCAGATCAAGGTCAAGAGCCTCAGCTGCTCTACGGAGCACCACAGTGTATGTAGCGCCTTCCTCCATGACAGCAGGAGGAGACACAAACCCAGGCTCAGAGGAGAGGTCAAGGCCACCTGCATCCTCCGAGTCCTCGGCCCACTCATGTTCGGACTCGCACTGCCATGCAAGAGGGTCCTACAACCCCTTCCAGTCATCCCCCTCCTCCACGGCCCGAGACACAGGTTGCAGCGGCGGGGGAGGCACAGGGGAAAAGAATTGCTCCAACGACGCAGGGAACGGCGCCAATCCGGCTCCATATCCCAATTAGGGTCCTAAGCCGGAGCCAAATTGCCTGGAAACTCGCACAAGGGCAGAGGTGGGACGAACAGAACCCAGTGCGGCGCCGGGAATTGAGCCGCAGGGGGCACCGGGGCCGGAGCCACCGGCGGAGGACCCTGCGGCACCGGGGCCGGAGCCGCCGGGGGCAAGCAAAGGTCCTCAATAGGGACCGTGGGGTCCGAAGGCACGCTGGTGGGAGCCCTAGGCCTGAAAAGGCGGTCCATGAAGGCAAGAAACTCTTGCACCTGGGCCGAGTCGCCTACGGACCGGGTACGGCAGGTAGGCCGCTGGACTCTCAGGCTCCAATGGAGCCGTGTGAGAAGGACCCCTAGCCCCCTTGTCCGTGTCCAGAGACTGACGGGGGGAGGTCGGAGAGCGTACATACTTCTTCGACTTTTTATTGCGACGACTCTTACCAGATTCCGAGGGTGAAGTCTTGGACCCCGAGGAGCGATGATGATGGCTCCGCGGTCGGTCCCTAGAGAGACCCCTGGACCTCGAACGGCACTGAGACGACTGCCGGGCTTCCAGTAGCTTTCGGAACTGCTCCCTCAAAGCCTTCGGAGCCATGGCCAGACAATAGGAACATGGGGGTCGGCCACTGACATCATATGGCAGCAGGCCCCGCAGGATTTAAACCCAGGCATCCCTGCAAGGCACCAGGAGTCACAGACTCAAAAAGAAGTAGAGACAAAAAGTCTCATAAAAGTTAGTCAAAAAGTGACTAGGGAACATGCTCTAACCGGATCTGCGCTTGCTGGCGCGGAGAAAGAAAGAACTTACGTCAGCGCACATGGGTGGCGCCCTAAGTAGTTTCCGTGATGTAATCTCGTCGCTTACGACGCAAGTGGCGGACGCAGAGCCCCATGAAGCAACCTACCAACAAGCAGGGTACTGCTGACTAAAAAACTTTCCGGATCCAGTCTGACGTCTGGGGATATTCCAAGGTAAGGAATCTATCACTAAAGTGTATCTTTCAGATAAGACAGGCTCCTGATGTGGTATTATTGCAGGAGACACACATGGTTGGCAATAAAAGTAAAGCCCTCACAAGGTGGGGTTATAAGCTCCTAGAACATGCTGACCACACCACAGGATCTCGGGAAACAGGTATTCTGGTTAAAAAGAACCTGGCTCTTATCGTGGGGCGTACTTGAGCAGATCCCGGGGGCCTATTTGCGGTCTTAGAGGCCCAGTGGGAGGGAAGGGCGCTTAATGTGATTTCACTGTACCTACCGCCAGCACTGGGCAAGGAAGCTCTGACAGACCTAGGCAAAATATTAACTAACCTTCCAATTGGGACCCTGATCCTGGGAGGGGACTATAACATGACCATGGACGACACAATAGACAGACACCCACAACGGCCAGGGGCACGTCCAAATGTGCTAATGGAAGAACTTACCACAGCTATGGGTCTGACAGATGTATGCGTACGTTACAACCAGCTGGAACCCAATACACCTATTTCTCTAATGAGCACAAAAACTCATCCCGTATCGATTACTTCCTAACGCACACAGCCTCAATTGGTAACTTCCGAAACCCCCATGCTCTGCCAAGAGATATCTCCGATCACTCCGCGGTTAGGGTCGAACTTACACACTGGGAACAACATCCACGGACCACTATCATTCTAAACCCATAGTTGTTGAACATTCCAGACATCAAAGAGGAATTATACATGTAAACCATCAATTACTTTAAAGAGAACATTGGCTCGGTTGAATCGGCACTAACTATATGGGAAGCCTTCAAAGTAGTCTTGAAGGGACAAGCCCGGTCTCTGAAGACAGGTTACATCCAGAATAAACGTCACCAGCTAGTCCAATTGCCAGATGAGCTCCAACAGCTGGAACTTGATAACACCAGTATGCCATCAGAAGACACACTGCACTGTCTCACACTTAAACAAGAGGAATACAAGGTCAGAGCACGGGGACACATGATGACTTAACACCTTAATACGCAACATAGAATGTATGAACTGGGCGATAGGGCCGGTAAAACTTTGGCCTGGCTAGAATAGAGAGAGCAAGGGGATAGATGGGTGCCAAGATGGACTATGCCAGAGTGCAAGACGATTACACATCCCAGGGATATAGCGGAGGCATTCGCAGATCACCTAGAGCGGATATATTCCCCCTCCACTCCATACACAGCAGACGATTCCCATCAACTCCTTTCTGATAGCAACATACCAATACTCTGAGACTGATAAAGAAGCCCTAGATGGAGATTTGACAGACAAAGAGATTCAGAAGGCCATAAGCCAAATCCACTCTGGAAAGACAATGGGGCACAATGGGACTCCCATCGAATTCTTAAAAATAACTGCCTCTCAAGTAGCCCCGCACCTACGGGCCATGTATAATGAAAGCTACGAACCAATGGCTTTCACACCCCTCCTTCCTCCTGTTACCTGACTTCCCAGAACTGTTTTCAATGGGGGAGATCCTGTGCCTAAGGCCCTCATTAACCATGCATGGTAGCACAGTTTGCCCACAGCCCCACTCAATCCACAGAGCCCTCGTTGTTAGCAAACACCCCTCCCCTTCGTCTTACTGCCCCTACAGAGGCATCGTGGAAACTTCAAGTTGGCAGAGGTGGCTGGAGGTGAGTGTGAGAAAGTGCCATCTTTCTTGCATGGTATGCCTCCACTTTTTGCTAAATGGCTGATGTACTTTGACTGAGTGTGCCCTGGGTTCCTGCCAACCAGGTACCCAGGGCCTGTGTTCCTTCCCTGAAACTGTGTGAAACCTAACCCCAATTGGTATCGCTGGCCACAGGTCAGCCCCTGGTAAATGGTACCCAGGGTACTGTGACCAGAGAAGACCCCTAAGGGCTGCAGCACTGATTGTGCCACCCTTAGGGGCCCTGTACCCTGACACACACACACACACACACACACACAACCTTTGCAGGCTGAGTGACTTGGTGAAGAACTGAACAGAGTGGACATGGCACACATCCCTGTGTGCCATGCCCACACACCCACTGCCCTGGCATACCTCAGTCACCCCTCTAGTTGGGTGCACTATGCCAGTGGTGTGGGCACAGGTGCATGAGCCCTGTGCCCCTACAGTACCCAGGGCCATTCCTGGGCACTGTAAGTGCAGTGATGCCATTAAGAGTATATGGTGCTGGGAGAATGTCATTACGAACTCCACAGCACCATAATGGCTACACTGAAGACTGCAAGTTTGATATCAAACTTCTCAGCACATTAAACCCACACTGATGCCAGTGTGAGATTTAATGTAAAATGCACGACAAAGGGCAACTTAGAGTTGCCCCCTGAACCTAACCTACAATCCACATCTTGTTTGAGAGGCTGCCTAGGCTGCCACACAGCAGCCATGTTGCTGGACCCCTGGGTAGAGAGCCCTCCGCTCTCCTGGGCCTGCAACACCTGCACATCCTGGGTGAGGTGCTGGGTCTCCTACCCCAGGATGGGCAGGGGAAGCTTCAAAGCCATGCCGCTTTTGTGGGCTTCTCTAGGCAACTTGCTGTACTCAGCAACTGGCCCCCACCGATTCTGACCCCCACTCTAATAATAATTTTATAAAGCGCTTGGTTACACTTAAGTTAGTGTTCTCTGGCGGGAAACCCTAAGTGAGGAAAGGGGGTATGCCAGCCTGTGTCAACTCCACCCCTCAGGTGGGAGAGGCGAGGTGAAGCACAACTCCGGGTTCCGGCCATCTTGAGGATGGGGAGCCCTGCCCAATCAGTGATAGGGCACCCTCCCACAGGAGAGGAGCGGGATAGGGGGTGTACTCACCCCAGGACAGGGACCCATTGGTCCCTGCCCTTACCCTACCTGTAACGCCCCTAAATGTAGTATTCAGGGGCACCCTGAACCTTCCTTTCTCAGATCCCGATTTCGAAACAAGAAGAACAAGAAGGACGATCTGCCATGCAGCTGCTAACAAAAGGATGACACCAACTGACTTGGCCACAGTCCTACTGGCCTTTTGATCCTTGAACCTGCTCCTGCTAAATCCCGGCGTCTCTTGCGGACAGCAACCTTGAAAACCCCAGGGGACCTGCCTGCCTGCCTTGCTCATCTAGAGACTGGGACTCCCATGAGCATTGGTTCTGCTCAAACAAGAAACACCCCTGGTGCCAGCCAGGAACCGCGAATCCAGCACACTCTTCACCCGCCGAGCCTGGCCTGTGCCGACAAAGACCCTGAGGACGTCCCCCGGCGAATGTGACCTGAAATCCAGTGCCCAAGAACCCTCATCGACGACCCAGATGATGCCTGCAGTCTCACAACCAAGGACCCCCTCCAACCGCGACCAGCAGAGGGTAAGATTTCCCGACGTCAAAAAACACACCTGCACCCGGCGCCCCACGGCCCCCTGTGCCCAACTACGGGGTGCCTACCTATCCTCCAAGATCCCAACTTACCCCTCGAAGAGTGGTTTGCTCCAGAAGAATCTCCGTCCCGAGCCTGCACCTTTGTTCATCTTCCAAGTCTTCCATTGAATAACATTGAGCACCCGACGGCTCAAAAGCACGCTGCACCCAGTCACCTGAGTGCCCCTGGGAGTGCAACCTTTGTCCTAATCTACTTCCCCATTTGCCCTGAGCAAGTGACCATGAGCTCAGCTCCCACAGCCACATGACCTGCTTGCCAGCAGCCACCAACCAAAGGCCCCCTGCCGCCCATAGGCTAACATTGGGCCTAACTACCTCTGCACCCGGCTGCCCCTGTGCCACTGAGGGTGTACCAACTGTACCTACCTGACCCTGGCAGACCCCTGAGTCTATGCCCAGAACCTTAACTCTGCCAGTCGAGTACTTACCCAAAAGCTGATAACTCACTTTTCTTCCATTGTGTAACATTGACTGGAAGTGTGGAGTTTTGAAACTTTAAAATATTCACCTAAAATCAGCCGAACAACGAATTCCGATTTACTCACCTGTTATCAGGAGAGATCCCAGTGCTGGATCTTGGTGACCAGCACTGACCTTGAAATGTAATTCTAACCATACTTACCAGTAATTAATGTGACATTGTGCAATGTAACTAGCACTTGTGTAAATTTTGAATCGCTCGAGTTCACATTATATAAACAAGCATCAGAGAAAATGCAAAGGGAGTTGCCCAAGATTTACCCTTAACTGTGCTGCATGGTTGGGCTGCTTAAGGTTTGGTGACCGAGGATCGCTAAAACAATAAGTAGTGAAGCACGAGTGGTTTGTGGGAAATCCTCACAATTTGAAGTCAGAGAAAATGAAAGTGGCAATTTTGAAAACAGCATCTGACATTTCATCTTGGTATTTGAGCAAGATTAAGTGACGGGAACTGAAGCTGAACTCCTGAAGATGAGCAAACAGTGACACGAGCAGGAATCAAAGAAAAAAATAGCTCCACCAAATGAGCATATAAACAGAAGTGTAATGTTAACAGTAATTGGGCGGTGCACTGAGGGAGGAAACCAAACACAAAAAAGAGGTACAAAAAGGAAGGATTTATCACTAGTAAGGTAGCATTTTTACCCAGGGTTTACAATCAATGGCAGTGGGTGATTATCATGTACGGGTCTTAGCCTATGCTGATGTCATAGCGGTAGTAACATCTGATCCAGAACAAGCACTACGTGAAATTGAGCTTGTGACACAAGAATTCGGGAAATCTACGGGTTATAAATTAAATATTTCTAAAACCCAGGTTGTGTGTACTGCTGGGCTATGCCCTAATGATTTACGAGTGACACACAAGGCTAGATACTTGGGGATTAAAATTAGGATGTCACTCCAAGAGATAGTAGCAGTAAATTGGGCTGATATATTACAATCTGTTAAGCGACAGTTGGAAAAGGTGGAATGTCTTCATTTATCGATCTTGGGGCGACGCAATATCTTAAAGATGTGTATTTTACCCAGGGTGCTTTACTATTTTCGGACTGTACTGCTGGAGTTGACACGTGTACAACTAATGCAGTTACAATCAATTATTGATAGGTTCATTAAGGGGTGGAAGACGGCCCGGCGGGCTTCAAAATACATGACACTACCACTTTCAAGAGGAGGATGGGGGTCCTGAATTTTGCTTTCTATTATTAAGCTTGCCTTCTTCAAAATATGGAAATCCTGGTGACTGGGGGTGCGACACAGGTGTTTGAAAGCCCTAATATTTATTCGATGCTATTAGGATGTCAATCCCAACATGCATTGCTTAGATTTCTCGAACCGAGCTACTATAAAAGAACCAGATTTAAGACAATATTAGCTGCATTTAAAGGGTGGAGATGGGTAAGTAAAATTATTGTTCTTAACCGCATTAATTTCTATACTCCCTGTGATTCTATTGAATTATTTCCTTCAATATTTTGGGACATTAAGATGCGCACTTGGGCGGATAAAGGGATTGTTCGTTTTGGCGATATGTTTAATGCCGGTGTTATGGTTACATTTGCCGAGCTAATGGATAAGTATGCGATTCCACAGAATGATTTTTTTAAATATTTGCAGCTACGGGATTTCATTTTTAAGCACCGTAGCATTTTGAATATAGTTACTAATGATCTTCTTGAAGCTTTGAACAAACGGGCCAAGATTGGGACTTTATATGATTGTTTGTTGATTACGCAGCGTGATGATGTTGATGTTCAAGATGAAAAATGGAGTACTAAACTCGGTAGCCCCGGTCAGTTTGTTCAAGAATCTATCGACATGGCTTGCAAAGTTACTTTGACTGCTAATTTACGGGCTCAACATTATAAAACTCTGTTTATTTATACCATACACCGGCCAAAATGATGAAGTGGGGTGATATGCATAATGGGCAATGTTATAGGTGTCAAGCTGTAGTGGCCAATATTGTACATATATTTTTTGATTGTAGTGTGTTGGAACCTTTTTTCTCATCTATTGCACAATTTTTGTCTAATATCATAAATGTAAATGTGGTGATATCTAGAGAGCTGATGCTCTTTGGGTTGTGTAAAGATAGAGATACTTTGTCATTGTACTATCCATATCGGTTCCTTCTCTTTATGGCCATGTCAGTTGCCCGATTGTGTATTGCTTCCATGTGGCTGAACCCTGAGGCGCCCTCATATGAAATGTGGCGCGCAAAGTTCTATAATGTATTCCATCTAGAATTTAATCTTTATCGCATCAAGTCATTAAAGAAAAAGCAACTAGGGATTAAGATTTGGCAACCCATGATACATCATATGGAAAGTGAATGTCCAGATTAGTGTTCCCGTCTTTGTTATGATTTATTTTTGAATTATTGTTTAATTATCCTGTTGTCTGTAATGTTTGGTCTTCTTGGTTTTCCTCTTTCCCTTGCAGCACTCTGTACAATTAATTGATTTAGATATGTCTTGTATTTGCTATAATTATGCTATGAACTGAATGACAATAAAAATAAAAAAGTAAGGAAGCATTTTTGAACGACAATCCAAGAGACAAATAAAAAGGCAATGGGTGGGCTTTCAGCCCACAGACCGAATACAGCATTTCTCGAAAAGGCAGCGCATATGCTGAATAGGCCAGACCTATAAACTATGTCCCCTGGCTGACAGGGCTCTGAGAGTATCAGAGACAGACTCTCACAATACCACACACCAAATCCTTAAAGGCCATGCAAGCCATGGTGTTTCCAATACTTCATTCCCCAAGTCAAGTTGAATTCAGTAAAAAACATAGATCAAACTGTAGTAAGTAATTCCTCTTGTATATTAAGTTGCATGCTGGGAAAACTCCTTTGTGTCCTTATTCAGCCAAGGATATCTTTAGCAAGTGAAGCTGCTTTCAACTAGACTATCAAATTGACCATGCAAACAGCTACAAAAACAAAGTCTTAAACCTCTTAATATCTCTGTATCTCAATGATTTCCACTGTTCTCTATCTGGATGAGGTTACTGTTTTCGCATGGTAAAATGTCAATAAGTCAATATGTCAATAAATGAAAAGTACCTGTGACCATGACAGTCAGAGTTGCCTGCACTGCCTGGCAGATCAGGTTGTCCAGTGCAAAGACCCAGTGTGGTTTGATATGATGCTTCCGTAATACGAGTTTCACCTAGAGGATTCAAAAAAACCACAACAGTATTATCTAGCAGAAAAATAAAGCATCCACTGAAAATGCCATGCATGGGCAGCAGTACCATTGGCTTCACTAATGCACACTGAACAAATACAGTGAAGGCAGGAGCAGTGCAGTCCTTACTAACTCATCGAACCACTATAACATAGAAGTCAGCAAAAAATCGTTCATGAAAAGACACACACTACAGGTGTCACAGACGCAGTAGAGCAAGAATTTTACACACTGAGGAGAAAAAGCAGGGGAAGCAGCAGTGACAGCATCACAAAGCGGTAGCAGGGTAAGCTAGAGCAGCAACAAATGTAGGCTCCGTGTACACTATGGTACAGTATGAGCAGCAATGCAAGCTCCATTAACACAATGAAAAGAAACAGAATGCAGAACTAGAGTACAAACTTCCTATCAGCAAATAAGAGAAATTATGGCAAATGCAATGAAAGGTGGCAACTCGTACAATGGATGCAGTACTGGCAACATCAATGCAAAGTTCCATCTCTCACTCACATACACAACTGCTGGGGCAGGGACTGCTGTTGTGAGAGTACCAACGATGAAGAAACACTAGCACCAACAAAAATACATAGAACATGAACAACACTGGGAACAACAGAGAAAGCTTAGCTAACATAAAAAGTATGGTGATCGGTAGTGCAAGTTTAACTCACACAATTACGTGACTCAATAGACCAATCCACAGCAAGTGTGTGAAGCACTATCACGTCTCAGGACATAAAAAGAAAAGCAAAGGGAAAATGACTTTTCTAGAAACATTAAATTAAGTGTGAGGCATCTAGACAGGTTAAATAATTAGTTGCATGGCATATGTGCAATATATCAGCAGTTAATCAGTTAGATTATTAGTGTGAGAGAGTTCTCGGCTTGTTCACTACTCACAACTTCTTGGAAGCTGAACAGCAATCCCTGGGTGCTAGAGAGGGTAAGTCCATCTACGTGAAGCCGAGCCCGCAGATGGAGAAGGTCCTGAGTCAGCTTTGTGCAATCCGGGGACCCAGTATAGTTGTTTAGAAGGCACACAAGCTCAGAAACATGATCCCTGGAGAGCTGCGTCCCATCAGAACTCTGAGAGAAGAGAGTAAGAGAGATTCAGAAAGTTACACAGTGATAGATTAAAACATAAGAAATTAGGAAAGAGAGCAAAGGGGAAAGCAAACAAAATGGAGTGGGAAATAAAGTGAGTTGGAAACAGTAGGAACATTACACATTTCGAAAATCCGCAGCAACAGTACTGGTAAAAAACAATCTTGTGCAGCATGGCATCTACATTATGGTGGCACTTAAGGGAAAGTACCATAGCTAGCATCGATAGCTCACAATACGAAGCTTCATGCATCTGTGTGTTGCCTTTTATCAAACAATGGAAAACAGGTTCATGCAATTCAGCATCTAATGTTGGATTACACAAAACTGTTGGCTTGTTCAGTGGTGCGCTATCTATAGCAGACGGCTGATATTAGGACATTACAAACAAATCAAAATGTAGTTTGGAAAATATATATACCCCAATACATCACCCATTCAGCTATGTTGTAAACTCCTCCCCGCTAAACCTCCCTCATTTCGGGCACCCACAACAGGCCTTACCGCAAATGCATCCTGCACCTCTCCCAATCCAATGACATCCAGATTGTTAACCTCTGTGCTGTGCACCAATCGGTTGCCTAGTAGCTAGGTTAGTGCTATATCTATCTATCTATCTATCTATCTATCTATCTATCTAACTATCTATATACCTATATGCAATAAATAAATGCACAAAAACCTAACAAACTTATGAGCTATGCAGCAAGAGAAGGGAAAGCCAATGAGTCGAAGATGTTTTACAATATCAATGAGTTTGGGTTTTCTTGACATGTCCATATAGTTATAAACACTTTCTTTGCATGTTTTACCACAAAAAGAGCAACACATGCCAAAGGTTTATAAAATTACATTCATTATGTAATGGAAATGAAACCTGGAACTAAACCTTTGGATCATTGGCTATGTTCCTAGGGCAAAGCTTGATGTAACCAACTAGAAGATGTAACTCATTATCTGAGAGATAATATAAAGTCTTTAAACTGTGAATAATTCATAGAAATTTCTTTTTGTCACAGGTGAATGTTCAATTTGACATTGTAGGTAGCTGGCTCTGTATATACCATACCAAAATGAGGTATAGTGTGCACAGGGTCCTGGGGAACCCCAAAGGTAGGCAGAGGTAAAAGTAGACAGGATCTTACTCTCAATTTGTGTTAGTTATGGGCGAGCTGTAAAGCTTTATCAGACGGTAGTGTTAAGCATTTTTTGTACACACTCAGCCAAGAAATGATGTCATACACTCAAAGAATGAACTCCAACCAATTTGTTTGTATCAAAAATATTATTTAGTTATTTTATTTCTGGAACAAAGCCAAGCATGGTGCAGGTAAGTGAAATAATACTTTGCAAAATCGTATGCAGTGATTTACAGTTGAATGCAGGTTCAAATGCAGTTGGTTGAATTACAGGTAAATCAACAGTTCAAAATTACTTTTCAGTTACTTTACAGATTACGGTGCACTTTACTTTTTAGGTTACTTTTGCTAATCAGTGTGAAATGCCTAGATATCACACAGACATTTCCTAGACAAAAGGTAAGTAATTCAATTTTAGTACATTTGCAGTGTTTGTAGGGTTCATACAAACCAAGTCCACACTTAAAACCCTCAGGGGCACTAGGGCGGCTGTGTGCTGAGCCCAATGTTGTTCAATGAAGGACAGGGGGCCTTCGGTTGGTGGCTTCTCACGAGCAGGCCACAAGGTTGTGATAGCAAAGTTCCTAGACTTAGGCTCATGGCAAAGGGGGATCCGATTTAGTACCCAAGTTGCACCTGCAGAGGCACAGCGACAGCAGGCTGCTGGTTTGGAGTTGGGTGCCCTGTTTTGATTGGGGATTCTCAGGTTGCAACAAAGGCTGCAGACTTGGGGACGAAGAACTTCTGGGGGTGACCACCGGTTGGAGAGGTAAGCAGAGATGGCTAGGGATACTGGGACACCAAAGGCCGTGGGACGTCTAGTGCAGGGGTTTCTTTAGGTGTCAGGTTTTTCTTTCCAGCTCCGGTCACTGGATCCTCCAGAAAGGGGCTGCAGGCATCGTTTGGTGATTCGAGGCAGGTCAGAATTCACCAGGTCAGGATCGCAGGGAAGACCTCCTCGTGGTGTGGGGCCACTCGAACCCTAGGCGTCGGGTGCAGAGTGATACAGACTTGCAGATTTGGCCAGACCCAAAGTCTATGTGTGAGCAAATCCGGTGTTCACGGGGAACAAAGTATTGCTTTTTGAAGGCAGTGCAGGTCCTTCTGTTTCTTGAGAGCAGCTGGTTGCAGGACACACAGGGATTTCACTGGCGTAGGTTTGCAGTGTGAAAAGGCTGGTAGGGCTGGGGCCAAGTAAGTGGGCGTCGTCCTCTTCTTAGTTCAGCACAGCTTCTTGGGTCCTCCTCCTCTTCTTCTGGTCGGTTCTTGTCTGAGGAGGTAAGGTTCGGGGTTGCCCTTAAATACTAGATTTAGGCACATTACAGGTGAGTAAAGGTCGGGACCAATGGGTCCTTCCTTGGAGTGGGTACCCCCTATTATGCCACCCTCCGGTGGGAGGGTGGCATATGCTTCTTTCTGGTTGGCTGGTCCCCCCCCCCCTGTAAAATGGCAGGTTCTGAGAGTTGAGCTTCACCTTGCCTCCCTTACCTGAGGGGTGGTGATGGCAAAGGAGGGCACACCTCCCTTCCTCACTTGGTTTTAACCGCAGATTCTCCCACCCACTGAGAGGGCCCGAATCGGAGGGGTCCAGTTGCTGAAAGCAGCAAATGGCTGGGATAGCTCACAAAAGCGGCAAGCCTTTGAAGCTTCTCCTTCATAGACCCAGACCACCCTGGGGGATGAGGCTTGGCACCTTGTCCCAGGTTGTGCATTGTTTCAGAACCCTGAGAGCAGCAGGTCAGTCATTAATACTTTTATTCGATTTCGTTAAAAACCATAAAGGAGTGGATAAAACACTTAGTAAAAATGGTTAAAAGATGGGGGCTAAAAAAGTACAAAGGGTCGAGAGCAGCAGGTTCTCAACCCAGGAGTCCACAAACATGTCTGTTGGCTGGTGAGCAGCCACTTAGCCAGGACAGGAGAGAGGCCACGTTTTTCAGGTGGCATCTCTCAAAAGGCCCTCTGTGTGCATTTTTTATTAAATCCCAGACTGGCGTCAGTGTGGGTTTAATGTGCTAAGAAGTTTGATACCAAACTTCCCAGTTTTCAGTAAAGCCATTATGATACTGGGGAGTTCGTAATGACAAACTACAAGCACCATAAACTCGTAATGGCATTACTGTACTTACAATGTCTAAGAATTGATTTACACACTGTAGGGGTACAGGGCTCATGCACCTGTACCCTAACCACTGGTATAGTGCATCCAGCTAGAGGGGTGGCTGACCTATGCCAGGGCACTGTGTTGTAGGCATGGCACACAGGAATGTGTTCAAAATAGTGTTCAAGTCAATGTGTACTTGAATAACTATGCACAGCTAGGGGGGGGGGAGAGAGAGAAAGAGAGAAAAGAAAAATATATATAAAAAATATAAAAATATATATATAAAGTCGAAATGAAACATTGATTCCGAAAAAAGACCTGCAGGAGGAAACAGATACAAGGGAACCGATCAGAATGATACTCACGTACACAAAAGAAAGCCATAAGATAAGAAAGACATTGGCAAAATACTGGCACATTGTGCAAAAAGATCCCGACATTGGTAAGGATCTTGGCAAATATCCAAAGTTGACTTTTAGAAAAGTGCCATCCCTGTCCGACAAATTGGAAAATAGCCACTTTGAGAATAAGAAGAAATCAAAGGACTGGCTGCAAAGGAGACAACTTGGTTTTACAAAATGTAGCCATTGTAAGGCATGCCAAGTGGGAAGAAACCTGTCAAAACTAAAAGATCCAATGGGAAAGATCTTCAATGTGGAGAGCACAATCACATGCAAGACAACACATGTTGTATATCTACTGCAATGTTTTTGTGGTAAGAGATATATTGGAAGTACGATTTGCTCATTGAACAAAAGAATATTGGAACACATCCGAGCAATAGAAAATTGTGATCTCAAGTATGCAATGGCCAAACACATGCTGACCCATGACAAGGAGACATGGAAAAATATAACCTACAGTGGGCTGGCAACAGTACCATTAAAAGAAAGAGGGGGAAATAGACTAATGACAATACGTCGTCGAGAATCTAGACTAATCATTCGATTTAAAACAAAGATCCTTTATGGATTGAACGGGGATGAAGAACTTTATGTGCACCTTTGATTTGAACTCTCTTCGTGAAAACTGGTTAATACCAATGAATGTATTGGAAAACGTATATCTGTCATAGATTGAAGGCACTAAGTCCTAAAATACCTTTATGTATATGCACAAAAATTAAGAGCATAGTTGAAGCAAGAGAATGTGATATGGAATGGTTGTATGCAATGATATAACAGATGTTAGAAAGCATACTAAACTTTGATTATGATTCATATGCATATAATAGAATGAGGGCACTGAGTCCTGTAAATAGCCTGCGAACGCAACAAATATTTTGCCACACGGGCATAAATAACTGACACGCAAGGCAACAAAAGATGTTAAAATGCATATAGTAATCAGAGAGTCGCTGAGAAACTCTTGCCTTAAGCTATAAAAGCGCCGCAGTTACAAAGATTTTGGTTATAAATGAACTGTGACTAAATATACGTTTCAAACACCTTGCCAGATATAAGAAAAGGTAATCAAGCACTACATTATGCCATGTGAAAAGTAAGAAAATAATTGAAAAAAAAGAACATTTTGGTAAAAAGTAACTACCATAACCATAATGCATTATTACAATGCAGATATGATGAACTGGTATAAAAGTCTGAAAGTGAAGTAGGACAAATGTTTGTAACCGTGACCAAGATCTAGTGATCGAAACGCGTAGGTTGTTATGCTGTGATGGCACAATGACAAAATAAAACCTGCTAATGAGATATTCCTGGACGAGTATAACTGTTTGGTGGTGAATATATATTATATATATATATATATATATATATATATATATATATATATATATATATATATATATATATATATATATATATATATATATATATATATATATATATATATATATATATATATATATATATATATATATATATATATATATATATAATAGGTGCAATGGTGCTGCAGCCCTTGGAGGCATTCCCTCGCCACAGTGCCCTTGGTACCTATGGTGCCATTTACAAGTGTATGACATGTGGCCAAAGAGTGCCAATTGGGTTTTGCATTACTGCAGTTTTAGGGAAAGAACATAGGCCCTGAATACCTGGTTGGCAGGAACCCAGGGCACACTTAGTCAAATTACAACAACAATTTGACAAAATGTGGGGGCAACCATGCAAAAAGAGGGCACTTTCTTACACTACCCCCTCCCCAAACGAAAGAAGATGAGACTAACCTTTCCCTGGCGAGTCTTCATTCTCTAAGTGGAAGTGGAAGTACCTGGAAAGTCCATCTACATTTGCATGGGCAGTCCCAGGTCTATGTTCCACTGTAAAGTCCATTACCTGTAGGGAGATTGACCACCTCAAATGTTTAGGATTTTCACCTTTCATTTGCATTAGCCATTGGAGAGGTATGTGGTCAGTTTGAACTTGGGAGTACCAAACAAGTATGGTCTCCGCTTCTTCAGGAACCTAACCACAGTAAAGGCCTACCTTCAACGCAGCTCCCTGCGGAGTAACCTGCTTAGAAAAGCAACAGGTTGGTCTTAGCCTTAATCATTGGTCTGGGATAGGACCGCTCCTATCCCTAGCTCTGGGGTATCAGTCAGCACAATTAACTGCTTGGTATAGTCTGGAGCCTTGAGAATTGGTGCTGAGCACATTGCCTTTTTCAGGGTGTCAAAAACCTTTTGACAGCTGATTTTCCAGTTTACCTTTTTGGGCATCTTCTTGGAGGTGCATCACAATGGACCCATATCACTTTACGAACCTCCTGTAGTACCTAGTCAAGCCAAAGAATGCCCTGGCATGGGTCTGGGTTGCTGTAGCTACCCAGTCCAGGATGGCCTGGATCTTGGGCTGTAAGGGTTGCACTTTGCCTCCACCAGCAAGGTGGCACAAGTATACCACTATTCCCTGCCCTATATGGCATTTGGATGCCTTGATAGTTAGGCCTGCAGTTTGCAGAGCTTTTAAAACCTTACACAGGTGGATCAGATGATCCTTCCAGGTGGAGCTAAAGACAGCAATATCATCTAGATATGCGGCACTAAAGGCCTCCAATCCAGCAAGGACTTGATTCACCAACCTTTGGAAGGTGGCAGGGGAATTCTTTAAGCCAAAAGGCATAACAGTAAACTGGCCATCAGGTGTGGAGAATGCGGTCTTTTCTCTTGCTCCTGGTGCCATGCCAATCTGCCAGTACCTTGCAGTGAAGTCAAAGGTACTTAGAAATGTGGCTGCACCCAATTTGTCTATCAACTCATTAGCTCTTTGGATAGGGTGAGCATCTGTCTGTAGGAAAGTGGGTTTCTGTTGCAGTAACCCCCCACACACATTTTGCCAGACTACTGATGCACTTTTTCTTGGTGTGCCTTGTGTCCCTGCCAATCAGGTTCCCAGGGCCTGTGTTCCTTCCCTCAAACTAACCCAATTGGCATCTCCAGCCAAAGGTCAGCCCCTGGTAAATGGTACCACAGGTACCCAGGGCCCTGTAACCAGGGAAGACCTCCAAGGGCTGCAGCACTTATTGTGCCATCCTTAGAGGCCCTGTAGCATTACACAAATACACACACTGCCTTTGCAGGATGCGTGTTTTGGTGCAGAACAAAGTGAAGAGTCGACATGGCACACATCCCTATGTGAACATCACAACAAGGAGCGAAGTATCCACTCTGGTACAGTGCACAGCCTGTAGAGTTATTCACCAAGTATGTTTGTCAAAAATGAAAATGCTACTTACCAATATGCATCTGTTCTTGGCATTTAGAGTTGCTGTGAGAAGTTGGCCTGATGTATGATGTCTCCAATTCTGGGGGCACCTTATATCAGTCCAAACAATCCCTTATGGTGGTGGTTGTAAGTCAACCTTAAAGACAAGCTATCCTAGAGGTAGCATGGACTAAGCAGCCTAAAGGCTTAACTCAAGAGGACATGTGAGGCCAGCTGTTTTACCATATGCAATCCTGTAATATCAAATGAAAGGACACCACACAAGTTATATATTATAAAAATCTATGTATTTATTCTCAGAATAATCCCCTGTAAGCTTTATGAGTATAGAAGCGCAAGCGTTTAAACAAAAGCACAGTATAACATATGAAAGTTGCACAGTTATGGATGAGGCCGGTGGCCACTCAAACCATATATCAAAAAAGTGGTATAAGTATCACTAATCGATCAGGGGTAACGCCTAGGGCCTTGGGAATCGCTGGGACTACACTAGACTAACAGCAGTTAGGACGGGAGTAGCCCGCGGGATTCGGGTGCAGCGCTAAAAGCACACGCATACACCAATGCAAAGTCAATGGTGCGTAAAAGTTATCGAGTTACAGTTTTAAGAGTCTTCCGACTGGACTAGAAGGACAAAACTTTAGACTTAGACACTAGAGGTGTAAACCACTACAGGAGCACCGGCGTTCAAGAGTTACCTCACCCACAGGAAGCGGATGCACAGGTGCAAAGATGTGTCTGGTTTCGTCACGAAGATCTAGGGTGCCTGGAGATGAAGATGCTGCAGGCGTCCAGAAGAGAAGTGTCCGGTGTGATCCAAGGGTGGATCGAAGATGTAGAGTACCTGAAAGCAGAGGGGACAGAGTCTGGGTCACTAGCCAGTGACCAAGAAGGAACCAGGAAGGAACCAGGCAATGTCGGGCGCAATCAGGTCGTTGTCGTGAAGCTTGTCTCCGCTGAAACGTGGTCTCTGGGGCACCGAGGATGTCCTGGAGTGAATCACGAGCTGTTCCACGAAGGCTCTCGCTGTCGGCGGTGTCGGCTTCCGGATAGGAGTCAACAGGCCTTGCCAAAGGCAACCCACGCAGGATTCGAAGATCGCTTCTTACTCGGACCAGCAAGGTCTGAGCGGGTGCTCCTTTTCAGGGGAGCGTGGGCCAGTCTGGAGCAACCAGACTAGCAGAGCAAATTCAAAGGTTCGTCGGTACTGGGGCCACTAGCCAACGGGCAAGCGACCGGACCAACGCGTCGAGCAGGAAAATGCAAAAGGGCCCAATGCAGCACTCGATGAGTGTGGAGGGGTGAGCTTCGGTGCAAAAGCTGCTCGGGGCTGGAGCTTCTCAAACTCCAATGCACAGCTTCGAGGGTGTCTCGGATGCTGCACGGTCAGTGCTTCGTAGTTTTTCCAAGATGGCCGGCCCCACGCTTCAGGTCGCCTCCACGGGTCTCAGCTCTGCAGGGACTGTGGATCGGGCTGTTAGAAGGCAGGCACGCTGGGTCTTGCCGATCTCTGTCACTCGAGTTCCGGCGGGAACTGCAACAAAGCAAACGTCGAGGTGCTGGATGGTGCCTGTTTGCACAGGGTGGTCACTCCTTGACCACAAGGGAGATTCTTCAGTCTTCCACGTCGAGTCGGATGTCGAAGGGTCCAGAGTTTCGTTTCATAAGTTTCAGTCAGGATAATCTGATGTGCATCTGCACAGCTCCTACCTTTATTCCAAATCAAGGGGCTGGATTACCTGTTAGGTCCCTCCTATGGGTGGGACCCAGGAAGGTGGTGGTTACACCCCTTTCCCTTTGTCCAGTTTCGCGCCAGAGCTGGGGCTGGAGTGCCCCAGAACCGGTTTGACTGGATTTTGCATGGGACACCTTATGTGCCCCAGGCAGTGTCTAGTTTCTTTCAACCCTCCCTGCTCCAATCCACTATCTCCTGTCTGGGGAGGTGTAGCACCTCCCTGTGACAGGAAACCCTTTGTCCAGGCATCCCCTGCCAAGTTTCGGTCAGCAGCAGGAGGTCAGACTTGTGTCGGGGCAGCAGCATCCATTTTGTGATGCTGAGGCTCTGGTTAGGATTAACCGCGTTTAAAGCAAAGTAACATGTCTTCTCCCTCTAGAAGGGTGGAATGCTACCCCCGTCGCCAGAGCTGGCGAGGGGGTAGTATTCCAAAGTGTATGAAACCAAACACGACATGTTTTGATAAAGCCAAACCAAAGTTAGCATTAACCGCGAGGATTATAATGCACTTAAGAGTATATGGTATGGCAGTATCACTGGAACAGCAGTAAGGAAATGGTTCCGAACACTACAGACAGGCTCAGCTCATGCTGGAGCCCCATCTCACATAAAAACAAGCACTCTGCCTCCAGGATTGTAAAGGCCTTCCATAGGAGTGACTTATAGGTGCATATGTGTCCAGATATAGGTATACTATATCTAAGCAAGGGGTGAGTACACCACCTTGCCCCAGCTGTGTGAACAGCCAGTTGTGTCGCTTTGGATGACCAGCTAGGGGTGGCAAAAGATATGCTGCAGCCCCTGGTAGGCCTTGGATGCACCTATGCCCTGGGCACCTATAGTGCACTGTACAGGGGCTGATATGGTGACCCAATCCAATTTAGTTATGCACCTAGGGTACATGGAGTCCATTTAAAGAGAGAGCAGATAGCCTGGGGCCCTGATTAGCAGGATCCCAGGCCAACTAAGTCGAAAACCAGCTAAACAATAGGCAACAAATCTGGGGTAACCATAGTCAGGTATCCACCTTCCTACATAGCCCCCCTCCCCAAACGAAAGGAGATAAGGCTATCCTTGACCAGGTAAACCTATATTGCCTAAGTGGCCATATAAGGAAGTACCTGCACTAGCATGGTTACCCCCTGTTTCATGGTCCACTAAGCAATCCCTCACCCTAGGGGTATCAGAGGGTTTCCCCCATAGGGAATCACTACCTGTGGTGTCTTTTGGCAAAGTAAAAGGCTGGTGTTGAGATGGAGTACTGAAGTGAGGCTCCACTAATGTAGGGCTCAGCTTCCTCCAATCCTCTTCCACCATGTGTGCCTTTCTTTCCTTGACTGAGTTGCACTGTGCTCTCAGGGTCAACCTCTGGCTGCCTACAGCTGGAGGCTGGGTCCCTTCTGTTGGCTTACTGGGGGACAGGTCAGGTTTGGGGCCCCAGGTTTGGCTGTGCCCAACAGTGTCCATTTGGGGGAGGTCCCTAACTAGTGGTAAGGGGGATCCCTCAGGAACTTTTAAAGTTTTTACCTTGCTAGGGCTGCTAGCTTTGGTGCCCCTAATCTGCTGATGGGGGTGTTTTATTTGACTGGGGGCCCTTTGGGGCTCACTGACCTCCTTGACCTCTGCAGCCCTGGGCTGACTGAGGCAGGGTAGAGAAGGGCAGGTTACCTGCTCCAGACTGGGTCCCACCTTGGAAGGGTCCACTGACATCAGGGGCTCTGCCAGGCTAGGCCTGACTACCTCTGGGGCAGTTCCTTCACAAGGGGTAAGATCAGTTCCCTGAGGAGGCTGATCCTTTCCTAATGTCTGGTAGGAGGGAGATTTCTCTTCCTCCTCAATGCTCTCTGTTTGTGTGGAGTGATCCATAGTTTCAGGCTTCACAACACATGAATCAGTTTGAGTTTGAGCTGTGGCCATCACAGCCCCACCAACCTTTTCAGGAAGAGACTCAGTTTGGGTATGGGCTGTTACCATCACAGCCCTGCTAATCGGTTCAGGAAGGGATTCTGCTGAAGATGGGGCTGAGTCTTGCACAGCCCTACCAACCTTTTCAGGAAGGACATCTTGGATTGGGGCTGTAGCCATCACAGCCCCACTAACCTTTCCATGGACATTTACCATTTTAGAATGAGTTTCTTGTTCAACCTCAGCCCAGGCTGAGATTTCTAAATCATTCCCAAGTAGACAATCTACAGTCAAGTTTCCGGACACTGCCACTCTCTTTGGGCCAGTGACACCTCCCCAGCTGAGATTTACCACTGCCATGGGATGATTTTTCTGCACTCCATCAATATTAGTCACCTGATATGTGGCACCAGGTAAAAGTTGCCTTGAGGGGACTAGATTCTCAGTCACCATAGTGATACTAGCCCCTGTGTCTCTGTAGGCCTAAACTTTTTGACCATTGATGATGGGCTCTTGCCTATACTTGCTCAACGTGTTTGGGCAATCAGTGAAGTTGGCAAACCCCATGCCATTCTCATAGACAAGAGTATCTGTATTAGGGGACCTGGTTAGGCCAGAGTCCACCTGAGTTCCAAAAGTAAACCCACCCAAATTCTTGGGGGTACTCCCACCACCTGGGGGATTACTACTAATAGTAACAGGAGGTGTTGGAGCTTTACTTGGAGGAATATTTTCTTTATTGCTATTCTTTGAACAACAGCTGTCTGTTTTCCAGTGGCCAGGCTTTTTACAAGCATGGCAATAAGGTTTCTTCTGGTCAGAGGAAGTGTTTTGGGACCCACCCCCATCCTTGGAGTTTTGGGGCCCTGGGGGAGACTTTTCTTTAGATTTATCCCCACCCTTCTCTTGAGCCTTGGAAGTATCCTTCTTTTGGTCATTACCCTGATTCTTAGGCCTAATCCTGGTTCTGACCCATTTGTCTGCCCTCTTACCCAATTCTTGTGGAGAGGTCAGATCTGAGTCACCCAGGTGCTGGTGCAAAAGCTGGTTCTGACAATTACTTAGGATCTGCTCCCTCATAATCAAATTATACAATCCTGTATAGTCATGTACTTTGCTGCCATGTAGTCAACCTTCCAGAGCCTTAGTAGCACAATCTACAAAATCAGTCCAGTCCTGAGTCTGAGCTTTTGGGGTATCTCTGAACAACAACCTGTATTGCTCAGTGGTTAAGACAAACCCATCAATGAGAGCACTCTTCAGGACTGTGTAGTTTTTAGCATCCTCAGATCTAACTGTGAGGAGCTTATCTCTCCCTTTCTCAGAAAAGGAGAGCCACAAGATTGCTGCCCACTGATCTTGGGGGACCTGCTGTACCATGCAGGCCCTCTCTAGAGCAGTTATCCATTTGTGGATATCATCCCCATCTCTGTAGGGGGAACAATCTTTTTCAGGTTTCTATGGTCATAGGACCTGTCTTTATCCTTAGGGATAATGCTGCCACCAATGGGAGTCTCCCCACATAATCTTTGTTCTCTTGCAAAGGCAAGCTTAGCTTGGGCCAGGGCTACTTCCTCCCTTTCTATTTGGAGTCTAACAGCTCTCATCCTGGCCTTATGCTCTTTCTTCTGAGGGGAAGTCATTCCTCTCTGAGATTCTCTTGAGGCACTAGTAATGTGAGAATCCCTGGAAGGATTTCTCTCTCTCCTATTGCCTGGGAGAATTCTGCTATTGGGTCTGGAGAAGTGCCCTTCTCCATTCCCATGTAGGACTAAGTTGGCTTGGCTAAGCCTTACCACTGGTACCTGGGTATTACTCTGATCCTGATCTGAATCTTCACCTTCTGATTCAGGGTCCACCTCCTCATCTTCTACTTCAGGCGTGGTGTTCTTAGTATCTGGGGGATTCACTCATTCTCCTGACCCTGAGGGGACTGTTCTGCCTTTCTCAAGATCATCCTTCTCCAGGATGGCTATCAGGACAGGAATGGTAGGGTTGTGACCCTTTTTCAGCTTCCTTGCAGTGCACAAGGCACTCAAGTCTCTATGGCTGAATTTGTCATAGCTGGAGGTTGCCTGTGGAGGGTCAACCACCACAGGTAGAGAGCTTGGAGCTTCACCTGTGCCAGACATGACTCTAGTGAGGTGTAAGTGATGCACCTACCTACACTAAGTGTTTTCCTACTGTACCTTGCTAGTGAGTTGTAGTCAGGGTGTGCTAGCCCTTCTACCTACAACTACTAAGTTCAGTATAACTTAAATATGCTAAGCTTTGTTTATATGTACCTATGGTACTTAATGTGATCTTTCAATTTGATAAAAGATTGCAAAGGTAAAACAACAACAAGCTCAAATCCGCACCGCTGCTCACCAATGTGAGAAGTTGGCCTGATGTATGATGTCTCCAATTCTGGGCGCACCTTATATCAGTCTAAACAATCCCTTATGGTGGTGGTTGTAAGTCAACCTTAAAAACAAGCTATCCTAGAGGTAGCATGGACTAAGCAGCCTAAAGGCTTAACTCAAGAGGACATGTGAAGCCAGCTGTTTTACCATATGCAATCCTGTAATATCAAATGAAAGGACACCACACAAGTTATATATTATAAAAATCTATGTATTTATTCTCAGAATAATCCCCTGTACTCTTTATGAGTATAGAAGCACAAGCGTTTAAACAAAAGCACAGTATAACATATGAAAGTTGCACAGTTATGGATGAGGTCGGTGGCCACTTAAACCATATATCAAAAAAGTGGTATAAGTATCACTAATCGATCAGGGGTAAGGCCTAGGGCCTTGGGAATCGCTGGGACTACACTGGACTAACAGCAGTTAGGACGGGAGTAGCCAGCGGGATTCGGGTGCAGCGCTAAAAGCACACGCATGCACCAATGCAAAGTCAATGGTGCGTAAAAGTTATCGAGTTACAGTTTTAAGAGTCTTCCCACTGGACTAGAAGGACAAAACTTTAGACTTAGAGACTAGAGGTGTAAACCACTACAGGAGCACCGGCGTTCAAGAGTTACCTCACCCACAGGAAGCGGGTGCACAGGTGCAAAGATGTGTCGGGTTTCGTCACGAAGATCTAGGGTGCCTGGAGATGAAGATGCTGCAGGCGTCCAGAAGAGAAGTGTCCGGTGTGATCCAAGGGTGGATGGAAGATGTAGAGTACCTGAAAGTAGAGGGGACAGAGTCTGGGTCACTAGCCAGTGACCAGGAAGGAACCAGGCAATGTCGGGCGCAATCAGGTCGTTGTCGTGAAGCTTGTCTCCGCTGCCACGTGGTCTCTGGGGCACCGAGGATGTCCTGGAGTGAATCACGAGCTGTCCCACGAAGGCTCTCGCTGTCGGCGGTGTCGGCTTCCGGATCGGAGTCAACAGGCCTTGCCAAAGGCAACCCACGCAGGATTCGAAGATCGCTTCTTACTCGGACCAGCAAGGTCTGAGAGGGTGCTCCTTTTCAGGAGAGCGTGGGCCAGTCTGGAGCAACCAGACTAGCAGAGCAAATTCAAAGGTTCGTCGGTACTGGGGCCACTAGCCAACGGGCAAGCGACCGGACCAACGCGTCGAGCAAGAAAATGCAAAAGGGCCCCACGCAGCACTCGATGAGTGTGGAGAGGTGAGCTTCAGTGCAAAAGCTGCTCGGGGCTGGAGCTTCTCAAACTCCAATGCACAGCTTCGAGGGAGCCTCGGATGCTGCACGGTCAGCGCTTCGTAGTTTTTCCAAGATGGCCGGCCCCACGCTTCAGGTCGCCTCCACGGGTCTCAGCTCTGCAGGGACTGTGGATCGGGCTGTTGGATGGCAGGCACGCTGGGTCTTGTCGATCTCTGTCGCTCGAGTTCCGGCGGGAACTGCAACAAAGCAAACGTCGAGGTGCTGGATGGTGCCTGTTTGCACAGGGTGGTCACTCCTTGACCACAAGGGAGATTCTTCAGTCTTCCACGTCGAGTGGGATGTCGAAGGGTCCAGAGTGTCGTTTCATAAGTTTCAGTCAGGATAATCTGATGTGCATCTGCACAGCTCCTACCTTTATTCCAAATCAAGGGGTTGGATTACCTGCTAGGTCCCTCCTATGGGTGGGAACCAGGAAGGGGGTGGTTACACCCCTTTCCCTTTGTCCAGTTTCGCACCAGAGCTGGGGCTGGGTTGCCCCAGAACCGGTTTGACTGGATTTTTGCATGGGACACCTTGTGTGCCCCAGGCAGTGTCTAGTTTCTTTCAACCCTCCCTGCTCCAATCCACTATCTCCTGTCTGGGGAGGTGTAGCACCTCCCTGTGACAGGAAACCCTTTGTCCAGGCCTCCCCTGCCAAGTTTCGGTCAGCAGCAGGAGGTCAGACTTGTGTCGGGGCAGCAGCATCCATTTTCTGATGCTGAGACTCTGGTTAGGATTAACCGCGTTTAAAGCAAAGTAACATGTCTTCTCCCTCTAGAAGGGTGGAATGCTACCCCCGTCGCCAAAACTGGCGAGGGGGTAGTATTCCAAAGTGTATGACACCAAACACGACATGTTTTGATAAAGCCAAACCAAAGTTAGCATTAACCGCGAGGATTATATTGCACTTAAAAGTATATGGTATGGCAGTATCACTGGAACAGCAGTAAGGAAATGGTTCCGAACACTGCAGACAGGCTCAGCTCATGCTAGAGCCCCATCTCACATAAAACCAAGCACTCTGCCTCCAGGATTGTAAAGGCCTTTCATAGGAGTGACTTATAGGTGCATATGTGTCCAGATATAGGTTTAGACATAGGTATACTATATCTAAGCAAGGGGTGAGTACACCACCTTGCCCCAGGCCAACTAAGTCGAAAACCAGCTAAACACAAGGCAAAAAATCTGGGGTAACCATAGTCAGGTATCCACTTTCCTACAGTTGCACACTGTGCATAGATCGCCACCTAGTGTTGGGACCGGATGTTTGCAGTTTGTTGTTGTCCTGAAAAGTTCTTTGGAAGTCACGAGATAGGGGACTCCTCCTTAGGACCACATTGAGCATGGGCATCGGCTCCATCCCCAGATTGTTTTTCTCCATTAGGGAAATTATGGAGTTTTACAAGAAAGGAAGGATGCCCATGTAATTTGTATCTAATTAAGATAATACTGGAACAGACAAGGGTAGCCGGGTGCAACTCTGCAGCTCTACATGCCAAGAACAGATGTGTTAGATTTGGGGGTCTCTGGTTGGCACAGATAAGTACTTGTGACAAGCAGGAACCCTCTCCTCTAGTCAGGATAAGGGGATCACCCTCTAAAATAACCCCTGCTCACCCCCTAGGTCGTGTGGCGCAAGCAGACAAGGCTTATGGTTAAGCATTTGTGAACACATACAGTTAACTCAGTGACAACAACACACATGGACACCACACTAGTTTTATATCAAAAAAGTAGTATCTTCTATATAAGGATTTACCACAACACCAATAATCGCCAAAAATGATCCACAATACTGTTTAGGCAAAATATTTCTTAAAATGCGTAATTCAATAGTCTGTGTGCTGCGTGTTCTTCAGCTCGGCCCTATGGTGAAACCAACAGAGTCTGATGTGCGCCGTGGACGCTTCTGTCCGGTGCGCTTGGAACACAGTGTGCGATGCGGCCACAGTACCTTTAACTTGTAGAGTTCGTCACGGACGGTGCAGGTAGGCAGAAGCGTACGTGCGGCGATGTCGTCCCTTCGTGGTGCGAGCTACGGCTCGTAGATGCCAAGAGTCGCGTTACTCGGGCAGACTGTGCCTTGCGTTCATGCGGTTTGCACTTCGTTGCGGCATTCGCGCCGTACCTGGAGAGTGGGCGCCCTGATGCAGATCCCTTGAGCGCGGTGCGAGGCGGCAGTACGCTTCGGAGGTACGAGACGTACCCAGCCGCTCTACGCGCCGCAGCCTGTAATCACAGCGGTGGGGTGCGCATCGAACAGGATGATGCGAAGGGGAGAAGCGAGGCCCAAAGTGAAGTCTGATCCTGGCGTTGCGAATTACGGCTCGAAGGGGGCTGAAGTCGCATTGCTCGGGCCAGACAGGTCTGTTCCTTTACGTTGCGAGCTACGGCTCGAAGGGGGCAGAAGTCGCGTTGCTCGGGCCAGACAGGTCTGTTCCTTTATGTTGCGAGCTACAGCTCGAAGGGGGGCAGAAGTCGCGTTTCTCGGGCCAAACAGTTGGGCACGGGTTTCTCAGAGTGCGCGGTGAATTTTCACGAGGCGCACACAGCTCTTCCTTCAGCGCTGCGGGGAAAGCAGCGCTCTCAGCAGCGATTCTCCAGGTTGTTGAAGTCCACTGGCCCTGGGACTTCGTTCAGGGGGCAAGCTCACTCACAAGCCCTTGGAGATCTTTCCGAATGCACAAGTTGAATAAAGTCTCTTTAGTCTTTTCCCCTCCTCTCGCAGCAAGGCAACCACTGCAGGCCAATCCCCCAGGTCAGGGACAGTACTCCTCCTTGCAGCTTTCCCAATTCCTTCTTGTCGGGCAGAGGGTCTTCTTGATTCAAGCAGGATCTAATTTCTTAGGAGCAGGGCTCCTATATTTATACTACACATCTTTTGTTCTTTGAGGCCAGGGGGCCTTTGCCTAGTTCAGTCCAGTCCTTGAGCACTTTGTTGACATGAGGCTGCCTTCTTCTTTCAGGGTGCAGGG